>NC_052322.1:1932993-2611326 GCF_016432855.1 Salvelinus namaycush | reverse complement strand
GGAGATTAAAAAAACTATTTTTTTTAAATTTTAACCCGTTTTTCCTCCCCAATTGGTAGTTACAGTCTTGTCCCATCGCTCCAACTCCTGTACGGTCTGCTGTGGGAGCTATGTCGAGAATCTGAATCCGTAGTGACGCCTCTAACACTGCGACGCAGTGCCTTAGACCGCTGCGCCACTCGAAAGGAGAAAAAAATATTCTTAACCATGTCTAAATAATACACACAAATCCACTACTATCAAGCCCTCCGCTGCCCTCTCCTCATAGCAACAGTAGACAGATCTTATACATGCATCAATATTGCATGGTTCCATTACTTCAAGTCTGGTTGGCACCAGCAGAGAGAGCAGGACATGGGAGACAACCCCCTAGGTACAACCTTGAGTTCAGACTAGGGCTGTTGCAGTGACTGTATTACCGCCACACCGGCAGTAATGAGTCATGAGCGCAGTAACATTCCATGTGACCGTTGAGTCACGGTAATCTCCTCTTATGCTGAATATGCTTTGGAAGTACCCAACTTGCTAACAACCATCGGGTCCTACTCAGGGCTCTAGTGTCCCTCTTACCACTCTGACATCAATGCAAATCCAGTCAAAAATCACATCAAACACTTATCATCTAAACACGATCTTGCTTTTAAAACTCACCTCACTGTGATGATCAGTTTGAAGAAAGACGTTCAACAACAGGTTGAAACTGAGTGTAAAACATGGTCGTTGTGGATGTTGTTTCAAAGCCAAACACAACGAAATGGACAGTACTTTCTATGGTGATGATTAATTCAAAACATCCATATGCATAGGGTTATGAGCCCCCAAAAACAGAATTACAATTATTATTGTTTATTTTTTCTTTTCTTTAACCTTTATTTAACATTGTGCCGTTATACAATACATAGCCTACTGCATAGTACGAATGGCAGAAAAACAAAAAAATGACTTAAGATGTCTTTGGTAAATAATTGGTACCCCAAAATACTCAAAAATTAAACAAATTGAAGTAATCGCCTTTGAATGTGGACTGTATTATTATTCATGCTGGATGGACTGGTTACTTTATGCTATGGTCCAAAATGTCTAACCACGAGTCAGGGAGAGAACATATAGGCCATGGCGATGCTGTTGGTTCATTGATTGTGCAGGGCGGCTTACAGAGTTAGCCTACAATTATAGTTATAGTGAATTTGTATTTGATTTTGAATAGCCTATTAATAGGGCATTTTCATAATTAATTGGGTGACACATTACCTTTAGCTATACAGCATATCTCCCCAAAAATGCTCTTCCATCTCCTCCTCTCTCTCCTTTATTCCTTTCTAGAGCACGCAGGGGGGCTGTCAACAGTTTAGTCACGCCTGCTCCCGCTCCCCTTCTCTGGCGCTCGAGGGCGCCAGGCTGCCCATCATTACGCACACCTGTCACCATCATTACGCACACCTGTCACCATCATTGCGCACACCTGTCACCATCATTACATGCATCGGCGCTTCATTGGACTCACCTGGACTCACCTGACTTTATTGATTGCCTCCTTTATATCTGTCTATTCCTCCGTTTGATCCCCATGTCAGCATTAATGTCGTTATGTTTCCCTTGTCCAGACGCTGTCCGTGTTTCGTTTCATGTCTGTTATTTATTCAATATTCACTCCCTGTACTTGCTTCTCGTCTCCCAGCATCTGTCCTCACAATGACATAGCGCATAGCCAGATCAATCTTTTGCATGACAATAAACTGCTGACAAAATGTCATGACCACCACAGCCCTAGTTCAGACCAGTCAGGCATTCATCTAGCCACAGAGAGAGGGACACACACACACACACACACACACACACAAACAAATGCACACACACAAGAACAAACACACACACTTTTTTTTTTTTATTACAGTATGTCAAATATGCCCTTTTCATCATGGTTATAAATTATTTCTCTGTATTATTGCGAGTTAATGTACACCCACTCCTACAGACCAACTGTAAAACATAGTGCAAAGGAATGATGGCCCTCTCACCCTAACTGTGAAACATTATAAATCCACCCAGAGCGACACGTACATTTATGCTCCTACTCTACCAGTGCCAGCACCAGCACCACCCACATAGCCCTTATTTCCATACACAGTAGTCACGTGCCCGGTGGCCATTTTTCTCTAGGAGGTGCTACTCTCTGCACTCTCCATTTCTGCACTTGAGCATGTTTCTCCTAAGGGGAAATGACAGGGGGTGCATGCCCGTGCAGATTTTCGACGTGAGTAGAGATCATACATGCATGCACACGCCCAAACGAACACACACACAACCCCCGGAGTCCGAATGTAGGTCAATGACTTCATTTTACAAGGATAAGGAGAAACTGTGATAGACCGACTCTGTACCACACACTTCTATAATAAAAGAGTGTACCAAATTAGCAGTAGAGGCTTTCTGAACAAAAATTAATGGTTCCCATAGGAACTCACTGATACTTATGCAACACACTATCTGGAATCCATTTCCCTGAATGGGTAACCCAGTGACATCCTACATTATATTAATACTACCTCAGGTGAGGAGCAACAATAGCTAACAAAGATTTTTGAGTAAAATGCCCATTCAAACACCCTAAAAGTCCTGTCTATCTCTTATCTCTAACCGTCTCTTTTCACTGCAATAGTCTGGTTTTGTGACTGCACCACAGTGCAGGCAGGCGAAGCACCAGGCTCTCTTCACTCCCCTCGTCTGTTAATAATATTCCTCCTCTCAAGACAGGAGTGGAGAGGATTGGAGAGCTGACAGCAGCCAGGTACAGTATAGTTGTCTGAAGAGCCTGCCAGGGATGGGTGATCCCTCTGCAGTAGCTTCTGCTGCAGTAGATAGAGAAAGAGAGGCTGAGCTGCTATGGGGGAGTGGTGGGGGGGGGGTATGCTGATGTGTATAAATGACGTACCCTAACCATTCTTCATAAATCATCTATTCAGCACTATTTCATTTTCAACACAGTCACTGGACAAGGCTCCACCGTAGAGGGGTCCGCTTTTATGGGCGATGAGAGCTTCTGTCTATTCTCTATTGTTTCATTAGAGCTGCATGGTGAACTAAGTGAACTAGGACAGGACTTGAGAGAGAGGATTAACAACTCCCTGGAAGTAGGGGCTGGCTGCCTTTGGGGCCAACTTCCAAAACTGTGCCACTTGTTTAAAGTGAACAGGAGGGAGTTGGAGCAGCCTTTGTATTGAATCAGCACAGTGAGTGGGATACTAGTATACCGTAGACATTCTATAAGTAGAGCCAGGAGTTTTTCCAGGCCATGTGGCCTGACCAGAAAAAACTCCTAGGCCACAGCCTATAACTCAGTCCCAGAGTTTTCCTTAGGTCAGGTGTAGTCGCGTTTCCAGGACAACTTCCTGGCCCTACCTAGTGTAGAGCAACCTGGAGCCTTGGTCTGGTCTTACCTTGGTAGAGCACCGTGGTCCTGGGGGTGACGTCAAGGACAGGGCCGAAGGGGAACCCCCATACCCCTGACAGGCTACAGAGGAGCAGCTGTAGGAAGGGCGGCAGCAGTGTGGCGTGGTCCCCCATGTTTGCCAGGCTGACCTGGGTGCAGGTGGAGCCCTGTATGCTGTCACACACCTTGTTGCTTACACACACAAGAGTGATATTATTCTCTGTTGGGCTCAGCAGTGGTGGCTTCTAGGTCATCCTCTGTCTGTAGGAAGGCTCACTCTGCACAGAAGACAAAGAAGAAAAACAGATAGTATCCCACACTGTAGATGCCATTGTTTAGATGAGAGTCTGTGTGTGTGTGTGTGTGTGTGTGTGTGTGTGTGTGTGTGTGTGTGTGTGTGTGTGTGTGTGTGTGTGTGTGTGTGTGTGTGTGTGTGTGTGTGTGTGTGTGTGTGTGTGTGTGGTGTGTATACACGCGTGCATAGGTACACATTTCCTGAGCCTGTTTCATATTTGTGCATAATCACACTGGTTCCACCATACGTCACCCCATGTTAGCTTAGGCCCAATAAGTACACACAAAATGAGTCAAGATGCATTACAGAAAACACCAATTACAAAAGTCGATGATGAAGAATAATTGTTGTTTTCTCTAATATTCTGGAACATGGCTCCACTTCTCCACTTACTAATTAGCAGTGTGTGTTGGGGGGCTAGGCTTGGCAGGGTGATGGCTAATCTAGTGATTAGGCCCGATGCCATCAGATCAGTCTCCGCCTGGTTGGCCGCACTCTTGTGCTCTGTCACTGATCAAAGGCCTCAAAGTCTTCTAACATTAATCATGTTCTCCTCCCCAACCTACAGTGTAAACACACCAGCCTCTCACCGATCTGACACGAAATTGCGTCGATGGTGTCGCGTGTGGAAGATGGCCCGGGCGATGACCGCCTATCTGTCATCACCGTGACGACAACATGGAAACTGCACATGGAAAGATAAACACATCTGCCTGAGCCATGTCACGCCTGGATCATAACACGCATGAACAATTAGAAAGGGTAGAACAAAAAAGCACGAGAAGGATGTCCTCTGAAACGCTTTGGAAAATTGCTCAAATCTGACCAAAACATCTTTTCACATGTATTTTTTGCTCAAACATTTTAAATCTATTAACTGTTGACATGGACTGAACATATTTTTAAGGGTTTTATCTGTAGAAGAAGTGCTCGGTTGCATGTTACTTCTTTAGCACTGCTGCTGTAGGCTACTTCCCATGAGAGTCTCTGACTAGTTTCCGACAAATTTACCTCAGTTGCCCCCCTGTTCAGAAAGCCCAGTTATATTGATTGATGGCCTACAGAATGTGAAAAGATATAAAAACGGAGTCATAGTCTCTCTGGATATGACCATCTGTCAGGCAAGACATAATGATATGAAAGATATTATCCAGCCTGACATTTCTACAGATGGCCAAGGAATACGCTCCAATTACCCAAGTGTCTCATATAATCCTTGCTTTACTGTAGCTATGAAAAGATAATATCACCATAATACTAAAAGCTTAAAAACCATAGCAAATAAGCATTTTCTCTACTATACCCCTAATTTGGTAGAGTTTCTTCAAACTGAAATATTAACCCCCTAGAGTCTATTGACTGGTGCGTCAATCTAAGGAACATAACAAAAAAATCTCCAGCAAAATCTGTCAATTAATTTGCATGGGCTGCATCTCAAACCACCACATCCGCCTATAGCGAGCTACAGCGGTGTTTATCAGACCATGAGACATCCCGAAAATAGGTATTCTCACGAAAACGTCTGAAGCGTCCGAACGATTTGCCCACTCTATGAAACGACGAGACTCCCACGAACACGATGGTGGTCTCCGTTTCGCTCTACGACCCCCAAAAGCTCCAAAGGACTCATGTGAAATCGGTACTGTCGATGTGCCAACTTCTGTTTGCAGCATCAGAAGCGTTTGGACTATAAACTAATGTGACCCAACTGTGGAAAGAACACGGTGGTGTTCTCCATTTTGCTCTACCACCCCCGCAAGTGTCATGTGACTCGTCTGAAGGTAACCGGTACCGGGAAAAAAACCAATTATGGAAGTATGGAGGTAGTTTTGTGCCTACCCCAAAAAGGGGGTTAAATATGTGTAAAAAAATATATATATATACAGTACCAGTCAAAAGTTTGGACACACCTACTCATTCAAGGGTTTTTCTTTATTTTTACTAAAAAAGTGTTAAACAAATCAAAATATATTTTAGTTTTGAGATTCTTCAAACTAGCCACCCTTTGCCTTGATGACAGCTTTACACACTCTTGGCATTCTTTCAATCAGCTTCACCTGGAATGCTTTTCCAACAGTCTTGAAGGAGTTCGCACATATGCTGAGCACTTGTTGGCTGCTTTTCCTTGACTCTGCTGTCCAACTCATCACAAACCATCTCAATTCGGTTGAGGTCGGGTGATTGTGGAGGCCAGGTCATCTGATGCAGCACTCCATCACTCTCCTTCTTGGTAAAATATGCCTTACACAGTCTGGAGGTGTGTTGGGTCATTGTCCTGTAGAAAAACAGATGATAGTCGCTCTAAGCGCAAACCAGATGGATGGCGTATTGCTGCAGAACGCTGTAGTAGCCATGCTGGTTAAGTGTGCCTTGAATTTTAAATAAATCACTGACAGTGTCACCAGCAAAGCACCCCCACAGCATCACACCTCCTCCTCCATGCTTCACGGGGGGAACCACACACGCGGAGATCATCCGTTCACCTACTCTGCGTCTCACAAAGACAAGGAGGTTGGAACCAAAAATCTCACATTTGGACTCATCAGACCAAAGGACAGATTTCCACCATTCTAATGTCCATTGCTCATGTTTCTTGGCCCAAGCAAGTCTCTTCTTCTTATTGGTGTCCTTTAGTAGTGGTTTCTTTGCAGCAATTCGACCATGAAGGCCTGATTCATGCAGTCTCCTCTGAACAGTTGATGTTGAGATGTGTCTGTTACTTGCACTCTATGAAGCATTTATTTGGGCTGCAATTTCTGAGGCTGGTAACTCTAGTTATCTTATCCTCTGCAGCAGCGGTAACTTTGGGTCTTCCATTCCGGTGGCGGCCCTCATGAACGCCAGTTTCATCATAACGCTTGATGGTTTATGCGACTGCAATTGAAGAAACTTTTAAAGTTCTTGACATTTTTCGGATTGACTGACCTTCATGTCTCAAAGTAATGATGGACTGTCGTTTCTTGCTGTTCTTGCCATAATATGGACTTGGTCTTTTTTTTAAATAGGGCTGTCTTCTGTATACCACCCCTACCTTGTCACAACACAACTCATTGGCTCAAACACTTTAAGAAAGAAAGAAATTCCACAAATGAACTTTTAACAAGGCACACCTGTTAATTGATATGCTTTCCAGGTGACTACCTCATGAAGCTGGTTGAGAGAATGCCAAGAGTGTGCAAAGCTGTCATCAGAGCAAAAGGTGGCTACTTTGAAGAATCTCAAATATAAAATATATTTTGACTTATTTAACACTTTTTGGTTATTACATGATTGCATATGTGTTGTTTTTTAGTTTTAATGTCTTCACTATTATTCTACAATGTAGAAAATTGTTTGTTTTTTTACCTTTATTTAACAAGTCAGTTAAGAACAAATTCTTACTTTCAATAACAGCCTAGGAACAGTTGTTCAGGGGCAGAACAACAGATTTTTACCTTGTCAGCTCAGGGATTCGATCTCACAACCTATCGGTTACTAGTCCAATGCTCTAACCACTAGGCTACCTGCCACCTAGTGGTTACCTGCTGCCTAAAGAGAAACCCTGGAATGAGTAGGTGTGTCCAAACTTTTGATTGGTACTGTATACATATTTCCTGAGATTTCTTATATCTCCTACATATAGGACAGAACCTTCAAAACCATATTCTTTATGATAAATGTTTTACTGTCTTTTTTGCCATTTATTCATGTGTTTTTCAATGTGTTTCTACTATTGTAGTTATTAAAGGCAAAATTCAATATTTTATCAAATTCATTTTTTATTCAAAACATTACACCTAAAGGAGACCTAAAATCAAATAGGTAAATTATCCATGGTATGACTATTTTAAAACAATTCCATATGTCAGCTTAGAAGTCAGGGAGAAGTCATGGTAAAGTCATGAAATTCCTCTGTCCAAATGTGTATGAACCCTGTAGATATCTATACTTGAGAGGAAGAGGTGAAGCGAGGGGATTTACTTTGCCCCAAATCTGTCCACGAAAAGAATTCCACAAAGTGAGGAATTTTTTGTATGGTCAACGAGAGAGTGTTGAATTTGGTCAACAAAAAATTTAACTGATAATTTGCTACGTGAGGCTTATTTGATCGCATTGAAGTTTTGCAATACTTATATTGTTACGAGTGTACTGATTGACATAAGTGGACACAAGTGTCATTCGGACAACTTTTAGAAAAATATTTTATGTCTGAGTTGTGACTGTTGTTCACACGCGTATCTGCCCTCTCATTAGGTAGAATGTTCCCACCTGATCTCACGTCCTCCCGCCTGCCTTCCGTCTTTGTGGACTTCAACTCCCATTGTTAGGGAGGAGACACAAGCATCTTGTAATTATATCAACCATCTCTGGCTATACTATGACACCAGCACTAATTGCCACATCTGCTAGTTGTATGTACTTTTGTTAATTGTTCTGTTAAGTGTTCCTGTCTCCCGTTTGGCTGCTCTGTAATTGTGGCCAACTGACACAGGTGATTGTGATTAGACTTGATCAAAGGCACAGTTATGCCTGTGTCTCTAGTCTTGTTCTCACTTGAGCTGTTTAGTTTTACGATTGTGTGTATTAATCTATTTTCTCAAGTGATTGGGTTAAGACCTACTTTTTGTGACCCACAAAGCAGAGGGAAAAGAGTTCTGCTGTCGCTGCTGTTGGACACTTGTTAAGCAAGTATGAAATAACCGTAACTGAAGAGATTTATCCAATGAATGAGGATGGATGAATGAAATTGCTCTGTTCTAAACATAGAGACCATATCCACCCCGAGAAAGCGCACTTCAAATGGACCAAGGCAAAGTAGCATGAAATGGGGATTGTGTCTAAAATAATCTGACATTCTATTCTGGATAAGTCTAAAGAACTGTATACAGAGTTTCAAGTTTCAAGAGTTTTAATGTCACGTGCACAAGTATAGTGAAATGCTTTTCTTGAAAGCTCTAATCCCAACAATGCTGTAATCATGTAGAGTAGAACAAAAAAAACACGATAAATAGAAATAAGAAGAACACAAGAAACGAAGTAAGATATATACAGTGTCCGTTCCAATTCCATATTTACAATGTGCAGGGATACTGGAGTGATAAAGGTAGATACGTATAGCGGTAAGGGGACTAGGCATCAGGATATATGATAAACAGAGTAGCAGCACCGTACATGATGACAATAACAAGCTTGTGAGAGCTGTTTTGTGCAGCTTTTGACATTATCAATCATAATCTGCTGTTGGAAAAAACGTATGTGTTATGGGTTTACATTCCCTGCTATATTGTGGATCGAGAGTTACCTGTCTAACAGAACACAGAAGGTGTTCTTAAAACGTCATTATGGTAGGGGGCACTATTTTCCCCTCCGGATGAAAAGCGTGCCTAAAGTAAACTGCCTGCTACTCAGGATATGGGATATGCATATAATTGGTAGATTTAGATAGAAAGCACTCTAAAGTTTCCAAAACTGTTAAAATAATGTCTGAGTATAACAGAACTGATATGGCAGGTGAAAACCTGAGAAATCTATCCAGGAAGTGGGATTTTTTTATTTTTGTAGTTTTCTATTGAATGCCATTGATTTAGGACTCAAATTGCACTTCCTATGGCTTCCACTAGATATCAAGTCTTTAGAAATTGTTTCAGGCTTGTATTCTGAAAAATGAGGGAGTAAGACCACTTTGAATGAGTGGACACTGCAGTGTCCCAGAGGTTTTTCATGCGCACGACCGAGAGCACGCCTTGTTTTCCATTTATATTGACGAAGCTTTTGTCCGGTTGAAATGTTATTGATTATTATGACTAAAAACAACCTGAGGATTGATTATAAACATCGTTTGACATGTTTCTACGAACTTTACTGATACTTTTCGGATTTTTCGTCTGTCTGTTGTGACTGCCTGGATTACTGAACAAAACACCCGAACAAAACAAAGGTTTTTAGATATAAAGAGGGACTTTATCAAACAAAACAAACATTTATTGAGTAAATGGGAGTCTTGTGAGTGCAACCATATGAAGTTCATTAAAGGTAAGTGATTAATTTTATCACTATTCCTGACTTGTGTAACTCCTCTAGTTGGCTGATAACTGTAAGGATTTGTCTGCTGGGCGCTGTTCTCAGATAATCGCATGGTATGCTTTCGCCGTAAAGCCTTTTTGAAATCTGACACCGTGGTTGGATTAACAAGAAGTTAGTCTTTAAACCGATGTATAACACTTGTATGTTTTATGAATTTTTATAATGAGTGTTTTTGACCCCCTAGAGAGGTTAAATGGAAGCCTCTCCAACATAATCCAGGTAGAGTCAGGCATTCCCCAGGGCAGTTGTCTAGGCCCCTTACTTTTTTCAATCTTTACTAATGACCTGCCACTGGCACTGAGTACAGCTTATGTATCTATGTACAGTATGCCGATGACTCAACATTATACACATCAGCTACACATCAGCAGAACTGCAGTCCGTTTTAAAATGGGTGGCTAGAAATAAGCTAGTACTAAATATTTCGAAAACTAAAAGCATTGTATTTGGGATAAACCATTAACTGAACCCTCAACTGCAACTAAATATTTTAATGTATAATGTGGAAATTGAGCAGGTTGAGGAGACTAAACTGCTTGGTATAACCCTGGATTGTAAGCTGTCATGGTCAAAACATATTGATGCCATGGTAGCTAAGATGGGGAGAGTGTTTGTGTCTCTTCACAGTCTGAGTTGTTCTATAAGGTGTAGTTGTATCTGATTTTACTGCTTGCATGAGTTACATGATGTGGAATGGAATTCCATGTTGTCATGGCTCTGTGTAGTACTGTCTGTTTTCCAGTCTGTTCTGGACTTGGGAACTGTGAAGAAACCCCTGGTGGCATGTCTTGTGGGGTATGCATGGGTGTCTGAGCTGTGTGCCAGTCATTTGAATAAACAGCTGTGAGTATGCATAGAGAAAAAAATACAAATATAATATAAGGGTCAACTTAAATATTCTGTCTAGCCATTTTGTTAGCTATTTAGCAGTCTTATGGCTTGGAGATAGAAGCTGTTCAGGAGCCTGTTGGTGTCAGACTTGATGCACCGGTATTGCTTGCCGTGCGGAAGCAGAGAAAACCGTCTTGGGTGGCTTGAGTCTTTAAAGATTTTCCGGGTCTTCCTTTCACACTACCTGATATAAAGATCTTGGATGGCAGAGAGCTCAGCCCCAGTGATGTACTGGGATGTCCGCAACACCCTCTGTAGCGCCATGCGATCGGGGGCGGTGCTGTTGCTATACCAAGCGGTGTTGCAGCCAGTCAAGATACTCTCAATGATGCAGCTTTAGAACTTTTAGAGGATTGAAGGCCCATGCCAAACCTGTTCAACAACTGTGCGCGTGTGTTCCATTTTAAGTCCTTAGTGATTTGGAACCGAGGAACTTGAAGCTCTCGAACCCACTCCGCTGCAGCCCCGTCGATGTGAACAGCGTGCTCGCCTGTAGTCCACGATCAGCTCCTTGGTCTTGTTGACGTTGAGGGAGAAGTTATTGTCCTGGCACCAGACTGCCAGGTCACTGACCTCCTTCCTGTAGGCTTTCTCATTGTCGCCGGTGATCAGGTCTACCACTGTTGTGTCATCAGCAGACTTGATGATGGTGTTGGAGTGGGGCGTGGCCATGCAGTCATGAGTAAACAGGGAGTACAGGAAGGGGATTATGCACAAATCCCTGTGGGGCCCCCAGTGTTGAGGGTCAGTGTGGCTGAGGTGATGTTGCCTACTCTCACCACCTGGGGTCGGCCTGTCAGGAAGTCCAGGATCCAGTTGCAGAGGGAGGTGTTCCATCCCAGGGTCTTAAGCTTGGAGGGGAAAATGGTGTTGAACGCTGAGATGTAGTCACTGAACTGCATTCTCACATAGGTATTCCTCTAATCTAGATGGGTGAGGGCAGTATGAAGTGCAATTGAGATTACGTCGTCTATGGATCTTTTGCGGCGGTATGCAAATTGGAGTGGGTCTAGGGTATCTGGGATGATGGAGTTGATGTGAGCCATAACCAGCCTTTCAAAGCACTTCATGATTACAGATCTTGTGCCACGCTGTCAGCGCAGTAGGACGTGTATATCTGTCTTTGTCTTATCCCATGTCTAATCCCATGTAAATAGCCAGTCATTTTTCGTATATATCTTAATCTCGCTTTCTATCTACAAACTAAATATACTTTTCTGCAACCCGCCTCACCCAATGTGGTACGGATCTGCTATTTTTATTCCTTATAACTGGAACTTCCATCGGGAGCTAGCCAGCTAACTAGCTACTAGTCTTTGTTAGCCACAGCTAGCGGTCCTCGTCTTTTTTTCCCCTGGCATCAGCCAGCCTTAGCGCGGACAACACCTGCCAGTCTGCACAGCGCAATATCAACCCAAAGCATATCAGACTGCATCTCTCTACCATATCACCGGATTCCTGACGCTCTGGATCATTACACCGGATCATTACTCCGGATCATTGCAGCTAGCTAGCTGCAAACGAGTGGCTACTGTTAGCTAATGCCTCTGTCCCGAAGCAAGCACCAGCTAGCCTCGAGCTAGCCTCGAGCTAGGCCCATATACCAGCTAAATCTCGGGCTACAATACCTCCTTTTCCAATTGGCCTGGACCCTTTTGTCGACATGGAGCCCCGCCGATCCATCACTACTGGACTGCCGACGTGATCACCCGATGTGGTCTCAACAGGCTATTCTGTTACGAATTCGCCGAAGAACCATCTACTAGCCCCGGCCCGCTAGCTTTTCTGAACGCTGTGTCCCCTGCTCGCCTAGCGTAGTAGTGACTACCGAACAGCACCCTGACTCGCCTATTGCTGCTCTTTTGACTCTATGATCACTCAGCTACACAGCTGATGCCCCCTGGACTGTTTCGATAACACGGTACCTCATTTTGTTTACCTGTCGGCCCCAGCCTCGAACTCAGGTCCTGTATGTACATAACTGACCCACTCTGCCCATTCATCGCCATTTACCCGTTGTTGTCTTAGCTCTCCTGTTCAACACCTGTAATTGCTTTATGCCTCTCTCTAATGTCAATATGCCTTGTCTACTGCTGTCTTAGCTAGTTTGTTTTATTTCACTGTAGAGCGCTCAGTCCCGCTAAAAATGCCTTAGATAGCTCTTTCATCCCACCCCACACATGCGGAGACCTCACCTAGGTTAACTGATGCCTCCAGAGACAAAACATCTCTCATCGTCACCCAATGCATAGGTTTACCTCCACTGTACTCACATCCTACCATACCATTGTCTGTACATTATGCCTTGAATCTATTCCACCACGCCCAGAAATCTGCTCCTTTTATTCTTTGTCCCCAACGCACTAGACGACCAGTTCTTATAGCCTTTAGCCGTACCCTTATCCTACATCATCCTCTGATGTAGAGGTTAACCCAGGCCCTGTAGCCCACAGTTCCACTCCTATTCCCCAGGCGCTATCATTTGTTGACTTCTGTAACCGTAAAAGCCTTGGTTTCATGCATGTTAACATCAAAGCCTCCTCCCTACGTTTGTTTTTTCACTGCTTTAGCACACTCCGCCAACCCTGATGTCATAGCCATGTCTGAATCCTGGCTTAGGAAGGCCACCAAAAATTCTGAAATTTCCATCACCAACTACAACATTTTCCACCAAGATAGAACTACCAAAAGGGGTTGAGTTGCAATCTACTGCAGAGACAGCCTGCAGAGTTCTGTCATGCTATCCAGGTCTGTGCCCAAACGGTTCGATCTTCTACTTGTAAAAATCCACCGTTCCAGAAATAAGTCTCTCACTGTTGCCGCTTGTTATAGAAACCCTTCAGCCCCCAGCTCTGCCCTGGACATCACATGCAAATTAATCGCCCCCCATTTATCTTCAGAGTTTGTACTGTTAGGTGACCTAAACTGGGATATGCTTAACACCCCTGCCGTCCTACAACCTAAGCTAGATGCCCTCAATGTCACATAAATTATCATGGAACCTACCAGGTATAACCCTAAATCCGTAAACACGGGCACCCTCATATATATCATCCTGACCAACCTGCCCTCTAAATACACCTCTGCTGTCTTCAACCAGGATCTCAGCGATCACTGCCTCATTGTCTGCATCCGTAATGGGTCTGCGGACAAACGACCACCCCTCATCACTGTCAAACGCTCCCTAAACACTTCAGCGAGAAGGCCTTTCTAATCGACCCGGCCCGGGTATCCTGGAAAGATATTGACCTCATTCCGTCAGTAGAGGATGCCTGGTTATTCTTTAAAAGTGCTTTCCTCACCATCTTAAATAAGCATGCCCCATTCAAAAAATGTAGAAGTAAGAAAAGATGTAGCATTTGGTTCACTCCAGACCTGACTGCCCTTGACCAGCACAAAAACATCATGTGGAGTACTGCATTAGCATCGAATAGCCCCCACGATATGCAACTTTTCAGGGAAGTTAGGAACCAACATACACAGGCAGTTAGGAAAGCAAAGGCTAGCTTTTTCAAACAGAAATTTGCATCCTGTAGCAAAAACGCAAAGGTTCTGGGACACTAAAGTCCATGGAGAATAAGAGCACCTCCTACCAGCTGCCCACTGCTAGGAAACACTGTCACCACTGATAAATTTACGATAATCGAGAATTTCAATAAGCATTTTTGCTACGGCTGGCCATGCTTTCCACCTGGCTACCCCTACCCCGGTCAACAGCTCTGCACCCCCCACAGCAACTTGCCCAAGCCTCCCCCATTTCTCCTTCACCCAAATCCAGATAGCTGATGTTCTGAAAGAGCTGCAAAATCTGGACCCCTACAAATCAGCTGGGCGAGACAATCTGGACACTCTCTTTCTAAAATTATCCGCTGCAATTGTTGCAACCCCAATTACTAGCCTGTTAAACCTCTTTCGTATCATCTGAGATCCCCAAAGATTGGAAAGCTGCCGCGGTTATCCCCCTCTTCAAAGGGGACACACTCTAGACCCAAACTGTTACACACCTATATCTATCCAACCCTGCCTTTCCAAGGTCTTCAAAAGCCATTTTAACCTCTATAGGGAGTGTGGGACGGTAGCGTCCCACCTGGCCAACATCCAGTGAAATTGCAGAGCGCGAAATTCAAAAATACTCAATTCAAATATTTAACATTCTTGAAAATGTGTTATACATCAAAATAAAGCTTAACTTCTTGTTAATCCAGCCGCCGTGTCAGATTTCAAAAAGGCTTTACGACGAAAGCAAACCATGCAATTATCTGAGGACAGCGCTCAGCACACAAAACATTATATACAGTTACCAGCCAAGTAGATTAGTCACGAAAGTCAGAAATAGCAATAAAATTAATCACTTACCTTTGATCTTTGTATGGTTGCACTCACAAGACTCCATGTTACACAATAAATGTTTGTTTTGTTCGATAAAGTCCCTCTTTATATCCAAAACCCTCCATTTTGGCGTGTTTTGTTCAGTAATCCAATGGCTCAAATGCGGTCACAAGAGGCAGACAAATTCCAAATAGTATCTGTGAAGTTCATAGAAACATGTCAAATGATGTTTATAATCAATCCTCAGGTTGTTTTTAGCCTAAATAATCGATAATATTTCAACCGGACAATAGTGTCGTCAATATTACAGAAAAACAAGAAAGGCGCGCTCTTGGTCGTGCGCAGTAACCAGCTCTGAGGACATCCCAGGGTCCACTCACTCAATGTTGTAATTCGCCCTCAGTTTTCAGAATAAAAGCCTGAAACAATGTCTAAAGACTGTTCACAACTAGTGGAAGCCATAGGGAATGGAATCTGGGTCCTATCCCTTTAAATGGTGGATAGGCTTTCATTGGAAAAACAGACACTTCAAAGTAATGGCACTTCCTGGATGAATTTTCCTCAGGTTTTCGCCTGCCATTTCAGTTCTGTTATACTCACAGACATTAGTTTAACAGTTTTAGAAACTTTGGAGTGTTTTCTATCCAAATCTACAAATTATATGCATATTCTAGCTTCTGGGCCTGAGTAGCAGGCAGTTTACTTTGGGCACGCTTTTCATCCGGAGGTGAAAATAGTGCCCCCTACCCTAGTGAGGTTAACAAACAGATCACCGGCCATTTTGAATTCCCCCGTACTTTCTCCGCTATGCGATCTGGTATCAAAGCTGGTCATTGGTGCCCCTCAGCCGCACTCAAGGTCCTAAACAATATCATAACCGCCATCGATAAAAGACAACACTGTGCAGCCGTATTCATTGACCTGGCCAAGGCTTTCGACTCTGTCAATCACCACATTCTTATCGGCAGACTCAACAGCCTTGGTTTCTCAACTGACTGCCTAACCTGGTCCACCAACTACTTCTCAGACAGAGTTCAGTGTGTCAAATCTGAGGACCTGTTGTCCGGACCTCTGGCAGTCTCTATGGGGGTGCAACAGCGTTCAATTCTCGGGCTGACTCTTTTCTCTGTATATATCAATGATGTCGCTCTTGCTGCTGGTGATTCTCTGATCCACCTCTACGCAGACGACACCATTCTGTATACTTCTGGCCCTTCTTCGGACACTGTGTTAACTAACCTCCAGACGAGCTTCAATGCCATACAACTCCTTCCGTGTCATCCAACTGCTCTTAAATGCAAGTAAAACTAAATGCATGCTCTTCATCTGATCACTGCCCACACCCGCCTGCCCGTCTAGCATCACTACTCTGGGCGGTTCTGACCTAGAATATGTGGACAACTACAAATACCTAGGTGTCTGGATAGACTGTAAACTCTCCTTCCAAACTCACATTAAGCATCTCCAATCCAAAATTAAATCTAGAATCGGCTTCCTATTTCGCAACAAAGCGTCCTTCACTCATGCTGCCAAACATACCCTCGTGAAACTGACCATCCTACTGATCCTTGACTTCGGCGATGTCATTTACAAAATAGCCTCCAACACTCTACTTAGACTGCATCCAATTTGCTATCACAGTGCCATCTGTTTTGTCACCAAAGCCCCATATACTACCCACCACTGCGACCTGTATGCTCTCGTTGGCTGGCCCTCGCTTCATATTCGTTGCCAAACCCACTGGCTCCAGGTCATCTATAAGTCTTTGCTAGGTAAAGCCCCGCCTTATCTCAGCTCACTGGTCACCATAGCAGCACCCACCCGTAGCACGCGCTCCAGCGGGTATATTCCACTGGTCACCCCCAAAGCCAACTCCTCGTTTGGCTACCTTGCCTTCCAGTTCTCTGCTGCGAATGACTGGAACGAACTGCAAAAATCACTGAAGCTGGAGACTAATATCTCCCTCACTAACTTTAAGCATCAGCTGTCAGAGCAGCTTACAGATCATTGTACCTGTACATAGCCCATCTGTAAATAGCACACCCAACTACCTCATCTCCATATAATTTATTGTTTTGCTCCTTTGCACCTCAGTATCTCTAATTGCACATTCATCTTCTGCACATCTATTATTCCAGTGTTTAATTGCTAAATTGTAATTATTTCGCCACTATGGCCTATTTATTGCCTTACCTCCCTAATATTACTTCATTTGCACACACTGTATACATATTTTCTATTGTGTTATTGACTGTACGTTTGTTTATCCCATGTGTAACTTTGTGTTGTTTTTGTCGCACTGCTTTGCTTTATCTTGGCCAGGTCGCAGTTGTAAATGAGATCTTGTTCTCAACTGGCCTACCTGGTTAAATAAAGGTAGAGTAGAGTTCTTGGGAACAGGAATAATGAACTTCTGCTTAAGACATGGGATTACAGTCCTCTAGATCACCCAGTCCTCTAGGTCGGCGTTAGTGTTGGTTTTGTTATTGACGAAGCATGCATAAAATGCGTTGAGTTCTTCTGGTAGAGAGGCATCGTTGGGCAGATCACGACTGGGTCTTCCTTTGTAATCAGTAATGACTGTAGACCCTGCCACATGTGGCGGGCTCCGGAACCTATGTAATATGAAACCTCCCTCGGGAGGTAAAAGGGTTGGCATTTGACGATCAGGTATTCCAACACATGTGAACAATGGATCGAGACTTCGACTGAGCTCGAGTCAGCACATAATTTGTTGTTGATGAAGAGGCAAAGCCCTCCCCTCTCGATTTCCCTGACTCCACTGTCCTGTCCGCTCAGTGAATGGAGAATCCATACAGTTGGATAGCCATGGGGGGTATCTTGTCCGAAAGCCATGCTCCAGAAAAGCTGACAATATTGCAGTTACTAGAGTCCCGTTGTTAGCAAATCCGTGATCGGAGGTCATCCATCTTATTATCAATTGGCCAATGGAATGGAGGAAAGAGGTGGCCGCTCTTCCCTTCGCGATTGAGATGTCAATATACATCTTATTTGGGTATAAAGCAGGAAAATAACAAATGTTCAAGAAACAGAAACAGAACCTGGAACTGTTCCGGAACATAACCGTTATTTTAAAAGGGAACCGGTTAATAATGTTCTTTTATGTTGCAGGGAAAAAATTATAGTCCCACAACAAAACACAACAAAGCGCCTATGCAAAGCCCGGACTCTGTCACTCAAACTAATTCCAGTGTCTGCCTGCAAGCTGTAAATCTTTGCCTTTGCGTGTTTACGCTACCTGCCCCTCCCCCCTCCGAAGCATAGGCTACTGTACTTACGTTTCAAGTTTGATTCAGAAAATAGGGAGATATATTTTTTAGCTAGGGAAGAATGGATTAACTTTTTCAATGCTAGTTAAGGATACTACAGGCTTAGTTATTACCTTTCACGTTGGATTTATTAACTACAAAATGGTAAGACATGTTTAATTCTGCCGCTCTGCACACACACGTTTGTTAGCTAGCAAGCTCAAGCTTGTTAGCTAGCTAACGTTAGCTCAAAGGACATTCAAAGTTCCTCCATAGAAGCAGTTCCTCCTAGGTATAATTCTGTGAACCTAATTCATATAATGCATGTCATAACAAGATGCCCAGACTCCTCAACCCTGTCTCAATCTCTCCCCACCTGCAAAATTTCAGTTGCATGTTGCGCCATAGGCTACACTTGTCTGGCCATCAGGCATTTAAACAACTAGCGTGCCTGCTCTATCCACACTTATTGGTGAAGTAACTGAATGAGCTAAATGTTTTTTTTTTTAACTGCTGATTTCACAGGTTAAAAGGGGAACAGAAGGGCCTCCAGAGTGCCACAGTGGTCTAAGGTACTGCATCGCAGGCTGCATCCCAGGCTGTATCACAACCGACCATGACCAGGAGTCCCATAGGGCGACGCACAATTAGCCCAGCGCCGTCCGGGTTAGGGGAGGGTTGGCCGGGGGGGGCTTTACTTGGCTCATCGTGCTCTAGCGACTCCTTGTGGAGGCCGGGTGCCTGCACGCTGATTCGGTCGTCAGTTGAATGGTGTTTCCTCCGACACATTGGTGCAGCTGGCTTCCGGGTTAAGCGAGCGGGTGTTAACAAGCGTGGTTTGGCGGGTCATGTTTCGGGATGCATGACTCAACCTTTGCCTCTCCCGAGCCCGTTGGGGAGTTGCAGCGATGAGACAAGATCGTAATCATGAAATTGGGGAGAAAAAGGGTGTAAAAATTACAACAACAAAAAAGAACGATATAAACTGGTACTTTTTTGGGGGTTCGAACCGGTTCAGAACTTTATTTTGCTTGTTGGAACATAGGAACTAAATAGTGGTTCGAAACGAACCCTGGTATAAAGCATATCCTTTGAACACAATGAACATTTTAGCATATTCACCAATAGCCCTATCTGACACATCGCACCCAACAACAAACATGAGTATGGTTACAGGCACACAATAATTGTCAGATTAATATAATAGTTTTATTAAAACCTGTACATGCTTTGCAAGAAGAACGATTTCCCTAATAATCCTGTTTACATGGACACATCTGAAATCAGGCTACCTGATGGCACTCTGATACATGCAGAAAATCACCAATCAAAATTAACATTTTACCACAGCGACCATGTTATTTTCGGGAAGCAGATTTGATCCTGAGTTCGGACATACAAAGTTTGCATGTGAAAACCACTTCTAAGACGCATACATTCAGTTCCGGAATTACTTTACTTGCGCTAAAGAGGGAAGCTCGTTCGGCTGGTGCTAGCATATGCGCAGATCAAATATACAGCTGAAATGCCGATATTTTTTATTTTATTTTTATTTTTATTTTTAAGGTGTTTAAATGTCCTAAGAAGTCGAAAGATTGCTCAGTTTTAATCGGCATATGCTTACTTTGATTTTGATTGTCACGGCTGTCGTTAGAACGGGACGAAGGCGCAGCGGATGTTGAGGTCCACATATTTAATTCAAAGAGAACCTAAAACATAACAAAATATATAAATAAATGAACAACTAAACGTGACTACGTGGTGCACAAACACAAAACAATATCCTACAAACACAGGTGGGAAAAATAGCTACTTAAATATGATCCCCAATGGGAATCATACAAAACACCAACATAGAAAATATAAACTAGAACACAACATAGAAATTATAAACTAGAATACCTCCTAGTCACACCCTGACCTACTACACCATAGAGAAACAAGGGCTCTCTATGGTCAGGGCGTGACATTGATGTTACGCTGATTAAGATAAGCAGTAAGGTGTTTACATTACTATTGCATAATCATGCTACTACCATAATCAGTTTAATATCTAATTATTACTGCGTATGTAAACATACTGACTGTCGCAACATTACCACAACACAGTAGTAGAGGCACATTAACAATTATGTCACATTGACGGAGAGAGGTTTCACGTTTTTTCAGTAAAATATCCAACTGAATAAAAGGTAAAATTTTTCAAACCAAAGCAAATCCAGATAAGGGCAGTAAAAGGCTAGTGAATAGTCATGACACAAGGTCATTTCCTTCTCAGTGTTGGAAAAGTACCTACTCTCTTTCATTTGAACCCTGAGGGTACAGAACTGAATAAATTATTGGTGATCCACAAACATGAAGAGGATAACACGGGATCCCCCTTTTGATGTGATTTACACCCTACCTCACAACAACCCTCCATCTCCGGTGTCACCTTGAATCAGTGTCCATGAGTTACAGGGTCACAGAGTTCAGGTTGCTTATCATCATCACTTCTGGTGCTCCATACTATATTACATCTTTATATCTGCGGCCAACAAGGCAGAGTTCATCTCAGCCTATGCGTCCCTCCAGTCCCTCGACTTCTTGGCACTGACGGAAACATGGATTACCACTGATAACACTGCTACTCCTACTGCTCTCTCCTCGTCTGCCCACGTGTTCTCGCACACCCCGAGAGCTTCTGGTCAGCGGGGTGGTGGCACTGGGATCCTCATCTCTCCCAAGTGGACATTCTCTCTTTCTCCCCTGACCCATCTGTCTATCGCCTCCTTTGAATTCCATGCTGTCACAGTTACCAGCCCTTTCAAGCTTAACATCCTTATCATTTATCGCCCTCCAGGTTCCCTTGGAGAGTTCATCGATGAGCTTGACGCCCTGATAAGTTCCTTTCCTGAGGATGGCTCACCTCTCACAGTTCTGGGTGACTTTAACCTCCCCACGTCTACCTTTGACTCATTCCTCTCTGCCTCCTTCTTTCCACTCCTCTCCTCTTTTGACCTCACCCTCTCACCTTCCCCCCCTACTCACAAGGCAGGCAATACGCTTGACCTCATCTTTACTAGATGCTGTTCTTCCACTAATCTCACTGCAACTCCCCTCCAAGTCTCCGACCACTACCTTGTATCCTTTTCCCTCTCGCTCTCATCCAACACTTCCCACACTGCCCCTACTCGGATGGTATCGCGCCGTCCCAACCTTCGCTCTCTCTCCCCCGCTACTCTCTCCTCTTCCATCCTATCATCTCTTCCCTCTGCTCAAACCTTCTCCAACCTATCTCCTGATTCTGCCTCCTCAACCCTCCTCTCCTCCCTTTCTGCATCCTTTGACTCTCTATGTCCCCTATCCTCCAGGCCGGCTCGGTCCTCCCCTCCTGCTCCGTGGCTCGACGACTCACTGCGAGCTCACAGAACAGGGCTCCGGGCAGCCGAGCGGAAATGGAGGAAAACTCGCCTCCCTGCGGACCTGGCATCCTTTCACTCCCTCCTCTCTACATTCTTCTCTTCTGTCTCTGCTGCTAAAGCCACTTTCTACCACTCTAAATTCCAAGCATCTGCCTCTAACCCTAGGAAGCTCTTTGCCACCTTCTCCTCCCTCCTGAATCCTCCTCCCCCTCCTCCCCCCTCCTCCCTCTCTGCAGATGACTTCGTCAACCATTTTGAAAAAAAGGTCGACAACATCCGATCCTCGTTTGCTAAGTCAAACGACACCGCTGGTTCTGCTCACACTGCCCTACCCTGTGCTTTGACCTCTTTCTCCCCTCTCTCTCCAGATGAAATCTCGCGTCTTGTGACGGCCGGCCGCCCAACAACCTGCCCGCTTGACCCTATCCCCTCCTCTCTTCTCCAGACCATTTCCGGAGACCTTCTCCCTTACCTCACCCCGCTCATCAACTCATCCTTGACCGCTGGCTACGTCCCTTCCGTCTTCAAGAGAGCGAGAGTTGCACCCCTTCTGAAAAAACCTACACTCGATCCCTCCGATGTCAACAACTACAGACCAGTATCCCTTCTTTCTTTTCTCTCCAAAACTCTTGAACGTGCCGTCCTTGGCCAGCTCTCCTGCTATCTCTCTCAGAATGACCTTCTTGATCCAAATCAGTCAGGTTTCAAGACTAGTCATTCAACTGAGACTGCTCTTCTCTGTGTCACGGAGGCGCTCCGCACTGCTAAAGCTAACTCTCTCTCCTCTGCTCTCATCCTTCTAGACCTATCGGCTGCCTTTGATACTGTGAACCATCAGATCCTCCTCTCCACCCTCTCCGAGCTGGGCATCTCCGGCGCGGCCCACGCTTGGATTGCGTCCTACCTGACAGGTCGCTCCTACCAGGTGGCGTGGCGAGAATCTGTCTCCGCACCACGTGCTCTCACCACTGGTGTCCCCCAGGGCTCTGTTCTAGGCCCTCTCCTATTCTCGCTATACACCAAGTCACTTGGCTCTGTCATATCCTCACATGGTCTCTCCTATCATTGCTATGCAGACGACACACAATTAATCTTCTCCTTTCCCCCCTCTGATAACCAGGTGGCGAATCGCATCTCTGCATGTCTGGCAGACATATCAGTGTGGATGACGGATCACCACCTCAAGCTGAACCTCGGCAAGACGGAGCTGCTCTTCCTCCCGGGGAAGGACTGCCCGTTCCATGATCTCGCCATCACGGTTGACAACTCCATTGTGTCCTCCTCCCAGAGTGCTAAGAACCTTGGCGTGATCCTGGACAACACCCTGTCGTTCTCAACTCACATCAAGGCGGTGACCCGTTCCTGTAGGTTCATGCTCTACAACATTTGCAGAGTACGACCCTGCCTCACACAGGAAGCGGCGCAGGTCCTAATCCAGGCACTTGTCATCTCCCGTCTGGATTACTGCAACTCGCTGTTGGCTGGGCTCCCTGCCTGTGCTATTAAACCCCTACAACTCATCCAGAACGCCGCAGCCCGTCTGGTGTTCAACCTTCCCAAGTTCTCTCACGTCACCCCGCTCCTCCGCTCTCTCCACTGGCTTCCAGTTGAAGCTCGCATCCGCTACAAGACCATGGTGCTTGCCTACGGAGCTGTGAGGGGAACGGCACCTCCGTACCTTCAGGCTCTGATCAGGCCCTACACCCAAACAAGGGCACTGCGTTCATCCACCTCTGGCCTGCTCGCCTCCCTACCTCTGAGGAAGTACAGTTCCCGCTCAGCCCAGTCAAAACTGTTCGCTGCTCTGGCACCCCAATGGTGGAACAAACTCCCTCACGACGCCAGGTCAGCGGAGTCAATCACCACCTTCCGGAGACACCTGAAACCCCACCTCTTTAAGGAATACCTAGGATAGGATAAAGTAATCCTTCTAACCCCCCCCTCCCCCTTAAAAGAGTTAGATGCACTATTGTAAAGTGGTTGTTCCACTGGATATCATAAGGTGAATGCACCAATTTGTAAGTCGCTCTGGATAAGAGCGTCTGCTAAATGACTTAAATGTAAATGTTTATAAACTGGGTGGTTTGAGCCCTGAATGCTAATTGGCTGACAGCCATGGTATATCAGACCGTATGACAAAACCATTTATTTTTACTGCTCTAATTACATTGGTAACCAGTTTATAATAGTAATAAGGAACCTCAGGGGTTTGTGATATATGGCCAATATACCATGGCTAAGGGCTGTATCCAGGCACTCCGCGATGCGTCGTGCTTAAGAACAGCCCTTAGCCGTGGTATATTGGCCATATACCACACCTCCTCGGGCCTTATTGCTTAATTATATGAAGCACTCCATCAGGACAGGTAGAAATTAGCAAGACCTTCGGGAAGCCATGCACTACATTTTAACTTGACCTATAAATTGAGTGGGGATTATGTGCCTTATACTGTAACAAAGGAAAGCTTCCATACCATGGAGCATCAGTTTTTCCCAGCTCTAAGTTGTCACCATGCATATTTGCTGGACTCGAGCGCAAATTTCACTGGGGACGGGGAGACAAGATCCCACCCACATTCTGAAAATGCATTTTGGTCCCCCCCAGTTTTATCACTGCACTGTGATACAAAAAGCGGCATCGGTGTGCTTTAGGACCATGCGGATGCCTCAGAGCTATTGGGTAGGCTGTTTGGCGTATCAACCGGCTGGATTTCAAACCACGCAGACACCACAGAGCGTGCAAACAGAGACAGCTGTTGTCTGTGTGTTGTGCTTTTTCTCAGCGTTGTAAAAGCAAGCAGACCAGAAACTGGCTACTCTTCATTTGACTGATGTAGCTGGCAAGGTAACTGCTGTTTGACTTAACAGAAAAATTTATTTATTCCCAGTGCTGAATTAGTAGTGTAACTAACATGAAACGTGTCAGTTATACATGTTTCATCCCCCCTCGATTGAAGTTCTGTCTGAAGTGAATTAACTAGCTAGCTATTAGCTACCACAGCCAGTTTAGCGCTAGCCTCTAGCTTTCTGTAAGGTAGCAGTATCTAACAGCTGTTGTGTGTATGGACATGTTTTGTAGCCTTTGTTAATGTCATTTTGGAGTCAGTTTTATTGTAAATCTGAATAGAATATGTTTCTTAACACTTCTACATGAATATGGATGATACCATGATTACGGATAATCCTGAATGAATCGTGACTAATGATAAGAGAGAAAGTTAGGCGCACAAAATTCATACCCCTAAAACTAACTTCTCACCACTACAATAACAGGGGAGGTTAGCATTTTTGGGGGATATGATATTTGTGCACCTATAACTTTCTCACTCATCATTATTCATAGATGATTATCCATAATCATGTTAGCATCCACATTCATTGGGAAGTATTTATAAACATTATATTCTTTTTACAATAAAAGTGAACCCAAAAGGATAATATTACAGTACCAGTCAAAGTTTTGGACACATTCAAGAGTTTTTCTTTACTTTTACTGTTTTCTACATTGTAGAATAATAGTGAAGACATCAAAACTATGAAATAACACATATGGAATCATGTAGTAACCAATATAGTGTTAAACAAATCAAAATATATTTTAGATTCTTCAAAGACACCCTTTGGCTTGACAGATTTGCACACTTGGCATTCTCTCAACCTGCTTCACCTGGAATGCTTTTCCAACAGTCTTGAAGGAGTTCCCACATATGCTGGCTTCTTTTCCTTCACACTGCGGTCCAACTCATCCCAAACCATTTAAATTTGGTTGAGGTCGGGTGATTGTGCAGGCCAGGTCATCTGATGCAGCACTCCATCACTCTCCTTCTTGGTCAAATAGCCCATACACAGCCTGGGGGTGTGTTGGGTCATTGTCCTGTTGAAAAACAAATGATAGTCCCACTAAGCGCAAACCAGATGGCATGGCGTATTGCTGCAGAACGCTGTAGTAGCCATGCTGGTTAAGTGTGCCTTGAATTCTAAATAAATCACTGACAGTGTCACTAGCAAAGCACCCCACACTATCACACCTCCTCCTCCATGCTTCACGGCGGGAACCACACATGCCGAGATCATCCGTTCACCTACTCTGTGTCTCACAAAGTCAAGGCGGTTGGAACCAAAAATCTCACATTTGGACTCATCAGACCAAAGGACAGATTTCCACCGTTCTAATGTCCAATGCTCATGTTTCTTGGCCCAAGCAAGTCTCTTCTTCTTACTGTTGTCCTTTAGTAGTGGTTTCTTTGCAGCAATTCTACCATGAAGGCCTGATTTCACGCAGTCTCCTCTGAACAGATGATGTTGAGATGTGTCTGTTACAATTTTCCGGATTGACTGACTTTCATGTCTAAAGTAATGATGGACTGTTGTTTTTATTTGCTTATTTGAGCTGTTCTTGCCATAATATGGACTTGGTATTTTGCCAATCTTCTGTATACCACCCCTACTTTGTCACAACACAACTCATTGGCTCAAACGCATTAAGAAGGAAAGAAATTCCACAAATTAACTTTTAACAAGGCACACCTGTTAATTGATATGCTTTCCAGGTGACTACCTCATGAAGCTGGTTGAGAGAATGCCAAGTGTGCAATGCTGTCATCAAGGCAAAGGGTGGCTACTTTGAAGAATCTCAAACACTTTTTTGGTTACTACATGATTCCATATGTGTTATTTCATAGTTTGATGTGTTCACTATTATTCTACAATTTTGAAAATAGTACAAATAAAGAAGAACCATTGAATGAGTTGGTGTGTCCAAACTTTTGACTGGTACTGTAGATTGTGTAGAAACCAGGAAATTAGCTTTAGAATACCCCCCCCAAAAAATCTGAGGGAGGACCCCCAGAGCCCCCTGTGAGGTTATGTCCCCTCCACTTCAAAAACCAAAGTCACGCCCCTGGCTGGACTGGTGAGTTGTCCTCTTCAGAATGTACCTGTATTCTAAAGGCTCATGTCATGAATAATGAAGTGATCTACTATAAAGGCCTTCCTCAGTCCACTAATACTTGAAGAGAGCACCAAAGGCAGTTTCCAGTGTGAAATCAATTTGTTACTAGTCCTAAACACACACAAACACACAGCAAGGGCGCAGATGATGGGAACATCTAGCAAACCAAAGGTTGTGTGTTCGAATCTCATCATGGACAACTTTAGCATTTTAGCTAATTAGCAACTTTGCTACTTTTTCCTACTTTTTTAGCTACTTTACAATTACCTGGTATGTTAGCTAACCCTTCCCCTTACCCTAACCTGAACACTTTTAGCTAGTCATTCACCTAACTCTAACCTTAACCCTTTAACCTAACTCCTAACCCTAACCTTTATCCCTAACCCCTAGAGCTAGCTAACATTAGCATTAGCCACATAGCTAACGTTAGTCACAACAAATTGGAATTCTTAACATCAAATTTTATTTGTCACATGCGCCAAATACAACAGGTGTAGACCTTACCGTGAAATGCTTACCTAGAAGCCCTTAACCAACAATGCAGTTCAATAAATAGTAAAAAAAATATTTACTAAATAAACTAAAGTAAAACATTTAAAGTAACACAGTAAAATTACATAACAATAACGAGGCTATATACAGGGGGTACCAGTACAGAGTCAATGTGCGGGGATACAGGCTAGTCGAGGTAGGTTGGGGTAAAGTGACTATGCATAGGTAATAAACAGTGAGTAGCAGCGGGGGGGTCAATGTAAATAGTCCATGTGGCCATTTGATTAATTGTTCAGCAGTCTTATAGCTTGGGGGTAGAAGCTGTTAAGGAGCCTTTTGGACCTAGATTTGGTGCTTCGGTACTGCTTGCCGTGCGGTAGCAGAGAGAACAGTCTATGACTTGGGTGACTAGAGTCTTTGACAATTTTGCGTGCCTTCCTCTGACACAGCCTAGTATATAGGTCCTGGATGGCAGGAAGCTTGGTCCCAGTGATGTATTGGGCCGTACGCATCACCCTCTGTAGCGCCTTACGGTCGGATGCCGAGCAGTTGCCATACCAGACGGTGATGCAACTGGTCAGGATGCTCTCGATGGTGCAGCTGTAGAACTTTTTGAGGATCTGGGGACCCATGCCAAATCTTTTCAGTCTCCTGAGGGGGAAAAGGTTTTGTCGTGCCCTCTTCACGACTGTCTTGGTGTGTTTGGACCATGATAGATTGTTGGTGATGTGGATACCAAGGAACTTAAAACTCTCGATCCGCTCCACTACAGCCCTATCGATGTTAATGGGGGCCTGTTCGGCCCTCCTATTCCTGTAGTCCACGATCATCTCCTTTGTCTTGCTCACATTGAGGCAGAGGTTGTTGTCCAGGCACCACACTGCCAGGTCTCTGACCTCCTCCCTATAGGCTATCTCATCGTTGTCGGTGATCAGGCCTACCACTGTTTAGTCGTCAGCAAATGTAATGATGGTGTTGGAGTCGTGCTTTGCCACGCTGTTGTGGATGAACAGGGAGTACATTTACATTTCGCAAATTCGTAACATATTGTACGTTTAGCAAATGTGTGAACATATGGACGAATTGCAATTCGTAACATATTGTACGAATTGTAATTCGTAACATATCATACGAAATAGATGATGGATCCACAAATTCATTATTACATACCATATGAAATGTTAGATATCATAGAAACGCAACATATCATACTAAATGGAGTATCTTGGATTTAGACCAGAATAATAGGACATGCTCTGAGACCAAGTTGAAATATTTTGCCTCACCATTGCTTGTTCAAGTGGCCATACACTGACCTATATGGCTTTGCCTATTAGAAAACTTCAACAGCAATGTACTGTATATGGCCAGGAAAATGTTGCTTATAGATAAGTCAACTCGAGTGCTATATATGCTCTCAATATCATAGCAAGTTTGTAGGATAAATATTTTATATTATGACCGAGATCAGACAAAACCGTCATGGGCTTCATTTGCATTCCAGCACCTAATTGTACACATCGCAACATAACTTCGGATCATTCTGCCATGCGCGCAAGTGTTGTCTTATGTTATTACGCATTTTCAGAGTAGCCTACCAATAATTACCATGCAATGTACTCTGTCTGAAATAAATGATCCTATGTAGCCTAGTAACACCACCGCGACGCAATACACATTTCCACAATGTTACGTGTCTGACGAACACTGCAGCATTTTAAGAATACTTCTTAGAGCGCTTTCTCACGCACCTTCACCTGCCTGCGATTTGTCCTGTACCTCACACACCCCATTCAAGACTGAATAGGTAAACTGAACGAAATACAATACAGAGCACTGTACAGTAGGCTACAGTACAGTTAGTCTACTGTAGTTACAATTGTGTAAACCTTACCTTGCAAATGTTCTACGAAACTAGAGAATACTCTTCTATGGAATAATTATTTGTGAGTCCCCGCGTGGTGTTGGAGTGGTGCGCAGTCCAGCGCGCATATGCCAGCCTATGCTCTGTCAAACCAGTGTATTGTGCATGCATATGTCTATTCTAGTCCCAACACCGGTGTCGCGCGCTCTCTCTCTCTCTCTCTCAATACATGCGCAAATGGTTTCAAATTAGAATGTTAATCAATCCCTTCCTGCCATTGTAAACAATTATCTCTATGCTCATTTCCTTGCTACTTCTGACATGGTAACATGCAACTCACTGGTCAGCTGTGTCACTACACAGGTTTCAATGTGCGTTTCCGAGTGGCGCAGCAATCTAAGGCACAGCATCTCAGTGCTAGAGGCGTCACTACAGACCCTGGTTTGATTCCAGGCTGTATCACAACCGGCTGTGATTGGGAGTCCCATAGGGCGGCACACCCAGGTTAGGGTTTGGCAGGGGTAGACCGTCATTGTAACCAATAATTTGTTCTTAACTGACTTGCCGAGTTAAAAAAAAAAAAAAAAAGATATTTGAATTGGTGTGACTTAATGTGCGCCTGATGTGGAAAGCCTATATACAATTCTAATAGCTTCCTACGATGATATATTCAAATCGATATGATAACTGTTTTGTGTGTGTGTGGCAACAAATTGATTTCACACAGGTTATACTGGAAACTTACTTTATCATAATAAATATGCACTCACATCGACTTAGCACCACCTGTTGGGGGACCATGGGAGTTGAAGTGATATCAGGGTCCATATACAAAACGTTTTTTTTTTTTTTAAAGGTCCTAGGAATCATGTTAAACCCTGTTTTAAAACCCCCAGCTCGGAGTAGGTTTTAGGACGAAGTTAAGACACTGCCTAGACAAACTCTGAGCAAAGAGTAAAATCAACTCATAAAAGTTTATCTCACTGCTAATCGCACAGTTTGAGGTTCCGCAAAGGGAAGATGGAGATGACGCTCATTGACACTGTTGCAAATTATGGACAATAACCAATGAGGCACCGCCAGCTGTGAACTCTATAGCACGCTTAAGACAACCACAGTGAACGTGACTGTACATCAAATGTTGTAATGGTAAAACGTTTGATATCATTTTTGCTTAATCTTAATTATTGCCTAATATGTTGGCACGCGTAACCTTTATTATTAAAAAAAAAAATGTTTACCAATTCTGATGGTTGTCAAAATTCCATTAAATCAACAGGCTACTCGTCACTCCCGTTTGACAACTCTAAATAGCTTTGGCACAGTTTAATAACTGAGGATAGCTTCATATTATTTTTAGATTTTTATAAAGCATTTGACACAGTAGAGCATCAGTTTCTCTTCCATTCCCTTGAGAGATTTGGCTTTGGGGATTTTTTCTGTAAGGCTATTAAGACTCTCTATGCAAATGGTAACAGCTCTATCAAATTGAAATATGGCACCTCACCTAGATTTGAATTAAAGAGAGGAATTAGGACAACCTTGCCTATCTCCCCGTATCTGTTTTTATTAATCACCCAACTTCTTGCAAATTCTTTAAAAAATAGTCCTGTACAAGGTATTTCCATAGCTGGTAAAGAAATTATTATAAGCCAGCTGGCTGATGATACTACACTTTTTCTGAAAGACGCTAACCAAATTCCCATATCGATCAATGTGATACAATCCTTTTCCAAAGCGTCTGGTCTATACCTTAACATTAATAAATGTGAACTCATAGCTGTCAAAGATTGTGTGACACCTTCATATAATGTTATTCCAGTAAAAGAAGAACTTACATATTTAGGCATAACCATTACAAAGGATCAGAAGTCTAGAGGCTTACTAAATTTTAACACTCTTATTAAAAATACCCAGAAAAAGCTAAATCAATGGCTACAGAGGGACTTATCTTTAAAAGGTAGAGACCTTCAGCCTTGGTTATTAGGAATCTCTAGACTAACATATGGTGCTCTATCTTTATATCTTGACAGTAAAATAAGCAAGGAGATAGACCAGATGCTTTTCAACTTTCTGTGGAGAAACCGTACCCATTACATTAGGAAAACTGTTGTAATGAACACTTATGAGAATGGTGGACTGAATTTTCTGGACTTTACTACTTTAAATAATACTTTTAAGATCAATTGGATAAAACAATTCCTAAGAAGACCCACTTCTATCTGGAATTTTATTCCTCAGCATGTCTTCTCTACTTTTGGTGGCCTTAACTTCATGTTGTTGTGCAATTATAATATTGACAAAATTCCAGTGACACTTTCTGCTTTTCATCGGCAGGTTTTCTTGTCATGGTCCTTAATTTATAAACACAATTTTTCTCCACACAGATATTATATATGGAAAAATCGGGATATATTGTATAAAAATACTTCTTTGTTTATAGAATATTGGTTACGAAATAAGATCCTATTCTTTACATACGATAAAAATAAGCGGAAACATTTATGTAATTAATTTCATTATTCATTTGGCCAAATTTCATATACACAAATGTAAATTTATTAACAAAAAAACATTTTCTTACCCTACAAAAAGAAATTGAACTGTATTTTAAGACTGTTAAATACTCTACTAACAAAAAAGCTGTTAGAATTGTAAGTGTATGTATGTCCCTTAACCTGTCTAGGACTGGGGTGCCGCTAGCGGCACCCCCCCCCACCCACTGAAAAGCCAGGGCGCGAAATTCAAAAAAAATATTTTTTTTAAATATTTAACTTTCACACATTAACAAGTCCAATACAGCTAATGAAAGATACAGATCGTGTGAATCCAGCCAACATGTCCGATTTTTAAAATGTTTTACAGGGAAGACACAATATGTAAATCTATTAGGTAAACACCTTAGCAAAAGAGACCATTTTTTCTTTGTCCACCAACACCACTAGCTATCACCAATTCGGCTAAACTAAGATATTGATAGCCACTAACCAAGAAAAAACCTCCTCAGATGACAGTCTGATAACATATTTATGGTATAGGATAGGTTTTGTTAGAAAAATGTGAATATTTCAGGTAGATATCATAGTTTACAATTGCACCCACCGTCACAAATCGACTAGAATAAATAGATAGAGCAACGTGTCTTACCTAATTACTAATCATAAAACATTTCGTAAAAATACACAGCATACACTAATCGAAAGACACAGATCCTGTGAATACAGACAATATTTCAGATTTTCTAAGTGTCTTACAGCGAAAACACAATAAATCGTTATATTAGCATACCACATATGCAAACGTTACCCCAGCATTGATTCTAGCCAAAGAGCGCGATAACGTCAACATCGCCAAAAGATATTAATTTTTTCACTAACCTTCTCAGAATTCTTCAGATGACACTCCTGTAACATCATATTACAACATACATATACAGTTTGTTCGAAAATGTGGATATTTAGCCACCAAAATCGTGGTTATACAATGAGAAAAGTAGCCGAGCTGGTCAGAAAATGCCGTGCGCCATATTAGACAGTGATCTAGTCGTATACATAAATACTCATAAACGTGACTAAAAAATATAGGGTGGACAGCGATTGATAGACAATTTAATTCTTAATACAATCGCGGAATTACATTTTTTAAATTATCCTTACTTTTCAATACAGTTTGCGCCAAGCGAAGCTACGTCAAAAAAGATGGCGTCCTAAGCCACTAACATTTTTCGACAGAAACACGATTTATCATAATAAATTGTTCCTACTTTGAGCTGTTCTTCCATCAGAATCTTGGGCAAAGAATCCTTTCTTGGGTCTAATCGTCTTTTGGTCGAAAGCTGTCCTCTTGCCATGCAGAAATGCACATTGCGTTCGGCATGAACTGGAACGGTGCCCAGAGATTCACAGTGGCTCAGAAATAAATGTCCCAAAATCGCACTAAACGGATATAAATTGCTATAAAACGCTTTAAATTAACTACCTTATGATGTTTTTAACTCCTATAACGAGTAAAAATATGACCGGAGAAATATAACAGGCTACACTAATGCTTGGAAAAACAGTAGGTCGGTATCCTCCGCGCGCATGACGCACCTAGAAAAGAGGTCCTACCTACAGGATTTTTTCATTTATAGTGGCTGTGATTGGGCAATCGATACCGTTCAAAGCGTCATCACGTAAAGGCATCCAGGGGAAGACGTAAGCAGTGTCCGTATACTCATAGGAATAACAGTGGCCTTAAAACTGACTCCAGAACAGGGGCCAAAATGTGTGAAATCTGACTCCATGTCAGGGAAATTGCTGTAGAATGAGTTCTGTTCCACTTAGAGACAAAATTTCAACGGCTATAGAAACTATAGACTGTTTTCTATCCAATAATAATAATAATATGCATATTGTACGATCAAGAAGTTTGTAGGAAGCCGTTTCAAAAATTACACGATTTCCATAAATAGTGACAACAGCACCCCCTAGCCTTAACAGGTTTTAAGGTCCTTGTGTAATTTTAATGTGATATTGTACTCCCTAGCTCGATTGTCCATTATATATAATCTATATATACTTGTGTTCCCTTATGTACTTTCAGTATTGATTTGTTGTTAATAAAAAATAAAAATAAAAAAATAAAAAAATCTGTTTAGTTACTTCTACGCATGCCTCGGAGTTCTGGTATAAAACGTGACATCACTAATAAAAAATAAATTAAAAAAAGCTTTGGCACAGTTAGGCATCAAGTCACTTGACGATAATGTTGCATGCAAACATTTTATGCAACATTTGAAAGGTATATCATTTTCATCTAACACAATCAAAGTTAATAACAGGTGTGGATGTTTTCAATTGCCTAATTTATAGCATGCCCAATTTTGTGATATTGCGCTACAAAGGGATAACTTGAAATCAAATTAATTAGGTTACTGAAATAATCTAAAGAAAAATATGTGATAATCCGAGTGGTTATAAGAATTTAGGCATATCATGTGAATTAGTCCTCATGTGATGTCATTGTCAAACGCACAAGAGATGTTGCATGTCTAGATTACTTATTGGTTGATCATAATGAAATATCAAAACATTCTTTCAACAACTCCAAGGCAATTCCATGTGTTGCTGGAAGCACTTACTCACTGCATTTTTCTATTATCAAGACACCTCCTGGTAACTCTCAACTGGTTGAGACAGCTCATGAGGTCTCCTAAATATCTGTTAGTGCTGAGTGACTAACCATTTATTTTTTCATTTTTTTAAACAACTAATTGACTTATGTTCGGTTAAATTATTTGAATTCCAATTCTTCGTTTTTTTTTTCTGTGAGCTCAATGTGCAGTTTCTGTAGAGATAAATCCGATTAAGTCTGAACTGTGCAATGTAGTAGTTCAAGTTTCCAACAGGCCAATATTCGATGTAGTTTAGCTCAGAAAACATGGTAATTAACTACAATGACCATAATCCATTGCGCACCCATTTAAACTTGTCTGGTCAGTGCTGAGCGGAAGAGAGAACGTGCAATCCCAAGCAGTTACTTCAGGAGCCTGAAAATACATGATTTAAGTGATTAATAGTTGGTATTCAGCAGTCATAAAAGCATGCCTTATTTACCTTGAACTAGTAAAATTGTGATTTTTGTCAGACAGCATAGGCAGCATCTCTATAGAGATGAGATGATAGCTTGGAATGAAATAATACAGTAATAAAGTAATAAATTCAAACAAATGTTTAATTAAAGTAAAGTAACGTGAATAATTGAGGGTTAATAAGTGATATGCAGTAATGGGCAGCCACTACCATCATGGGACTTTTATTAATAGTTTTATTCAATCCACATAATGCATAGTGCATTTAATGTTAACATTTTTTAATCGAAACCAAAATTGAAAACAGATATTTTTAAAATAGTCGAACCGAAACCAAACCAACCTCAAAAGGAACTAATCGCTCAGCACTAATATCTGTCCTTTAGGTGAGACTCTTGACTTCATGCATAACTTTTATTTTTAACCATAAGAGTTAGAGTAAAATGTCTCTATTCTCACCACTTATGACCAATTTTCTACTCTGAAACGCTTGTCTATACGGCCCATGGTCCGCCATGCCCATTTAATCTGACCTCTTTCCAAAGAGGTTTCGAACCTCAATGTTTAAATAAAGGTTAAATAATCGTATTCATTTTGATCGAAGAGGCCAAACTGATCCTTAATCAGCACTCATACTCTTGAGAAGCTTGATACATAGGCAATTCCTTATTTTAGTAGGCTATTCAATTAAGATAGATTTTCAGTAAAATAACTCATGTCACACAAGAACCAAAATGGAGAGACAAAACCCCAAATAGTTCCCTATTGAGGGACTCGCCTCCTACTGAGACTTAGTCACATTTTATAGCCTACAATAATAAACCTCTAAGAAAAAGTGGTTAAACAATGGTCTGAACCACCTCTAGAATCACATGTACTGTGTACAGCTTTTTTAACGCCAGAACGGTGTAGGTTACATGGTGACATTTGATTATTATTTTTTGTTATGCATCACAAGTTTTTCTTCCTCTAGTCCACAGGCCAACTTTAGTTCCCATCTCTCTGCACTATGTTACAGTTCAATCTCAACTGGGGGAATTCCTAGTTCCTCCTCCAAGCAGTCCCTTTTTCTATTTTTATGGGAACCAAGGGCCGGCCAGCCAGTCATCCGTTTCTCTATTCTCAGAACTGCATTGTACTGTATATTTGTATTGATTCAGAGGCTCCCTCCCACCCCTTCCCTTATTACTTGGAAGTGACTGCTTGGCTTAACTTGTAGAAAGACACACCGAGATAGATATGGCACAGAGGGTATGTAGAGAGCTCGTCATACACACATAGTATGTATCAGAAAGGCTTGCAATAATCAAAGTCAAACAGAAGACAGAACACGATTTTCTTTGGATCAAAGTAGGCTTTTCTCTTTCAACAGGGATCTATTGTACAACATGGGTACAGTGACAATTTCAACAAGGACTGTGGGGACCGGTGAAACTTCAGCTTCAGTGAGAAATGTAAACTGGTAAGTTAGTGATTCTCTCTATTGTATTATTATTTCAATGCTGTTCAATATTGTTACTAGTCGCCCTAACAGTTGATGGGACTGATTTCTATCCAATTTTATCCTGTGAATTAAAACCTCAGTAAAGTGGATGGTTTTGATCATTTGTAGTTTATCCACATACTTGTATTGTTTTAGAGAGAGAACACAGGAGAGAGAGAAAAAGATAGATTAAACAGTTGTGACATAAATTAGACTCAACAACAAGACAAAGATCAACCATTCACTTTACAATGGTCCGCAACATGCATATCACGACACAGCGGGCTATAGCCTACAGTATGTGTTGTACATACTGTATGTCATTCCATGTAGGGCCTCCACAATCAGAAGCCCACCCTGGGCCTCATGTGACACACACCCTGTCTGATCACACACGTCTGCACGCTGTGACTCAGAGTGGCCTAGAGATATCCCTGACTCATTCATTCTCATGGTGGTTTGTTTTCTCTGCAAGTCTATTGTGAAATGCCATAGCAACTCTTTTTCCAGCAAATGGACAAGACATTTCACTGTCATTCCAGCTGGGATTTTGGGGGAGGGTTTTGAATCAGCCCTAGCAATGTCAATTCATTGTACTTTCAATGTACTCTCGATGGACATAAGCACCTAGATGTGCTGTCAAAGAGTAGAGGTATGTGTCGTTTTAAATGTCAACAGTGCTATGCTATTTCATATTAATATGTCTATCAAATAAAACAACAAAGTATGAAAACATTTCTTTCTGGCCCTTCTGGTGTACTACTTTCTGGTCTACTGTGTAAACCAACTAGGCCTACTTGATGCTGCATTAGTGATTTGCTTGATTTGCTGAATCTAATGAGCGTTTGGCCATGAGAACTGAATTCCATAGATGGTAGTCGCTCAGATAGACATCTATGGACTCAATTCTTCTTGCCTGGCAGCTACAATCAACAACCAATCACCTATCAAGGACAACCGAGAAAAGGAAAGAAAAATGATGTTTATTTGATTTTGGTAAGATATTGCAACAATGTCTGGCCCCCTAAGCAAATTCATCTGAATTATCATAAAGTTGCTTTGTTCTTATTGTCAGCACACTGTCCCATTATTTTGAATTTGCATAAAAGAAGCAAACAAACACACACAGAACGTGACTCAGGTGGCACATCTTCTTCTTATTCGATGGGGTTTAACGGCGGTTGGCATACAATAAATGTTGCATTACTGCCACCTACTAGACTTAAGCAATAAGGCATGAGGGGGTGTGGTATATGGCCAATCGGAAAATATTCAGATCACTTGACTTTTTCCACATTTTGTTAGGGTACAGCCGTATTCTGAAATGGATTAAATATATAAAAATCCTCAGCAATCTACACACAATACCCCATAATGACAAAGAGAAAACAGGTTTTTAAAAATATCTACAAATGTATTAAAAATAAAAAACATACCTTATTTACATAAGTATTCAGACCCTCACTATGAAACTCGCAATTGAGCTCAGGTGCATCCTGTTTCCATTGATCATCCTTGAGGTGTTTATATAACTTGATTGGAGTCCACCTATGGTAAATTGATTGGACATGATTTGATGATTTGGAAAGGCACACACCTGTCTATATAAGGTCCCACAGTTCATAGTGCATGTCAGAGCAAAAACAAAGCTATGAGGTCAAAGGAATTGTCCGTAGAGCTCAGAGACGGGATTGTTTCAAGGCACAGATCTTGGGAAGGGTACCAAAAAACGTTTGCAGCATTGAAGGTCCCCAAGAACTCAGTGGCCTCTGTCATTCTTAAATGGAAGATGTTTAGAACCACCAAGACTCTTCCTAGAGCTGGCCAAACTGAGCAATCAGGGGAGAAAGGCCTTGGTCAGGGAGGTGACCAAGAACCTGATGGTCACTCTGACAGAGCTCTAGAGTTCCTCTGTGGAGATGGGAGAACCTTCCAGAAGGACAACCATCTCTGCAGCACTCCACTAATTTAAGGAATCTCAAATATAAAATATATTTCGATTTGCTTAAAACTAATTTGGTCACTACATGATTCCATATGTATTTTTTCATAGTTTTGATGTCTTCACTATTATTCTACAATGTAGAAAATAGTAAAAATAAAGAAAAACCCTTGAACGAGTAGGTGTTCTAAAACTTTTGACCGGTAGTGTACATTCCATCCCTGCAGTACAGTTTATAACCATTTCTATAAATGCAAAAAAATCCAATCTTACTGAAACATATATCACTTGTTGGTTTATCCCTCTGTACTGGTACAGATCTACTACTCACACCACTCCTCTCAGGATCCCCCCTTTGGCCCATCTTTCTCTACTTTCTTCACTGCCTCAGCATATGACAACTTCTGCATTACACTAAACGTAGAAACCTCAACCTGCCTCTCTCGCACGGGACATTTCTGATCCCCAGCCCCATGGGCACCTCTACAATTAACAAATACCACTACTGTCTCATGCCCTTCTGCACACTTCTCACACCTAGGAACCTCCAACCAACACACTGCTGTCACATGCCAATAAGCTTGACTATTCTTCTTTAACAAACCATCTCCCTTTTTTCCTGCCATTTTTAACCTATTCAAGCTCACCCTCTTCCTCCTTCTCTTCTCTTTCAAACCTCCTCTGCCTCTTTTCCCCTCCATTCCTCCATATTCCAAGTATAAATCTCCTTATAATACCCCACTTCTCCTGACATACAGTTGAAGTCGGAAGTTTACATACACCTTAGCAAATACATTTAAAGTCAGTTTTTCACAATTCCTGACATTTAATCAGAGTGAAAATTCACAGTTTTAGGTCAGTTAGGATCACCACTTACTTTTAAGAATGTGAAATGTCAGAATAATAGTAGAGAATTATTTATTTCAGGTTTTATTTATTTCATCACATTCCCAGTGGGTCAGAAGTTTACATACACTCAATTAGTATTTGGTAGCATTGCCTTTAAATTGTTTAACTTGGATCAAACGTTTCAGGTAGCCTTCCACAAGCTTCACAATAAGTTGGGTGAATTTTGGCCCATTCCTCCTGACGGAGCTGGTGTAACTGAGTCAGGTTTGTAGGCCTCCTTGCTCGCACATGCTTTTTCAGTTCTGCCCACACATTTTCTATAGGATTGAGGTCAGGGTTTGTGATGGCCACTCCAATACCTTGACATTGTTGTCCTTAAGCCATTTTTCCACAAGTTTGGAAGTATGCTTGGGCTCATTGTCCATTTGGAAGACCCATTTGCAACCAAGCTTTAACTTCCTGACTGATGTCTTGAGATGTTGCTTCACTATATCCACATAATTTTCCGACCTCATGATGCCATCTATTTTGTGAGGTGCACCAGTCCCTCCTGCAGCAAAGCACCTACACAACATGATTTTGCCACCCCCATGCTTCACGGTTGGGAGGTGTTCTTCAGCTTGCAAGCCTCCCCCTTTTTCCTCCAAACATAACGATGGTCATTATGGCCAAACAGTTCTATTTTTGTTCCATCAGACCAGAGGACATTTCTCCAAAAAGTACGATCTTTGTCCCCATGTGCAGTTGCAAACCGTAGTCTGCCGTTTTTATGACGGTTTTGGAGCAGTGGCTTCTTTGTTGATGAGCGGCCTTTTAGGTTATGTCGATATGGGACTCGTTTTACTGTGGATATAGATACTTTTGTACCTGTTTCCTCCAGCATCTTCACAAGGTCCTTTGCTGTTGTTCTGGGATTGATTTGCACTTTTCCCTACCAAAGTACGTTCATCTCTAGGAGACGGAACACGTCTCCTTCCTGAGCGATATGACGGCTGCGTGGTTCCCATGGTGTTTATACTTGCATACTATTGTTTGTACAGATGAACTTGGTACCTTCAGCCATTTGGAGGTCTTGGCTGAGTTCTTTTGATTTTCCCATGATGTCAAGCAAGAGGCACTGAGTTTGAAGGTAGGCCTTGAAATAGGTACCTCTCCAATTGACTCAGGCTAATTGACATAATTTATCAGAAGCTTCTAAAGCCTTGATCATTTTCTGGAATTTTCCAAGCTGTTTAAAGGTACAGTCAACTTAATGTATGTAAACTTCTGACCCACTGGAATTGTGATACAGGCAATTATAAGTGAAATAATCTCTGTAAACAATTGTTGGAAGAATGACTTGTGTCATGCACAAAGTAGATGTCCTAACCGACTTGCCAAAACTACAGTTTGTTAACAAGAAATGTGTGGAATGGTTGAAAAACGAGTTTTAATGACTCACACTTAAGTGTATGTAAACTCCAGACTTCAACATTACATCTTGTTCTTGTCTTGTAAAGGGACGCCATTTAACCGGCTGTCACAATCTCCGTACATGAGCCCCTCGGGATGTAGTGCTCATATAGGTGGCGCTTTAACCGTTGTCATACTACAAAGAAATGAGAGGGGAATTTAGAGATACTGGGGCATAAAGACGAGATGCTTGTGTCTCCGCATTAACAATCATATTCGTTGTCAACTGAAGTCTGTTAAGAGCCCGCCTATTGCTCTCTTTGGATTGGTGGATACATCTCGTTATTTTAATACATTTTTGAATATTCGATGTATTTACGTCAGCAGCCTGTATTCAATAGAGAGGGAGACGCTAGTCAGTTCAATTCAAGGGGCTTTATTGGAATTGGAAACATATGTTTACATTGCCAAAGCAAGTGACATAGATAATAAACAAAAGTGAAATAAACAGTAAACATTACACTCAGAAAAGTTCCAAGAGAATAAAGACATTTCAAATGTCATATTATGTATACATACAGTGTTGTAATGAAGTGCAAATAGTTAAAGTACAAAATGGAAAATAAATAAACATAAATATAGGTTGTATTTACAGTGGTGTTTGTTCTCCACTGGTTGCCCTTGTGGCAACAGGTCACAAATATTGCTGCTGTGATGGCACACTGTGGTATTTCGACCAATAGATATGGGAGTTTATCAAAATGTGATTTGATTTCGAATTATTTGTGGGTCTGTGTAATCTGAGGGAAATATGTGTCTCTATGGTCATACATTTGGCAGGAGGTTAGGAAGTGCAGCTCCGATATTAAGCGCTTTTTCGCAAAATTGCCGGGATGTCACGTGCATCACACTTATACCAGTACACTCGTAATCACCTTAGCATTGCGAAACATCTATCGTATAAAATAAGCCTCACGTATCAAAATAGCGATTCATTGTATCTTGACTCAATTCAACACACTCAGTCTTCCCCATACAAAACTGGTAACATGCTTAACGTGGACCCATTTTGGGCGGAGTAGACCCTCTCGCTAGCCTCTTCCTCTCTTGGGAAACCCCTGTTCGTGATCAGCCCAGAGGGCGTGGCTGATTAGAGTCATTTTTGTGTGACGTGTACTAATGGACCGCAAACTGTGGCTTGTATTGATTAGAAAGGTTTCCAATTAGTTTCCGATGCTTCATTTAATGATAATGGTAAGTACATTTTCCATTTTGTTAGGGGATTGGTCTAACCACAGGTCTAGCTAGTTAACTCGCCGGTTTAGTGGTTAGCCTACGCTAGCTATACTAGCTATCGACCTGTCTTTGTACGTCTCGACGACAGCTGATGCAGCGAATACAGCTAACGGTAGCTATCTAACCTGTAGAACGACTGGACAAATCTGATACCGGGCCGCAACTATATCTTGTGTAGCTAGCTAGCTATCTATATGTGTATAGCTATCTCACTAGCTAACTAGATTTATATATATATAAATGTGTGTGTAATAGCAATAGCTCCCTTTACTGCATCTAATTCCTGTAAGCCACCCAGTATTGTTATACACGTTCCTAATGAAAGCTGCTGTGTGTGTGTGTGTGTGTGTGTGTGTGTGTGTGTGTGTGTGTGTGTGTGTGTGTGTCAAGTGGGAGAGAACACTTGTCTGCCTATTCCCAGAGGTCTATTCGCTCATCAGCGCAGCCCCAGAGATCAAGTATCAGACCACAGTCCCACGCACTTTCACAGTATCTAACACAGTGTGACGAACTAGCTGTGTAGAGTAGAGTACACAACACGTGCACAGCCCTCTGCCAGCCCACCTGCTCTCTCTGCCAAGAAGCCTCTCCAGTCTTAGCAGGTAGGTGAGAGAGCTGCCCTGGCATCCACTAGAACTAGAGTTGTCCCTAGTTAGAGGTGTGCTGAACTATACTGTATACAAACTACTTTGCTACCTGTTCCCAGAAGATTAAATGAGCTGAGATGAGTGAGATGGGAATCACATTGTGAGATGTGATACAATACAGTGCAGAGAAGCGAGTCGTTCCGCTCCACTGCATGGATCTGATGGGACCAGACACAGCTCGCATTCGCATTTGCTCTACTCGTAGGCCTATTTGTTGACATTTGGCCTGATCAGAACTCTGTGTGCAATTTCTCTGCTGAGAACCTGTTGGAGAAAAAATGATTTGGGTAATGCTGGGACAGGGCCATGGCACAGGCAGGTGTGGAGCCAGAGCCTAGGCATTATTAACACAAAAAAGATTCCATTGGACGCCACATGTGAGACTTGTGTTCTGAAGGCTGGATCGTAGCGGGGAACCTCTATGCTTCACTTCAGATGTCAAAACTACAGTAGTAGTAGTAAAGAGAATGCAAAGAGTGTGCAAAGCTGTCATCAAGGCAAAGGGTGGTTATTTGAAGAATCTGAAATGTAAAATAAATGTTGATTTGTTTAATACTTTTTTGGTTACTACATGATTCTATATGTGTTATTTAATAGTTTTAATGTCTTCACTATTATTCTACAATGTAGATAATAGTAAAAATAAAGGTAAACCCTTGAATGAGTAGGTGTTCTAAAACTTTTGACCGGTAGTGTAGTTACCAATAAAATGGTCTGATGGTGAAGTGGACGTCAGAAACAGACTCCATGAGGGTGGTATGAGGGCCCGACGTCCACAGGTGGGGGTTGTGCTTACAGCCCAACACCGTGCAGGGCATTTGCCAGAGAACACCAAGATTGGAAAATTCGCCACTGGCACCCTGTGCTCTTCACAGATAAAAGCAGGTTCACACTGAGCACATGTGACCGACGTGACAGAGTCTGGAGACGCCGTGGAGAACGTTCTGCTGCCTGCAACATCCTCCAGCATGACCGGTTTGGCGATGGGTCAGTCATGGTGTGGGGTGGCATTTCTTTGTGGGGCCGCACAGCCCTCCATGTGCTCGCCAGAGGTAGCCTGACTGCCATTAGGTACCGAGATGAGATCCTCAGACCCCTTGTGAGACCATATGCTGACACATGCACATTTGTGGCCTGCTGGAGGTCATTTTGCAGGGCTCTGGCAGTGCTCCTCCTTGCACAAAGGCGGAGGTAGTGGTCCTGCTGCTGGGTTGTTGCCCTCCTACGGCCTCCTCCACATCTCCTGATGTACTGGCCTGTCTCCTGGTAGCGCCTCCATGCTCTGGACACTACGCTGACAGACACTGCAAACCTTCTTGCCACAGCTCGCATTGATGTGCCATCCTGGATGAGCTGCACTACCTGAGCCACTTGTGTGGGTTGTAAACTCCGTCTCATGCTACCACTAGAGTGAAAGCACCGCCAGCATTCAAAAGTGACCAAAACATCAGCCAGGAAGCATAGGAACTGAGAAGTGGTCTGTGGTCACCACCTGCAGAACCACTCCTTTATTGGGGGTGTCTTGCTAATTGCCTATAATTTCCACCTTTTGTCTATTCCATTTGCACAACAGCATGTGAAATTTATTGTCAATCAGTGTTGCTTCCTAAGTGGATAGTTTGATTTCACAGAAGTGTGATTGACTTGGAGTTACATTGTGTTGTTTAAGTGTTCCCTTTATTTTTTGAGCAGTGTATATATACTGAACAAAAATATAAACACAACATGCAACTAGGGTTGCACATTTTGGGGAATATTCAGAGGTGGAAACTTTCCGTGGGAAATAATGGGAATATGCAAATTAATATTCATACCATTTAAATGTAGATGTTTTTTGCATTGGATATATTTACCATAACTTATGGAGACAGAAACAAACATTTTACCTCATGAGTAGATATACTTGCAAATGATTAAATCATTCCAATAGAAATAAAACAATTTAGTGACGAATTCAACTTTAAATGAGTTGACTCTTCACATGGGATGATTTCACTGAACAACAAAAGAAATGGAATATTGAATGATCCCCAATGATCCATTGCATCTCCCAAAAACATTTTCATCATACATCTGTAAAATGATAGTCTGAAACTAAAGCTTTGGTTGTCTTCCTCTCAGGCTTCCATATCTTCTCCCTGGACCTCCTCAATGTCCACCTTCTGAACATCAGACTCTGAGGCCTCATCTTCACTGTCATTTTCCAACCTTGTTGAGGATGGCTTGTTGTCAGGCTCAAAAAGCCTCAAATTTGCCCGGATGGCCACCAATTTTTCAACCCTTGTATTGGTCAGCCTGTTGTGTGCTTTGGTGTGTGTGTGTGTTCCCAAACAAGGACCAGTTGCGCTCTGAGGCGGATGATGTTGGTGGGATTTGGAGGATGATGGAGGCAACAGGGGAAAGGGCGTGTATGGGCTTCAGGCAGAAGTCTTCACGCTTTTTGATGTATTTCAGAACTGCAGTTTCCTCTGCTTGGAGCAACAGTGAAGTGGGCCATATGGATTTCTTCTCTTACATCTGCAAGCAGAGTTTGAACATCAGACAGAATGGCATTTTCTCCCTCAATCCGTGCAATGGCTACTGCTATAAGTTTCAGGAGTTTCAGGCTGCTTACCACTCTCTCCCAAATTACATCATCCAGGAGAATTCTCTTGATGGGGCTGTCCATATCGGCAGACTGTGATATGGCCATTTCTTGGAGACTGTTAAACATGATGACAACACCACCCCAACGGGTGTTGCTTGGCAACTTCAATGTGGTGCTCTTATTCTTCTCACTTTGCTTGGTGAGGTTGATTGCTGCTACAACTTGATGACCCTTCACATACCTAACCATTTCCTTGGCTCTCTTGTAGAGTGTATCCATTGTTTTCAGTGCCATGATGTCCTTGAGGAGCAGATTCAATGCATGAGCAGCACAACCAATGGGTGTGATGTGAGGGTAGGACTCCTCCACTTTAGACCAAGCAGCCTTCCATGTTCGCAGCATTGTCTGTCACCAGTCCAAATACCTTCTGTGGTCCAAAGTCATTGATGACTGCCTTCAGCTTATCTGCAATGTAGAGACTGGTGTGTCTGTTGTCCCTTGTGTCTGTGCTCTTGTACAATACTGGTTGAGGGGTGGAGATGATGTAGTTAATTATTCCTTGCCCACGAACATTCAACCACCCATCAGAGATGATAGCGAAAGCAGACTGTATTGCAATGATTTGCTTGACCTTCACTTGAACTCTGCATCCAGCAAATGAGTAGATAAAGCATGTCTGGTTGGAGGGGCGTATGCTGGGAGAAGAACATTTAGAAATCTCTTCCATTACACATCGCCTGTGAGCATCAGAGGTGAACCAGTTGCATACACAGCTCGAGCAAGACATTCATCATAATTTATCCGACTACGTTCCTCCATTGAGTAAAAAAAAACTAATGATTCCAGGAGGATCCTGAGCTGTTGCGATCGATAAGGTGTCCGATTCATCATTTTCACCTCAAATAGAAGTAGATGGACTTTTGTCAGAGGTTGCTTGTTGTGAGCGCTGAGGGAACTTTATGCACTTGGACAGATGATTCTGCATCATTGTTGATTTCTTCACATGATTTGGCACAGTATTTGCAAATGTACACAGCATTTCCTTCTACATTAGCAGCAGTGAAATGTCTCCACACATCAGATAGTGCCCGTGGCATTTTCCTGTAAAGATTAGAATAAAAAAAAAATAAAAAAAATACAATTCCATGTACAGATAAATAGTTAAGCAGTTAGATTAAAGAACTCCTTTGTAAGATAAATGTTTTAAAATGAAACATGTATGGAAACTGGTGAATTAACATTCCTCAGTTAGCAGGCTCAAGCAAGCTAAAACCCACATGGTAGCAAAAACTGACTAGCAGAAATTGTTAACAAGTTAGAACTGATTTAAACACACTTTGCTGTAGGCTACTATTTACTAATTAACAAGAAATTATGTATGTCATATAAAATATATTCACCCCACCCAGTATTGTAATCAAAACTTACCAGAAGGCATGTAGTCCTTGGCTCAGACAGTGTAGTAGTGTGGGCTCAATAGCATCTCATTAGTGTGCAAGATCTTGAGAATCAAGAGTGCACTGCACATGTGATGGAAGAATGCACTGTGCATGCAGAGGGTTGCAATTCTATTGAATTGGGGATAGTTTAACCAAAATATTCCACAAGATCTAGAATTGCCTTATGTGTATCCCACAAAAAAAGGTTCACTGTTATAAGCTAACATTTTAAAATGAATTTAAGCAACATTCCCAAAATTCCCGGGCTTAACTTCCCATGGGAAATTTACGGAAAAATGCCAGAAATTTACCGGAAAGTTTCCAACCTTTGCAACCCTACATGCAACAATTTCAAAGATTTTACTGAGTTACAGTTCATATAAGGAAATCAGTCTGTTGAAATAAAATAAATAGGCCTTAATATATGGATTTCACATGACTGGGCAAGGGCACAGCCATGGGTGGGCCTGGGAGGGCATAGGGGAGCCAGGCCCAGCCAATCAGAATGTTTTTCCCCACAAAAGGGCACTATTACAGACAGAAATATGCCTCAGGACCCCTCAGATGATCCCGCAGGGGAAGAAGCCAGATGTGGAGGTCCTGGGCTGGCGTGGTTACACGTGGTCTGCTGTTGTGAGGCCGGTTGGACGCACTTTCCTCCGTTTGTCTTTGCCTCAAACCTGACTAGTCTCGTAGTCCCTGAAAAACATTCCCACCGCATGATGATGCCACCACCATGCTTCACCGTAGGGATGGTGCCAGGTTTCCACCAGAGGTGACGCTTGGCATTCAGGCCAAAGAGTTCAATCTTGGTTTCATCAGACCAGAGAATTTAGTTTCTCATGGTCTGAGAGTCCAAACTTCTTACATTTTAAGAATGATGGAGGCCTCTGTGTTCTTGGGGACCGTCAATGCTGCAGACATTTTTGGTACCCTTCCCCTGATCTGTGCCTCGACACAATCCTGTCTTGGAGCTCTACGGACAATTCCTTCGACCTCATGGCTTGGTTTTTGCTCTGACATGAACTGTCAGCTGTGGGACCTTATATAGACAGGTGTGTGCCTTTCCAGATCATGTCCAATCAATTGAATTTACCACAGGTGGACTCCAGTAAAGTTTTAAAAACATCTCAAGGATGATCAATGGAAACAGGATGCACCTAAGCTCAATTTCGAGTCTAATAGCAAAGGGTCTGAATACTTTTTAAATGAGTAAGGTATTTCTGTTTTTTTTAATAAATTGGCAAACTTTTCAAAACGTTTTTTGCTTTGTCATTTTGGGGTGTTGTATGTAGATTGATGAGGAAATGTTTTTATTTAATCAATTTGAGAATAAGGCTGTAATGTAACAAAATGTGGGGTCTGAATACTTTCCCGAATGCACTGTAAGTAAGCTGTGTTACTCTTGCTCCTTTGTGTCTATTCGCTAAAGCTGGCTCTTCTCCCACGCTGTACATTAACCTAGCCTAACCCACCTCACACTTCACACATCCACATTTAGTCTGCCCTCCAAATGGTTGTTGACATGTTTCTTGTTTGCTCTGGTAGGAGTGGGTACGGTGGTGCCCCTAGCCCCAGCCCCCTGGTCTGTGGGATGACTCAGTGAGTGTGGTGGGGTGTGGCGGCGGGGAACGGAACAGAGACCGAGTGAGAAGAATGGGCAGGAGGGGCTGTGACTGCAGGTTTGCTGTCTCCACTGGTGTCCCCACTGCGGTCCTCTACGGCTCCCTGTCCCTGTTTGTCTCCATCCTGCACAACGTCTTCCTGCTCTACTACGTGGAGACCTTTGTCTCCGTTTATAAGATCGACAAGCTCTCCTTTTGGGTCGGAGAGGTGAGTGACAGTTCCTGCCTTTAATGGCTTATTGTAATATTTGTGGTTTGGACGCTTTCTGCTTTAGACAATGACAAAGGTGTTGGATAAAGCAGAAAGACTGATACCCTGGCTTTTTTCTGGGTTAGGATGTTTAACCATACTGCTATACTAACTCCTCCACCACTGACTCTCTGTCCCACACAGACAGTGTTCCTGATATGGAACAGCTTAAACGACCCTCTCTTCGGCTGGCTGAGTGACCGCTCCTTCCTCAGCTCCCCACAGTAAGACCTACTCTTTTCATCGTTTTCTCAAATCAATGGTGCACCTCTCTCTCTCTCTCTTCTTCAATCTCTACGTCTCGCTCTCTTTTTCACACTGTCTTGAAAGCACGGTTGGATAGCACAGTTAGTGAAAAGTGGTAGAAGTTTCTTTACCATTGCACTATACTTTTTTTCTCTCTCCCCTCTATCATAGATCTGGCCCCCAGATCTCCAGCCCAGAGGTGGTACTGAAACGGCTGGCTGCCCTCTCTAGGAATGGCCCCCTGTTCGCCCTCTCCTTCCTGGCTTTCTGGGTGTCATGGGCGCGGCCGGGCCTCCAGTTCCTGGTGTGCTTGTGCCTGTATGACGGCTTCCTCACCGTGGTGGACCTCAACCACAACGCCCTGCTGGCCGACCTGGCCGTGTCGGCCTACGACCGCACGCGCCTTAACTTCCACTGCTCTCTGTTCAGTGCCCTGGGCTCGCTCTCAGTCTTCCTGTCCTACTGCGTCTGGGACAAGGGCGACTTCTACTCGTTCCGGCTGTTCTGCGTAGCGCTGGCGGTCGTCTCGGCACTGGGCTTCACCGCCGTGTCGCGCCTGTTGAAGAGCCGCTTTCAGAAAGAGGCGCGCCTGAGACAGGACGAGGCGCTGCAACTCAAAGAGTAGGTGACATTATTATTCATCATGTATGCACTCGAGAAACACTTGGTTTACATTATGCACTGACAAGCAAGTGGTAACTGAATAACGACACCCGTTCTTGGTTTGCTTCCCACAACTCACCTTATTAAACGCCTGATTTGAGGCCATCTTTCTACTCCTGTGGTGTCTATTCCAGCTTTGGCCAGGCATATTTCTTGCTAATGGGAATTTTAAAGAGACTGAAATGTGAGCAAATAGAATTGATGCACACTTTGCACACACTCATTCAGTCTGTTGTGCAGGTAGATAAACAGCAATACCTGCTTAGGTTACAGACTCAATCCCGTGTGTGTGTGTGTGTTTGATGTTACACTAGTTGTCATTTCAGTAATCCCCCCTTCCCTCTCGCTCAGGTTGAGTATTGGCCAGAGCCCTCTAACCCAGCAGGAGAAGCCAGTCACTCTAGGAGAGTACCTAAGGCAGCTCTCCAAGCACAGAAACTTCATGTGGTTCGCCTCTATGAACCTTGTCCAGGTGTTTCACTGTCACTTCAACAACAACTTCTTCCCTCTGTTCCTGGAGCACCTCCTCTCTGACAGCATCTCTGCCTCCACCGGCTCCATTCTGCTGGGTAAGAGGAGTACTGCTTGGATATATGCACCATGACAAGGGAAGGGCCTCGAGTATAGAATGGGCTTAGTTTCATACCCTGGTCCCAGATCTGTTTGTGCCGTCTTGGCAATTTCTATGGCCGTTGTCACGTTTGGCCTGACAATGACCGTAGGAGTTGGCAAGATGGCACAAACAGATCTGCGACTAGGCTATTCGTTTTGGTCTGTTTACATTTTACGGAAGGATTAGTTCTTAGAATGTGAGGAAACACAATTTATCACTTGTCTGCATACATTTAATAAATGTGGCTTTTCAGTCCACGGTCACACTTTGTTTGGCAAATCTGGATTTTCCATCTGTATATGCTCAACAGATGGTCATACTTTCAACAATCTATCAGTTGATAAGCAACTGCTTGCTAAGATTAGGTTTAGAATTAGGATAAGGGCTAAGGTTAGGGTTAGTACAGTAGATGGTTAGTTGAAATTTGACTCAATGAGATAATCCATCTGTAGATGCTCTACAGACTATCCAAATAAAGTGTTTCCCAGTCCACTAACAGCTGCTCTTGACAACTCTTCACAGGGATCTCCTACATAGCACCCCACCTGAACAACCTGTATTTCCTGACCCTGTGTCAGCGCTACGGGGTCTACGCGGTCATCCGCTGGCTGTTCCTGGTCAAGCTGGCTCTCAGTGTGGCCATGCTGTTGGCCGGGGCCGACCAGGTCTATCTGCTGTGCATCTTCATCGCCAGGTACTGACACACACACAAACCCACACACACACACGTTCTTCTTCAATTGAATACTGTGCACTAGCTGCTAATGTAAGATACTAACATCGTTTGCTAGGAATGTTAATAAGTTACACATTTGTATTTCATTTTACATATCAAGGTCATGTACTCAAGTCATGAAAGTTATTTTCATATCAAGGACCCAGTGTCATGTGTTTTTCCAATACTTGTCGAAGCTGAGCAAATCAATGAAGATTCCCAGCTTACCCAGCAGTTTTGTGTGGCTCTGTTTGCGTTGTACCTGGCTGGGTGTTGTGTGTCAGCCAACCAACCAATCCCTTTATCAACATGGGGCTGGCAGCGGCTGGGCGCAGCCTACCACTAGTCCCCTTGGCACAGTGCCATTGTTTTCGTAGACCGAAATGAGATAAAGTCATAGTGGAGAAGAGGCTTTTCTGTTGGTTTGGGCCTTTATATAAATGCCTTGACCTTTTAGCCCAGGAGGGTTTTTTTCCCTTCTCCTTTTTTCCCCTTCTAAACTCCTGCTCGGGAAAATCGGTTGCATATTCCACATCGTTGTATATTAGCAGATCAAATCAAAATCATGTTTTATTTGTCACATTCCTCGTAAACAACAGGTGTACACTAACAGTGAAATGCTTACTTGCGGGCCCTTCCCAACAACGCAGAAAGAAAAATAAAAGAAAGATAGTAACACAAGGAATAAATACACAATGAGCAATGACAACATGGTTATTATATACACGGTGTACCGGAACCGAGTCGATGTGCAGGAGCACGAGGCAATTGAGGCAGACACACACATACAGGTATGGGCAAAGTGACTTGGCAACAGGATAGATAATAAGCAGCAGCGTACGTTATATGAGTCAAAAGAGTTAGTGCAAGGAGGGGTGTCAATGCAGATAGTCCTGGTAGCTATTCAGTTAACTACACTGAACAGAAATATAAACGTAAAGTGTTGGTCCCATGTTTCATGAGCTGAAATAAAAGATCCACATAATTTTCCACACGCACTAAAAAGCTTATTTCTCTCATGTTGTACACAAATGTATTTTACATCCCTGTTAGTGAGTATTTATCCTTTGCCAAGATAATCCACCCACCTGTCAGGTGTGACATATCAAGAAGCTGATTAAAGAGCATGATCATTACAAAAATGTGCAGTTTTAGTCACACAACGTCTTGCAATTGGCATGCAGACTGCAGGAATGTCCACCAGCTATTGCCAGATAATTTAATCTTTATTTTTCTACCATAAGTCGCCTCCAATGTTGTTTTAGAGAATTTGGCAGTACTGTGTGTCCAACTGGCCTCACAAATGCAGACAACGTGTAAGCATGCTAGCCCAGGACCTCCACATCCGGCTTCTTCACCTGCGGGAGGGATCGTCTGAGACCAGCCACCTGGACAGCTGATGAAACTGTGGGTTTGCACAACCTAAGAGTTTCTGTAAAAACTGTCAGAATCTGTCTCAGGAAAGCTCATCTACGTGCTCGTCGTCCTTCACGGATGAATCCCAGTTTCAACTGTACCGGGCAGATGGCAGACAGTGTGTATGGCGCTGTGTGGGCAAGTGGTTTGATGACGTCAACGTTGTGAACAGACTGCCTCATGGTGGCGGTGGGGTTATGGCATGGGCAGGCATAAGCTATAGACAATGACCACAATTGCATTTTATCAATTTGGATGCACAGAGATAGTGACAAGATCCTGAGGCTCATTGTCGTGCCATTCATCCGCCGCCATCACTTCATGTTTCAGCATGATAATGCAGGGCCCCATGACACAAAGATCTGTACACAATTCCTGGAAGCTGAATATGTTCCAGTTCTTCCATGGCCTGCATACTCACCAGACATGTCACAAATTGAGCATGTTTGGGATGCTCTGGATTGACGTGTACAACAGCAGGTTCCAGTTCCCGCCAATATTCAGCAACTTCGCACTTCCATTGAAAAGGAGTGGGACAACATTCCACAGGCCACAATCAACAGCCTTATCAACTTTATGTGAAGATGTGTCATGCTATATAAGGCAAATGGTCACACCAGATACTGACTTTTTGTCTGATCCACAACCCTACTTTTTTTTTTAAAGGTATCTGTGAGCATCTGTATTCCCAGTCATGTGAAGTCCATAGATTAGGGCCTAATTCATTTATTTCAATTGACTGATTTCCTCATATGAACTGTAACTCAGTAAAGTCTTTGAAATTGTTTCATGTTGCGTTTTTTATATTTTTGTTCAGTGTATTTAGCAGTCTTATGGCTTGGGGGCAGAAGCTGTTCAGGGTCTTGTTGGTTGCAGACTTGGTTCATCGGTACCGCTTGCCATGCGGTAGCAGAGAGAACAGTCTATGACTTGGGAGACTGGAGTCTCTTTTTTTTTTTACGGCCTTCCTCTGACACCGCCTGGTATAGAGGTACTGGATGGCAGGGAGGTCAGCCCCAGTGACGTACTGGGCCGTACACACTACCCTCTGTAGAGCCTTGCGGTCGGATGCCAAGCAGTTGCCATACATAACAATGATCTAGCCAGTCAAGATGCTCTCAGTGGTGCAGCTGTAGAACTTTTTGAAGATCTGAGGGTCAATGCTAAATCTTTTCAGCCTCCTGAGGAGGAAGAGGTGGTGTCATGCCTTCTTCATGACTGTGTTGGTGTGTGTGTGGACCATGTTAATTCCTTGAAGCTCTCAACGCGCTCCACTACAGCCCCGTCAATGTGAATGGGGGTGTGCTCGGTCCTCTGTTTCCAGTAGTCCACTATCAGCTCCTTTTTGTCTTGCTGACGTTGAGGAAAAATTGGAAACGGTGTTGACAATACTTCAGTAATGGCTCTGAAATATGCTTATACTCTTGTGCTCCTTCTCTCCCCCCCCCCCCCCCCCCCCCCCCCCCCCCCCCAAGTAACCGGGTGTTTACGGAGGGCACCTGCAAGCTGTTGAACCTGGTCATCACAGACCTGGTGGATGAGGACTTTGTGGTGAACCAGCGCCAGCAGGCGGCGTCAGCGCTGCTCTTCGGTATGGTGGCCCTGGTAACCAAGCCTGGCCAGACCTTTGCTCCTCTCATCGGCACCTGGTTGCTGTGCGTCTACACAGGTATAAATTGGCAGAGGGGCGAAAGTACAAAAGTCTGTTTTAATAAAGGCTCCTCAAATGGTGGAGATGCTAGAATCAAACCAATTTCACTAACCTTCTCTAGGCGGATTCTCACGCATTCATGCCTGTTCTTTATTCTCAACATCTCTCTTTATTTCCAGGCTACGATATCTTTGAGAGAAACTCCATACAGGACTCTGCGGCAGCGATGGCCTCCCCTGTCTCAGGCCAAGCAGGCTTCACTGTTCCACTTCGCCAGGGCTGTTTCTACCTGCTGGTGTTTGTGCCCATCTCCTGCGCCCTGCTGCAGCTACTGGCCTGGTCCCGCTTCACCCTCCACGGCCGCCGACTGCAGGGCGTCAAGGCCCAGAGGCAGGGAACCCAGCACAGCCACCTCATGGATGTCAAGGCCATCTGATCTGAGCCCAGCCCTTCCGCACCTTCACTCAACTGCATGATGCTATACCACCATCTGCCACTGGGGTCAGCAGAATGGAACACTGGAGAACTGATTTAAATCCCACTGTCAGGGACAAAAATATACTGTGAGAATCTTGCCTTATTTTGATATTAAGAGGACAAAGACGATATGTATGAACTGATGACTAAATGATACAGCAGAGCCAATCAAAGATTAAGATTCCCATGCCCCTCTCTGGGACAGGGCGAGTAGACCAGCCTAGGTTGAGGCGCAGCCTGGAATGCATTTCCATCCCCAAAGGAACACAAAGTGTCACCAACTTTGCTATTACAGTGTGGTTACCCATTTTTGTATTTTTCACCCCATGGCAAAATGTGTTAAATTGCTGTGTGAAGGAAAATATTAAGTATGAAAAAAAATGTGTGTATGTGCACATGAGTATAAAGCCTGATTTGCATGGACCTTGTGCTTTAAATTACAATTAGTGGTGAACCATCACCATGTTATTCTCTGTGTCTTTATGAAGTACTTCATAATCTGCATGTTCAGAATTGTAAAAAGTCAAGCAACTATTTCTCTATTTGTTTTACCGTGACCAGATGGACTACTTATACTAAAATAGCTGCCGTCTCCAGTATTCAACGGAATTGCCTCGTGTTTTCTCACACATTGTTGTAACGTTTTCACGGTGACGTGTTTATCGTTTAGGGAGCTCGTACAAAACAAGGCCCTAAACAACGTCTGTTTACATGTGTACCCCAGTTCAGGAAAGAGATGTGTTTTTACACAGTGTACAAAACATTAGGAATATCTGCTCTTTCCATGAGACTGACCAGGTGAAAGCTATGATCCCTTATTGATGTTAAATCCACTTCAGTATAGATGAAGGGTTAAAGAAGAATTTTTAAGCCTTGAGACCACTGAGAAATGGATTGCGTATGTTTGCCATTCAGAGGGTGACTGGGCAAGGGAAAATATTTAAGTGCCTTTGAACAGTAGTAGTAGTAGGTGCCAGGCGCACCGGTTTGAGTGTCAAGAACTGCAACGCTGCTGGCTTTTTCATGCTCAACAGTTTCCTGTGTTTATAAAGAGTGGTCCACCACGCAACGGACATCCAGCCAACTTGACACAACTGTGGGAAGCATCCATGTGGAACGCTTTCGACACCTTGTAGAGTCCGTGCCCCGACGAATTGAGGCTGTTTTGAGGGCAAATGTGGGTGCTACGCAATATTAAGAAGGTGTTCCTAATGTTTTGTACACTGTGTACATACTGTACCATGAAGAGAATTGAGAAACAAAGATTTGACTGAAAATGTGAAACTGTTGTGCCATGATGACCTAACTATATATGATCATCATGAAGAATACATTCCGTACTTTTTCCAAAGTTCCGTTTTGAATACCGCTGCTACATGGTTTTCTATGTGAACAGAGTATTAAGGAGTCTTAAATTCCATCATATTAGTATTACATTTTTTTTCTAACGTATTGTGATAATTTGAAGACACCTTGAGGGTAGTGTTTTTTAATTAAGTGACTCAGGAATTGTAGTTTCAGCACCATGTGATTTACTTAGCCAGAATGGAAAGCAGAGGTTTGATCTTATAAGACATCCTTACGGTATACAGCAGAGATGCCTGTATTTGCCAGTTTTGTTATGGAATACTGTACAATGTTTCTGTCTGGTTGTACCCCTGCTCATTGTAGCATCGGCCATTTCCGACCATCTTTGTGACCTTTATTAAAGTGATCTCACTGCTTGTGGAATGTGTCTTGTTGCTCACGTTCACAGATGTGTTATGGTCTGTTAGGACAAGTCTAACTCGCAGCCTCGCACCAAACCCAGGAGCTCAGGTCTGTGTCCGGGCTACCTTCACTTACTAGACTAGGACAGGTGACATGTCTCACCTCAGGCATCTTAAACCTGATGACTAAATTCCAAATACCTTTCATTTTAATTAAGGTCCAATGCAGCTGTTTTTATCTCAGTATCAAATCATTTCTGGGTAATACTTAAGTACCTTACTGTGATTGTTTTCAAATGAAATTGTCAAAAAGAAACAAAAGTAGCTTCTTGGCAAAGAGTTTTTTGCTAGGACCGTCTATGATTGGGGTGGGGAAAACAGGAAACTAGCTGTTATTGGCAGAGTGGTTTGGAACTGTCTTATTGGTCTATTAACTCATTTACTCAACTTCATCCCACCAAAACAGGCTGAAATTTCTGGGGGTTTTTTTCAAACAGCTCTTACACTAAAAGGGAATTATATTTTTCACAATTTCACAGTATTATGCCAACCTCAGTAGTGTGGAAATATATATAAAACACAGGAAAAGCATATTTTTTAACTGCACTTGGCCTTTAAATACCGAATGGGACCATATCACACGATTTTTAACCAGGCAAGAACAGAGAAACATAGGTGCTCACTGCACAGCATACACAAAGATAATGTGTGACAAATATCTGTAAACATGGCTTCTGCTGCTATGTTGTAGCCTAGTTATGTGGATATTAATTGTGTACTTTGCTCAGATTAATAGAGGGTTCAATCCTAAATTGAATTGATGTATAAAATTGATACTACAGACCTTGCGAACTATGCTTGCCAACTATCACACGTAATCGCCATACAGAGTATCAAGTAACCAATCAGATTCAGCGATCAGTCATTTAATTAGCCATTTTCAGACGCCGACAAGATGCAGGTGATGTAACACCTAAGGTAACATGATTTTGGACGGTTCAAATCAAATCAAACTTTATTTGTCACATGCGCCGAATGCAACAAGTGTAGACCTTAGATAATAAACAGTGAGTAGCAGCAGTGTACAAAACAAATGGGGGGGATCAATGTATGAGTCCAGTGGCCATTCGATTAACTGTTCAGCAGTCTTATGGCTTGGGGGCAGAAGCTGTTAAGGAGCCTTTTGGTCCTAGACTTGGCGCTCCAGTACCGCTTGCCGTGCGGTAGCAGACAAAAAAGTCTATGACTTGAGTGACTGGAGTCTCTGACAATTTTATGGGCTTTCCTCTGACACCGCCTATTATATAGGTCCTGGATTGCAGGAAGCTTGGCCCCAGTGATGTACTGGGCAGTACGCACTACCCTCTGTTGCGCCTTACGGTCAGATACCGAGCAGTTGCCATACCAGACGGTGATGCAACCGGTCAGGATGCTCTCGATGGTGCAGCTGTAGAACTTTTTGAGGATCTGGCGACCCATGCCAAATCTTTTCAGTCTCCTGAGGGGGAAAAGGTTTTGTCGTGCCCTCTTCACGACTGTCTTGGTGTGTTTGGACCATGATAGATCGTTGGTGATGTGGACACCAAGGAACTTAAAATTCTTGACCCGCTCCACTACAGCCCTGTTGATGTTAACTGGGGCCCGTTCGGCCCTCCTTTTCCTGTAGTCCACAATCAGCTCCTTTGTCTTGCTCACACCGAGGGAGAGGTTGTTGTTCTGGCACCACACTGCCTGTTCTCTGACCTCCTCCCTATAGGCCGTCTCATCGTTGTCGGTGATCAGGCCTACCACTGTTGTGTTGTCAGCAAACGTAATGATGGTGTTGGAGTCGTGCTTGGCCACACAGTCGTGGGTGAACAGGGAGTACAGGAGGGGACTAAGAATGCACCCCTGAGGGCCCCCAGTGTTGAGGAACAGCGTGCCAGATGTGCTGTTGCCTACCCTTACCACCTGGGGGCGGCCCGTCAGGAAGTCCAGGATCCAGTTGCAGAGGGAGGTGTTTAGCCCCAGGGTCCTTCGCTTAGTGATGAGCTTCGTTGGCACTATGGTGTTAAAACTTCTTAAGGATCAGCGTTCCGTCAACGGGACAGTTGTAAATCATGCAGCGCGTTATGTCAAGATCGCAGATTTTAGAGAAACAACAAATGTCCGTACATATCTTATATCGGCTGAAAGCTTAAATTCTTGTTAATTTAACTGCACTGTCCAATTTACAGTAGCTTTTACTGCGAAAAAATGCAAAACCCACTTTTTTCAACGCGATAGGTTTGATAAATTCACCTCTGAAAGTGAAATGTGTACTTACATTCTGAAATCTTGCTCTGATTTATCATCCAAAGGGTCCCAGAGATAACATGAAGTGTCGTTTTGTTAGATAAAATCATTTTTCATATCCAAAAAAAGGTCCATATGTTACCTATGTATATACAGTTGGGCCAGATAACTCACAACGGAATCGGCCCGAGCTCAATCCCCGCATCCTAGCCATTAGTAATACTGCCGAAGGCAGCCCAGACTCGGGCCACATGACGTCGGCCGAGTCTGACTCTCAGCCGAGTACCCCGACTCTCAGCCCAGATCCACTGTGCTAGCTGGGTAGATATGCTCGTTATTTAGTTGTGGTCATCTGGCTTTAGTATTAACAAAAGTTTACTACAAATTCTAGCTAGCTAGCGTCAACATTAGCGCATCTTGCTAATTAGCGTATATTAGCTACAGCAGGCACAAGCCAAACAAGCTATTGCCACCTTGTGGCCTGGAGTATTTAAAAGAAGCAAATCGGAGGTAAATCTGTTCTATGTTAACAACAAAAATTAACTGCCGACACTGGGTATAGGTGCTAAGTACCTATCAGCAGACAGATTTCTCGGTGTGTCTGACCGTTAACAAAATCATTGTGGGCCCCCTGGAGGTTAAGGCTACTGGGCACGTGCCCTGCGTGCCTGGTAGATATTTGACCATGATTACTACAAGTTTAGATAAATGGCTATACTAATTTACCAATCTAAAAATGATTAGCTGACATGGCTAATTGAGTGACTATCAGTGACTGACAAAACAAGAGAAAAACTGCTGATGCACAACCAAATGTCGAACTTGCATCTTATGTATTCTACTATTTCAACTCTCAACAGTAAATTGAGACCACGACTGAGTTCCTTTTTGGTCGGAAGCAATCACTTATGTCACTTAAGACTGGAGCCGGCTCTGACTGGAATAGATGACCATCATCCAGACATTCTGGAGAACATTGCAAAGAACATTGTTATTTTTTTGTTGCCAAAATGTAACCTGCATTTTTTTTTGGAGGGTGCTTTATTGGTAGTAAATGTAGCAATTATATATTACGAATTCATTTTTTTAATTTACTCAGATAGTTGCAACCCATTCACAACCTCATGTGACCAAAATTTGGGTTGCGACCCACTAGTTGAGAATGGCTGATCTAATCTGTAAACAACCATCACCAACCGAAACCTGGTGGAAAGGGGTTTTAAGATGGTGCATTTGACCATATAGAGCCAAAACGCTGTAAATTAGTTTTGGGGATTATGTTGCACATATTACCAACTGCAGCATTAATTACTGCTATAATTATTTTCAGTTGTTATCACATTTCTACACGTCATCTTTAGATTAGACTTACTTATTGTACACTTAGTTGCCAGTTTATTAGGTATACCCATCTAGTACCCCCCTTTGCCTCCAGAACAGCCTGAATTCTCAGGGTTATGGAAGCGTTGCTCGATTCGTATCAAGGGACCTAACGTTTGCCAGGAAAACATTCCCCACACCATTACACCCCTGCCACCAGCCTGTACTGTTGACACCAGCCAGGATGAGGCCATGGACTCATGCTGCTTACGTCAAATCCTGACTCTGCCATCAGCATGACACAACAGGAACCGGGATTCGTCGAACCAGGCAATGTTTTTCCACGCAATGTTTTTCCACTCTTCAGTTGCCCAGTGTTCCCACTGGAGCTGCTTCTACTTGTTTTAAGCTGATAGGAGTGGAACCCAGTGTGGTAAGGGAATGCGGGAGTCGGGAGTGGGATAGAAGGGGGGTTAAGGCGTCAGCATAATTCAGTTCTTGGATGGGAAGAAGCGGGGTTTGGATGGGTGGCTATCAGGGATAACTGTGGATGGGGGTAACCAGGATATTTTTATTTATTTTTGTTGCCTTGTCTCAAATCTGTTTTATTTTTAAATGTTCATTCTCTTTTACTTTTAAAACTGTTTTTGATGTATACATTTTGTTTAAATGTGTCAAAATCTTGTCTGTTGTAATTTTTGTAAATAGCGCATACACCAAAATGTACATTTGTATACATTTATACCTCTGCTCTAATAAAACATATTTGAAACAAAATGTATTATTCGAAACTTTCCAGGTTCTCATGGGGATTATTATTCTTTGCAGAAGAACCTGTTGTTGTTTATTTCTTTAACTTTTTACATTGCCATTTTTCTCTTTGGAACTGAAGCTGTTTTTTTTAATTATTATTCATGGTTGATTCCAGAACCTCTGATACGCTATAACGTAATGCAAGGCGAAATCAGCACAAGAGTGCCACCTACCAACAAGATTCGCTAGTGCAAATCCAACTGCGCATGCGTAGGTAATTACCCATCATGCACCTTATGTGAAATAATGTTCGATTTGAACTGTAATATTTTCAAACAGGAATATATTTATACTATCTTAATATTCTGCGATGCATTCTTATGGCTGGACACGTTGAACAGGGCACAAAATTTGCTTCTGAGTGCCGAGATTAGTTTTACCGTAATAGGGAATGTCATGTCCTTGAATCCCTTACCAATTTTACTTTCTTCAAGGTAGTACACTCTGGTTTCTCTTCAGATCGCATAAATCTTTCGCCTTTTACTAAAGATTTCCGTGGGGAGGAACATTATGAGTATCAACTAATTTTTTGATGCCCTGCTTTACGGCGGGGCTTCCTTTCATTGTGAATGAAAATCATGACGCATTGATAGATGTTTGTATTCCAGGTGGTGTTGTTTTGTTTCCTAAATGTCTGGATGATTTTCATCTAATTCAGTTGTTCTTAACTCTCGACTGAGACAACCTGGCCCAATTTGGGTTTCAATGCAAAACCAGTTGATATTCAGGACCAGCTCTTGCGTTTTTGGTGGCCCTCCTCTTCATGGCAAGAAAAATGTACGTTTTAAAGTTAATTTCCTGCAATTCTACACATTTTGCCATGGGGCATAAAGAACATGTTTTACCCTAGGATGCATAGTAAACATGACGCCCCAAGAATGCATATGCCAGGCCAAAATGACACGATAATGTAATATCTGTGTTTTATTTATATGGGTCTAAAATATTATCAATTTTGTGGAACATAATTATTTTTAGTGATGATTTGGACCTTTCAGTAATCCTTTTATTATTTGAAATGTTTTTAGTAGCTCTTCAAAAGGTTGACACACATTTCAATGATGACATATTATGAAAATTCACAAGGGCTTTTGAAAATATTTGCATATTTTTCTTACAATCAAAGTTTCACATTCAACCTTTTTGTGTGAATAACAAAATAAATCCACTCTAAACATGTTTTATAATATTTCAAAACATTTATTTACAAATCCAAAGTTCATCATCAATATAAACGACAACAATTGTGAACTTATTGTGAACAACAATTGTGAAAGCTTGGGAAGAACTGGCACCTCTTCTGGCACTGGCTGCTCTGAGTGGTGGGGGCATGGCTCTCTTTCATCACTCCACATCTTTCCATTGCCTCAGTGATAACCTTTGGTAGGTTGCAACAGCCTTCCATGCGCCTCTGCATGTGTGGGATCACAAGCTCTTTGACCAGCTCCAGCTGTTCACACCTCCCATGAAGTTGGGGTTGGCAACATCCAGCAGCTTGTACCACAGCACCATTGGCTACCTCCTTGTCTGGCGTTTGCATGTGTAATTACACACCATCTGATCTATAATGTCCACTACTCCTTTTGTGCAGTTATAGTATTGGATCATCTCTGGCTTCTTGTTCGCACTGGCCTCATCCGCCACTTTGTCGTCATGCAGGGTGCTCAGGAGGACAACAGCCTTTCGCTGCTTCGGGCACGTAACTCACCATGGTCAAATTGACATTAAAACCAAACTCGGAGCTATGCATCTTTCTGAACTTGGATGGCATCATAATTGGTGGTATGTCCGGCTTGTTTGGGCGAAGAGTCCCCACAATTGTCAAGTTATTTTCCAAGAGGTACTCTGTCAAAAAGACACTAGTAAAGAAGTTGTCCATTGTGATGTTGCAACCTGTGATTCAAAACAAACAAATTATCAATTTACTTTATTTACCAAATTATACATTTGGAATTTTTATTCTATAATTTTTTTGTAATAATACAACGTCTTACAATAATGTAATTTAATTTTAAAATACACACTAGAAAATATTTTTAAAAGTCTGAGAGAGGTATTGCAATAATACTTAGAGAGCATACTTCACCTATTTGTCTAATTTCACTGCACAACTTTCAGACAACACTCTCTCCAAGGTTCTTCTGAGCCTCCTCTCCTGGCTGTCTGCCTGTGTAGACTATGCCATCAATAGCATAGGGGACTCTTGCATCACATAGCCAGAAGACCTTTATGCCATATTTGGCAGGCTTGCTGGGCATGTACTGTGTGAACCTGCTTCTGCCCCGGAACGGCACAACCTGCTCATCCACTGTGACGCAGTCGCTAGGGATGAACCTGCCACTACAGTTCGCTAGCAAAAGGTCCCACACATACCTGAAGGCTGCCAGGTGGTCCGTTGCATTTCTGAACCCTCTGGTCCTTTTGTTATCAAGCCTCGGGTAGTGACATATATCCTCATACAGTTGAATTTGGAAGTTTACATACACCTTAGCCAAATACATTTAAACTCAGTTTTTCACAATTCCTGACATTTAATCCTAGTAGAAATTCCTTGTCTTAGGTCAGTTAGGATCACCACTTTATTTTAAGAATATGAAATGTCAGAATAATAGTAGAGAGAATTATTTATTTCAGTTTTTATTTCTTTCATCACATTCCCAGTGGGTCAGAAGTTTATATACACTCAATTCGTATTTGGTAGCATTGCCTTTAAATTGTTTAACTTGGGTCAAACGTTTGGTGTAGCCTTCCACAAGCTTCCCACAATAAGTTGGGTGAATTTTGGCCCCTTCCTCCTGACAGAGCTGGTGTAACTGATCAGGTTTGTAGGCCTCTTTGCTCTCACACGCTTTTTCAGTTCTGCCCACACATTTTCTATGGGATTGAGGTCAGGGCTTTGTGATGGCCACTCCAATACGTTGACTTTCTTGTCCTTAAGCCTGTATTTGAAGTTTTGTTATTGAATACTGTTGTACCCTTGCTCATTGTAGCATCTTTCATTTTTATTCTCATGGGAATAATTATTCTTTGTATGAGATGAGAAGAAACTGTTGTTGTTTATTTCTTCTACTTTTTACATTGCCATTTTTCTCTTTCGAACTGAAGCTGTTTTTTAATGATTATACATGGTTTAACCAGAACCTCTGACAGGAACTAATGTAATGCATGGTGAAATCAGCACAAGAGTGCCACCTGCCAACAAGATTCACTAGTGCAAATTATTCTGCGCGTGCGTATGAAGTTACCCATCATGCACCTCACGTGAAGTAATGTTATTTCTTTACTATCATATTTTAAAACAGGAATATATTTCTACTATCCTAATACTCTGCAATGCATGGTTATGGCTGGACACGTTGAACAGGGCACAAGATTTGGTTCGGGGTGCCGATTTTAATATTATCGTAATAGGGAATGTCATGTCCGTGAATCCCTGTCCATTTTTACTTTCTTGAAGGTAGTACACTCTGGTTTCTCTTCAGATCGCATAAATCTTTCGCCTTTTACTAAAGATTTCCGTGGAGAGGAACATTATGAGTATCAACTAATTTTTTGATGCCCTGCTTTACGGCGGGGCTTCCTTTCATTGTGAAAGAAAACTATTGACGTTATATTTATTATAGGTGTTGTCGTTTCCAAAATGTCGGGATGATTTATACAGTTTTTCATAATTAACTCGCCAGACGACCTGGCTCAATTTGGGTCCCAAATAGTGATGGGCATTCCGGATCTTTTCAGAGAACCGGTTCGTTCGGCTCAGCTCACCCAAAAGAGCCGGCTCTTTTGGCTCCCGAACGGCTCTTTAAAAAATATATGTTTTGTATTTTTTCAAGTCAAACAGTTTGCGATAGTTTGACTATGATTGGTGTTAAAACAATTCTAATTAAATTATGAAATGAAATCATACTCTACCTTAACCACAATGTATTTAAAAATGCATTGGTTTGTTATGAAAAATAATACTATAAACATTTGCATATAAAGTATAACTTTTTAATGTATATAAACAAAGTGCATATAAATCTAACCATTCAAAAAGGATTACAACCTGAACAGCATAATAGAATATTGCACCATATCAAAGAAAAATAAATAACAATGTGTAAATCTGCAGCCTCCCACAAATTGAAATAAATGTAAAAAAGAAGGATGCTATTACACATGTGCATTTAAAGTATAACTTTTTTAATGTATATAAACAAAGAGCATACAAATGTTACAATTCAAAATGAATACAATCTGAACAACATAATTATAGCACCATGTCAAAGAAAAATAAATAACAATGTGCAATCCTGCAGCATCCCACTTAAAACATTAAACTGGTCCCTCTTTTCTCTCTTCTTTATTGCCATGTTATAACCAGCAGCACACAGCAATGCTGACTAGATTTTCCTTTATGAGAGATTTGCATTCAGAAATGCAAGCTGCCTCACTTTCGAGGGGTTGATGCGGTTTCTTCTCCTTCTCTCAGAGAAGAAACCGCATCAACCCCTCGAAAGTGAGGCAGCTTGCATTTCTGAATGCAAATCTCTCATAAAGGAAAATCTAGTCAGCATTGCTGTGTGCTGCTGGTTATAACATGGCAACAAGTTCAAATCCCCGAGCTGACAAGGTATCTGTCGTTCTGCCCTTGAACAGGCAGTTAACCCACTGTTCCTAGGCCAACATTGAAAATAAGAATTTGTTCTTAACTCACTTGCCTAGTGTTACGGATATAAGTATTCTGTGTGTTTCTTTTCTCTCCTTCTCCCCTACTCACAGGTGACCATCATCATTCCCCAATCAGTCATCAATCAGTCGCTAATCAGAAGACACCTGCTCCTTTTCCCTTACCCAATCACATTCCCTTTCCCTTGGATTAAAAACCCTGTCAATTGTATTCTCTAGAGCAATCTCTCTGTAGATCTCTTGTGTGGTTTAGCATCTACATGTCACTTTGTCCCCACCTGTGAGTATTGTGTTTGTTATGGTGTTTGATTGATAGTGGGAAAAGGGGGTAACCAGACAGTTCGCCCATGGGCATACACTAACCCGTAGGTAAACTTTGTTAAATACACTAGTTAGAACTGGGCGGACCACCCACTGTATTTTTGGTTAGCTGTTGGTGAAGTAGGCTAGTCTAGCTTAGGGGTGTTTGTGGATACTTATTATTTATTTTCTTGGGTCCAGCTCAGCCCCTTTTCCTGCTCCCCCCATTACCGTGTGTTTGTAAATAAACCCTGAGTGTTTGACGGTAGATATTAGTTGTCGTGGTTATTTCATTCTCACTCTTTCTTTGTCACTACTATAATTTGCATGAGTTATGTTACGGGTCCCATTACTATCCCCCCTAGACTGTCGGGCCAAAGGGATTCGTAACACCTAGTTAAATACAATTATTTGTCCTGTTTTCAAGAAGACCCTTGTCATGACTTTAGTCAGCCGTGGGTAGACAGAGGCCTTGCTGCTGAGGTTATTCTTTGGCATCACTGAAGGCTAACTTCTTAAACCTGGGGTCAAGTGCTATCAGAAACCGCTGTACTTGACCCCAGGTTTAAGAAGTTAGCCTTCAGTGATGCCAAGGGTGTCCATCAACTCTGTCACATGTCCTGTGGTTACATTTGCTTCTCTCTCTGGCGGCTGGCTTCTCTCTCTGGCGGCTGGCTGTGATTCGCTGCAGACCCTTACACAGGAGTATCATTTTTGAGGCTGTCACATAGTTCAGGTTCATGTTTTGTCTACTGATACTACATTCTCATCTACTGCTCATATACAATACTGGATTAAATAATGATGTAGTAATAATTACTTACTGTACCTCTCTCCACTGATCTCCACAGTGACCTGCTCAAAGGGTTCCAGGACTCTGCGCACCTCCTCCACCACCTCCCGTTCCTCTTGGGTCAGAGCATCAACAGATGCATTGACAATGGCCAGGGTAGAGATGATGGCATCCTTTGACAAAAGAAACCGCTTCAACATATAAAATGATGAATTCCACCTTGTAGTGCAGTCTTGTTTAGGCCTCAGCTCAGGCATCCCCATCTGGCGTTGTGTAGACTTTAGTTTTTCAGCATCTACTGTGCTCCTGTGGAAGTATTCCACAGCTGCTTTCACTTTGTCCACAGTGGGCTTCATCATCTTCAGAGCATCTCTTACAATCAGGTTGAGTGTGTGGGCAAGACATGGATGATGGGTCCATTGTAAAATGTTCATGGCTTTGGTTATGTTAGCTGCATTGTCACTAACACAACAGACCACTTTTCCATCTACTTGCCACTCTCAACAGTTCCTCTGCCAAGTTCTCTGAGGTGTGTCTGTCGCTGAACTCAAAGCAGTCCAGAAGACAGCTAGACATCGAAAAATCTTCAATGAAGTGACATGTTACCGATATGTAAGAAGTGGTTACCCTTGATGTCCAGCAGTCAGTGGTAAGGCAAACTGCAGTAGCTTTTTGGACTCTTTCCCGCACTGAAGTCTGCGTGCTCTCGTACAGTTGTGGAGTAAGTGATTTTGAAAGGGTTTTCCTGTTTGGAATTGTGTACATTGGATTTAGACTGTTGCTATAATTTCTAAAACCTCTGTCCTCCATGATCGAAAATGGCTGGAAATCGGTGGCAATCATTTAGGCCAATGCAATATCAATTTGGCCTTGTTTTGCTACAGATGTAGACTTTGGCATAAACTGGTCCATAGAAGACTGCGTTGCTGTGGGTCACGGAGTAGGCCTACTTGACTGAGTGGATATATCTCCACGTGTGGAGGTGCTGGCTCCACCACTATCACTAGCAGGCCTGCTAGTTTCTCGATGCTCTGCTACAGCTAGCTTCACAGTTGGGTGCACAGTTCGCATATGCCGGTTTACGTTGTGTGTAGAACCGGCTTTATATGATGTTTTGGCAAATTCTACAATGTGCTCTAACATTGTCTACATTATTAAAATGCATCCAAATACTACTGTGCTTCCGACTCATTTTCCAGCTGTTGTTTTCACAGCTGTCCTTCCATTTCTCCTCGGCTGCTAAGTGTGTGACTGAGTGAGTTGGCTCAGCCCTCCCTCACGCATCTTTGGTTCATTGGTTGACACCTCGTGTCTGACTGACAGGAACAACAGGTGAGGCTGTTAGTCTGAGCAGACAGTCAGAACGAATGTGTGCGCCTGAGCAGTTAGGCCTACAGTATATTTTATTTCTTTTTTCGTTCTTTTAATTAGTTCATTCTATTCATTTAAATCTTTTGATTAGTCATATCTTAATTTTTATAAAAAGATTCGGCTCTTCTGATATGCAAGCCGGCTCCCAACGTTCACCTACAGGAGCGGGCTCTTAGAGCCGACTCGTTCGCGAACGACCCATCACTAGTCCCAAGGCAAAACCAATTGAGATTCAGGGCCGGTGTTGTGCCGAAAATCTCCCCCTGACAGAATTCTCCCCTCCTTCGCGTTCTTCATTGTAGCAACTTGCTTGCTCGTTGAGATTTCTGCTCTTCACTACATTGTCAGTTTAGCCTACATTTCACTGATCTTAGTAGCAGAAAGCATTTATCTGCAATTTTCGATTTGGCTATTTGTTTCAAGTGTATGTGGCGGATCTAGCTTGTATGCCGCCCCCGGCAAGATGCCGTCCTGGGCGCCTGCCCATGTCGCCCGTACCTAAATCCGCTACTGATTTTTGTATTAGTCTATAAATAAATCTCTTTGCCAAAATTCATCATCTCTCCCATGTCTTATCCGCATAGTATTTTTTTGAAAGTGTAAGGATAATAATTCAGCTATAGTTGTTCTGAAATGTTTATTGCTTGCCAACATTTTACTCCCTCTGTTTAATATAACACACATACATTAATTTCGGTTGCCTATCCTGACGTGAAGTTTGTTCTATAGAAAGTATTTGACTCTGATGTGTGTCACAAAGTATTTGACTCAAGCCACAAAATTAAGGAAGTTAGAAGGGGGGGTTCTGGCAGGGGGGAGATTTTCGGCCCAACACCTGTTGGCTCTAGCCCCCCGAAAAATGTATTTTCCTATGAATTAAGTCGCACAAAAACAAGATTTTTTTAGTGGCCCCCCTCTTGAAAGCAATGTACGTTTTGAATAACATGTTCTGCAATTCTGCAGAGAAAGATTTGCCGTTTTCTGCATTCCTACATTTTTTTCTACGAGGCAGAGAATTTGTTGTTCTAAAGCAAATTTCCTGCATTTGTACAAATTTTGCCATGATTTATGATGCCATGTTAATAATTATATCTGAGTGAGAGTGACTAATAGTACAGACACACAAAGAAATCTGACTGCTGATAGGTACTTCGCACATTAGGAGGCCGTTCTCTTTCTAGAACAAAAGACATCTCTGCTGTGTACAGACCTGGTACCGACAAACCTGACGTTTCTACTTGTAGAATCGCAATGCTCGTCAGTGGCTGAGAACTTGATTTTGAGCCATTCAGAGAGCACGAACCTCCATGTGGGGGAGTTCGACAGAAGTGACAATACAAAGGATAAGAGGGAACTTTTCGTCTGTCACAAGTTAGCACAGCCACATGGTCATAATTATGTCTAAAAGCACGCATATTTCTACAATCTCTTAATCTGATTTAAACCTAACCACACTGCTAACCATATGCCTAAACCTAACCTTAAATTAAGACCAAAAAACACATTTTTGTTTTCATACATTTTTACAATTTATCAGAATTGTTCTAGCTAACTAAAACATGTCTTTACATCTAGCTGATGAGTTTTGTGCTTTAAGAATTATTTTTCTCATTAGTTTGCTAACTACACTGAACAAAAATATAAACGCAACATGTAAAGTGTTCGTATCATTTGTCATGAGCTGAAATAAAAGATCCCAGAAATGTTCCATATGCACAAAAATCCTATTTCTCTCAAATTCTGTGCACACATTTATTTACATCCCTGTTAGTGAACATTTCTCCTTTGCCAAAATAATCTATCCACCTAACAGCTGTGGCATATCAAGATGCTGATTAAACAGCATGCTCATTACATCAGTGCACCTTGTGCTGGGGACAATAAAAGGCCACTTAAAAATGTTCTGTGTTGTCCCACAACACAATGCCACAGATGTCTATGTTTTGACGGAGCGTGCAATTAGCACGCTATTTGCAGGAATGTCCACCAGAGCTATTTCATGTTAATATCTCTACCATAAGCCGCCTCCAATGTCATTTTAGAGAATTTGGCAGTACGTCCAGCCAGCCTAACAACCGCAGACCAGGCTTTGTGTGGGTGAGCGGTTTGCAGATGTCAACGTTGTGAACAGAGTGCCCTATGGTGGCAGTGGGGTAATGGTATGGGCAGGCATTAGCTATGGACAAAAAACACAATTGCATTTTATCGATGGCAATTTGAGTGCACAGAGATACCGTGACGAGATCCTGAGGCCCATTGTCATGCCATTCATCCACCGACATCACCTCATGTTTCATGATAATGCACGGCCCCATTACGCAAGGATCTTTACACAATTCCTGGAAACAGAAAATGTCCCAGTTCTTCCATGGCCTGTATGCTCACCAGTGTGTGAGTTTCAATTCTGTCAATTCAGAAATCTATGTAACACTAATAATGAATGCTATCCTAAGACTTTATAAACAAATGACTTTATGAATTGACTGAATTTAAACGGAACTGACGTGTGTGAAAAGAAAGGTACAATGAGGGAGGCCAAAACAGCAACCAGACAACTCCTCTTCCTGTCCTTCCTGTGAGCTGGTCGGCTAAATTGACTCCATCTCTGGAAGGGAAGAGAAAAACAACACATACAAGCTTAACATAATATGACACCATTAAAGGTGAGATTTATGTTAACTAAATACTGCTTGTATAGTGTAGTTAGAGGCATAAATATCGGAAACAGTGCGGTAAAGTTGGTAATACTCGCTGTTTACTCATGGAATTTCTATTTCAGATCAAAAGATGAATATGACAGGCAAATATTTAGACAGAACTGTTGTTTTGGGATATTTTCTAACCTAGAAACAACAGCTATACATTTGCCTCATATTAATACTTTGATCTGAAATACCAATTAGCCTACATGAGTATACTGTAAAAATGACCTACTTTACTTCACTGTCGCAACACTTATGACACTACCTGTGATGTAGAGAGATTTTTTTTTTACCATTGATCTCGGCTTGGAAAAGCAGCTGATACATTTTAACCTTGACTGCTGCTTGTCTTTGCTGAGGCAGCCTCTTCAGTGTTGGCACCAGGCTCATGGCAAAGAGGGTCTCTTCATCCTCCTTCCTGTGAGCATCAGGTTGGGCTGCATCCCTCTCGACGGCTCGGAGGAGCCTCTGCTGAAATGAGTTGAGGGGATCTGGGGGCTGGTACCTCCGATGACGCCTGGTGTGACGTTGTTCCTCTTCGTTTCTCTCTCGGTTTCTCTCCTCGTTTGTCTCCACGGCCACATCCTGTTCAACGAGGTCCTCAGTGGTCACTTCCGTGAGGTTCATAATAATCTCAGGTGGTCCTAGATCCAGAGGCGCTTCCTCCATTTCATCATCTTCCATGGCTGCACCGGTGGTGGTCATACTTGTGGATGATGTAGACGTTGTAGAGGGTCTCACTCCACCGGTGGAGGTGATGGTCGCACTTGTAGGTGATGTTGAGGGTCTTGATGCACCGGTGGGGACAACACTTGTGGATGACGTAGTAGAGGGTCTGGCTGTAAAATTGCCACTCGTTGCCCTAGGCACAATAAATGGATCCAGAAAAGAAAGAATGTAGCAGAAGCGCCAAGGCTACTGGCCTGAAGCTGCTGACCCAGACCTCTTCTCTTTCTCTGCCCTTCTCTCTCTGATACCTGTCCCTGAGTCCTCTCCATTTCCTCCTACAGTCTTCTTCTACATAGACATGAATATGATAAGCCAAACCATTACCTAGCATAACTAGAGTTATTAGATAGCTATCATGAACATGTCACCTACTGTACACACAGACACACACGGTTATCTGACCAAATTATCAGGGGTACAGTAGTATCTACCATTTCTATTACTATTTATCGGACATTTACACTCTTTCAAACATGATTATTTGGTAAAGTTATCAGGGGTAGTAACTAGCATCATTTATATGACTATTTCTTTCACACACACACACACCTCATTGGCTAGGTTAGCAAGCTAGGTTAGCTAGCCATTAAATATCTGAAGGAAAGCTATCCATTTCCTAAAGTCACAATTTTAAGAATGACATCTTTCCACAATGTTTGAATGGTAAAAGCATTCCCTCGCCAAATTATACATTAAATAATTAATTTAAAAGGCCATATACTTTATTTTTAATTTAACTAGGCCCTTTGAATGAATCATGATTTCTATGGGATGAAAACTGGCTGAAACTATTGAATGAACATCACTACAGGAAAAAAACAGTCATATCAATGTGTTAAGGTGCAAGTATGAACAACTATTTAGAATATTCAGAAACGAAGCAGGAACATTGGTCTTTCTCTAATCCCACTACAAAGCTGTAGTGTGATTGGCAACTGTGATTTAAGCATATTCTCTTTTATGCTAGTCAATATCCTGTTATTTCAAATAGCTGCTCATACTGGTAGGATACCGGAATGGGTGGGGAGAGCCTATCTGAGATGACATGCTTCCTTTCAACGTTAGCCTGGAACCAGACTGATATTTTTGCAGCAGAATGACTATAGTTTCAGAGTAAAGTGGAGCATCAATCCTAACCCAGTGCATTGAATCAATGACTAGCTGTTATAACTTAATAATGCTGGTGTGTGGGGTCCGAACTTATCAGGTGATAACAGCAAGACATTCAACAAGAAACTCCCCTTGTGAATGAATGGATTTGTATCAAGATCCAAGTAGTCACAAATGTTGACATTTGGCAAATAACACTCAAATGACAATCTATCTATTGACACTACAATATTTAAAATGGCCCATTTCCTCATTTACTTTTTGTGGTACAATTTCAGTGATGTTGCATGCTACACAATAATACAATCAATGGAACATGATGTCTGAGTGTAAAAGTTAAATAAAAATGAAGGCACGATGTGTGAGTTTGCAAGTGCAGTTTTTTTTTACAGGCGTATATATTTATCCCCTCGTGAAACAAGTGAATATTTATTTTATGCGAGACAAGTGACTTGTTCCTTTGAGCTTCCCAGAACGTGGCGGACTGCACTAGCATCGAATAGTCCCCGCGATATGCAACTTTTCAGGGAAGTCAGGAACCAATACACGCAGTCAGTCAGGAAAGCTAAGGCTAGCTTTTTCAAACAGACATTTGCATCCTGTAGCTCGAACTCCAAAACGTTTTGGGACACCGTAAAGTCCATGGAGAATAAGAGCATCTCCTCCCAGCTGCCCACTGCACTGAAGCTAGGTAACACTGTCACCACCGATAAATCCACGATAATCGAACATTTCAATAAGCATTTCTCTACGGCCATGCTTTCCTCCTGGCTACCCCAACCCCGGCCAACAGCTCCGTACCCCCCGCAGCTACTTGCCCAAGCCTCCCCAGCTTCTCCTTCACCCAAATCCAGATAACAGATGTTCTGAAAGAGCTGCAAAACCTGGACCCCTACTAATCAGCTGGGCTAGACAATCTGGACCCTCTCTTTCTGAAATTATCTGCCGCCATTGTTGCAACCCCTAATACCAGTCTGTTCAACCTCTCTTTAGTGTCGTCTGAGATCCCTAAAGATTGGAAAGCTGCCGCGGTCATCCCCCTCTTCAAAGGGGGTGACACTCTAGACCCAAACTGTTATAGACCTATATCCATCCTGCCCTGCTTTCTAAAGTCTTTGAAAGCCAAGTTAATAAACAGATCACAGACCATTTCGAATCCCACCGTACCTTCTCTCCTGTGCAATCCGGTTTTCGAGCTGGTCACAGGTGCACCTCATCTACGCTCAAGGTACTAAACGATATCATAACCGGCATCAATAATAGACAGTACTGTGCAGCCATCTTCATCGACCTGGCCAAGGCTTTCGACTCTGTCAATCACCATATTCTTATCGGCAGACTCAACAGCCTTGGTTTCACAAATGACTGCCTCGCCTGGTTCACCAACTACTTCTCAGAGTTCATTGTGTCAAATCGGTGGGCCTGTTGTCCGGACCTCTGGCAGTCTCTATGGGGGTACCACAGGGTTCAATTCTCGGGTCGACTCTTTTCTCTGTATATATCAACGATGTCGCTCTTGCTGCTGGTGATTCTCTGATCCACCTCTACGCAGACGACACCATGTATACATCTGGCCCTTCTTTGGACACTGTGTTAACCTCCAAACGAGCTTCAATGCCATACAACACTCCTTCCGTGGCCTCCAACTGCTCTTAAATGCTAGTAAAACCAAACGCATGCTTTTCAACCGTTCGCTGCCCGCACCCGCCCGCCTGACTAGCATCACTACTCTGGACGGTTCGGACTTAGAATATGTGGACAACTTCAAATACCTAGGTGTCTGGCTAGACTGTAAATTCTCCTTCCAGACCCATATTAATCCAAAATGAAATCTAGAATCGGCTTCCTATTTCGCAACAAAGCCTCCTTCACTCACGGCGCCAAACATACCCTCGTAAAACTGACTATCCTACCGATCCTCGACGATGTCATTTACAAAATAGCTTCCAACACTCTACTCAGCAAACTGGATGCAGTCTATCACAGTGCCATCCGTTTTGTCACCAAAGCCCCTTATACACCACTGCGACCTGTATGCTCTAGTCGGCAGACCCACTTGCTCCAGGTCATCTATAAGTCTTTGCTAGGTAAAGCTCTGCCTTATCTCAGCTCACAGGTCACGATAACAACACCCACCCGTAGCACGGGCTTCAGCAGGTATATCTCACTGGTCATCCCCAAAGCCAACACCTCCTTTGGCCACCTTTCCTTCCAGATCTCTGCTGCCAATGACTGGAACGGATTGCAAAAAAATATATAATATTCGCTGAAGCTGGAGACATATTTCCCTCACTAACTTTAAACATCAGCTATCTGAGCAGCTAACCGATCGCTGCAGCTGTACATACGCCATCTGTAAATAGCCCACCCAATCTACCTACGTCATCCCCATATTGTTTTTAATGTACTTTTCTGCTCTTTTGCACACCAGTATTTCTACCTGCACATCGCCATCTGCTCATCTATCACTCCAGCGTTAATTTGCTAAATTGTAATTACTTCACTACTATGGCCTATTTAAATAAAGGTGAAATAAAAATATAAATGTACAGAAATATACAGCGAGTGTTTCCTGTAAACATGAAATAACACCACAAGCCTCCAACCAATGACATCAATGTATACATTTATTTTAATTTGATTTCTTTGCATAAAGTAGATTCTTTGCATCATCCTTCATATTTGATTCCTTGGCTTGGACACTCAAGACGTAGAGAGAGTTCAGAGAGGTAAGAACATATCAGTGGGCTTCACCTTGTCAATCACGTCAATTCAATAGCAGAAACCTTTCTATATTAGTGCAAGTTGTGTAGCTCTTGGCTTTTTACACTATCCAGTTCGGTTGGTCATGTTTGGTCTGTGGTCGGTACATACAGTCACACTTCCTAATTGCACTTGAGGTTAGTTCATGTAGAAAAAAGAAACTAGAAGCCGGACGTGAATGTCTGCTCTTGTCGTTTGTCATTTCATAGGTCTCTGCAGCTACAGGAAGGCCACTGGGTCAAACAGAGCAGTCCTGCAGATCGCTCTCGAGGTACCTCTGAAGACGCATGCATCGTGGACACGAGGACGACTGGGCCTTGCAAGTTGCGTGAAACATTGCCTTACACTCTTTACACCTGAGTGGGAGACAGAGCGAGTGAGTGTGTGGAGAGAAAGAGCGGGGTGAACTGATCACTGAGTGAACACATCCCAATGTATTGAAGTGATAAGGGCCCTACCTGGCAGTGGTGTCGAACTGGAAGGGGAAGATGATGTCACCGGCATGACAGATCTGGCAGATGTAGCCCCTCTGGGTGCAAAGGTCACATTGTTGAACGTGGTTGGAGGCAAACCGGATCAACATATTCAAGTAGGCAACATATGTTCCCTCCGCTATCTAAAACACAACATGGAAAAATATACCATTTAAGCTTATTAACTACATCTACTTGGTTTCTGGTGGTGTGGTCTTGCAGGTTAAGAATGTGTATTATTTCATTTTAAAGGGAAATGACTAACAGGTAAGTAATGACTGTATATAGTAGATACCTGTTGTAAGTCCATGACACTGTAGAGATGGCTTGATTCTAACAGGTATGTCCTTAGGCCCAGTCTTGAGAAAAATAACACAATAGTTATACAAAGTCAATGAAAGCTTATGTGGAAATAATCAATGCATTGCCTTTTGGCCCAAGTCTAGATCACATAAAATAATGAACAGGGATGACTGGATTTCTCAGAATGCAGGATCAATATGATCCAGCTCACTTTGATAAACTTGCATTTGACCCAGTTCTGCAATACAAGAACACCCAAACAAAAGTCGCTCACACACACCTGGTCTGAATATCCTTGCATGGCCCACTGCGGCAGGTGAGCAGGTAGTGTCCTACAAGCTGCAGCCTCTGTCTGAGACTGTGTGCCTGGGCCATGGCCTCAACATGCTCCCACAGGTTAGGGTTCAAAAGGTGAAGGTTGAGCAGGGGCTCATGTTCAACCTGAGCCAGCAGTTCGAGGGCCTGTCTGGAGACCTACATGTACACAACCAGGGCAAAGGACACACGAGAGCAGTTTAACAACAAACACAAACAATATTGATCAAAGGAGAACAGGATTAGTTCAATGTCAAAGCAAAAAGACGAATGACAAAAATAGTTATTTTTCCATAGATGTGTGCAAATAAGAACAGGGTTCATACACATTTTGACAGGGAATTTCATGACCCAACAATTGGCGGTGTCTCTATGTACGTGTAAAGAAATTAAGCGTAATGTGGTATCAACACTGGAAGCCAGTGCTCTGATCCCATGTACCATCTCCCGTCGTTGTGCAAGGCACTTAACCCCCCAACAAAAGTGGAAAACCTGTTAGGCAACTGTGTAAAACACGTGGTCAACCCTCAGGTTGGAGAGCTACTGGGGGTGCAGGCTTTTGATCAAACCCTGATCAAACACAGAGACAGTTTATCAAGGTCTGGTTGAGCAGCTCATTTCTCAAATGTGATTTGTTAGTGGGGGATAGGAATAAAAGCCCACACTCCCCCATTAGCTCTCCTGGAGGATAGTTGACCACCCTTTGATGTAAAACATTGCAACATTACAACCAAATACATTTTATGCCTTTAAATAATTTGTTCATTCAATATATTAATGATCATATGGCTATGGTAGGCTACAAATCTTTTTATTTCAGCAGAAGCAAGCCCACAAATTTTCTTCAGTCATATTTATCTTAGCTTCCTTAGACGTGTTTACTTTGCAGTTTGACTAGCATCTATTGAGTTGCAATGTCCCATACATTGGATGGCCAAATCAACTTGAAAAGCAGTGCATTCGGAAAGTATTCAGACCCCTTGACTTTCCACATTTTGTTACGTTACAGCCGTATTCTAAAATGGAATAAATAAAAAAAATCCTCAATCTACACACAATACCCCATAATGACAGGGTGAAAACAGAAATACCTTATTTACATGAGTATTCAGACCCTTTGCTATTTATATCAATCTAAGATGGCGTAGCAGTCAGACGTCCTTGTCTTGTCCCATGTATATATCCGTTGCATTCTTTTAAATATTTTTCCTAAACCCCAACTTCAAAATACTCTCCTGCAACCCGCCTCACCCAATGTGGTGTGGATCTGTTTTTTTTCTAAAGTATTTCTATTTACCTCTAAACTGGAATACCTCAACTGAAGCTAACTAGCTACCAGCTATCAGTCAGCTAACCACTGCTAGCGGTCATCAGCTAACCTTTAGCTCGGAAAGCTCTCGCCAGTTCGTACAACGCATTTCAAACCAGAGCATACCGGACCGATTTTTCACTCCAACTAGCCTGGAGCTAGCCCATGCTAGACCCATCTCCCGGCTAGGGCTCCTGGGCTTCTCGACGTCAATGCACGAGGAGGAAAAAAACAGACTTTCCCCCATCGCAATGTCCCTCTAAGGGCCTTATGCTAGCCCCGCCCTGCTAACTGCTAGCCCTGGCCCGCTAACTGTCTGAATCACCGGCTACGCATGCCTCTCCCTAATATCAATATACATTGTCCATTACTGTCCTGGTTAGTGATTACTGTCTTATTTCACTGTAGAGCCTCTAGCCCTGCTCAATATGCCTTAACCAACCATGTTGTTCCACCTCCTACATATGCGATGACATCACCTGGTTTAAACGTCTCTAGAGACTATATCTCTCTCATCATTACGCAATGCCTAGGTTTACCTCCAATGTACTCTCTTCCAAACCATACCTTTGTCAGTACATTATGCCTTGAATCTATGCTATCGTGCCCAGAAACCTGCTCCCTTTACTCTCTGTTCCGAACGTGCTAGAAGGCCAGTTCTTATAGCCTTTAGCCGTACCCTTATCCTGCTTCTCCTCTGGTGATGTAGAGGTTAATCCAGGACCTGCAGTGCCTAGCTCCACTCCTACTCCCCAGGTGCCCTCATTTGTTGACTTCTGTAACCGTAAAAGCATTGGTTTCATGCATGTTAACATTAGAAGCCTACTCCCTAAGTTTGCTTTAGCACATTCTGCCAAGCCGGATGTCTTAGCCGTGTCAATTCTGGCTTAGGAAAACCACCAAAAACCCTGAAATTTCCATCCCTAACTATAACATTTTCCGCCAAGATAGAACTGCCAAAGGGGGCGGTGTTGCAATCTACTGCAGAGATAGCCTGCAGGGTTCTGTCTTACTATCCAGGTCTGTACCCAAACAATTCAAGCTTCTACTTCTAAAAAAATCACCTTTTCAGAAACAAGTCTCTCACCGTTGCCGCTTGCTATAGACCACCCTCTGCCCCCAGCTGTGCCCTGGACACCATATGTGAATTCATTGCCCCCCCCATCGATCTTCTGAGCTCGTGCTGCTAGGTGACCTAAACTAAACTAAGGTAAGTGATTAAAATTAATCACTTACCTTTGATGATCTTCATCTGATGGCACTCCCAGGTCTCCATGAGACAATAAATGTTCGTTTTGTTCGATAAAGTTAATCTTTATGTCCAAATACCTCCTTTTTGTTTGCGCGTTTAGTCCAGTAATCCAAATGCACAAAGCGCGAGCACAAAGTCCAGACGAAAAGTCAAAAAAGTTCCATTACAGTTCGTAGAAACATGTCAAACGATGTATATAATCAATCTTTAGGATGTTTTTATCATAAATCTTCAATAATATTCCAACCGGACAATTCCGTTGTCATTAGAAAGGAAAGGGAACGGAGCTCGCGCTCACGGCCATGCGCAATAAACAACTAAAGGCTTTCAGCTGAGCCACCTGCTTTGAGTGGTCTTATTCTCTCCCCTTTCACAATAGAAGCCTGAAACAACTTTCTAAAGACTGTTGACATCTAGTGGAAGCCTTAGGAAGTGCAATCTTTCTCAACAAAGCATCCTTCACTCATGCTGCCAAACATACCCTCGTAAAACTGACCATTCTACCGATCCTCGATGATGTCATTTACAAAATAGCCTCCAACACTCTACTCAACAAATTGGATGCAGTCTATCACAGTGCCATCCGTTTTGTCACCAAAGCCCCATATACTACCCACCACTGCGACCTGTATGCTCTCGTTGGCTGGCCCTCGCTTCATACTCGTCGCCAAACCCACTGGCTCCAGGTCATCTACAAGTCTCTGCTAGGTAAAGCCCCGCCTTATCTCAGCTCACTGGTCACCATAGCAGCACCCACACGTAGCACGTGCTCCATCAGGTATATGTCACTGGTCAACCCCAAAGCCCATTCTTCCTTTGGCCGCCTCTCCTTCCAGTTCTCTGCTGCCAATGACTGGAAATAACTGCAAAAATCTCTGAAGCTGGAGACTCTTACCTCCCTCACTAGCTTTAAGCACCAACTGTCAGAGCAGCTCACTGCACCTGTACATAGCTCATCTGTAAATAGCCCATCCAATCTACCTCATCCCCATACTGTATGTATTTATCTTGCTCCTTTGCACCCCAGTATCTCAACTTGCACATTAATCCTCTGCACATCCTACCATTCCAGTGTTTAATTGCTTTATTGTAATTACTTTGTCACCATGGCCTATTTATTGCCTTACCTCTTATCCTACCTCATTTGCACATGCTGTATATAGATTTTCCTACTGTATTATTGATTGTATGTTTGTTTATTCCATGTGTAACTCTGTGTTGTTGTATGTGTCGAACTGCTTTGCTTTATCTTGGCCAGGTCACAGTTGCAAATGAGAACTTGTTCTCAACTAGCCTACCTGGTTAAATAAAGGTGAAACATTTAAAAAAAAAAATATGAGACTCGAAATTGAGCTCAGGTGCATCCTGTTTCCATTGATCATCCTTGAGATGTTTCTACTACTTGATTGGAGTCCACCTGTGGTAAATTCAATTGATTGGACATGATTTGTAAAGGCACACACTTGTCTCAAAAGGTCCCACAGTTGACAGTGCATGTCAGAGCAAAAACCAAGCCATGAGGTCAAAGGAATTGTCCTTAGAGCTCTGAGACAGGATTGTGTCGAGGCACAGATCTGGGGAAGGGTACCAAAAAATGTCTGCAGCATTGAAGGTCCCCAAGAACACAGTGGCCTCGATCATTCTTAAATGGAACAAGTTTGGAACCACCAAGACACTTCCTAGAGCTGGCTGCCCGGCCAAAGTGTGTAATCAGGGGAAAGGGGCCTTGGTCAGGTAGGTGACCAAGAACCCGATGGTCACTTTGACAGAGCTCCTCTGTGGAGATGGAAGAACCTTCCAGAAGGACAACCATCTCTGCAGCACTCCACCAATCAGGCCTTTATGGTAGAGTGGTCAGACGGAAGCCACTACTCAATAAAACGCACATGACAGCCCACTTGAAGTTTGCCAAAAGGCACCTAAAGACTCCTAGATCATGAGAAACAAGATTCTCTGGTCTGATGAAACCAAGATTGAACTCTTTGGCCTGAATGCAAAGCGAAAAAAATCTATTTTAGAATAAGGGTGTAATGTAACAAAATGTGGAAAAAGTCAAGGGGTCTGAATACTTTCCGAATGTACTGTATCTACAAAACAGGTTTTAAACCTCATAATCCAAAAGAAAGGCAACATTAATATTTTTCCTAAAATTAATGTTCACTTCACATATTATTTTGATTATTTTCACGATTCAACAAAATTGTTGTTGATGCAACGAACGAAACAATCGTTTCAATGAATGGTAAACATTTTTTTATCAACTTTGTATGGCCTTATTCGTGAGTTCGGTGAAAAGTTTTTTGGGGACATGATGACATGACGAAAACATTATTACAAGCTAATAATAGCTTACCAGTTAACTACAGGGTATAAGATACTTTTGTGTATGTGGACACACCTTCAAATGAGTGGATTCGGCTATTTCAGCCACACTCATTGCTGACAGGTGTATAAAATCGAGCACACATCCATGCAATCTCCATTGACAAACATTGGCAGTAGAATGGCCTTACTTTAGATCTCAGTGACTTTCAACTTGGCACCGTCATAGGATGCCACCTTTCCAACAAGTCAGTTTGTCAAATGTATGCCCTGCTAGAGCTGCCCCGGTCAACTGTAAGTGCTGTTATTATAAAATGGAAATGTCTAGGAGCAACAACGGCTCAGCCGCAAAGTGGTAGGCAACACAAGCTCACAGAACAGGACTGCGAGTGCTGAAGCACGTAAAAATAGTTTGTCCTCAGTTCAAAACTGCCTCTGGTAGCAACGCCAGCACAATAACAGTTAGTCTGGAGCTTCATGAAATGGGTTTCCATGACCAAGCAGCCACACAAAAGCCTAAGATCACAATGCGCATTGCCAAGCATCGGCTGAAGTGTTGTAAAGCTCGCCGTCATTGGACTCTGGAGCAGTGGAAACGCGTTCTCTGGAGTGATGAATCACGCTTCACCATCTGACAGTCCGACAGACAAATCTGGGTTTAGCGGATGCCAGAACGCTACCTGCCCCAATGCATAGTGCCAACTGTAAAGTTTGGTAGAGAAGGAATAATGGTCTGGGGCTGTTTTTCATGGTTCGGGCTTGGTCCCTTAGTTCCATTGTAGGGAAATCTTAATGCTACAGCATACAATGACATTCTAGACGATTCTGTGCTTCCAACTTTGTGGCAACAGTTTGGGGAAGGCGCTTTCCTGTTTCAGCATGAAACGTGCACAAAGCGGGATCTGTACAGAAATGGTTTGTCGAGATCAGTGTGGAAGAATTTGACTAGCCTGCACAGAGCCCTAACCTCAACCCCATTGAACACCTTTGGGATGAACTGGAACGGTGACTGGATTTTTATGACTATACAAACCCTAAAGAATAAGCTTTACCAAGGATGTGCTTTGACACAAATGTTAGCTCTGTGTGTGGTCCATAGACCCCGTGAGAGACTCACCTCGCGAGGCGTGAGGTCCCAGTTATGCACCATGCGGGAGGGTATGGCGATGGTGTCACCCTGGTGACAAGCGTCGCAATAGTACTTCCCTGAGAACTCGCACAGTCTGGCTTTTCCCCGGGAAACACCCACCGGCTTTGGACAACCTGCAGAGAAGGCGGTAATACATACTCGGTCTCTCCCAGTAACGGCATGGTAAGGGAAACTTAATGTTTACAAAAGAGTTGCCTGTTATTAGGTTAAGCTTTAGAGCTACCTGCACACTTGAAGCCCTGAAGGTCCAGCCCCTTCTCTGTGGGCACTGTATATAGATGGGCCAGCAGCACCCCGTCCCCCTTCAGTCTATGCTGCACCAGTCTGTGGACGTTGCCCCATGCCCCAGTGGCTAACCCGGGGCTATTAGGCTCCCCGTTCTCTCCATTCTCCAGGTAGGAGTCCAGGACTCCCCTGATGATGCCCCTCCAGGCACGCGCCTCCTCAGGGCTCTTGGCCCTCAGCTTGAGCGTATCTCTGGCTGTTACGACCCTAAAGAAAGCCGGTCCCCCCAGAGAAACGTCTGGGACCACGTCCCGTATCCCCTCGATGGGGTGGGAGCAGCACAGTACCTTTCGCCCATCCTGTACCCGGAAACTGTTGAGAGTCTCCAAGGAGAGGGAGAAGACCAGAGGAGTCCAGTTGCGAGCCTCTGCGTCCTGGGATAGGTACAGCACCGCCTCCTTAATGGCGTCTGACTCAGGGACTGTGGGACGCGTCCAGTCTAGCTCAAGTGGCGGCTGCTGCTCCTGCTCAACCGCAGTACCCCCTCGCTCGGGACTGGTGGGTACGGAGGGGGACGAAGGGGAAGATTTTCGGGGCTCTTCCAGGATGACAAAGCTGTCAGTGGACTGCAGCACCTCTGAATGGTCGTCAAGGCGGTGCAACGGGCGGAACTTGCTGACGGCCTCTGCGATGCGGTCCACCCAGTCCTCTGCCTCGTCATGGTTGGCTGCCCGCAGGTGGAGCCTCTTCCCTGGGAAGGCCAGGTCGAAGCGGCCCTCGGCCGAGGCGACGCGGGCGTCTTCGCAACGCAGCAGGGAGCAGTTGTCACAGCAGGTGCGCTCCTCTGCGTTCAGGTAGAGGCGGAACTCGAAGGGCGAGAGCTCGCAGTAGTAGTCCCGCCACATGCCCACAGCGCCCCGCCGCTCCAGATGGCCCAGCTTCAGCAGCCCACGGAAAGGGTTGGACAGGCCTGAAAGAGAAGAAGAGTGAAAGAAAAAAGGGAGGGAATGAAAGAGCGAGTGAAGTCAAGGGCGCCATTGAAAAACTGCAAAACAGATCTAAAGTGAGCGGGCCTTATTTCTGTCCAGATAAAACTTAGCTAATGACACTCAAGTATAACAGGTTTTATTGTAACATGAATATAATTTTTGCACTGCGGATTCAACACATAAGTGTAATAACCCTTAGCCCTATACTATATGGATAGGGCTAAATTGAAATGTTTTTTTACAGAAGAAATATTGACAGCATATGCATAACCACGGTAGCAAAAAAAGGGACCAGTTTGAAGTATACGGGAATTTGAAAGCTTGTTCTATTGCCAACATGACTGGCTGATTCTAAAATACGATTTTACAGTGTTAGGCTTTCACAATGCAATTCAAAGAAGCAGATCGTAATTTGTGAGCATAGAATGCATCTGCATTCAGATGTGTAAGTCTGCAGCAAATTTTCTTCACAATACAGCAAATTTTCTTCACAATACAACAAAGATACGCTCATTCTATATACCTTTGCACAGTATATTACATGAGTTTTATGATATGGAAATGTTAAGCGCACATTTGAACTCACAGGTGTTTGGCTGGCTTGTATGACATCAAAGTGGTATTTATTATCTTTCAAAATACATTGAGTCCTCAGTTTACAGCATTTCCCTCAGACAACAAAACTAGAGGTCGACCGATTAATCGGAATGGCCGATTAATTAGGGCCGATTTCAAGTTTTCATAACAATCGGAAATCGGTATTTTTGGACATCGATTTGGCCGATTTTTTTTCTCTCTACACCTTTATTTAATTAGGCAAGTCAGTTAAGAACACATTCTTATTTTCAATGACGGCCTAGGAACGGTGGGTTAACTACCTTGTTCAGGGGCAGAATGACATATTTTTACCTTGTCAGCTCGAGGATTCAATCTTGCAACCTTACGGTTAACTAGTCCAACGCCCTAACCACATGCCTCTCATTGCACTCCACGAGGAGCCTGCCTGTTACGCGAATGCAGTAAGAAGCCAAGGTAAGTTGCTAGCTAGCATTAAACTTATCTTATAAAAAACAATCAATCATAATCACTTGTTAACTACACATGGTTGATGATATTACTAGTTTATCTAGCGTGTCCTGCGTTGCGCATTCGAAAAAGAACTGTCGTTGCTCCAACGTGTACCTAACCATAAACATCAATGCCTTTCTTAAAATCAATACACAGAAGTATATATTTTTAAACCTGCATATTTAGCTAAAAGAAATCCAGGTTAGCAGGCAATATTAACTAGGTGAAATTTTGTCATTTCTCTTGCGTTTATTGCACATAGAGTCAGGGTATATGCAACAGTTTGGGCCGCCTGGCTTGTTGCGAACTAATTTGCCAGAATTTTACGTATTTATGACATAACATTGAAGGTTGTGCAATGTAACAGGAATATTTAGACTTATGGATGCCACCCATTAGATAAAATACGGAACGGTTCCGTATTTCACTGAAAGAATAAATGTTTTGTTTGAGATGATAGTTTCCAGATTCGAACATATGAATGACCTAAGGCTCGTATTTCTGTGTGTTATTATGTTATAATTAAGTCTATGATTTGATAGAGCAGTCTGACTGAGCGATGGTAGGCACCAGCAAGCATTCATTCAAACAGCAATTTCGGGCGTTTCGCCAGCAGCTCTTCGCAATGCTTCAAGCATTGCGCTGTTTATGACTTCAAGCCTATCAACTCCCGAGATTAGGCTGATGTAACCGATGTGAAATGGCTAGCTATTTAGCGGGGTGCGCGCTAATAGCGTTTCAAATGTCACTCGCTCTGAGACTTGGAGTAGTTGTTCCCCTTGCTCTGCATGGGTAACGCTGCTTCGAGGGTGGCTGTTGTCGGTGTTCCTGGTTCGAGCCCAGGTAGGAGCGAGGAGAGGGACGGAAGCTATACTGTTACACTGGCAATACTAAAGTGCCTATAAGAACATCCAATAGTCAAAGGTATATGAAATACAAATCGTATAGAGGGAAATAGTCCTATAATTCCTATAATAACTACAACCTAAAACTTCTTACCTGGGAATATTGAAGACTCATGTTAAAAGGAACCACCAGCTTTCATATGTTCTCATGTTCTGAGCAAGGAACTTAAACATTAGCTTCTTACATGGCACATATTGCACTTTTACTTTCTTCTCCAAAACTTTGTTTTTGCATTATTTAAACCAAATTGAACATGTTTCATTATTTGAGGCTAAATTGATTTTATTGATGTATTATATTAAGTTAAAATAAGTGTTCATTCAGTATTGTTGTAATTGTCATTATTACAAATAAATAAATACAATTGAAAAAATAAAATAAAAAAAAAGATTTTTTTTTAATAAATCGGCCGATTAATCAGTATCGGCTTTTTTTGGTCCTCCAATAATCGGTATCGGCGTTGAAAAATCATAATCCGTCGACCTCTAAACAAAACATCTGCCGAAGTTGCCCAATTAGCAGGAGGGACGGGGCAACTTCTTGTCACGCACGGTGCTCAAATTCAGAACGGCTGTCAGTCAAAAGCCATGCAGATCTGAAGCGGAGAACCTGAGCGCTGACATTGTGTATAGCATGTTACTGTACAGCCACTGCGTTCCAATTTAGGCAAGTATCAAATCTGATTTGTCACATATACAACAGGTGTAGAGGTAGACCTTACCGTGAAATGCTTACTTACAAGCCCTTAACCAACGATGCTGTTGAGAAAATATTTACTAAATAAACAATAAAAAAATAAAAGAGTAACAATAAGAGACAGTGGCAGAAACACTATGTACAAGATAAGTACATAATCAGAGTCCAAATCTGCCATTTTCAACCCGTATATGGGCACGAGTGTAAAGGGCTACACATACTCCATCATAAGGAGGAAGTACCAGCAAGATAACCTATTTATAATTATCTGAAGTTGTAAGCAAAAATTAGGAAGCACATACAAAGAAGGTAAGACAGAATTCATGTACATTTCACAATAATAGAAGTTCTGGGCCTTGATATTTGTTTCACAATAATAGAAGTTCTGGGCCTTGATATTTGTTTCACAATAATAGAAGTGCTGGACTTTCCAATGACTCCTCATCATCGAAACAAAATGATTTGTTTCATCTTGCTTCTCTGAAACTACAAGTGTGACAAAAACCAGAATGATGGATGAAAACTAGGAACAATACTTTTGGCATGTCACCTCATGACCAAGGCCACTTATGGTGGTGGTTGAGCACTGGTTACAACAGACTGCATCACAAGGTGTTGTGTTCAAGAAGTGATAGAAGTGGTGGTGCTCCTGGTTTTGGGAGCTTACCTATCTGCCTGCGGTGAACCACGCTGGGGGGAGACTGGGGCGTCTCGGGCTCTGGAGGGGGAGAGGTCAATCCATTCACAAGAGCTGGGCCAAAGCCTAGTAAAGACTCATCGGGGCCAACCAGTTCCTCAAGGTGTGGCTTATAGATGTCATCCTCAGAGATCCAGGAGTGGGAATGCTGAGAAAGGGAAGACGGGTTTTACTTAGTGACGATTGGTGGCTAATTGAGCAAATCTTGAAATAGAATGATTGTTTCAGCATGTAACCATATAAATCCACAGATGCTTTATAATTTCGCAAAAACTTTGCACATTATGACTGCAAAGGTCAAGGAGAACTCAAAGAACTTAAGGTCAGGTCAACCACATGACGAGTGAGTCAGACAGTCTGATGAAGGGAATGAGAGGGAGACCGAGAGAGAGAGAAAAAGAAAAAAACAAGAGATTCAATTTACTGTGATTGAGTCTGTAGACACCCTCCTGCTTTGCACACTGGTAGTACGGCATAGGTTTGTGTGGGCTGAAGGCGCAGAGGTGCTCTTAGCAGAATCTTCTGTCTTTTTCTCCTGTGGCGTCTCTGTGACAGGTAGGTGAGGAGTTGTCGCTGTACTCTCCACACAGTCACTGTGACTGGAGGGCACTTCAGTGTGCGAGTACACTTCGGAAGGGACATGGGTCTTAGTGGACGGCTCCTCCTGGTCTGACCCCACTGAAGCAGGGTTAGAGGAGCCAGTGAGGGGTGTGAATGGCCCCTGGGTCTCGCCGTCAGAACCGCTGAAGGCCGTATTCTCTGAGAGGTGGTCTGCACCCGGAGTGGAAACGTACGAATCCTCGTGCATGGAATCCTGACTGGAGTTGGTACTCTCCCTGAAGTCTGCCAGAACACTGCAGTTACAGAAAGTAGGAAATGTCAGAGGTCAACAGAAATCACCAAATGAAACGAGGGACAACATGTTATCTAACTATTTCACTAATTTCTGTACACATCGTTAGTTGAAGCATGTTGCTTACATCACCTTTTTTGGATAAAAGCATCTGCTAAATGTCTTTTAATGGTTTGGAGATTAACCATGGCTGTGATTCAAAGGGCCTCAATTCTTCAGACAGGCACACTGACCCACACTCACGACTTACTCTTTAAGAGGCCTCTTGGCATTGACATCGTTCTCTAGTCTGGCAGAGATCTCCAGGTCACATGGCCAGGGCTCCTTGTCTGGGCTCTTGGGGTCATGACCCTGCAGCAGACTGTCTGAGCTTAGGCTGGAGGAGAGCTGAGATGACCCTGTGGTGTCCAGGCTCAAATTAGAAGAATTTAGAGGGGTCCTACCCCCTGAAACCCCCCCAATCACCCTCGTCCCCCCATGCTGCACTTCGACCGTATCCGACCCGCCGGACGACAGTGACACCGTATCCCAAGAATCCTTGTGTTTGGTGAGACTGGGAAGGTCGACAGCGTCGGCCTGGGTGGTGGGGCAGAGGCCGGCCAGAGCCAGTGGGGTGGTGGTCCACTCGTTGAGCACGGCTGACTTGTACGAAAGGTTGAAGACCAGGGAGGCCAGGCCCTGGAGATAACTGAGCAGCACCTCACGCTCCTCAGGGTCCAGGAGCAGGGCGGAGGGCTGGTAGTGGGCCTGCAGGTTGGAGTCCTCACGGAATAGGGAGGCCAAGTAGCACTCCATCAGGCCGTGGTTGAGGGCCAGCCGCAGCCAGGCCCGGCAGCGACCCACGTCCGTACCCACAAAGCTCAGCTTCTCCAGCTCCGTGATCACGTCACTGAGGGGGCCAGGAGACATTACAGAGAATCGTTTTATGTACAGTATACAGTAAACATTCTACACCATCTGATCTTAAACCTTTACTAATTGTCATTCTGCTTAACCACTAAAAACAGGGTATATGCAGGGTCCATGAAGTTTCATTTAAAGACTAAGACCTTTTTAACACACACCTGCTAATATTCCTCTCCAGAAAGAAGTCCATGTAGGCAATAATTATTATTAGGGCTGGCTCATTTTATCAAGGTGTACTATTTTAGCAATGTAAATTCTCCTGGAGCCTAACGGATGTTGTAGCATAGCGGTTGACTATAGATGGCTGAACAACACTTTTCAAATCAGATGTGCCAGCGCTACACCACTTGATATTGTTAAGCCTAATAACATATATCGACACAAAGCGTAAAAAAAAAATGGAGGTGCTGTTTTTTTGGGGACCGATTTGCCTAATGATTTGTCAACTTGCGCACAATCCCCCTGTCCTTGACATCCGGGCTGCTGCTGGCTCTTTTGCGTGTCTTGACCAGTCAGTCACGGAAATCGCAGGTCATGCACAACACACAAAGCTCAAGGCGCGCGCTCCACTTTCCTCCGGTATTTATTTAGCAAGCGTGATAACACATCACTCCAGACACGCAAAAACTTATAGAAAACGTAGCAGCCTATACACCTAAACATAAGTGATCTGACATTCTGTATTGCATGGAAACAAGAATATATTTCAGTCTGATCAACTGTAGGCTACTAACAGCAGCAGCTGCAGTCTAGCCTACTATGCTCCCTGTCCCTCTGGCAGGACTAAACAAAGCCGTGAGACACAGACGGTAACGTTGTGTAAGCTATTTATAATAATAATAATAATACATGTAATTTGTAAAGCGCTTTTCTCACACCTAAAGGCGCTGAAGAAAATATGGACTAATAAAAACAATCCTAACACAGAACATTGAAAGCAGACAATCAAAGTCATATACTGGTGTCGTCAGACGCGGTGGACAGGAGAACAGAATTAACATTGGTCCTTGAAAGCTTTTCTTATTAACAGCTCAGTCTTTAGCGGAGCCTTGAACGAGGCCAGAGACTCTGCAGCCCTGACACAATAGGATCACATTTGGTTTATATACAAATTTGGGCTAACTTGGCGACCTAGACTTTCAATCCAAAATGATTAACTGGAATGAATCAATAAACACAATAGCTGACATGGACTGTGAGTTCATGTTTAATTAGGCCTACAGTTGGATAGGGCAGGACTACACAATGCAAACCTGCATAAAGCAAGCTCTCCCCTATGAGTTTTATTGTCCAATCATGTTGCATTCTCTGTGCATAGGAAACAACCCTAGTCCTTCTTTAAAATATAATGAATATGAACAAGTACAAGGTTCCTGCAGTTCGACAGGGTTCTCATCCTCCCCAAGGCCAGGAGATTAAAAAAACAACATGTGACCTGATTAGAAAAAAAACTCATGTCTCATCATAGCCCATATTCAACCTTTTTAAAAACAGATCATGTCATACCGTATAAGGCACAGCGTTTTACCTTATTAGGTTACCAGATCAGGAAAAACTACAGGCGCCAGATTTTCATTTTCTTGCCACAACACTCCGGGACCTGTGGTGCCACCTCTGGCATGGGGTGGCCCATCAAATTCAATTTTATTGGTCGCATTCACAGATTTAGCATATGTTATTACGGGTGATTAGGCTACCCCAAATGGACTAATCATTATCTAGATCAAACTACTGTAAGCGTTCAGAAAAGTTGACTTCGATAGCAATATCAGCTAGAATAATACTCAATACAATAACACTGAACAAATGCCTTGAAGTCAAATATCTAGCACTGTTACTGTATAAAATCCCTAACATCTGGAGATCTAGGGTGTGCAGGATTTTGATCCAGCACTGCTCAAACACACCCGTGTCAGCATAACCTGGTCCTGTTGAGAAGTGGATTTTTACAATCTGGTGTGTTGGAGTGGGGCTGGGGAAAAAAAGGTCTACACACCCAGTAGCTCTCCTGGAGGTATTATGCTATAACAAGTTGAATAAATGAGTCCCTCATTCAGTGAATCAGGTATCAAATGGCTATACTTCGAAGCTAGGTAGCTAAGCAGAAGGGCTCTAGACGGGCTTTTTCCAGTGGCCAAGTAACACGTGAAGAACTATTTCATCTAACATGTTCAGGAAATGCATGATGGATATTTTGATGTGCAACACATCAAAATAGGACTCGGAATAATCAAATATATTTTGAAAGATGAATGTGTCTGCATGTCTTTTGTGCATATTGGCTTAGGCTATATAATTTACCACCTGAGGAAGTGGGAACTCACACAGACTGCTAACTCTAAATATGATATTGTTGCTAGATCGCCATGCAATTGATCCAACAGTGCATTTAATGTCCTACAAAAATGTCCCATTAGACCTATAACGTTACTGTATAAGCTACTTGATTTATTCACCGCAAATGGCACACTGCGCTCCATTGGCGCATCGTCTCAATCACATACTTCAATAGTGGTACTCTGTTAGTGTTATTTCATCTATATTGACAGTCGAGAAATAATTGTTATACTCACATCAGGCTGAGACTCTCCTCTTTTTTAAGAACAGTAACAGTAGTTTTAAAAAATGGCGTCTTCCCGCAATTACATTTTCAGATGCTGCTCATGCACTTTGCTGTGTTACAAAGTGGGATTAAAACAAATTGAATTGTCCATTTTTGTCAACGATCTACACAATTTTTGACAGAGTATTCTAACATTTGCAAAAAAAAAAAAAAACACTAATATATTTCGATAAGTATTTAAAACACCCGGAGTAATTACATGATATTGCTACCAAAGGTGCTCTTACAGCAGTGAGTCTTTCTGGGTAAGACTAAGAGCTTCGCACCCTTGGATTGTACAATATTTGTACATTATTATTTAAAACTCTGTCAAGCTGGTTGTTGATAATTGCTAGACAGTCATTTTCAAGTCTTGCCATTGATTTTCAAGGTGATTTAAATCAAAAGGCCACTCAAGAACATTCACGTTCTTCTTGGTAAGCAACCAGTGTACAAAACATTAGGAACATCTGCTCGTTCCATGACAGACTGACCAGATGAAAGCTATGATCCCTTATTGATGTCACCTGTTAAATCCACTTCAAAATCAGTGTAGCTGAAGGGGGGGGGGGTTAAAGGAGGATTTTTAAGCCTTGAGACAGATTATGTGTGTGCCATTCAGAGGGTGAATGGGCGAGATAATGGATTTAAGCGCCTTTGAATAGGGTATGGTAGGAGCTGCCAGGCACATCGGTTTGAATGTGTCAAGAACTGCAACACTACTGGGTTTTTCATGCTCAATAGTTTCCCGTATGTATCAATAATGGTCCAACACCCAAAAGACATCCAACCAACTTGACAACTATGGGAAGCATTGAAGTCAACATTAGCTAGCATCCCTATGGCATGCTTTCAACACCTTGTAGAGTCCCTGCCCCAACTAATTGAGGCTGTTCTGAGGGCAAAAGGGGGTACAACTCAGTGTATATTTACTCAAAGGGCTATTCAATGTCTGCTTTTTCATTTTTACCCATCTACCAATAGGTGCCCTTTGCGAGGCACTGGAAAACTTCCCCGGTCTTTGTGGTTGAATCTGTGTTTGAAATTCACTGCTTGACTAAGTGGCCTTAGAGATAATTGTATGTGTGGGGTACAGAGCTGAGGAAGTCATTCAAAAAAATCATGTTAAACACTATTATTGCAAACAGAGAGTCCATGCAACTTAAGCACATTTTTACTCCTAGTCTTGCCGTAACAAAGGAGTTGAATACTTATTGTCTCAAGACATTTCAGCTTTTCATTTTTAATTAATTTGTAAAACTTTCAAAAAACATAATTCCACTTTAACATTATGGGGTATTATGTGTAGGCCAGTGACCAAAAAAGTCTAAATGTAATCCATTTTAAATTCAGGCTGTAAGACAACACAATGTGGAAAAAGTCAAGGGGTGTGAATACTTTCGGAAGGCACAGCACTTTCATTGCAGAAAGCAGGTTAATGCACATTAACCAAATAATGGTTTTAGAACAAAAACATTTGCAGGAACGTTGTGTAGCCTAATCAGCGATGTAAGCAAAATTGCTCCGGTAGGAGGGCAATGTCGGGGTCGGAAATGTAGTGTTTTCTTTCAAATTGTATAGGCTACCGCGCTCTCTCTGACAACTGAGCGCATTCTAGAGAGCCGAGTGTACGCATTCTGGAGAGACACGCCGGACACCCTTCCCCTTCCTGTGTCAACAATTTCAAATTATACTCAAGAAGCATTATATTAAAACATATTTCAGATGCTGTTCACTGACAGCCACAACTCAATAAATAAGCTAGGCTTATTGCCACACACTGCCGAAATTGCAGGCTTCCCAAATAGGGATATGCCTAAGCGCTTGTGATTTAAACAACCCACAGCTGTTTTTTTTTAAGCTAATGATCCACTGTGGCAAACTCATGCTCTCTGGTGAAGTCTTATGAATAATTTTTGTTTAGACAGTAGTTTTGGCAAAACATCAATTTACTTTAGGGGAAGCCAGCATCCGACCAGTGCACTATGCACCCACCAACTTTTCTTTCCAATTCGCAAGTGGTCGATACCAGAGAGCTGTATATAACGACGAGAGGCTCATGTCTCCGCCCTAACAATGGAAGTCATTGTCCCAAAGCGGAAAGGGAGGCAACAAAGTTCAGGTCTGCATATTAAGCCCATAGAAATTAGAGGTCGACCGATTAATTAGGGCCGATTTCAAATTTTCATAACAATCGGTAATCAGCATTTTTGGATGGCGATTATGGCCGATTACATTGCACTCCACGAGGAGACTGCGTGGCAGGCTGACCACCTGTTACGCGAGTGCAGCAAGGAGCCACGGTAATTAATTTTTTCAATAATTATTTGATGTTACATTGTATTTTTTTGCCGTGGTTTTAATAATTAAGCAGCGGCACAATATAACGGAAACACTGTAGTCATGTACATCACGTTTTAAAAACTGTTGAAAACCTTTCTTAAATTCAGTTTAGACTCATTAAGGCCTTTAAATCAGATCAATGAATTTATGACTTTAAGAACGCACTGACACCCTGTGTAAATGTGATTTTTTATACGCACTTATTGCAACAGAGGATATAAACATGCCATTATCTCAACTTCAACTTGTCATGCTTACAGCAACAGTCACAGACAGACTGATCGCACCTACAGAAAGACTTTCATAATCAAATGCCATCTCACTAAAGTGATTGAGGGTAGAGACACTGCACTAAGAGGGGTCTGTAGGGTTATCTGTAGGGGGAAGTGTAATTGTTAGTGTACAGCTCCAGGCTTCCACCCACCCGTGAGTGACCGTCTTGAGAAGGCTCCAGAACACAGGCTGGGGGAGGGGTCCCCGGGACCCCCCTTTCCTGCCATGTCCTCCGGCCTTGGAGCGGACATATTTGCTCTTGATGCCGTGGATAAAGACGGCCTCCAGAGAAGAGCACAGCAGGTTGGCGTCGCCATCCTCGCTGGTTACCACGGCATCGGTCATCACGTAGCGCTTCTGCAGAGCCTTGAGTGACCACGCCAACTTCTCTTTGATCCACTAAAAAAATGGTGAGATGGGTTAAATCAAAATGTATATATATATAGTACTCAGTTTACTTCCTTTCAGCTTCCCTTTCACTAAGGCGACAACCTGAAATGTAGGCCTATTAAAATGTGGAAATCAATGTAGTCATAGGTACATTACATAACTTGGTGAAAACCTCTGCATAAAGAATCAAAAAGATGAAAGGCAGTGGGACATTACATTGCTTCCATTATGGCATCAATCAGATCCAACATTTTGTCAAGATGACAAGGATCGGCCGTCGGCCTTGGGTCAAAAAGTTGTGCAATAAAGGTGGTAGGGAGCAATATAGTTTGTGGGCCTTGAATGATAAACGCAGCATCATATATGATGCAAAATGCTTCATACCGGCTGGATTTCTAAAGTTATACACATTGAAAACTTGATGGGTGACATGCAAACATTTTGGGACTATAACAACGGACTAATAAAACAAATATCAAAATAGTTTTTGGGTGGAGTTTTCCTTTAACATACATACATACATCTAGATTGAATTTACGAACACACCCGAAATCGTAAAATGTCTAGCTAGTCATTTGTTATGCTAACAAGCTAGCAAGAGGTTGCATAGCAACAGCATCAACTTCCAGTAGATAGGCAAAGCGCTAGTAAGCTCAACTGAAAGGATACCCTTCGTTTACAGTATACTAAAATGATCTAAAAGTATATAGTAATTTAGTATGGGTATTCGAACACAGCTCAGGAGTAGCTAAATGTGTTTGTTAATTAAACGGTCACTTACTGTGAGACTGGCAGTAATTTGCTTGACAATCACAGGCTAACAAAATTTCATGACCGCCACAGCCCTAAGTGGGCTAAGATTGCACAGGCCACAATCAACAGCCTGATCATCTCCATACGAAGATGTGTGCGCTACTGTCACACCAGACACTAACTGGTCTTCTGATCCACATCCCTACCTCTGTGACCAACAGATGCATATCTGTATTCCCAAGTCATGTGAAATCCATAGATTAGTGTGTATTGAATTTATTTCAATTGACTGTTTCCCTGATATGAACTGTAACTCAGTAAAATCTTTGAAATTGTGGCACGTTGCGATTATTTTTGTTTAGTATAATTTGGACCATGCACAGGCTATATACTCATTTTGGAGTAGAACTGAGCATCTCAGTCCTTCACCACAAGCCCCCCCCCCCCCCACTGTTAGACATTTTGCAAGAGGAAACACTGCAAGTCTGTACAGTAGAGTATAGTACACATTACAGTAGCGCACTGTAATGTAATGTACTGTAATGTACTCTACCGTGCTGTCCAAACGTGTGAAATTTAGGCTATTTCAGATTTGGTGCGGACTAACAAAATGTGTTCGTTTGGGGGCGGAGCTCATTACAATAATAGCCAGTGTGTATAATAATACCCAACTTTGCAGAAGGACAGGTCTACTGCATATTTTGCCCTTTGTGTGCCTATTCAGGGTTACATGACCATGAAGAGAATGATATAGCCATAATTACGCATTTCTGTATAGCACAGATCAAGGACCTGTGATGTAATTATGTTACCATACTGCCGTTACCGAATGTAAATCCACTTCACCTACTGTAGTTCAATAACCAAAATATATGTATTTTCTTTTCAAACTCAAGGTGCCATGTCACAGCTGACACCCCATTCTTTCTGCAGACATCTTTGAATCTTGATTCACAGCAGATATTTGACAGAGTTTTTGGAAAATGTGGTCGAATAAAAAAAATAAAGAATTAGTGCGATTTTACTACAATTCTGTTACCAAACGCATCTGCAGTTCGTCCAGTAAATGTGTATTTGTAAAACGTTCCGTGTAAATTCTTCAAAGATGTCCATGTGCATAGCGTTGTATGGTTTGTTAAACTTTGAAAATCAACAGGTTTGGTTTGGCATACATTTCAAAGTGAAAAATCTGAATCAATGCGTAATGCATCCATGTGTCACTCAAACACTAACAAAGTAGGCCCTATGTGAGAGATATCTGATCAACTTTTCAGTGTTAAGTAGAAGTGGTTTATTGAATTAAACAGGCTATTTACAGCAAAAGAGGTTGAGCCTACCTGCTTGACGTCTTCCGCCTCTGGCCCCGTATCTGGGGTCTGTGTGGCTAGCATCGTGCCTCCAGGGATGTGTTACTCTCACATGACATGCTGTGACATACAAATAAGATATCCGCTGTGGTTATACTGGCAAAAACAAGCTGAACCAAGAATAACTCACTGAAAAATACATTGTCAGTCAGTTCTGCAATTCCCAGCCCCCGTTCTTCTCAATGTAGGTGACACTTGACATATAGTGCTTTCAGAAAGTGTTCAGACCCCTTGACTTTTTCCACATTTTGTTATGTTACAGCCTTTTATTCTAAAATTGATTAAATAATCCCCCCCTACCTCAATCTACACACAACACCGCACAATTGAAGCAAAAATAGGTTGACGTTTTTGCAAAATAAAATAAAAACGCAATATCACATTTACATAAGTATTCAGACCCTTGACTCAGTACTTTGTTATTAGATCGGGTTCAAGTAAAGGCTCTGGCTGGGCCACTTAAGGACAATGAGACTTGTCCCAAATCCACTCCTGGGGTTTCTTGGCTGTGTGCTTAGGGTCGTTGTCCTGTTGGAAGGTGAACCTTTGAACCAGTCTGAGGCCCTGATCGCTCTGGAGCGGGTTTTCATCAAGGATCTCTCTGTACTTTACTCCGTTCAGCTTTCCCTCAATCCTGACTAGTCTCAGTCCCTGCCGCTGAAAAACATCCCCACAGCATGATGCTGCCACCACCATGCTTCACCGTAGGGATGGTATTGACCAGGTGATGAGCAGTGCCTGGTTTCCTCCAGATGTGACGCTTAGCATTCAGGCCAAAGAGTTACATTTTGGTTTCATCAGACCAGAGAATATTGTTTCTCATGGTCAGTCTTTTAGGTGCCTTTTGGCAAACTCCAAGCGGGCTGTCATGTGCATTTTACTGAGGAGTGGCTTCCGTCTGGCCACTCTACCATAAAGGCCTGATTGGTGGAGTGCTGCAGAGATGGTTGTCCTTCTGGAAGGTTCTCCCATCTCCACAGAGGAACTCTGGAGCTCTGTCAGTGACCATCGAATTCACTTCTACCCTGAATGCTCAGTTTGGCTGGGTGACCAACTCTACGAAGAGTCTCGGTGGTTCCAAACTTCCTCCATTTAAGAATGATGGAGGCTAATGTGTTCTAAGGGACCTTCAATACGGCATAATATTTTTTTGGTACCCTTCCCCAGATCTGTTCCTTGACACAATCCTGTCTCGGAGCTCTATGAACAATTCCTTCGACCCCAAGGCTTGGTTTTTGCTCTGACAAGCACCGTCAACTGTGGGAACTTTTTAGACAAGTGTGTGCCTTTCTAAATCATGTCCAATCAATTTAAATTTACCACAGGTGGACTCCAACCAAAATGTAGAAACATCTTAAGGATGTTCAATGGAAACAGGATGCACCTGAGCTCAATTTCATAGCAAAGGGTCTGAATACTTATGTAAATGTTTTTTATTTTATACATTTAACAAAACTCTAAACCTGTTTTTGCTTTCTCATTATGGGGTACTGTAGATTGAGGGAAAACAATAATTTTTTTTTTTTAGAATAAGGCTGTAATGTAACCAAATGTGGTAAAAGTGAATGGGTCTGAACACTTTCTGAACGCACTGTATTTAAAGTAAGCAAACACAGACTAAAAGGGCTGTGACATTCATTGACATTAATAGAATCTTACATCTGCATTTTCGGTTTGAACTGAAGTAGCCTATCAGTGAGTGGACACTTCAGATGTTAGGCCTAGATATTAATCATACAGTCTGCTGGGTTTTTTGTTGACGGTAAGATATGTAGCCACAGAGCAAAAATGACACCGGTTCACTTCCTGAAAGAACTGGAAAAACGGAACGTCCAGTAGTACTCGTACTCATGAGAACATTACCGTGTGTGTGTGTCAAAAGCTGTGGCTTGATCATTGGATTCCTTGCTGTGTCCATCTAGCTACGTTAACTACAGTAGTGCACAAAAACAACATTACTTTATTACTCCTAAAACTCAATGCCCAATGTTTACGTCTCCAAATCAGCTTGAGAACCCCCAGTATTGTCGTCTTAAAGAGATGTCAATAAAAAGCCAAATATACAATATACATACATACAAAACGATGTATATTTGCCAAGAAATATAGATAAAAACATAAGGAACATCGCGTATCTAAGTTAGCTAACTTACATACCGTGTAATTGAGTTGGGCTACAGGCGTCGTTAGCTAGCTATGTTTAAACAGAAAAGAAGCGAAACAAGATTTTTTGCCCACCGCTTTGTTGTTCTTGTTTGACTCCTACATGGACAGCAACATTGTCTCATGATGTCATTTCTTTCACACGTAGATTCCTTAGCCTAATACAGAAAGAATAGTCGACTCGGACGTGTCTTCGATCTTCAACTAACGTTAACTCAGATTCAGGTTAAACTCAATGAGAGAACAAATGCATCACGTGATATTATTTTTTTTCTTCTGTGGGTTTTATGGAGGACTACAACCCCAAAAGGTGTATTGCCGCCACCAAATGGACGGGTTTAAACCAAAACAAGATAGAAAGAAAATTCATACGTAATAGCGAAACTAACTTAATCCACCCAAATAAAAATAGTACATTAACAAACCAGAACAACAACTTATTCATTCTTTCAAATCTTCATATCTTCTTTCTCAGGCTCTAGGACTTGAGAGAGTGGTACTCCTTGTTACAATATTCCATGTAACTCCTTCACGGAGGAATCTTTCAGCCCCAGGAACCGCTCCGCCGCATCCACAATGATTTATATCTTCCTGGACTTTCTCTCCACCTTGGCAGTGCCATTAATCCCCATAGCTATAAAGACCACAAAATCCACCTTCTTAACCTTTAAAATATCAGGATCCTGCTGGTGAAAGGCAACCCCTGCAGCCTGCAGTGAAGGCCTGTCCACCACCATGGGCTTTTCAGGTGCACGATTCAAACCCTCAACCCTTTTAACAGTTGCTGCATATGAAATGCTCTGGACAGCCCTGACTTTGGACTCCTCATTCTCTTTCATCCTTGTGGGGCATTTGAAAGACGTAGCTTCATGGTTCCCACCACAATTGCAACATGTCACATTTTCATCACTTTCATAACACATGATATGATCTTTTCCATAACTTGGACATCTCGACTTCTCCCTTCTGCAAACACTTGAAACACGACCAAATGCTTTACAATGATCACACTGCATTGGTCTTTGGATAAATACTCGGACTCTGTAGTTAATATACCATAACTGCACATGAGTAGGGAGAGACTCCATATAAAAAAATATGAAATATATATATAAAATAAAGAACAGATAGACTCTTCACTTTTTCTTTATTCACCACATGATTCATCTATTCAACATCAACTTCCCACGAGACGCCAGATATAACCCCCTTGAGGGGTGCCCTGTTCCCAAGAGACACACACGACACTTCAAACTTACCAAATCGGGTGAGACGCAACACACATGTCTTCTGATCCGCAGAAGCACAAAAAATCTAGACAGGCCCCTCTCTCGTGATCCTCACAGCCTTCACTCTACCCAGCACTCTCTCCACCAGTTTGGATATCTCAAATGGATTCCTCAAGATTGGTAATTTGATCAGCTGCTCCTCATTAACAAACCTCACTCTTACAAGATACTAAGTGACATTCTCATCACTGTGTACAACTTTGCTCCATTTTCTATTATTTTGGACAATATTCCAATTCTCCTTGATTCTGCCATCATTAGATTCAGAATCCACTTCATCATCCGCTTCCGCCATCTTTCAACACCTCAACGGGAATAATTTCATTCCATCATGGGATATGTCTGGATCTACTGTACTTGTAGATCTTGCAGACTTGTTGCAGCAAAGATAGCTGTGCTTGCAAGCAACTAGATGTGACTGACCACCAACTGGACCAATGGTGCCCTATAAAATGCTTCTCATTCCTGTTCAGTGAGGTTTTGTTGGATAAATAGTCTGATTGCAGAAGTCTTCCAGAACCACACATATGCTCAGGTATTTTCACTTGGCAATATAGGACAACTTTCTGCTCTAGCATACCCTTACCCCCAGTGGTGTAAACTACTTTGAAGTACTAGTAGTAGTTTTTTTGGGGTATCTGAACATTCCACTACATTCCTAAAGAAAATATAGATTTTCCCTGACACCAAAAAGTATTTGTTACATTTTGAATGCACAGGCAGGGGAGAAATATGGTCCAATTCACACACCTATCAATATAATGCGTTGTCATCCCTACTGCCTCTGATCTGGCGGTCTCACTAAATACTAAACTACTGTCTTTGTAAATTATGTAAAAGTGTTGGAGTGTGCGGCTGTCCGTTAAAAATAGAAAATCATGCCATCTGGTTTGCTTAATATAAGGAAATTGATGTATAGCATTTACTTGTACTTTTTACATTTACTCAAATATGACAATTTAGTACTTTATCCACCACTACCTTTAAAACCAGATACTTTTAGACTTTTACTCAAGTAGTATTTTACTAGCCTTGGTACCAGTCTCTTTAGCAAAAATGTCACTCCCTGTACTCCATATAATTTGGCAATGACAAGGAGTGGAATGATAGCTAAAGAGACTGGTATCTTCTAAAGTATCTTTCCTTTTACTCAACTATGACAACTGAGTACTTTTTCCACCATTGCTTACCCCTTCATATTCTTTAAAGGCTATGTCTGTCTGCCCAATAGGCCTAGGCCAGGGCCCTATGCTATGTATGTCATTTAATAAAGACTTTTAACTTCTCCAAATGTTAGTTTCTTCACATTCTTTGGAGGTTTGCCCAATGCGTTGGCATTGTTCATGCTATCTGCAGCATCCAGGCTTACTGCTTTTTTTGTTTTAGGTACAGTGCTGTCCTACTCATTGTCCTGTGTGTTTTTCTTCTAAAGAAAGGATGTGTGTGCACTGTTCAGCAATAGAAAAATAAGAATGCGCTCTAGGAAATGTGGCACAGCACTAGGATTTTTCTCTCTCTTGCTTTACCAAGGTTACTGCTGAATATACAGTTGAAGTCGGAAGTTTACATACACCTTAGCCAAATACATTTAAACTCAGTTTTTCACAATTCTTGACATTTAATCGTAGTACAAATTCCCTGTCTTAGGTCAGTTAGGATCACCACTTCATTTTAAGAATGTGAAATGTCAGAATAATAGTAGAGATTTCAGGTTTTATTTCTTTCATCACATTCCCAGTGGGTCAGAGGTTTACATACACTCACTTAGTATTTGGTAGCATTGCCTTTAAATTGTTTAACTTGGGTCAAACTTTTTGGATAGCCTTCCACAAGCTTCCCACAATAAGTTGGGTAAAATTTGGCACATTCCTCCTGACAGAGCTTGCACACGCTTTTTCAGTGCTGCCCACAACTTTTCTATAGGATTGAGGTCAGGGCTTTGTGATGGCCACTCCAATACCTTCACTCTAGCCATTTTGCCACAACTTTGGAAGTATGCTTGGGGTCATTGTCCATTTGGAAGACCCATTAGCGACCAAGCTTTAACTTCCTGACTGATGTCTTGAGATGTTGCTTCAATATATCCACATAATTTCCCTCCCTCATGATGTCATCTATTTTGTGAAGTGCACCAGACCCTCCTGCAGCAAGCATCGCCACAACATGATGCTGCCACCCCCGTGCTTCACGGTTGGGATGGTGTTTTTCGGCTTGCAAGCCTCCCCCTTTTTCCTCCAAACATAATGATGGTCAATATGGCCAAAGGACATTTCTCCAAAAAGTAAGATCTTTGTCCCCATGTGCAGTTGCAAACCGTAGTCGGGTTGTGGCTTCTTCCTTGCTGAGCGGCTATTCAGGTTATGTCGATATAGGGACTCGTTTTACTGTGGATATACATACTTTTGTACCCGTTTCCTCCAGCATCTTCACAAGGTCCTTTGCTGTTGTTCTGGGATTGATTTGCACTTTTTGCACCAAAGTACGTTCATCTCTAGGACACAGAACGCGTCTCCTTCCTGAGCGGTATGACGGCTGCGTGGTCCCATGGTGTTTATACTTGCATACTATTGTTTGTACAGATGAACATGGTACCTTCAGGCATTTGGAAATTGCTCCCTAGGATGAACCAGACTTGTGGAGGTCTACAATTTCTTTTCTGAGGTCTTGGCTGATTTCTTTTGATTTTCCCACGATGTCAAGCAGAGGCACTGCATTTGAAGGTAGGCCTTGAAATACATCCACAGGTACACCTCCAATTGACTCAAATGATGTCAATTAGCCTATCAGAAGCTTCTAAAGCCATGCCATCATTTTCTGGAATTTCCCAAGCTGTTTAAAGGCACAGTCAATTTATTGTATGTAAACTTCTGACCCACCGGAATTGTGATACCGTGAATTATAAGTGAAATAATCTGTCTGTAAACAATTGTTGGAAAAATTACTTGTGTCATGCACAAAGTAGATGTCCTAACCGACTTGCCAAAACTATAGTTTGTTAACAAGACATGTGTGGAGTGGTTGAAAAACGAGTTTTAATGACTCCAACCTAAGTGTATGTAAATTTCCGACTTCTACTGTAAATTATTGAGCCTAGTGCCATGGTATTTACTGTCTGACTGAATGACACAAACAGTGTCTTAAGATGACAAAGGACGTTTCTGTTTTGCAGTGATACTAACTACTTTGTTACCACAAGCAATGTTCCAGAAACCAATTTCAAATAGCTAGGCCTTGATGGTGTAGCAGCTAATGTATGTATTTACCCTTTGATGAGCAGTGACCTTGAGAAGAACAAATAGGCTTATTACCATATAGACTGTATTGTTACAACCAATCGGTGGGATAACATTTGCTTTGGTTTTGGTATCAGACAACACATAGTTCTCCCATTGTACAGATAGCTTTTACAACTCGTATCAATGTATGTAAGCTAGTAGAACTGTAAAAGAGTCATACGAATTCGAAAGAAAGACACCGAATTGTACTGTATTTTTCAAAGGTTTTGGGCTTCGATCAATGATTTTTGGTTTTATATACATCATTGGCTTGGACCAGGTACCTTGTCATGCCACCTAGTGGAGACAGTCCCACATTACACAAAAGGTGTTCCAAACGGAAGACGTGGCGCGAGACATAGCTAGCTAATATTGTGTGTACATACAAACTTTTTAAGTAAAAAACGAATCTAAACTAGTTCCATCCACAGCAGTTATTATACGTAGTTCCTCAAGGCAAAAATGCCCCGTAGAAGACAGGTAAGACAAATATATGTCGTTAGATGGCTAGCTGGATAAGCTAACCAAGTGAAATACCGGTAACGTTAACTTAGCTAGCTAGAACAGTTAGCTATGTTAGTATAACGTTGCTGAAATGCGCATTTATATTGTGTCGATTTGAAAGTATTTTACGTTGTTAGCTAACGTTAACTTGTATATAAACAAAATGCATAACCGTTAGTTAGCTAGCCAAGATGGCCTCTTTTTACGCTTATAAGCTAGATAGCTGATGCTAATATTGTGTTGTACTAGCTAGGCTGTGTTTACGTTCATATTTTATCGTGGCGCGGGTAGCTACTAACTACTTAACAGTATATCTCAATTATTAGAATTTGATACATTAACGTTAAATAATCTAACGTTGGTAAATGTTTTATTAGCTACTGATGAAGTAGCAATAATTCTACTTCTAGCTCATTTAGATAATGCCAGAAGATACTGACCCTACCGTTACGCTTGTTTACACTGAGCTGCACTGAGGTCGGAACACAATCTTACTTACATTAAAAGCCAATGTGTACTTGATCCGAAAGTGTGGGGGAGGTTCTGTATGGAGGGCGTGACTCAATTGCGCAGCCTCCGTAGGCATGCAGAGGCCAAATTGAGCTCCAAACCGCATTGCTGTGCCCCTCCCAAATGTTGTAACAATGTTGAGGGCTCCATATTATATAGCTCCTCATTGACATGATTGGTTTACAGTAGGTGGGTCCTGTATAAACACAAACTCACTTCCTTGACAACTTCCGTCACAACAGCTCTGCGAAGCACAAGAAGTATGAATGCCCTGACTTCTGCAGAGGCCGTATCACTTTAAAAGCTGCACGGCCAATGCAGACCTCGGCTTGACCAGGCAGCGCCTTTTAGACACCATGGAGTCAGAGCGAGATATGGGTCGGAAAATGTACCTCAATGCAAGGTTGGCATATCCCACATTTAACTTTTCCACACTACTTCACCGAGAAGATTGAAATACTTATAGTTTCTGCAGAAAACTTCCCCTTTCGTCCTCATGCTAGCTACCAGTAGTAGGGTGGTAGTCGCCCTTGATTATGACTCTCAGTTCTATTACATTACACATAAAAGTGTCTTCTGTAGGGGGGGGTTTTGTTAAGAGCCACAACGCTCGGTCTGAACTTTGACACGCATGGCTGGTTTTGGAACAATAAGGACCTTATCTTTCATATGGCCGAGAAATAGTTTTCAAAAAACTAAATATTTAATTGATACACACCTTTTTATAGGGTTAGGATTTCCACACAGCCATATTTACATGTTACAGTGCTTGTTTATGGAAAACAGAAGAAAGACGCAGTGGGCTATCTGTGCTAATTAGCTGTTTGCACTTTTGGAACACCTGTGTGTAAACGGAAGACAGACGCCACAAATGTTGCCACTGAAAAATACTGTTGGCTGCAACTGTGTTAAAACTAGTTAAAAAAGTGTACAGTAAGTGTTTATTTTGCATTTGTGAAATTATTTTGATGTGATATGAACGTAAAGGGATTTATGTTTCTGGGACCGTACTGCAATTGAGAATCGATTCACGTTTAGATGGAGTATTTGCCTGTTTCGACTTCCAGAGCCAATGTGCCCTTTATACAGAACATGTAAGGTCCTTGGACTAAGGAGTAACGTTAGGCTCCTTTAGTCCAATATTGGGCTAAGGTGAATCAACAAACAATGGATGTAATACAATAATTCTACAAAAAAATGCAGTAAACAAATCTGTTTTCACTAAATGTCAATAATGTGGTCGTCAAAATACATGATAAATCATTTGAAAGCAACGTGGCAGTTGTTAACCATGTCTTAAAATCCCAATACTGTACGTTATGATATTAACATGATATGAGCCTAAATGTAAAGCAAGTGAGAACGTTCAAATCTGTTGGACAGCCTTTTTTGTGAAACCCTCGAAATTGGTGTGTTCATATTTGTTCTTTGCGATGGGTATTCCTCAACCTATCAGAGTAAAATCGATGTGATATTGTATTGCCAAGAAGTATGGGAAGGTCCTGAGGGTGTTTCGGCGTCATCGGACATCTTTTGACTGAAAATATCATTACAATGTAACCCAACTCAGGTCTCGGCCTACCAGAAGTAAGCAATGTTATAGACTGGTAGCCTTCTGTGTTACAGTTCAGACTTAGTGAGAAGTGGGTGTCTGTGTTAGGCTGTGTGTGTCTGTTGGTGGGGGTGCTGCTGTGTGAGTGTGTGGGCTTGCTGAGAAGTGTGTGTCTGTGTAAGCCTGTGTGTGTGTTGGTGGGGGGTGCTGTGTGTGGGTGTCTAATTTGCATAAAATGTTCAAATGGTTACAAACTCAGTTTTGCATAAATAATGAAGATTTGTAAATAATATGACAAGCCTACCTTAAATGATTGGTCTTAAATGACTGTAATTATGTATTCCGTACTGCCTAATTTGCATAATATAGCATTTTAATTTAATCATTTGTTAATAATATGACCACCCTATTTTGAGATATTGAACAAAATGTGTAGAACTTAAGAATCCTATCCTGATGAAATAAGGTATTATGTGTTCCTAATAAGCTTCTATATAACATGGAATACAAAATATAACACCAGATCCTCAGTTTCATTTTGTCCCCTAACATCCAACCAGTAGCCACAGAAACCATTACAGAATGGCACGTTGCGTTGAACAACAAAGGAGCTGATTGGCTGACACTGCCATTCCAAAATGGCTGTGGTGGCTACTGCTAGCTAGCATGAGGACCGCAAGAGTAGTTTTCCTGGAAAACTAGCAGTATTTCAATCTTGTCAGTGTGGATAAAGGTACAATTTGTAGTACAGTGGCATATCCCATTCCTGCATCGAGGTACGCTCTCCGGCTCCATGTCTTAATGTATCCACGGTTGCGTTCCGACCTCAGTGCAGCGCATTGTAAACAAGCTTAACGGTAGGGTGAGTATCTTCTAGCAAGCTAACTTATAGCTAATGTTAGAGCCACCATGGAAAGTAAATGGCTAACTATCTTCTGTTCTAGCATTAACCTTACTAATCCTGCTTTATTTCATTTTCTCACAGAGAGTGCATGTGGGGAGCGGCTCTGATGGGACTGAAGATTCAGACTCTTCTGCTGAGCGGGAACAGACGAACAGCTCGGAGAGTGATGGAAACATACCCAAGAGAACACGCCTCACAAGAGCATCTCTGCGCCTCAGCCAAAGCTCACAAGGTAAAGCCATGGGATGGATGCTTTAGCTGTGAATCAAAACCTACATCGCAACTGAAATAGTTAGGCTAGCTAACAGTGAGACAGTCACCTGTCTAGGAGACCTTGTGGGGGCTAAGAATTGCTAAAAGATTCCATTATTGTATCCTACATTGTAGGGTGTCCACCCACCAGGGTTTCTGTTAGGAAAAAGTCTGGCCGGACATGTGACCGGCAAAATAAAAAGTTACCGGACAATGAAGACATGTACCAGACCCATATGCATTGGGTGGGTAACCTGATTAGGGGGTCCACTCACTGTGCTCAGAATGACAGAAATCATATTTAGAATATGGTAATTCATCAACTGGGGAGAAAACTAGCTCTGACTGGGGGGGAAATAGTTTTGAACGGTCATCCAACTTGGGAACTCTGGCCTCTTTCTAGAGCTCAGATTTTCCGACCTGAAGATCGCTGACGTCATGATTTGACCCCGTATTTTTCAGAGTACTGCAGCAGCAGCTCTTGCACTGTCTGACAGATTTTCCTCTCAAAGGCTCTGTATCTGTATGCTGTACGAGTCTAATAAATAAGACGGGCTACATATTGAATATACTGTATACACACGCCAATTTAATTATGCAAATTCACCTAGACCGATAAGCATGACCAGTCAAATTACATCGACTGGTATTTCCATCAATGACTAGGCAAAAAACTATTATTTCGCAATGGGACTGTTTCTTCTTCTTCTCCTGGTTATTACCGGCTAACAGAAATTCTGCCACCCACTCCGCACAGAGTGGAAGAAAATGCGCTTTGGTGATGAAATTTGACTTCCTTATTTTATAAAATACATTTTAACAAGACAAATATGATTCTTCATGTTCTGAATTGTTCTGTGTGGTCTTTCTCTAACATATCATTAACATTATATACAAAACTTCAGATTTCGTAAACTAACGCATCCGATAATAAGCACCGAGCTCTGTTGACTTTTGTGGATTTTACATGTTGTGGTGGTGTCTGCATAGTTGTATCCGCAGGTCACAAAATAAATATGATATTAGCTAGATTAAATGTAAAAGGATTTGAAAACAAAAAGCTTGCGCTACGCTCAGCGCTCCGTTGACAATTCACAAAAATACGCTTGTTTTTGTGAATGGAATTTCGCATTAATATTAAAAGCGTATACTACAATATGAAAATACTGCATGTCATGTCTCAAAATCAATATCTAACTTACCTCTATATTGTTTTATGTTCTTCGGATTTGAGAAGAAAGATGACGAGTTCAACAGTGAGCCTGTCAGTTAGCGTTACATCCAGACCGCTCACTACGTGTTGATTTTGTCCATCCACACCAGACGCGATCAGGACACGCAGGTTGAAATATCAAAATGAACTCTGAACCAAATATATTAATTTGGGGACAGGTCGAAAAGCATTAAATATTTATGGCAATTTAGCTAGCTAGCTTGTTGTTGACTAATTTGTCCTGGGATATAAACATTGGGTTGTTATTTTACCTGAAATGCACAAGGTCCTCTACTCCGACAATTAATCCACAGATAAAAGGGTAAACCGAGTTTGTTTCTAGTAATCTCTCCTCCTTCTTCTTTGGACTTTATATGGCGGTTGGCAACCAACTTTAATGTGCATTACCTCCACCGACTGGAGTGTGGACCTCAGTTCATCTTTCAGTTATGCACGTGGGTATATGCTCCTAAAAACCAATGAGGAGATGGGAGAGGCAGGACCAAGTTCTATTTTTAGCGCATGGCTACGCAGATGCCGTTGACACGTGAGAGCAGTGTGGGTGCAATGATTGAATAACACCATGGTCCGCGTGCGCGAATAGATTCCCCCCTACACGAAACGCGATCACGACATGCAGGTTTAAATGTCAAAACAAACTCTGAATCAATTATATTAATTTGGGGACTGGTTGAAAAGCATTAAACATGTATGGCAATTTAGCTAGCTAGCTTGCAGTTGCTAGCCAACGTGTCCTATTTAGCTAGCTAGCTTGCTGTTGCTAGCTAATTTGTCCTGGCATATAAACATTGGGTTGTTATTTTACCTGAAATGCACAAGGTCCTCTACTCCGACAATTAGTCCACACATGAAACGGTCAACCGAATCGTTTCTAGTCATCTCTAGTCCTCCTTCCAGGCTTTTTCTTCTTTGGACTTTTAATGGCGATTGGCATCTAACTTTCATCATAAGGTGTATTACCACAACCGACCGACCTCCGTTCATCTTTCAATCACCCACGTGGGTATAACCAATGAGATGGCATGTGGGTATATGCTTCTAAAAGCCAATGAGGAGATGGGAGAGGCAGGACTTGCAGTGCGTTCTGCGCCACAAATAGAACCAACTTCTATTTTAGCGCTTGGCAACGCAGACGCTCATTGGTGCACGTGAGCAGTGTGGGTGCAATGATTGAATAACATGTATGTGTGAATTTATTTTGCAACGCATGTGACGTGAGCGGTCTGTTCAGCATGACAATTCTCACAAAGAATCCAGCCTAACTGACGCAATGCTATTTTCAAGATTTTTTACCACTTTTTGTCTCTGGCCTCCATTGAATTATTCACCCTAATTTTGGCAATCCTACAAGGGTAAAAACTCCAGTAACTTTTGAACAGATTATGATAGACATGGAGCATTGGTTTTCTTAGAGGAGTATCTACTCATTTAACATATTATTTTACCCATTGGTCCCATCATTTTATTTTGTTATTGGACACCCTGTAGCTAAACATTGTGCCGTTTCTCCCACCTGCCCATGTAGACACACCAGATGTGAAGCAAGATGAGTCTCCACCGCTGACGCCTACAGGCAACGCCCCGTCGTCTGAGTCTGAGCTGGACATCTCCAGCCCCAATGCCTCCCACGATGAGAGCCTGGCCAAAGACCCTGCCCTCAGAGACTCCGACAAGGACCTCTCCCACCGGCCCAAGCGCCGTCGCTGCCACGAGACCTACAATTTTAACATGAAGTGTCCCACGCCGGGATGCAACTCATTGGGTAAGATAAGTCACCATTTGGTTAGTGGCACCACTGCTAGTTTAGTGAATGCTCAACAAGACTTGTCCTGATTCTTGTTATGATTCTAGTTAATTAAATGTATTCTCTGTAAAATCATTGCTTTTCTTTCTCTCTTGTTTCTCGCAGGACATCTAACAGGGAAACATGAACGGCATTTTGCGGTATCAGGATGCCCACTTTACCACAACCTCTCTGCTGATGAATGCAAGGTATATGTCAGAACAATATTTTCCATTGGTTATGTGTTTTGAGGTACATTAACTTCATTGTCTCCTACGATGAGAGCCACAGAGAATCAAATCCCCAATAAATTTATTCTTCCTTTTTATTGACAGGTGAAAGCAACCACTCGTGAGAAACACGAAGAAGAGGCAAAGGTGCAGGAGGAAAGCAACAGACACGCCACACGACACCAGGTAAAATTAATACAATTAATATTGAATACTTTTTAAGGTGATACATGTTATCATGTTCACTTCATGTTGGAAGTGAAAAAAATCCCATTTAATTTCTGTTGTGTCCACCAGACGCCCACTTCAAGACAGACGAGATACAAAGAGCAGGTGACGGAGATGAGGAAAGGGAGGAACTCTGGCTTGTCTAAGGAGCAGAAGGAGAAATACATGGTGAGACATATTCAAATGACTAAAGGGACAATTATGTTTGCTATGGAGATCTTACATTTTGGTGTCTTAGAATTTGAAACGCATTTCAAAAGTCGTTTTTGTGATGTTGTCATATAGACTTGGTTTATTGACACAATCAACACTCGTTTTATTTCTCCATCTCATCCACAGGAGCATCGACAGAGCCACGGCAACACCAGAGAACCTCTTCTGGAGAACATCACAAGTGAATATGACCTGGAGCTCTTCAGAAAAGCCCAGGCACGTGCATCTGAAGATCTGGTAAGAGAAAAACCTCGGTGCACCTACCTCCTTCATTAATAATTAACCAATAGTGATATAGATTGTATTGTAGATAAGGTCATCTTGGCTGTTTAGAAGAATTTCATATTTCACCTCTCTTGTTTCGCACTTGTTGAAAACGCCACAGGAGAGGCTGCGGATCCAGGGACAGATCACGGAGGGCAGCAACATGATCAAGACCATCCTGTTCGGCCGCTACGAGCTGGACACCTGGTACCACTCGCCCTACCCTGAGGAGTACGCCCGCCTGGGACGCCTCTACGTCTGCGAGTTCTGCCTCAAGTACATGAAGAGCCAGACCATTCTGAGACGACACATGGTAAGATAATGAAGAGCCAGGCTTATCACCTCTTAGGCTTGTGTTACACAAAGCAACTTTCACGCAATTTTAGTTGCAGTTGCAGGTTACGAGTGTCATCTTCTCAAGCCACTTTGCCGGTGCACAAAACAACTCAAATGCGATTGAAATAGCATGCAACAGCCAATCAAATTTAAGCTGCTTTTGTCATGTGTTTGGGAATTCTCAACTTACCCAATGTCATCTGCTGCGGTACATTGTGATTTCACAAATTATTTGTTTATCCAACCGTTTGGTTATTGTATAAGGATCGAGTTAGATAAGCTGGCTGAAACAATTTAGCTAGCTAGCCAAAATAAAATTGCCAGCACCGTTTCATCAAGCTAGCTAGCTAGCTACGAGCTAACCAAGCTAGCAACGAGCTAAGCCAACTAATGCAGTTCATGTTGGACAATTTCAGTTGAAACTGGTCAGAGAGAGGTCTGGGTTAACCTAAGAAATTATGTTTAATGACTGCCAAACCATGTACACAAATCTTTACTAGCCATGATGACAATATTTATTTATACAGTTCCCGTTGGGCTAATGTCTCTTCTGTATTGGTTCCCGCAGCACTGGCAGCTGTGTTGACATGACAGCATAGGGTTCGAACCTTGGAATGGATCATGTGACAAAATCATTTGTTTTGATTGGCTGTTTCTTGCAACTAGTTGCACAAAGTTGAATATTTTGCAACTGGATGCAACCAAGTCGCAGATGAATTGCTTATCAGTGGCAGGGGGTGTTGCACGAATCAATCCTAATGCAACAAAGTTGCAAGCAACTAAAGCTGCGTCCAAGTTGCTACGTGTAACTACACCCTTAAGGCATGAACAGACCTCCAAGACTGTCGGCTGTGGTACACCTCTGCCCAGGATGTCAGTCAATGCTTTTTTTGTGTACACATTAGTGATGCATGGGTTGATTCATAACTCGCAGTCTCCGCGGTTATATCCGTGTGCCGGGCGGGTTTAGGGTCATGAAATATTGTGTGTATTAAAGGTGGGTGGGTGGGTAGGTTAAATTAAGAGAGAACAATGTATTAAAAATCCCAAATGTATAATTCTTGTGCAATTCATATCTATAGGCTACATTTAGGTTTTTCGAAGGTTCTATCTTTATCAGCATCATAAAAGCTGCTAGTATTTCAACCACATAAATTATACATCCAACCCGAACTAAAATCTTATCAGAAATATGTTGGAGTGTTTTCACTGCTTTTAATTCCCTTAAAACTGGTCAAACTAATGCAGACCTGCCAACCTGCACGCATTTTGCATACTATGCACGTAATTTGACGTCAAAGTATGCTGGTACAAAAAAACGACCCTAAAAATATGCTTCTAGTCGGAACATTGTGTCTGAAGTTGGTGCTGAGCCAATCGGAGGACTTGGGCAAGGAGAAAAAATGTCTAGCTCATCAGTCAGGCACTCCCCGTATTCGTAGTATTATTTTCAGGGCCACTGGAAAATATGTGGCGAGGCAGTATTTGCCGCAGCACTGGTTTAATCAAATATATTGATGGAAAGCGTTAAAAATAGGGGCAAAGTGTATTTTATTTTTTTAACCAATTTGCCTCATGGTTTGTGAACTCGCTCACAATGTCTGTCCGTCACATCAGAGTGCTGCTGCAGGCTTTTTGAGTATGTTTAAATGCACACGAATAATGAAATACTCTGCTTTTCTTAATCGGCGTAAGTTCAAAATCGAAGTAAGCATACACCAATTAAAACACCTGGTTTTCTGAGCAGTCTTTGAAATGATTAGGACATGTAAACACCTTAATCGATGTCCAGCGGTGTATTTGACCTGCGCTTGTGCTAGCACCAGCTGAGCGAGCCTCCCTCTTTAGCGAGTGAAGTGTGTTCGGAACAACTGAATGTACGCGTCTTAGAAGTAGTTTTCACATACAAAGTTGGTATGTCCAAACTCTGTGGTAGAATGTTTATTTTCAGCACTTTCAGAGTGCCATCAGGTAGCCTGATTTCAGATGTTGCCATGTTAACAGGATTTTTAGGAAATTCGTTCTTGCAAACTATGTAAGCGTTTTAATCAAACTATTATTTTAATCTGACTATTCAGATTCACAGAAATCCAGTAGCGTGCCGTGGGCCTGGGGCCTGGGCCTTCAGTGAGGTCCTACACAGTCCCACCCGAATTAATCCACCTCTTATTACAGAAACGCAGTATAACCAGGCGTTGCGTCACCTTGAAATTGACATTTTTATTCAGAGAATTGCAGGGGAAGAGTACAATACAGTACAGTTCAACTAATAGGCAAGAACATAGTCGAGTGCAACAGAGTTATATTAATATTCTTCTTCTATCCATTTCTGGTCCACAAACTTTGAGCTTTAAGTCCCCCAAAAAATAAATACAGTGTGTTCACTAAACAGCGCATTGTCGCACCCAAAGCAGTTTCACCGTGATGATAAAGACACATAACTATTCACTGAAAATAAAAGAAAGAAAACAAATAATTTGCAACATAGGCTATTTGCCATTTTATTTTGTTAATATATAGGGTATTTAATATTAACGAAATAAAATGCGAAACATACATACACATTTAATAAAAAATAACATGCATTGTATGCCTACTCACCAAAGACTGATTATTTGAACACAAAATCCTTCCTCCTTTCTTTCCTCAAGAAGACTTCAATGACTCTGTTGTACAGTCTATCTGTGCGTTTTAGTTCCACCAATAAGTCCTTTTCTATCGACATGGAGGCTAATGCTGAAAGCCGAGTCTGTCCAGTAGCATTTCTGGAATACGTTTTGATTCGCTTTAAGGCCGAGAATGACCGCTCGACAGAAGCCGTGGACACAGGGATAGTCACTGTCACACATGCCAATGTGTAAAGTTGCCCCATGTCCTCATTCAGATTTTTCTGCTTAAGGAAATCAAGGAGATCAGAGGGACTTTTCCCTTCAAAATCAGTCATAGCATACATTACAGTCAGTTCTGTTTTTAGCTTGGATAGGTCAGAACAGTGTTCCGTGACTCTCTGTTAAGCTGGAGAAGGCTGTTTGCGGGATTTTTTTCCGGTAGGTCTGAAAGTGCCGGGGGTCCAGGAGGGAGAGAAACATTAATTTTTCGTGGTCTTGAAACCTGTTTCGTATCTGGCAAAGAATGTTGTCCAGAATATTGCTGTGGAGTTGTTGATAGTATGTGCGAGGGTCTCCTTGTGGGCCTCTGCGTGCGCTGGGTAAACTTGAGATGCGCGCTGTGTCATCGTAGATTTGACTGAACCTGCACCTCTCTCGCTCAATTGTGTCACAAAACTCGTTCACCCTTGTCAGGCAGAATTGTACATCCAAAGTTTGTTTCTGTAGAATTCCAAAAAGCACATCCGAATAATTAAAAATCCCATTGAATGTTTCAAGCAAAAAACAAAACTCAAAATCATCCAAACGTGCATTAAATCCATCAGCCATAAGCACAGTATCCCCGTCATGGTCATCATGATGTTCCAGTAAGTGGTTAAACAGCTCCTTTAGGGCAACTCTCTTTTCAAAGACTGCATTGACCAATCTAGATGTATATTGCCACCTCGTTGGTGCAACCTTAGGAAGACGACGCTTGCAGATGTCATCCAGCAGTTGCGTGCGCTTAGGGGATCGTGAGAAAAATGCTGCAAGGCCATTGAGGTTGGCAAAGAAGACCTTGCACTTCATTCTTTAAGCTTTGAGGCTCCTTGAGTCAGTACTAAATTTAGTCGATGTGCATAGCAGTGAATGAATAAGGCCATCGGTGCCCTCTCCTTAACTTTAGCCTGCACCCCATTGAGTCCAGATGCCATGACTGCTGCGCCATCAAAACACTGTGCCACAACTTTATCCAGACTACATTCATTTTCCTCCAAGAAACGGAAAATAAGAGCGGCAATGTCATCAGCTCGCTTGCCGCTTGTCACATCTTCAAATCGGATAAATCGCTCCTTGACTCCTGTGTCCGCCACATAACGCAGGACGAGTGAGAGCTGTGCTGCATTTCCCACATCTGTTGTCTCGTCCACCATAACAGCAACAAAGGGAGCTTTTTTAATCTCCATTTTGATCTCTTCTCCCATCACTTCAGCAATAGCATAAATTAGGTCATTTTGTATTTTGCCGGACGTCCCAATGAACACTTTGTTAGTGGACAGGTGGTATTGTAAATCTGTGTTGCTTTCAGAAAGAAAAGAAAGAAGCTCCACGTAGTTCCCTTTGTTTGTGGAGTCAGCACTTTCATCGTGTCCCCTAAAAGAAAGTTCCTGTTTACCCAAAAACATGACACAATCAATGAGTCTTTTCAATATTTCCCTATTTTTCTTCACCTTTTCATTGTGCAGCTCCGTTGCCCTGCGCGATTGTTCATTGAGCTGTAGATCCACTCGGGTGTCCCCAAAAGTTTTCAAAAGCACCATTGCTTGTAAGTGCCCAGCCGTACTTTGGTGTCTCGTTGCTGCCTTGGTTAGACAACTCAAGTTTGCAAAGCCAGTGTGGCTCCAAACACCAAATCGATCACTTGCAAATAATAGGCATTCCCAGCAGTACAGTTTGCAGTGCTTCTCGGAGCCTGTGAGCCATTGATAGCGCTCGTAGTTGGAACTTTGAAAGTGGCGAACGAACCCGTTTCCCGCCTGTGACAGGCTTTGTAGCATCGGCGTCGGGCGACCTCTCCTTACAATGTCTAACTTTTCTTGAAAAGTTCGTCTTGAGAATGGCGTTATAATTATATCCTCGACCAAATCGATATCTTCTCCTCCTTCCGCCATTGTGGGTTGAAAAAACAGCTTAGTCGTACGCAAATTAATTCGTTTATCAAATTCAGTTTCCTAGTTCTGAGGATCTGCATAGACCTGCCCATAGGACCTGCTTCTCAATATTGGTAATCCAATCAAAAGACGTGCACGCACTACGCCTGCTAGCTGGCTCCTGTGTAACACTGGAGCCAGCCAGCAGGCGTACAATAGCCAACTCTAAAGCTGATTGGTTGACACTAAATTTTCATTTCCATTCACTTTAAGCTACAAGCGCCCGCACTGTTGATTCTGAAAGCCTGAGGGCAGATTTTAGACCCCTGGCAACACATGATGGCTGAATATGATTGGATAAAAGATCTAACATAAAGGCCAGCCCTCCAAATCTCAACCTGGGGCTGGAAGCAGTGCAACCAAGAGGAAAGCTATGAAATGAAGAGTATAATTCTTACTCTGGGGAATAATTTAATACATATTTGTGGGAAAATATATTTAAAAAATATATATATTCTGATGATGTTTAGGCCAGCAGAGAAGGCCTTGCTGGCCCTGACGGCCCACCACTGCAGAAATCGCAGGTCGCGCGGGTCGTGTACAAAGCGTGCTCTCCACTTTCCTCCGGTATTTATTTAGCAAGCTTGATAACACATCACTCCAGACAGACACAAGCATAAACTCTTTCATAAATGTAGCAGCCTTTACACCTAAACATTAGTGATCTGACATGCTGTATTGCATGGAAACAAGACTATTTTTCAGACTGATCAACTGTAGGCTACTAACAACAGATGCTGTATAGTCTACCCCAGGGTTTCACAAACTCGGTCCTGGGCACCATCCTCCACAAGGCCAGGATTTTTTTTTTTACCAAATGACCTGATTAGTAAAAACTCTGGTCCCATCATAGCCCATATTCAACCTTTTTACAACAGATTAATCACATCATACCATATAAGTTCCAGGGTTTTACCTGTGTAGGTTATCAGATCAGGAAAATCTACAGGCCCCAGAATATTTTTTTCGCCACATCACTCCGGGACCTGTGGTGCCACCGCTGACTATTTTCCTCCCTCGAGCTGGATGGCAGCTCTCCACCATTGATATCACTGATGTGCGAGGAAAAAGGGTAGTGAAAATGGAGAACGAACTGTTTGCGAAATACATTTTCCAAAATGTAAGGCTCCCGAGTGGCTACAGACCCTAGTTCGATCCCGGGCTGTATCACAACCCTGCGCACAATTGGCCCAGCGTCGTTCCGGTTTAGGGGAGGCTTTGGCCGTGGTAGGCTGTCATTGTAAAATAAGAATTTGTTCTTAACTGAATTGCCTAGTTAAAGGTTAAAATAAATAAAAATGTGTTAGTCAAGCACAACCACTATTTCAGAGTTAGCTCCTAAACCAAGGTGTCATTACGAAGAAGGTAGTTAGCTACAGCGTTTAGTCAACGAAGCGAAAGCACTCTCTTGCCCGCACATGCTTTGATCTCCGCCACCATAGTAGGCACGAGCGCATTGACGAGCAAGAAAACGTGCGGTGTTGTGGTAGTTCAGTGTGCATCTCTGCCTGGATGGAAAGGCCGAGAGAGCTGTTCAGCTAATACGACCTTCACAGAATGTTATGTTAGACTGTGAAAGATTAGTAGGCCGAAGTTAATGAACCAGTTGTTGATCTGTACTCTTGATATAGCTGTATGGTCAACAGTAGATTGCTAATGATGGGATAATAGTCAGTTCACCGTTGACAAGGCATGTTGAATGAATGGTAGCCTAGTAGTCAGACCTAACTTGATGGATTAGGTCAGGGATGGAAATCTGGAACAAGCTCATATAGGCCTAGCTCAGTTGTTTCATAATATTCCAAATAGCCTACAGTAAGCTAGACTACTACATTGCATCCAGTAATTGAATTATTCCCGAACCCCACCCCCCCTACCCAGAAAATAAATAATTAAGTCAGTTTACATTTTCACTAGACTACAGGTGTGTCATTGAGACCAACTCAATTTCATTTAGGATCATACACAAAACTTCTGTGCTGGCTTTCTATTATGATAGAATTTAAGACTCTAGGTTTCAGGAAATGGCAGTTACAGGCTTTTCAAAAATGCAAAATGCTTCAATTTCTTGAGGGGAAAGTAAACGGACCCCTCCTGCCCTCCCCCCTAACCAACCTTAGGCCTACATCAGCACCACTTTATCAGAAAATCCCAGGGAGAGCCCTGATTTTACATCTAAACATATTTCTAGTTTGCTACTGAAGAGCAGCTAATTACCAAGTACCCATAACAGTCTATAGTCTACCATTCATAGTGAGGCAGTCTTCTGCCAACATCATTATTAGGCTAAAAAAAGGTGCATTGCCTATGATTTGACCAGTGGGGGTGTCGCAAGTGCGCCGTTGTGGGGTCCGGTGGTGCCGCCGCCACACTGAAGTGGTACAAGGTCGGCATGTCTGCTGATGTCATTTGAACATTTTGCACGGATAATCTTTCCCCCCCTTTTTGTTTTTTTGTTATTGCATTCTCTTCCTGGTCTCTAAACCTCTTTGCTGCGTGAGAGAAGCTGACGTAAAAGAGAACTTTACCGATGTCAACTAGATTTGATCATTTGTTTTATTGATGTAGGGTAACAAGTAATGACAAGAGAACCTGCATGTATCTAATTATAGATAAGTTGATCAAATAGCCTACCAAAATGTTGGAATGGAGCTAAACACAAGCAAAAAAAAACGGCGAAATCTACACTGGAGTTGCTTACCAAGTGGCAGAGTTACAATTTTGACTTACATCTGCTTCAAAATCTATGGCAAGACCAGAAAATGGTTGTCTAGCAATTATCAACAAACAATTTGACAGAGCTTGAAGAATTTTTAAAAGAATAATGGGCAAATGTTTCACAATCCAAGTGTGGAATGCTCTTAGAGACTCTGTAATCGCTGCCAAAGGTGATTCTATTGACTATTTATCTAATCAAGATATATTCATGTTTTATTTATTATACATTCTTTACAAATATAATCATTTGACTTCCACTTTGATATTGCAGAGTATTTTGGGGAGATTGTTGACAAAAAATGACAAATCAATTTTAATCCCACTTTGTAACACCACAAAATCTGTAAAAAGTAAATTGGTGTGAATACTTTCTGAAGGCACTGTAGCGCTGTACATCGGGGTTCAGCCTGGTTAAAATACTCCAGGCCAGAAGGTGGCAGTAGCATTGCTTTCGCGTTGTTTACATTGGCATGTCAAATATGATAATTTCCCCCCATCATTTTACTACATATACTGAACAAAAATATGAACGTAACGTGCAACAATTTAACTATTTTACTGAGTTACAGTTCATATAAGGATATCAGTCAAATTAAATAAATAAATTAGGCCCTAATCTATGGATTTCACATTACTGGGCAGGGGAGCAGCTATCGGTGGGCATAGGCCCACCCACTAGGGAGCCAGGCCCAGCCAATCGGAATTAGTTTTTCCCTACAAAAGGGCTTTATTACGGACAGGAATACTCCTCAGTTTCATCAGCTGTCCGGGTGGCTGGTCTCAGATGATCCTGCAGGTGAAGAATCCAGATGTGGAGGTCCTGGGCTGGCGTGGTTAGACGTGGTCTGCGGTGGCGAGGCCGGTTGGACGTACTCCCAAATTCTCTAAAACGACGTTGGAGGTGGCTTATGGTAGAGAAATGAACATTTAATTATCTGGCAACAGCTCGACCCCTCAACTTGAGACATCTTTGGCATTGTGTTATGTGACAACTGCCTTTTATTGGCCTATTATTGTTCCCAGCACAAGGTGCACCTGTGTAATGATCATGCTGTTTAATCAGGGATGTAAACAAATTTGAGCACAACATTTTAGAGGAATAAGCTTTGTGCGTATTAAAAATATTTTATTTCAGCTCATGAAACATTTGACCAACACTTTATTTACATGTTGCGTTTATATTTTTGTTCAGTATACATCACTCCTGTACATCATTGATTTAAATGATTATAAGGCTGTAAATATCAGACTGGGTCAGTGGATAATTGGATTTGAATTAGCAAATCAATTGTGTTGTCTCCCTGTGTGTTTGCTAGGCCAAGTGTGTGTGGAAGCATCCACCCGGAGATGAGGTCTACAGAAAGGGAGCCATCTCTGTCTTTGAAGTGGACGGCAAGAAGAACAAGGTGAGGGGCCTATACATTTTCTCTAACCCTGGACTCATACTTTACTTTGTCTGTTTTTTCCTCAAAATAGGTGTATTGGTCTAAAGAGCAAAGAAATAATCATGGTTAAAAAAAAAAATTGTGTCTCACACTTCTTCAGCCTATGGTCCCTAACCCCAGGGGTGCCTGGCTGTCCTATAAAACAAGCTGCATTATCTCTGGCAAGGCCTTTGGGGAATTTAAATGGTGTGGTTTCCTTTTCCAGATCTACTGCCAGAACCTGTGTCTACTCGCCAAGCTCTTCCTGGATCACAAGACGCTGTACTACGACGTGGAACCCTTTCTGTTCTACGTTATGACCGAGGCAGACAACACAGGCTGCCATCTTGTGGGATACTTCTCTAAGGTAAATAAAACATTTAAAAAGACCAAGGCACCCATCCACTGTGCTCCTTCCACATTGATAGTGGTTGCCTGTATACATTCAGAGCCATATCCCTGTAATGCTTAGAGAAGATCACATGTCAAGTGTTATTGAAGTGTTGTGGTTGCAGGTTCAGCTGTCTCATCTAAAGCCTATTCTTTTGGGGTGTTGCTATAGGCCACCAAGTGCTCACAGTCAGTATCTAAACAATGTGTGTGAAATGCTTGATAGTGTATGTGATGTAAAGAGAGAGGTCTACTTTCTTGGGGACCTGAATATTGACTGGTTTTCATCAAGCTGTCTGCTCAAGAGGAAGCTTCTCACTGTAACCAGTGCCTGTAATCTGGTTCAGGTTATTAATCAACCTATCAGTAGAACGTTGTTCTAAAGCTGTATCTTTACCCATTGGGTGCAGTGATCACAGTATAGTGACTATATCCAGGAAAGCCACATTTCCTAAAGTTGGGCCTAAAATAGTGAATAAGAGATTATGCAAAAGATGTTGCTGTGACTCATGTGGATGATGTAAAAAATATTTTTAAAATGCCAAATTATTGATGAACATGCACCTGTTTAGAGACTTACTTTTAGAACTGTTAAGGCTCCACGGGTTGATGAAGACTTTTACAAATGTATGGTTGAAAGAGATGGGGCAAAAGGAGTGGCTAATAAGTCTGGCTGCACATCTGACTTATTGCAAATTGAAAAATTATGTGACTTAACTCAACATAATAAGAAGGAACTATATTATGAAGCCAAGATCAATGCTATAAAGAATCATAGAAAAAAACTTTGCAGTGCTTTAAATTTAATTTTGAGCAGAAAGACATTCAACTCCATCTTTCATCGAATCAGATGGCTTATTCAAAACTGTTTGATGTTGCCAATTATTTTAATGATGACTTCATTGGCAAAGTGGGCAAACTTCGCCAGGAAAATCCAACAACGAACAGTGAGCCATCGTATTCATGCATAAAAAACAAATAATGAAAGAAAAGCATTGTACGTTTTAATTTTGTAAAGTTGGTGTGGGAGAGGTGGGGAAATTATTGTTATCGGTCAATAATGACAAACCTCCTGGCATTGACAACTTAGATGGAAAGCTACTGAGGATGGTGCCTGACTATAGCCACTCCTATCTGTCATGTCTTTAATATGAGCCTAGAGGAAAGTGTTTGTCCTCAGGCCTGGAGGGAAGCCAAAGGCATTGCGCTACCCAAGAGTGATAAAGCGGCCTTTACTGGTTCTAATAGTAGATCTATTAGCTTGCTATTAGCTCTTAGCAAACTGTTGGAAAAAAATGTGTTTGACCACATACAATGCTATTTCTCTGTAAATAAATTAACAACAGACTTTCAGCATGCTTATAGAGAAGGGCACTCAACATGTACTGCACTGACACAAATTACTGATGATTGGTTGAAAGAAATTGATTGTGGGAGCTGTACTGTTAGATTTCAGTGCAGCCTTTGGTATTATTGACCATAACCTGTGTTGAGAACTTATGTTTTATGGCTATTCAACGTCAGCTCTACGTCCACGGTACGGCAAACTATCTAATAGAACTCAGAGGGTTTTCTTTAACGGAAGCTTCACAAATGTCAAACATGTAAAGTGTGGTGTACTGCAGGGCAGCTCTCTAGGCCCTCTACTATTTTCTAGTTTTACCAATGACCTGCCACTGGCATTAAACAAAGCATGTGTGTCCATGTATGCTGATGATTCAACCATATATGCATCAGCAACCACAGCTAATGAAGTTACTGAAACCCTTAGCAAATATTTGCAGTCAGTTTTGGAATGGGTGACCAGTAACATCTCTAAAACTAAGAGCATTGTATTTGGTACAAATCATTCCCTAAGTTCTAGACCTCACCTGAATCCAGTAATTAATGGTGTGGCTGTTGAACAAGTTGAGGAGACTAATTTACTTGGAGTTTCCTTGGATTGTAAACTGTCATTGTGACAACATATAGATTCAATGGTTGTAAAGATGGGGAGAGGTCGGTCTGTAATAAAGAGATGCTCTGCTTTTTTGACACCACACAAGTCCTGCAGGCTCTAGTTTTATCTTATCTTGATTATTGTCCAGTCATATGGTCAACTGCTGCAAAGAAAGACCTAGTTAAGCTGCAGCTGCCCCAGAACAGCGCGGCACGTCTTGCTCTTCATTGTAATCAGAGGGCTAATATTAATACTATGCATGCCAGTCTCTCTTGGCTAAGAGTTGAGGAAAGACTGACTGCATCACTTCTTGTTTTTTTTAAATAAGAAACATTGTGTTGGAACTTCCAAATTGTTTGCATAGTCAACTTACACACAGCACTGACACACACTTACCCCACCAGGCATGCCACCAGGGGTCTTTTCACAGTTCCCAGGTTCAGAACAAGTTAATGGAAAAGTACAATATTATACAGAGCCATGAGTGCATGGAACTCCCTTCTGTCACATATAGCGCAATTGAACAGCAAACCTGGTTTCAAAAAAACAAATACACCTCACAGCACAATGCCTCTCCCCCATGTGACTTACTTGTTGTGTGTATGTACTGACATGTATGTGTAACTGAATAGATGCACACTACATGTTCATGTTTTTAAATGTATGTCAATTGTAACAGTCTTTTGTCTGTAATGTTTTTTACGTTATGTGTCGGACCCCAGTAAGACTAGTTTTTGCCATTAGCGTTAGCTAATGGGGATCCTAATAAATCTTTCTCCCATGACGTTTTCATACGGTTGATGCTAGGAGCTTTATTGTTTTTTATTACCAAGTCTCTGTCATTACTTTAGTTTTAAAGATGAGACTCATACACATATTCTCTGTTCTTACAGGAAAAGAACTCTTTCCTCAACTACAACGTCTCTTGCATCCTGACCATGCCCCAGTACATGAGACAGGGCTATGGGAAGATGCTGATTGACTTCAGTAAGTCGCTATAGGCATATATTTTTTTACCTCTGTTCTCTCTTATTAACTACAGCCAGGTGGAATTTCCAGATTCATTTATTAAGCCCCCAGGAATGAAAACACAGAGTATTGGTGATTTAAATACACAGTCAACACTGATAGGGCTGACACAAAATTCAGCTGCTTTAATATGCCCTGAAAGCAAGTTCTTTGTGTTTACATTACGTGGCTATTAGGGCTGGGCAATACGGCCTAAAAGTCATATACAGTGGGGAGAACAAGTATTTGATACACTGCCGATTTTGCAGGTTTTCCTACTTACAAAGCATGTTGAGGTCTTTAATTTTTATCATAGGTACACTTCAACTGTGAGAGACGGAATCTAAAACAAAAATCCAGAAAATCACATTTTTAAGTAATTAATTAGCATTTTTATTGCATGACATACAGTGGGGCAAAAAAGTATTTAGTCAGCCACCAATTGTGCAAGTTCTCCCACTTAAAAAGATGAGAGAGGCCTGTACTTTTCATCATAGGTACACTTCAACTATGACAGACAAAATGAGGGGAAGAAATCCAGAAAATCACATTGTAGGATTTTTAATGAATTTATTTGCAAATTATGGTGGAAAATAAGTATTTGGTCAATAACAAAAGTTTATCTCAATACTTTGTTATATACCCTTTGTTGGCAATGACAGAGGTCAAACATTTTCTGTAAGTCTTCACAAGGTTTTCACACACTGTTGCTGGTATTTTGGCCCATTCCTCCATGCAGATCTCCTCTAGAGCAGTGATGTTTTGGGGCTGTTGCTGGGCAACACGGACTTTCAACTCCCTCCAAAGATTTTCTATGGGGTTGAGATCTGGAGACTGGCTAGGCCACTCCAGGACCTTGAAATGCTTCTTACGAAGCCACTCCTTCGTTGCCCGGGCAGTGTGTTTGGGATCATTGTCATGCTGAAAGACCCAGCCACGTTTCATCTTCAATGCCCTTGCTGATGGAAGGAGGTTTTCACTCAAAATCTCACAATACATGGCCCCATTCATTCTTTCCTTTACACGGATCAGTCGTCCTGGTCCCTTTGCAGAAAAACAGCCCCAAAGCATGATGTTTCCACCCCCATGCTTCACAGTAGGTATGGTGTTCTTTGGATGCAACTCAGCATTCTTTGTCCTCCAAACACGACGAGTTGAGTTTTTACCAAAAAGTTATATTTTGGTTTCATCTGACCATATGACATTCTCCCAATCTTCTTCTGGATCATCCAAATGCTCTCTAGCAAACTTCAGACGGGCCTGGACATGTACTGGCTTAAGCAGGGGGACACATCTGGCACTGCAGGATTTGAGTCCCTGGCGGCGTAGTGTGTTACTGATGGTAGGCTTTGTTACTTTGGTCCCAGCTCTCTGCAGGTCATTCACTAGGTCCCCCCGTGTGGTTCTGGGATTTTTGCTCACCGTTCTTGTGATCATTTTGACCCCACGGGGTGAGATCTTGCGTGGAGCCCCAGATCGAGGGAGATTATCAGTGGTCTTGTATGTCTTCCATTTCCTAATAATTGCTCCCACAGTTGATTTCTTCAAACCAAGCTGCTTACCTATTGCAGATTCAGTCTTCCCAGCCTGGTGCAGGTCTACAATTTTGTTTCTGGTGTCCTTTGACAGCTCTTTGGTCTTGGCCATAGTGGAGTTTGGAGTGTGACTGTTTGAGGTTGTGGACAGGTGTCTTTTATACTGATAACAAGTTCAAACAGGTGCCATTAATACAGGTAACGAGTGGAGGACAGAGGAGCCTCTTAAAGAAGAAGTTACAGGTCTGTGAGAGCCAGAAATCTTGCTTGTTTGTAGGTGACCAAATACTTATTTTCCACCATAATTTGCAAATAAATTCATTAAAAATCCTACAATGTGATTTTCTGGATTTTTTTTCTCATTTTGTCTGTCATAGTTGAAGTTTACCTATGATGAAATTTACAGGCCTCTCTCATCTTTTTAAGTGGGAGAACTTGCACAATTGGTGGCTGACTAAATACTTTTTTGCCCCACTGTAAGTATTTGATACATCAGAAAAGCAGAACTTAATATTTGGTACAGAAGCCTTTGTTTGCAATTACAGAGATCATACGTTTCCTGTAGTTCTTGACCAGGTTTGCACACACTGCAGCAGGGATTTTGGCCCACTCCTCCATTACAGACCTTCTCCAGATCCTTCAGGTTTCGGGGCTGTCGCTGGGCAATACGGACTTTCAGCTCCCTCCAAAGATTTTCTATTGGGTTCAGGTCTGGAGACTGGCTAGGCCACTCCAGGACCTTCAGATGCTTCTTCCGGAGCCACTCCTTCGTTGCCCTGGCTGTGTGTTTCGGGTCGTTGTCATGCTGGAAGACCCAGCCACGACCCATCTTAAATGCTCTTACTGAGGGAAGGATCTCGCGATACATGGCCAAGATCTCGCGATACATGGCCCCATCCATCCTCCCCTCAATACGGTGCAGTTGTCCTGTCCCCTTTGCAGAAAAGCATCCCCAAAGAATGATGTTTCCACCTCCATGCTTCACGGTTGGGATGGTGTTCTTGGGGTTGTACTCATCCTTCTTCTTCCTCCAAACACGGCGAGTGGAGTTTAGACCAAAAAGCTCTATTTTTGTCTCATCAGACCACATGACCTTCTCCCATTCCTCCTCTGTATCATCCAGATGGTCATTGGCAAACTTCAGACAGGCCTGGACATGCGCTGGCTTGAGCAGGGGGACCTTGCGTGCGTTGCAGGATTTTAATCCATGACGGCGTAGTGTGTTACTAATGGTTTTCTTTGAGACTGTGGTCCCAGCTCTCTTCAGGTCATTGACCAGGCCCTGCCGTGTAGTTCTGGGCTGATCCCTCACCTTCCTCATGATCATTGATGCCCCACGAGGTGAGATCTTGCATGGAGCCCCAGACCGAGGGTGATTGACCGTCATCTTGAACTTCTTCCATTTTCTAATAATTGCGCCAACAGTTGTTGCCTTCTCAAGCTGCTTGCCTATTGTCCTGTAGCCCATCCTAGCCTTGTGCAGGTCTACAATTTTATCCCTGATGTCCTTACACAGCTCTCTGGTCTTGGCCATTGTGGAGAGGTTGGAGTCTGTTTGATTGAGTGTGTGGACAGGTGTCTTTTATACAGGTAACGAGTTCAAACAGGTGCAGTTAATACAGGTAATGAGTGGAGAACAGGAGGGCTTCTTAAAGAAAAACGAACAGGTCTGTGAGAGCCGGAATTCTTACTGGTTGGTTGGTGATCAAATACTTATGTCATGCAATAAAATCCAAATGAATTACTTAAAAATCATACAATGTGATTTTCTGGATTTTTGTTTTAGATTCCGTCTCTCACAGTTGAAGTGTAACTATGATAAAAATTACAGACCTCTACATGCTTTGTAAGTAGGAAAACCTGCAAAATCGGCAGTGTATCAAATACTTGTTCTCCCCACTGTATATATATTTTTTCAAACTTAAGGGGGATTTTTTTATTTCACCTTTATTTAACAAGGTAGGCTAGTTGAGAACAAGTTCTCATTTGCAACTGCGACCTGGCCAAGATAAAGCAAAGCAGTGTGACACAGACAACAACACATGGAGTAAACAATAAACAAGCCAATAACACAATAAACAAGTCAATGACACAGTAGAAAAAAGACAGTCTATATACAGTGTGTGCAAAAGGCATGAGGAGGTAGGCAATAAATAGGCCATAGGAGCGAATAATTACAATTGAGCAGATTAACACTGGTGTGATAAATGAGCAGATGATGATGTGCAAGTAGAGATACTGGTGTGCAAAAGAGCAGAAAAGTAAATAAAATAAAAACAGTATGGGGAGGGGGTAGGTAGATTGGGTGGGCTATTTACAGATGGACTATGTACAGCTGCAGCGATCGGTTAGCTGCTCAGATTCATGGTATAGCTAACAAAAAATATATAATAATAATAATCTCAAAATAAGCTTCTTGTACAATTAAAGATAAAAATTCACTGCATTTCAATCAGTCAGCAATAATCAAATGAATTCAGGCCTTGTAAAATTATACCTAGGCTAAATACACTGCTCAAAAAAATAAAGGGAACACTTAAACAACACAATGTAACTCCAAGTCAATCACACTTCTGTGAAATCAAACTGTCCACTTAGGAAGCAACACTGATTGACAATAAATTTCACATGCTGTTGTGCAAATGGAATAGACAAAAGGTGGAAATGTATAGGCAATTAGCAAGACACCCCCAATAAAGGAGTGGTTCTGCAGGTGGTGACCACAGACCACTTCTCAGTTCCTATGCTTCCTGGCTGATGTTTTGGTCACTTTTGAATGCTGGCGGTGCTTTCACTCTAGTGGTAGCATGAGACGGAGTCTACAACCCACACAAGTGGCTCAGGTAGTGCAGCTCATCCAGGATGGCACATCAATGCGAGCTGTGGCAAGAAGGTTTGCTGTGTCTGTCAGCGTAGTGTCCAGAGCATGGAGGCGCTACCAGGAGACAGGCCAGTACATCAGGAGACGTGGAGGAGGCCGTAGGAGGGCAACAACCCAGCAGCAGGACCGCTACCTCCGCCTTTGTGCAAGAGCCCTGCAAAATGACCTCCAGCAGGCCACAAATGTGCATGTGTCTGCTCAAACGGTCAGAAACAGACTCCATGAGGGTGGTATGAGGGCCCGACGTCCACAGGTGGGGGTTGTGCCAAATGCCAACACCGTGCAGGACGTTTGGCATTTGCCAGAGAACACCAAGATTGGCAAATTCGCCACTGGCGCCCTGTGCTCTTCACAGATGAAAGCAGGTTCACACTGAGCACATGTGACAGAGTCTGGAGACGCCGTGGAGAACGTTCTGCTGCCTGCAACATCCTCCAGCATGACCGGTTTGGCGGTGGGTCAGTCATGGTGTGGGGTGGCATTTCTTTGGGTGGCCGCACAGCCCTCCATGTGCTCGCCAGAGGTAGCCTGACTGCCATTAGGTACCGAGATGAGATCCTCAGACCCCTTGTGAGACCATATGCTGGTGCGGTTGGCCCTGGGTTCCTCCTAATGCAAGACAATGCTAGACCTCATGTGGCTGGAGTGTGTCAGCAGTTCCTGCAAGAGGAAGGCATTGATGCTATGGACTGGCCCGCCCGTTCCCCAGACCTGAATCCAATTGAGCACATCTGGGACATCATGTCTCGCTCCATCCACCAACGCCACGTTGCACCACAGACTGTCCAGGAGTTGGCGGATGCTTTAGTCCAGGTCTGGGAGGAGATCCCTCAGGAGACCATCCGCCACCTCATCAGGAGCATGCCCAGGCGTTGTAGGGAGGTCATACAGGCACGTGGAGGCCACACACACTACTGAGTCTCAGTTTGACTTGTTTTAAGGACATTACATCAAAGTTGGATCAGCCTGTAGTGTGGTTTTCCACTTTAATTTTGAGTGTGACTCCAAATCCAGACCTCCATGGGTTGATAAATTTGATTTACATTGATCATTTTTGTGTGATTTTGTTGTCAGCACATTCAACTATGTAAAGAAACAAGTATTTAATAAGAATATTTCATTCATTCAGATCTAGGATGTGTTATTTTAGTGTTCCCTTTATTTTTTTGAGCATTGTATAAGCTTTCCTCAACCATAAGACCCACTAATAATATTGTTATTTTATCAAAATATTTCAATTTGCTTTTTTTGCAATAATTACTGATCTGCTTTCAAGTATGTCTATGAAAATGCTATTTTTGTTACAAATGAACACCACTACCGTTCAAAAGTTTGGGGTCACTTAGAAATGTTCTTGTTTTTGAAAGAAAAGCATATTTTCTGTCCATTAACATAACATAAAATTGATCAGAAATACAGTGTAGACATTGTTAATGTTGTAAATGACTATTGTAGCTGGAAACGGCAGATTTTTTATGGAATATCTACATAGGCGTACAGAGGCCCATTATCAGTAACCATCACTCCTGTGTTTCAATGGCACTTTGTGTTAGCTAATCCAAGTTTATCATTTAAAAGGCTAATTGATCATTAGAAAACCCTTTTGCAACTATGTTAGCACAGCTAAAAACTGTTGTTCTGATTAAAGAAGCAATAAAACTGGCCTTTAGACTAGTTGAATATCTGGAGCATCAGCATTTGTGGGTTCGATTACAGGCTCAAAATGGCCAATAACAAAGCACTTTCTTCTGAAACTCGTCAGTCTATTCTTGTTCTGAGAAATGAAGGCTATTCCAAGCGAGAAATTACTAAGAAACTGAAGATCTCGTACAATGCTGTGCACTACTCCCTTCACAGAGCAGCACAAACTGGCTCTAACCAGAATAGAAAGAGGAGTGGGAGGCCCCGGTGCACAACTGAGCAAGAGGTCAAGTACATTAGAGTGTCTAGTTTGAGAAACAGACGCCTCACAAGTCCTCAACTGGCAGCTTCATTAATAGTACCTGCAAAACACCAGTCTCAATGTCAACAGTGAAGAGGCGACTCTGGGATGCTGGCCTTCTAGGCAGAGTTGCAAAGAAAAAGCCATATCTCAGACTGGCCAATAAAAAGAAAAGATTTAAGATGGAGGAAAGAACTCAGACACTGGACAGAGGAAGGTTGTAAAAAAGTGTTATGGATAAACAAATCTAAATTTGAGGTGCTCGGATCACAAAGAAGAACATTCGTGAGACGCAGAAAAAATGAAAAGATGCTGGAGGAGTGCTTGATGCCATCTGTCAAGCATGAGTGAGACAATGTGATGGTCTGGGGGTGCTTTGCTGGTGGTAAAGTGGGATATTTGTACAGGGTAAAAGGGAGCTTGAAGAAGCAAGGCTATCACTCCATTTTGCAACGCCATGCCATATCCCGTGCATGGCGCTTAATTGGAGCCAATTTCCTTCTACAACAGCACAATGACCCAAAGCACACCTCTAAACTATGCAAGAACTATTTAGGGAAGAAGCAGTCAGCTGGTATTCTGTCTATAATGGAGTGGCCAGCACAGTCACCGGATCTCAACCCTATTGAGCTGTTGTGGGAGCAGCTTGACCGTATGGTACGTATGGTAAGAAGTGCTCATCAAGCCAATCCAATTTGTGGGAGGTGCTTCAGGAAGCATGAGGTGAAATCTCTTCAGATGACCTCATCAAATTGACAAATAGAATGCCAAAGGTCTGCAAGGCTGGAATTGCTGCATATGGAGGATTCTTTGACGAAAGCAAAGTTTGAAGAAGGAGGCAATTATTATTTCAATTAAAAATCATTATTTATAACCATGTCAACGTCTTGACTATCTATTTCCTATTGATTTTGCAACTCATTTCATGTATAGTTTCATGGAAAACAAGGACATTTCTTAGGGACCCCAAACTTTTGAACGGTAGTGTACATCCCCCAAGTTCCCCACTAATAATGACCAACTTCTTGTAGCAGGCATTTTAGAAAATATTTAAGACGAATTTTTAACTGTCTATCTTGTTAGTTATCTAATAGATCCAAGTTGGCTAGATTTTAAATATAAATGTTAGAGGGCATTACAGGTCTCATAAACAATCTCTCAAGCACGCGCCCACATGCTAGTGAATAGCCAGCTGATCTTTATATTTAAAGGCTAGCCAACTTGGATCTATTAGCTAGCTAACATGGTAGAACAGTGGAACTGCTATAAACACACCCTGTCCGTCTCCAACTGTTTGAACAGCATGCTAGCCTGTCCACTTTGAAAGTGGCCTACCTGGATAAGAAGAATGAGTTGCCAATTCCTTATTTAAATGTGTATTTTTATGCTCATTTATAAAACACAGACTAAACAGTTGGCACAAGTCTGTGGCAAAAATGCTTCTATCGGACTGTACGTGGTACAGCAAAGCGAGACAGAAATTGAGCATACATTTTCCAGAAACAGAATTTTCATTCACACTCCCGCTTTAGCAGGGTCTGCTCTCCGTAAATTTTGGGAGTTGAGACAAAAATAGTTATAGTTCGATAGGTTAAGTTCTCCTCTATTACAGTAGATTTTACATTTACATTTTTAGTCATTTAGCAGACGCTCTTATCCAGAGCGACTTACAGTAGAGTGCATACATTTTATTACATTTTTTTTTTTACATACTGAGACAAGGATATCCCTACCGGCCAAACCCTCCCTAACCCGGACGACGCTATGCCAATTGTGCGTCGCCCCACGGACCTCCCGGTTGCGGCCGGCTGCGACAGAGCCTGGGCGCGAACCCAGCCCAGCCTGGGGGCGAACCCAGAGACTCTGGTGGCGCAGCTAGCACTGCGATGCAGTGCCCTAGACCACTGCGCCACCCGGGAGATGATGTGTGTGTCTCAATGTGTTTCGGGATCCATATGATCAATTTATGTTGGACCAAACCTCAAATGCAAATAGTGAGTTGAAACTGCTTGTTGTCAGAGAGGAAGAATGGATGTTTCTACTTTTGTTGTTGTGAGTGGCAGCAGCAGGGGCTTGGTGTATGATTGGCAAGGTGCACAAAGCACAGAAAAAGAGCAAAAGAGACGAGACTAAAAAGACAACATGAACAAGCGGACAAAAAAGCTCATAAAAACGTTTCAAACATTCTTGCAATACAGGCACGATATAGGCTAAAACATCAATTAGATTTCATCAAATTCATTTGGTGTATCGCCCAGCTCTAGTGGCTATTGCAGTAGAGTAAAACTACAGTTCAGTTTGAGGTTTTGCTTTTCTCCACTGGGTCTCATTGCTATTTTCGTGCAGTCCATCTCGTTGTTTATTTGAACTGCTACTGACCACCCTGCCTATCCCCTTTCTATAGGTTACCTGCTGTCCAAGGTGGAGGAGAAGGTGGGCTCCCCAGAGCGGCCCCTCTCGGACCTGGGCCTCATCAGCTACCGCAGCTACTGGAAGGAGGTGCTGCTACGCTACATGTACAACTTCCAGGGCAAGGAAATCTCCATCAAAGGTGATAGAGAGGACTTTGCATGGAACTGAATTTGTTCACACCAAAAAATGTGTGTGCTTAATGCCACACTTTACTGTGTTAAGAGGATTTGGAAAGAATGTACAATTAGTTTCGGGTCAAAATGAGGCTGTCAAATGAGGTGGCTTGTTCAGGTTACACACACACACACACTCGCACACATACATCATCTCCAAAGTGTTCCTTTTCAATTGCTACTTTGGTTATGCATATCCTTATATTTATTCTGTTACAAACATTATAGTTTGTCCAAATAGGGCAATTCTCCTCTCATAACTCATTTCTCTCTAGGCGCATCCAACTGCTCAGCATACACTAAGCACTTTAAACCTGGGACGACTACCCTTGATTTTGCACAGTTTTTAGCAAATATTTGCTCCAACTTGTGTGTATGTAGCCTTATCTGTTTTATGTGGTTGTTGTCATCTGTGTCATGTCGTCTGTAAATGTTGATGATTTTAATGTTGTTAATTATGTGGCTTCAGGTTAGCCTACATTTCATTTGAACACGTAAGCAGATTTTCTACCAAGCATTTAAATATGAAATGATACACTCTTGGCAGGATTCTCTTTTTTGAATGAGTGTGTGAAGAGCTGCGTGTTATGTTTGCGTGTTCAGAGATCAGCCAGGAGACAGCCGTGAACCCGGTGGACATTGTCAGCACCCTGCAGTCCCTGCAGATGCTCAAGTACTGGAAGGGAAAGCACCTGGTCTTGAAGAGACAGGTACTGTATGTGTCCCCTTCATGAAGAAGATGTGTGTGTCATGACAATATCAACATTGGTTAACCCTTTGTACTCTGATCCCACATATGGGATGAAAATGGGTGACTGGGTCACTGATAAGTGTTTAAATTGGAACGCAGTGGCTGTACAGTAACATACTATAAATGACGTATTGGGTCTCCACTTTACAACGACGTATAGCTTTCAACTGACAAATGTTTTAAATTTGTCAGTTCCTCCAAAGGCACAGCCTTCAGTTCCTCCAAAGGCACAGCCAGTAGATTAAAAAAAAATACAAAAATGAACTATTTGAAGGCTCTACCCCTGAGTAATGAAAGTGTATTGAAATGACTGTGCACACTTTGAAGAGGTGTGGCCATTTGGAGACACCAGTTAGACCTGTCACTCAAACCCTTGTATTATTTAAAAAAATATATTTCACCTTTATTTAACCAGGTAGGCTAGTTGAGAACAAGTTCTCATTTACAACTGCGACCTGGCGTATTGTATTTTTTGTCTTGTCATGTTGTATCTACCCCAAGTATTGGCATGAATATTCTTGTTATATTATTGAACTATTTCCAGATTTCGTTATCGACAAATGGTTGCAAAAAGTACAGTAAAGGTAAAATGCACATAAAATCAACAGTTTGAATGTGGTTCTGTCTCAGGTGAACTGGCCTCACCTTTGTTCCCTTTCAATTGCTACCGTGGTTATACATATTCTTCTCATATTTTTTCTGTTTGGCATTTCAATTTGTGCAACATGACAATATCAAATTTGAAAAAGTTTGTCAGTTAAAACCCTACGTTTCTCCTCTTAAATAAGTTGTCCTTAGGTGCATCAAACTTGACACAAGGAGAAGTCCTGTGGACATTTGAGCTATCCTTGGTTTTGCACTGTATTTATCATGTACAGTGCCTTCGGAAAGTATTCAGATCCCTTGACTTTTTCCACATTTTGTTATGTTACAGCCTTATTCCAAAATGTATTAAATAAAACAATTTTCTTAGCAATCTACACACAATACCCCAACAGGTTTTTAGAAATGTTTGCTAATTTGTTAAAAACTAAAAAAACAGACATAACTTATTTACTTACGTATTCAGACCCTTTGCTATGAGACTCAAAATTGAGCTCAGGTGCTTCCTGTTTCCATTGATCATCCCAGAAATGTTTCTTCAACTTGGAGTCCACCTGTGGTAAATTCAATTGATTGGACATGATTTGGAAAGGCACATACCTGTCTATATAAGGTCCCACAGTTGACAGTGCATGTCAGAGCAAAAACCAAGCCATGAGGTTGAAGGAATTTTCTGTAGAGCTCCGAGACTGGATTGTGTCGAGGCACAGATCTGGGGAAGGGTACCAAAAAATGTCTGCAGAATTGAAGGTCCCCAAGAACACAGTGGCCTCGATCATTCTTAAATGGAACAAGTTTGGAACCACCAAGAATCTTCCTAGAGCAGGCTGCCCGGCCAAACTGAGCAATCGGGGTAGAAGGGCCTTGGTCAGGGAGGTGACCAAGAACCCAATGGCCACTCTGTGGAGATGGGAGAACCTTACAGAAGGACAACCATCTCTGCAGCACTCCACCAATCAGGCCTTTATGGTAGAGTGGCCAGACAGAAGCCACTCCTCAGTAAAAAGCACATGACAGCCCGCTTGGAGTTTGCCAAAAGGCACCTAAAGGACTCTTAGACCATGAGAAACAAGATTCTCTGGTCTGATGAAAACAAGATTGAACTCTTTGGCCTGAATGCCAAGCGTCACATCTGGAGGAAACCTAGCACCATCCCTACGGTGAAGCATGGTGGTGGCAGCATCATGCTGTGGTGATGTTTTTCTGCGGCAAGGACTGAGAGACTAGTCAGGCTCAAGGGAAGATGAACAAAGCAAAGTACAGAGAGATCCTTGATGAAAACCTGCTCCAGAGCGCTCAGGACCTCAGGCTCGGGCGAAGGTTCACCTTCCAACAGGACAACGACCCTAAGCACACAGCCAAGACAACGCGGGAGTGGCTGAATGTCCTTGAGTGGCCCAGCCAGAGCCTGGACATGAACCCAATCTAACATCTCTGAAGAGACCTGAAAATAGCTGTGCAGGAACGCTCCCCATCCAACCTGACAGAGCTTGAGAGGATCTGCAGAGAAGACTGGGAGAAACTCTCAAAATACATGTGTGCCAAGCGTGTAGTGTCATACCCAAGAAGACTCGAGGCTGTAATCGCTGCCAAAGGTGCTTCAACAAAGTAAGTAAAGGGTCTGAATACTTATGTAAATGTGATATTTCATTGTTAAATTTTTAAAATAAATTAGCAAAACATTTATGAAAACTGTTTTTGCTTTGTTATTATGGGGTATTGTGTGTCGATTGATGAGGGAAGAAAACAATTTGTCAATTTTAGAAGAAGGCTGTAACCTAACAAAATGTGGAAAAAGTCAAGGGGTCTGAATACTTTCCGACGGCACTGTATTTGCTGTAGCTTGTGCGTATAGAACCCTATCTATCTGTTTTATGTGGTTGTCATCTATGTCATGTGGTCTGCGAATGTGTATGACTTAAATGTTGTCTGTGACGCAGTGCTCTTGAATCTGATGCAAATTCCTGTAAAAGGCCAATCAATTCTATGAACTGAACTCCCCCTTACAGGATCTGATCGACGAGTGGAAATCCAAGGAGACCAAAAGAGGCAGCAACAACAAAACCATTGACCCCAGTTCGTTAAAATGGACCCCGCCCAAAGGGACATAGGCTAAAGGCTCACAAGTGAGCCACCTAATAAACTCTTCTTTCTTCTACCACTCCTGCCAGGATAGGAGTCCTATCAACTATCAATACCACAGTGTTCTTTCTTCTATCCCTCCATCCACCCTGTATAGCTGCCCTTTACTAGGTTTTTCTTGTCTGGAGGAAATCTCGTCCCCTGTTTTACATTTCGACTCGTATTTATATTGTAGAAATTTGTCGCCATGTCACCATTCAATCAATTCTTGGCTTAAATATTGTTAAACAATGAAAGTCTGAGAATTTTAGTTGATGACTTTTGTTTTAAACGATCCACCTAAATCAAGATAAGCTACGAATGTTTTTACACCTCGTCGAAGCCTTGTACCGAAAGCTCAGACTAGTGGATCACATAATGAATGTTTTGCTTCTTTGTCCTCCAAAAAAAAAAATACATACTTCTGACCTGCTGCAGGATTCCTGGCCTTTTCTTTTATTTCATTCAACACAGTGGCAGTTGTTTGCAGAGACAAGTGCTTTTTTTGGGGGGATAGAATATACAATAATCATCGGCATGAACTTGGATACCTTAAAGACATAGCATTTTTTCTTAAAAGTATGAGATACTGTTGTTTCTTTTTTTTAATGCGTTGATATCAACATTGTATAGATCATGTAAACATTCAAATCTGAATCTTTTTTATTATCTGTAGGAATACAGGTGTTGGTCCCATGCCTCTTGTGAATCTGCCAAATGAAGAAATACAAATAGTACAGAATTCCAGTTAAAATGTTTGGTTTGCATTTAGTCATCATAAATACAGGTTTTACATGTATATTTAACAGTTTAAAATGTTTTACTGTGCAAACTACATTACAATGTTACAAAGTGCTCTCAGGTTTTAACCATAACATCAATGTGTAAGTAATACCTGGTTGTGTGTGTGATCCTTCGGCGATATCGATCGCAGTGCTGGTAGCATCTGGAATGATTCTTGTGAACGATTCTGCAGCAACAAAAAAGCATTTGTTCACGGCGCACGACTGGAATTGCCGGTACCTGTTTTATTGTTTAAACCTTTGGTGTTACTTCTCTGTGCTGTGTTTTTGTCATTATTTTTTTGTATTTTTAATAAAATTACCTTGAGATTTTATATGGAGTTTAATTATTCTTACCCCCACTTGATGCTCTTCTTCCCATAAGTCCAACAAACATCTCCCCTTTATTTCCTGTTGAAGACAAAATCAGGAAAGATTCATTTAAAAAGGAGATGCATTGTTACATTTAAAACGGGTTTTAAATACATGTAATGGAGAAAAATTGCTCATACTGTTGGTTTGCTGATAGGATTTAGACACTGAATAATCTAAAATATAGTGTGTGAACGGTGGACCAGAGAGTTCTGTTTAGGCTACCACTATATTCCAAAAAAAGTGTTTGTCATTACTCCAGTGTTCTATACTTACGTCTTCTATTCACTCGAATAGGCTGCTGCTGAACATCTGTAGTAAAAGGTAACTGTTAAGCACTCAAATGTATTTGAGTTTAAAAAGACAAGCTGATTTGCTTTGAATATTTGCTTTGCTTATTAATTAGATATAATACATACTGAACATAAATACAGTACACACCATACAATTTGTATTCTAGTCTACCTTAATCCTGTAATAAGATCCCTTTTACAGATTTGCACAGGAAGAATGTTAGTGTTACCTGAGCGTTTGCCCATGAGCCCGTAGAACTGATGGGCTTTAGATCTCTTAATCAGACTAGCCACTTGGCTGGCCAACCTCTTCTCCAGTGGCTCATCCTGGTGAAAAGATTAAAGACAAGATTATTATTATTTTGTTGTTGTTGATTAATTTGCATGATTTCTCCACAATTGTGACAATTATTGCTATGTAATAACGTTTTTGGTTCAAATCATTACTAGAGCAACTATATGAATCTCACTTACCTGCCAGTCTTTGGATACCCAGTGTTCCTTGTCAACACTAAAAGACAATCCCTGACATGTATACACCAGGGAATACAGGGTAACTATTACCAGCTGGAATTTCCAAATATCCATTGAGTGTAATGATACCAGACAAAGCTATATTAAAATAAGCCTATTTTTACTTCAGAAATATATATTTTAATTAAATAATAATCGTTTGCTGTTGAGTGAGCTCAGAAAATATCTATTTGTTCAGCTGGATAGAGGGCTGTGTCTATTCCTTCTCTGACTGATCCTCCGCTGACTGAATATAATGTGCATTTTATACTACAGTACCCCATACAGCCTCATGTCCCCTCCCCTCAATGCCATCAAATCCTCAAGCTCATACGATTATTACGCAGTATCTAAGAAATATGGCAATTTTTTTACGTCACGAAAAGAGTTGCATGAAATAGATTTTTGCAAACCTATATGTACATAATTGAGTGTAAAAAAAATGGTGAGGTAAATTCAACAAGCTGTACTCCAGTTTGATCGCTTGGGCTGATGATATGCATAATGCTCAATATCTAATTTACAGAAAATGTAATTGTACTACTTATCCATGGTTTGCTTTAAAAGTTTTACCTGGTGCTCAACTCGTTTTCCTTGGGTTTGATTGTATTGGGAACTGAGTTTAAATTGTGTAATTGATTTGCCTCATATTTCCTATAATGCACGGTCTTTAAAGCGCTCTTATCTGATCTGTATGTATGCGATTCACAGTTAAATATTTGCATTTTTAAATTGGATTCTGTTATTTCCATGTTTGTCAAAACCGGATCTCAATATTTGCCAGAAAATAGTCAGCTGCCTCATTTGTGACCTTTTGATCTTTCTCTTTGTTGCGAGGGGGCATGAAAGCAGGCGCCTGACGTATTTGAACAATGACTTGTAAATAAGGCCTTCTATTCCGCAGTCAGGGGTCACCTGTTCACCAATTGACTTAGTGAATCATGCCTGTCTGTCCAGGAGGACAGCCCAATATAGACCTCATAAGGTCAAATAACAAACATAAAAAACAAACTAAGTGGATTGCTACATGGCTTGTTCATTTTTGTGTCTGTCTTGAGAAAGCAGTGTGGCACCGTGGTATACTATCCTGAGTGATAGGGGTGGATACAGCTCTGTGAAATTACCTCATGTTAGCCGAAGTCAGATGAACAAAGCACCAGAAAATCTGACACTCTCATATGGGTTCTTCAATAATAAGCCACATTTTAGTGACCTAGAGTACTTCAGGCTTTTCTTGAGAGATATGGCTAGGGCAAGCAGATGGTATTTCCTAACAGCACTGAGGGTAGTGTGATACCCAGCTGAGAGGGATGCTCTCGAACCACAATGTCATGCTGTGCTGCAACAGCTGATTTTTTTTATTTTTATATATATATACACTACATGACCAGAGGTATGTGGACACCTGCTCGTCGAACATCTCATTCTAAAATCATGGGCATTAATATAAAGTTGGTCCCACCTTTGCTGCCTTAACTGCCTCCACCCTTCTAGGAAGGCTTTCCACTATATCTTGTTACATTGCTGCGAGGCCTGGCTCACAGTCGGCGTTCCAATTCATCCCAAAGGTGTTCAGTGGAGTTGAGGTCAGGGCTCTGTGCAGGCCAGTCAAGTTCTTCCACACTGATTTCGGCAAACCATTTCTGTATGGACCTCGCTTTGTGCACTCGGGCATTTGTCATGCTGAAACAGGAAAGGGACTTCTCTAAACTGTTGCCACAAAATTGAAAGCACAAAATCGTCTAGAATGTCATTGCTATAGAGTTAAGATTTCCCTTCACTGGAACTAAGGGGCCTAGCCCGAACCACGAAAAACTGCCCCAGACCATTATTTCTCCTACACCAAACTTGCATGCATTGGGGCAGCATTGGGGCAGGTAGTGCTCTCCTGGCATCCGTCAAACCCAGATTCGTCTGTCGGACTGCCAGATGGTGAAGCGTGATTCATCACTCCGGAGAACGCGTTTCCACAGCTCCAGAGACCAATGGCGGCAAGCTTTACACCACTCTAGCCAACGCTTGGCATTGCACATAGTGCGGCTTCTTGACCATGGAAATCCATTCCATTAAATTTCCAATGAACAGTTATTGTGCTGACGTTGCTTCCAGAGGCAGTTTGGAACTCGGTAATGAGTGTTGCAATCAAGGACAGACTATTTTTACACGCCATGCGCTTCAGAACTCGGCGGTCCCATTCTGTGAGATTGTGTGGCCTACCACTTTGCAGCTGAGCCGTTGTTGCTCCTAGACGTTTCCACTTCACAATAACAGCACTTACAGTAGACCGGGGCAGCTCTAGCAGGGCAGAAATTTAACAAACTGACCTGTTGGAAAGGTAGCATCCTGTGACAGTGGCACGTTAAAAGTCCTTGAGCTCTTCAGTAAGGCCATTCTACTGCTAATGTTTGTATGGAGAACCCATGGCTGTTTGCTCAATTTATACACCTGTCAGCAACGGTTGTGGCTGAAATAGACGAATCCACTAATTTGAAGGGGTGTCCACATACTTTGTATACATATTCTACACTTGTAATCAGAAGTTTACATACACTTAGGTTGGAGTCATTAAAACTCGTTTTTCACTCCACAAATTTCTTGTTAACAAACTATAGTTTTGGCAAGTCGGTTAGGACATCTACTTTGTGCATGACACAAGTAATTTTTCCAACAATTGTTCACAGACAGATTATTTAACTTATAATTCACTGTATCACAATTCCAGTGGGTCAGAAGTTTACATACACTAAGTTGACTGTGCCTTTAAACAGCTTGGAAAATTCCAGAAAATGGTGTCATGGCTTTAGAAGCTTCTGATAGGCTAATTGACATCGTTTGAGTCAATTGGAAGTGTACCTGTGGATGTATTTCAAGGCCTACCTTCAAACTCAGTGCCTCTTTGCTTGACATCATGGGTAAATCAGCCAAGACCTCAGAAAAAAATTGTAGGCATCCACAAGTCTGGTTCATCCTTGGGAGTAATTTCCAAACGCCTGAAGGTACCACGTTCATCTGTACAAACAATAGTATGCAAGTATAAACACCATGGGACCACGCAGCCGTTATACCGCTCAGGAAGGAGACGTGTTCTGTCTCCTAGAGATGAACGTACTTTGGTGTGAAAAGTGCAAATCAATCCCAGAACAACAGCAAAGGACCTTGTGAAGATGCTGGAGGAAACGGGTACAAAAGTATATATGTCCACAGTAAAACGAGTCCTATATCGACATAACCTGAAAAGCCACTCAGCAAGGAAGAAGCCACTGCTCCAAAACCGCCATAAAAACGGCAGACTACGGTTTGCAACTGCACATGTGGACAAAGATCGTACTTTTTGTAGAAATGTCCTCTGGTCTGATGAAACTGTTTGGCCATAATGACCATTGTTATGTTTGGAGGAAAAAGGGGGAGGCTTGCAAGTCGAAGAACACCATCCCAACCGTGAAGCACGGGGGTGGCAGCATCATCTTGTGGGGGTGCTTTGCTGCAGGAGGGTCTGGTGCACTTCACAAAATAGATAGCATCATGAGGGAGGAAAATGATGTGGATATATTGAAGCAACATTTCAAGACATCAGTCAGGAAGTTAAAGCTTGGTTGCTAATGGGTCTTCCAAATGTACAATGACCCCAAGCATACTTACAAAGTTGTGTCAAAATGGCTTAAGGACAACAAAATGAAGGTATTGGAGTGGTCATCACAAATCCCTAACCTCAATCCTATAGAAAATGTGTGGGCAGAACTGAAAAAGCGTGTGCAAGCAAGGAGGTCTACAAACCTGACTCAGTTACACCAGCTCTCTCAGGAGGAAGGGGCCAAAATTCACCCAACTTATTGTGGGAAGCTTGTGGAAGGCTACACCAAACGTTTGACCCAAGTTAAACAATTTAAAGGCAATGCTACCAAATACTAATTGAGTGTATGTAAACTTCTGACCCACTGAGAATGTGATAAATGAAATAAAAGCTGAAATAAATCATTCTCTCTACTATTATTCTGACATTTCACATTCTTAAAATAAAGTGGTGATCCTAACTGACCTAAGACAGGGAACTTTTACTGGGATTAAATGTCAGGAATTGTGAAAAACAGTAACAGTATATGTATGTGTTTATTTTTTATATATAAGTGACACAAAGTGACTAAATGTTTTGCAAAGGCCATCCATTTATCTCTAGAGGGTAATTACGGTGTAATGTAGCCTTTTATATGATATTTGGTTAGTCCATATAAAATGCTTGCTTTTTTACTTCAATCATATAACCTTTTTATTATGAGCAGTATATTTCTTCCAGCATAATCTGGACATAAAAAGTATTCGAGGAGCAATTACTTGTCAATTGGGTGTTCTAAGGACATCCTCTTGAAATCTGGGTGACACACACATCAAATGCTTTGAACTCTGCACAGGTGCTCCACAAAGCAAGGAAAACATACTGCAATTTGAGCTGAAAGGCAATTACACCAGATCAGCCCTTGTGTCGTGTGCCCACAGACTAAAAGACGGCTAACGTTGAGTGGTGAATCAAAAGGAATCAGAGGTCCTTCATTTGCATGTGAAATGGCTTCCTACAATGGGCTCCTATAATGACTACGCCAATATTTTTTCCATGTTACACAGCATAAACCAGTGGCAGTTGAACAACCCAAGCCTTCCACTGGGCTTGATTTGGACTTGACATGGATCACTGCATCACTTCTGTCCATGCTTTTGAAGAAATTGTATCATTACAATTTCTGAAAGTCAATAAAATATCAACATGGTAATTGGCCATTTGCTGCGTTGTCTCAATGTCATAGTATTTGCATGTCATCTCATCAAGCAGTAGGGGTGACATTTTCCAACAGGTGCACCACTGTGCAGTACTCTATGAGCGTGGCCACAGCATGTCCAAAGTCCAGTCATGTCCCTACAAGAACCATGTTCAAAATGTCCTGAATACAGAACTGTTCAACAGAAATTCAATGGGAGGCTTCCATTCTCACTCTATTCATAGCTGCAGAACATGTCAATGAATACGGATGGATTCAGGGCTATTGAGGATTGCTCCATAGAGAAATTACCTGATTTCAAGTATAATGTATTGCCTTTGAACCTCTTGAACCCAGTTACATAGCTGCAATAATGTTATTTTTGCCTTAGATTACTTTCTTGGTAGTCTGCAACTTGCCCAAGACTAGAAAAAAGCTTTATATTCTTGAAATGTGGGAGCATTCTACAGTACCTGCTTTGATATGCAGGTAGCCTAGTGGTTAGAGCGTTGGGCCAGTAACTGAATGGTTGTGAAATCGAATCCCCGAGCTGACAAAGTAAAAATCTGTCGTTCTGCCCCTGAACAAGGCAGTTAACCCACTATTCCTAGGCCATCATTGAAAATAAGAATTTGTTCTTAACTGACTTGTCTAGTTAAATAAAGGTTAAATAAATGAAGTATCTGCACTGACCAAGTACAAGAGGAACAGTCTGTGCTCTCATGGAATTAGTTATCTTTGGTTTTGTACCTGATTGGTTGCTTCATTCACGAGACATACAACATTTATTTTTATCTGGTAATGGCCTCCAGAGTCCTCTGGAGGTAGGCTAAATATCAAATTTGAGCCCTCTTTGCAATAATGTGACTTGTGCGTTCCTGACTTCATTTTAACTCTTTGTTTCATTTGAATGATGTGGGGGTTGTACACTCAATGATTACTTTGAGGATTTAATTTGAACCAATCAATGGAATAGTCCCAGAAGGGCAAACTCTGCCCACCCTGCACGCTGGCTGACCAAGGTCTGATCGACTAAACCTGTACTTACATCTAGATGCCACTAGAAGGCGCACTATACATTCACTAAAGCAGAGGCCTCAACCAACCTGTGATATACGACACCAATGTCTAAATTGTCATCTGTAATCTGGTATTGACAGATGCTGTGTGTTATCAGATGGCCACAGATAGTAACATATTGCGAGTTTAGTCAGGAGGCCTCCTGTCGTCACCTTCTATTTGTCTGATACAGTTGCTTTTCCCTAAGGCACACTGCATGTATTCCTCTTTGATCATCTACACATAATCTGGGAATAATTTTAACAGGGACAAATTAGTCCATTCATGGAACTAAGTGGGGACGGCTCAGTGGAATACGAGGTGACCAGAGGAGATTTGAACGGTCTCTTTGAGGAATGTGTCTGTATAATATTTGAACACGGAATGATATACAGTAGCTAGGCTATGTAATGCCTGACCGTCATAACTGCTTTTGTGTAGTTCAAGAGTAGGCTTCAACTTTTTTTTCTGTTTAATGTTAGGTTGTTGACAGGCACAAATCTAAACATTATTCAACTGGGAAACACTCTGGTGTGTTTCGTTTTAAAATGCCACACTGGCTGTTGCGCAGCCTTCCGTTCAGTAGGCCTGATATTATTCAAGAGGTCTTGGATGAGGTTCCTGTCCTAGTAGCGCTAAATTAGTAGTGAGCTGTAGACAGAAGCTCTGAGGGATTTCCAGTCTGACTCAAAACTAAGAGGATCCTAAACCAATACATATTTGTATTCCAGACTGCATTGGGACTGTATATTGGCCCTAAGCAAAGATCTATGATTAGTTTATTCCCCCTAAATCCTACCCTTAACAGTTCGAGCTGAGAATGCCAAACTGATCTTGGATCACAAAAGCACCCGTTGAATCTGCGCTATAGACGTACACTCCGTATACAAAACATTAAGAACACCTGCTCTTTCCATAGACTGACCAAGTGAATCCAGGTGAAAGCTGTGATCCTTTATTGATGCCACTTGTTCAACTCAACATTTGTTATTCATGTTTGGTACACTCTGTATATTGCCCCATAACACCTTTATTGCACAACATTTTGACCCGAGGCCTATCTTAGTCATCATGACAAACGTTTGATCTGATTGATACAACAAAGGAAAGAATATAACGTCTCACTGCCTTTCACCTTTTGATTCTTTATGCAGAGAGGTTTTCACTATTATGTTTGGTATACTCAATGTATATGTATGTGAATGGTGTATATAGACAGTATGGACAGTATATGAATAGAAAATGTGTGTACAGTAGTAGTTATATAAGATGAGCCTTGACTAGAATACAGTATATACATATAAAGTCTGTAAAACAGTATAGAAACATTATTATAGTGTGCAGAAGTCTCTACGGTGCAGGGTAGAGTACCTGGTGGTAGCCGGTTAGTAACAGTCTCTAAGGTGCAGGGTAGAGTACCTGGTGGTAGCCGGTTAGTAACAGTCTCTAAGGTGCCGGGTAGAGTACCTGGTGGTAGCCGGTTAGTAACAGTCTCTAAGGTGTAGGGTAGAGTACCTGGTGGTAGCTGGTTAGTAACAGTCTCTAAGGTGCAGGGTAGAGTACCTGGTGGTAGCCGGTTAGTAACAGTCTCTAAGGTGTAGGGTAGAGTACCTGGTGGTAGCCGGTTAGTAACAGTCTCTAAGGTGTAGGGTAGAGTACCTGGTGGTAGCCGGTTAGTAACAGTCTCTAAGGTGCAGGGTAGAGTACCTGGTGGTAGCCGGTTAGTAACAGTCTCTAAGGTGCAGGGTAGAGTACCTGGTGGTAGCCGGTTAGTAACAGTCTCTAAGGTGTAGGGTAGAGTACCTGGTGGTAGCCGGTTAGTAACAGTCTCTAAGGTGCAGGGTAGAGTACCTGGTGGTAGCCGGTTAGTAACAGTCTCTAAGGTGCAGGGTAGAGTACCTGGTGGTAGCCGGTTAGTAACAGTCTCTAAGGTGTAGGGTAGAGTACCTGGTGGTAGCCGGTTAGTAACAGTCTCTAAGGTGTAGGGTAGAGTACCTGGTGGTAGCCGGTTAGTAATAGTCTCTACGGTGCAGGGTAGAGTACCTGGTGGTAGCCGGTTAGTAATAGTCTCTACGGTGCAGGGTAGAGTACCTGGTGGTAGCCGGTTAGTAACAGTCTCTACGGTGCAGGGTAGAGTACCTGGTGGTAGCCGGTTAGTAACAGTCTCTACGGTGCAGGGCAGAGTACCTGGTGGCAGCCGGTTGGTTAATCACTGTCTCTAAGGTGCAGGGTAGAGTACCTGGTGGTAGCCGGTTAGTAACATTCTCTAAGGTACAGCGTAGAGTACCTGGTGGTAGCCGGTAAGTAATAGTCTCTATGGTGCAGGGTAGAGTACCTGGTGGTAGCCGGTTAGTAACATTCTCTAAGGTACAGCATAGAGTACCTGGTGGTAGCCGGTAAGTAATAGTCTCTATGGTGCAGGGTAGAGTACCTGGTGGTAGCCGGTTAGTAACATTCTCGAAGGTACAGCATAGAGTACCTGGTGGTAGCCGGTAAGTAATAGTCTCTATGGTGCAGGGTAGAGTACCTGGTGGTAGCCGGTTAGTAACAGTCTCTAAGGTGCAGGGTAGAGTACCTGGTGGTAGCCGGTTAGTCACAGTCTCTACAGTGCAGGGTAGAGTACCTGGTGGTAGCCGGTTAGTAACAGTCTCTACAGTGCAGGGTAGAGTACCTGGTGGTAGCCGGTTAGTAACAGTCTCTACGGTGCAGGGTAGAGTACCTGGTGGTAGCCGGTTAGTAACAGCTTCCGTGGAACCGGACCGTGGATCGTCGCCGGAGACTCTGGACTGTGAATCGTTTCCGGAGGAACCGGACCGTGGATCGTCGATGGAGGCTCTGGACTGCCGACCGCCGCTGGAGGCTCCGGACTGCAGACCGCCGCTGGAGGCTCCGGACTGCGGCCCGCCGCTGGAGACTCCGGACTGCGGACCGCCGCTGGAGACTCCGGACTGCGGACCCCCGCTGGAGACTCCGGACTGTGGACCGCCGCTGGAGACTCCGGACTGCGGACCGTCGCTGGAGACTCCGGACTGGGGACTGTCGCTGGAGGCTCCGGACTGGGGACCGTCATCACTGGAGGCTTCGTGCCATGGATGATCACTACAGGCTCCGGGCCATGGATCATCACTGGAGGCTCCGTGCCATGGATCATCACTGGAGGCTCCGTGCCATGGATCATCACTGGAGGCTCCGGGCCATGGATCATCACTGGAGGCTCCGTGCCATGGATTATCATTGGAGGCTCTGGGCCATGGATTATCACTGGAGGCTTCGTGCCATGGATCATAACTACAGGCTCCGGGCCATGGATCATCACTGTAGGCTTCGTGCCATGGATCATCACTGGAGGCTTCGGACCATGGATCATCACTGGAGGCTTCGGACCATGGATCATCACTGGAGGTTTCGTACGTGGAGCCGGAACACGTCTCACCGGACTGAGGAGACGTACTGGCAGCCTGGTGCGTGGAGCTGCCACAGGGCTTACCAGGCTGGGGAGACACACTGGAGGCCTGGTACGTGGAGCCGGAACAGGTCTCACCGGACTGGGGAGATGCACTGGAAGCCTGGTGCGTGGAGCAGGCACCAGATACACTGGGCCGTGGAGGCGCACTGGAGGTCTCGAGCGTAGACCTGCCAAAACCCATCCTGGCTGGATGCGGGGAGCTGGCACAGGACGCACTGGGCTGTGAAGGCGCACCGGAGACACAGTGCGCAGAGCCGGCGCAGGATATCCTGGGCCGAAGAGACGCACCGGAGACCAGGAGCGCTGAGCTGGCACACTCCGTCCTGGCTGAATGCCCACTCTAGCACGGCAAATGCGGGGAGCTAGCACAGAGCGCACCGGGCTGTGAATGCGCACTGGAGACACAGTGCGCATCACCGCATAACACGGTGCCTGACCGGTCACTCGCTCCCCATGGTAAGCACGGGGAGTTGTTTCAGGTCTAAACCCTGACTCCGTCAATCTGCCCGTGTGCCCCCCCCCCCCCCCAAAAAAATTGGGCAGCTGCCTCTCGGGCTTCCGTCGTTGCCGTGACTCCGGGTCTCGTCGCCGTTCCTCCCTCGCTGCTTCCACCTGTTCCCATGGGAGGCAATCCCTTCCGGCCAGGATCTCCTCCCACATCCAGGATCCTTTGCCGTCCAGGATGTCGTCCCATGTCCAGTCCTCCTGGCCACGCTGCTTGGTCCGTTTTTGGTGGGATCTTCTGTAACGGCTCTCGTTGGTGGTATGAAGAGTGGACCAAGGCGCAGCGTGGTAAGTGTTCATGATTCCTTTATTTCAAAAAAACACTCAAACAAAATAACAAATGTGAAAACGAAAGCGCACAGTTCTGTCAGGCATAAACACTAAACAGAAAACAAGATCCCAAAAACTAATGGTGGGAAAAGGGCTGCCTAAGTATGATCCCCAATCAGAGACAACGATAGACAGCTGCCTCTGATTGGGAACCATACTTGGCCAAAAACAAAGAAACGGAAAACATAGAATGCCCACCCAAATCACACCCTGACCTAACCAAATAGATAAATAAAAAGGCTCTCTAAGGTCAGGGCGTGACACCCTCTGAGTGGCACACATACACAATCCATGTCTCAATTGTCTCAAGGCTTAAAAATCCTTCTTTAACTTTTTATGGCTGCAGGGGCAGTATTGAGTAGCTCTGTTTAAGGTGCCCATTTCAAACGGCCTCGTACTCAATTCTTGCTCGTACAATATTCTTGCTCGTACAATATGCATATTATTGTTATTATTGGATAGAAAACACTCTCTAGTTTCTATAGCCGTTTGAATTATGTCTCTGAGTGGAACAGAACTCATTCTACAGCACTTTTCCTGATATGGAGTGAGATTTCAGAAATCTTGGCCCCTGCTCCCAGGTCAGTTCATAAGTCCCTGTGAAGGCTATGATGCTACAAACACTGCCTACGCCTTCCTCTAGATGTCAGTAAGAGGTGACAATTTGAATGGAGTCGATTGCGCAATCAGGGCCTGTATAAAACGCCAAAGACCGGATGTACCGTTCTTTTCCTGCTGCGCCTGACGCACGATGTACGTTGGACCTGCTCTCTTTCCAAGCTTGGGTTTAGCCAGTAATATTTCGCCGGTCATGTTTTTACTCGTTATAGGTGTTAAAGACATCATAAGGTAGTTAATTTAAACCGTTTTATAGCAATTTATATCCGTTTAGTGCGATTTTGAGGTAATTCTTGGTGATGCACTTTGAAGCGCCGGGCACGTTTCCAGTACCGGTCGAACGTTAGTGGGCATTTCGACGGACAAGAGGACATCTTTCGACCAAAAGAAGATTAGACCCAAGAAAGGATACATTGCCCAAGATTCTGATGGAAGATCACCTCATAGTAAGAAATATTTAAGATGATAAATCGTTGTTCTGTCGAAAAATTTTAAACGCATATTCCGCCATTTTCTTTGGTATAGCTTCGCTTGGCGAACCCTGTATTGCACAGTAAGGATAATTTTAGAAATGTAATTCAGCGATTGCATTAAGAACTAATTTGTCTTTCGATAGCTGTCCAACTTATATTTTTTTAGTCAAGTTTATGAATAGTTAATCATGAGACAAGATCACTGTCAAATATGGCGCCCGACATTTTCAGGCTAGTTTTGCTAGTTTTGTCATTGTATAACCACGGTTTTTTGTGGCTAAATATGCACATTTTCGAACAAACTCTATATGTATGTTGTAATATGATGTTACAGGAGTGTCATCGGAAGAATTCTGAGAAGGTTAGTGAAAAAATTAATATATTTTGGCGATGATTACGTTATCGCTCTCTTTGGCTAGAATCAATGCTCTGGTAACGTTTGCACATGTGGTATGCTAATATAACGATTTATTGTGTTTTCGCTGTAAAACACTTAGAACATCTGAAATATTGTCTGAATTCACAAGATCTGTGTCTTTCCATTGCTGTGAGCTGTGTATTTTTAAGAAATGTTTTATGATTAGTAATTAGGTAATACACGTTGCTCTGTGTATTTATTCTAGTCGAGTTGTGATGGTGGGTGCAATTGTAAACTATGATTTATACCTGAAATATGCACATTTTTCTAACAAAACCTATCCTATACAATAAATATGTTATCAGACTGTCATCTGATGAGGTTTTTTCTTGGTTAGTGGCTATCAATATCTTTATTTGGCCGAATTGGTGATAGCTACTGGTGGAGAGAAAAAATGGTGGACAAAGAAAAATGGTGTCTTTTGCTAACGTGGTTAGCTAATAGATTTACATATTTTGTCTTCCCTGTAAAACATTTAAAAAATCTGAAATGGTGGCTTTATTCACAAGATCTGTATCTTTCATTTGGTGTCTTGGACTTGTGATTTAATGATATTTAGATGCTACTATTTAATTGTGACGCTATGCTAGCGATGCTAATCAGTGTGGGGGGGGGGGTGGGGGATGTTGTCATAGGTGTACCGACCTCGGGCTTGCAGCCATAAGAGGTTTTAACCTTTCTCCTCCCCTTCATCTACACTGATTGAAGTAGATTTAACAAGTGACATCAATAAGGGATCATAGCTTTGCCTGGATTCACCTGGTCAGTCTATGTCATGGAAAGAGCAGGTGTTCTTAATGTTTCGTATACTGAGTGTATAGTTATTTACAGTATATTCCTGACTCTGACATTGCACTCTCTGATATTGCTCGTTCTGATATGTCTTAAATTCTTGTTCCTTTTTTTTGCTGCACATGCGATAACACCTGCAAAACTGTGTAAGTGACCAATAAACTTTGATTTGATTCCAGTAATGGAATGTGCGAAATGGAATGAATGATAACAACAACGCAAATCAATTATTCCTTGGAGATGGAATGTTCAAAAAATAAAATACAAATGCTATCAAAACCCTTTCATGGATTTTAGCAGTAAAATCTTGGTTGCCTTTTCTACATCTGCACAGGTAAATATGTTCTATTTTATTATAGTTTTAATCGTTTATGTCCTTGGTAGAAAGTCTAATGTTGTTCTCTTCTCAAGATGTTCAGTCTAAGTGCGGAATGCCTTCAAACCCACTGGGGACAAACTGTTTAAATCAAGGTTGTTTCAATATAATTTGTCAAGGTATTGTGCCGTGGAATCTATGTGGAAAATACATTGGATTTGAAAAAAATCATCAACGCTGTTGCTTTGAGGGTAACATTTCAAGCCCGTGATTATGTCATCATGTTAACCAATTGTCAACATAGACAAACCTTGTATAAAATATGTTGAATGTGTAACTTTTGAACCACATCAGATCTTCAAAGTAATATCCAATATAAGAAAGAAACTGTAAACTGGGCAGCACCTCTTACTGGAAAGTTGATCCTCTTTAGGCCTGTGTAGCACTCATCAACAGCCATCGATTCAATTCAACCCAGGATTCAACAAGAAATAGACAGTACATATAGGAATAGGGGTTCAAGCTTCGGTTGATTTAAAACGCAATCTGCAAGTCAATAAGAAATGTGTTGGATTCACGTCTCCTCTGTGAATCTCATCTCATCCGAAAATCTCATTTAAAGACTAGGATGTATTTAAAGTGAAATGAAAGTTTGAATTTGATTTAGTCCTATTCTTTAACTTAGATTTTTGGTTGAAATGGAAATGTGAACCCAACATATAAGTTATTAATTTGTAGACAAGCTGGAATTAAAGCCTGACTCGGTGGCACAGATAGAGCTACAGTATCAATATAATTTTTTGATAATACGGTTAATAGCCTATTAACTTGTCGACAAGTTAACAACTGATATGTTGGATTCACGTCTCCATCTCAACCCAAAATAAAAGGTAAAGAAATAAAATAATAGGATTAAGCCAGTGGCTCAGATCTACATATACTTTAAATGTTGATATCTGGTTGTGTTGTCAACCGAACACAGTTCAATATTACTTTTGTCAGACAGTAAATAGCCTAATGTTAAAGCTATCTTACAAACTAATGTATCAGCATTTATTCGACCTTAAAACGAGTAACAATAAATGTCTTCTTACGTAATCAGAGAAAGCCTGCATGTTCAGGGTCGCAGGTCTGTGGAAATCATCACCATTGCTATAATAATCTGCATGGAATCTCAAACCACATTGATCACTTGCACCACGTACTTAAAGATATCTTGCAGTGTTTTCATTTGTTTCTTTTTAAATGCAGTATTGATAAATGTATTATTTAATCGTCGCAAATGTGAGTGACAGACAATTTATGTACCAACAACACTAGTTTGAATGTGTTTAGATTTGTTGGCCAGTCTTTCCATGAATGAATAAATGAAGGTTAAATAAAAATAAAAATAAATGAACTGCATTTATTCAGTTCTCCAGGAGGGGGCAGTCTTGTCTAAATTTTAAACCTATAAAATACCATGACCTGACATTTGAATTCATATTTCTAAAGCAAGTCTGTTTGACTGGACTATAGTTGTTTGAATAGGTCTTAGTCTATGTGGCTTTCTTTCATTCATTGTCATACATTGTAAAGAATTGAACACAACATTATTCAAAAGCAGGCTACAAAACAATCACATCTTCTGTATGTGATTAAACTGAATAGGAGGGATGAGTAAGAATGAGGCATGTATTTAAATATAACTGCTTTGTTTGTTTGCGGTTGTGACCCTTTTTGGTGATCTCCAACTCCGAGACATCATAATGTCAGCATATTTCCAGCTCCACTTATTTCGGAGCTTTACAAAACAGACATTGCACACTTTATGAAACAGCCAGGTCTCAACTTCAAACAAATATGTATACTATAATGATTTAACTTTGTGAAGACAAATAACCTGTTATCTTGCTTTTCCGAACATGTAATGACTGTTGGATCATCATGACACAAATCAATCTCTAGTTTAAACCGCCGCATAGATTTGATGTCTATCCTAGACCTCCGGATACAATTACTGTTCCATCAATTAAAGTTGTGCATTACCTCCGATGTTATCACCACACATTCATCGCTTTCTTGTTATATAACAATCTGACACAGACAGACATTTTCAAGAGAAAGTAACATCCTTCACAATGGTAGGCGTTGGACTAAGTCTGCTTTCTGACTATAAATTATCATCCGTTTTCACTGTTGGAGTTGGCCTTAATGCCTCACTCGGCTCTCTTGTTCCTCAAGTTGTTTTTCTCGTTTAGTGCCCTGTGGTACTTTTGTGTGGTTTCTCTAGAGAGCCATAAATTTGGCCTTTGAGGCTCTCTGTGTCAGGGTGAAGCCCCACTGTCTGACACTGCAGGCTGGGCCAAGCTGGGGCTTTGTGTGGGCTCCCGCTCCCATGTGGCATTGGGGATATGAACCACTCTGGGAATCTGTGGCTCTAGGTACAGAACTAGGATCAGTTTACCCATCCCAAAGCTACTAGGAAAGTGCCAAACTGGCCTGAGATCAGTGTCTGTAGGGGCAACTTACAGAAATTAATACAGAGCCGTTGGCAGAACAATCTGGAATGGCTGTTGTATTTGCCAGAGAGAGTTTCATTTCCATAAGCTCACCATACTTCAACATGTTAAATGCTTTTGTAGGCCTTACTATGCTCCCTTGACATTCTCTTGAGGAGATACGGGTGTTTTGTTATGCTTGACAGTCCTATTTGACACAACAACACAATGATCAGCTTCCAAACCAAACAATCTGAAAAGAGCGGCCGTCATGGTGAAGGTAACCCCTGGCAACCACTCTCAGACAGGAGCTGGTCTTGTGGACGCCGTATCTTATATGCTGTTTGGTAGTGATGTCAGGTGCATGCAGCCTCACTGGAGCGATACAAACGCAACAAACACAAACACAGCAGTATCCTCAGTAACTGATTTTGAGCTCTCTGTCGGAGCCAGTGACGTATCCACTCTTAGAAAAAAGGGTTCCAAACGGGTTCCTCGGCTTTCCCCATAGGAGAACCCTTTTTGGTTCCAGGTAGAATTATGTTGGGTTCCGCGTAGAACCCTCTGTGGAAAGGGTTCTACATGGAACTCAACATGGTTCTGCCTGGAACCAAAAGTGTTCTACCTGTAACCAAAAAGGGTTCTTCAAAGGGCTCTCCCATGGGGACAGCCAAAGAAACCTTTTAGGTTCTAGATAGCATCTTTCTTCTAAGAGTGTAGACCTATAGGCTTTGAAGTTGTCCAAATATTTGGAGACGCTTTAGGCCTACTTGTAGCTCTCGCTGTATGCCTAAAGGCCTACATAACACTATGATGTGTGTGAGAGTTTTCAAGAGGCATTGGGACAACCCACAAACAGTTGCTTGGAAATGGCTTGTATTTATTTGAGCTCACGTCAATGTGAAGTGTTTCAGGGTGTGAAACAGTTCTACTCACAAGCTTGAAAGTAGATTCAAAATAGTTCAAACAGGTCGATATAATAATAGCAGCTGTAACCTAGTTATCTCATCTCATCTCCTCTAATCTCGTCTCATCTCTTTGCTTGAGTCGTCTGTGTACATATATTTTGGCCTGATTAAGTGGTATGTCTCTTGGTTTAATAGCTTGGTAAGACCACTTGGTCTCCGGGGCCCATAATTGGACCTCTCAGAGATGTGCTTATTGCCAGATCTTGTGGCTTCGTCCTCTCACAGGCAGCCAATGGGCTCAGCGTCATTTGGTCAAAATGGGCTTACTTTGTCTCTGAGCCAATCACATTCATTCTTTCATAAACCCTCGGGAGTTCAAAAGCCAAGTGCATAATTACGCCTTAAACCAATCTGCAAATGTAGTGGTCTTTGAGCAGCAAACAGTTGGCCCAGATTCATCCACTCACCAGGAATGGCCATCTAGGCTTTTAGAGTCACAACAAGCTCTGTGTCTTGGAGAAAATTGCTGTCGAATTGGAGCAGATATGGAACGTGAAAGAGATTAATGTCACATGCATTTTACATTAGGGGATCAGTGTGATCCATTTCCTCGACCTCAATGGGTATCATCCTTGTGTCTTTGTGGTTGTGATGGGGTCTAGAGCCACACAGACAGTGTCCCAGAGCCTCTTCATTTTACCATTGTGTGTGCGTGTGCATGTGTGTGTGTTTTTTAAAAACCTTTCTTCATGGCCTGACTTCAGTTATCCTCTGCGTGTCTGTTTGAGAGAGAAACAGGAGACATGGAGTGTAGTTGGGGCTGTGTCGCTTAAAACAGACAGGTCTCATCTCTCTCCTCTCTGTGTTCACCTTAATAACAGCTCCTATCCACACACACTTTGATGCCCTTGGCTTTACGAACCTCGCTTTAAAACACACCATCTCTCTCTCTCTCTCTCTTTCCCTCCCATCCTCCTCTTCTCCCTGCTTTATTTGCAGGCAGCTTTAGCGCCAGACACCCTGAGGCAGCAGTAGCGCCAGAGAGTCTTCCCACCTCTGTTTTTGTGGTGGGAGATGACATGTCGAAGCTTTGAAGGGTAGGAAGAGGGAGGGAGAGAGGAGGAACACATCACTCTTTAGCAGAGGGACTGAAATGTCATGTGGCCTGCAGTCCGCCCAGATTCCCTGGCTGTCTATGTGGGCAGGGAGGAATGGCGACAGGAAGCAACCCCCCCCCCCCTCCCTTTTTCTCATTCCCTCACTCCTTCTCCGGTCTCTCCCCTGCTCTCTGTGTTTCCTCTCTCTCTCTCCATTTCAGTTTTGGGCAACATTGTAGCTGTGTGTGAATCTGATTTTAGACGAACGGTTGTAAAGTAGTTTTCTTTCAGTTTTGTCATAGGCGTGACGACTTGTCACTCATATCTCAATGGTGTGTGAAAGTGTAGGTGTGAATGGGCAGAACAGACAATGGGCAGATCCTTAGGCAGATCCTTAGGTATTACACACACCTGAAGAGGATTGAAGAAATCAATATTAAAAAGTGTAGCAAGTTTGTATTTGTTGTCACACACACTGAGTGTACAACACATTAATTGAGATGTGACATAGACTGACCAGGTGAATCCAGGTGAACGCTATGCTCACTTATTGATGTTACTTGTTAGATCCACTTCAATCAGTGTAGGTGAAGGGGAGGAGATCGGTTAAAGAATCATTTTTAAGCCTTGAATCAATTGAGACGTTGATTGTGTATGTGTGCCCTTCAGAGGGTGAACGGGCAAGACAAAATATTTAAGTTCCTTTGAACAGGGTATGGTAGTAGGTGCCAGGCGTACCGGTTTGTGTCAGGAACTGCAATGCTGCTGGGTTTTTCATGCTCAACAGTGTCCCGTGTGTATCAAGAATGGTCCACCACCCAATGGACATCCAGACACAACTGTTGGAAGCATTGGAGTCAAAATGGGCCAGCATCCGGTGGAACGCTTTCCACACCTTGTAGAGTCCATGACCTGACAAATTGAGTCTGTTCTGAGGTCAAAAAGGGGTGGAGGGTTGGAGGGCGTGTTCTTAATGTTTTGTACACTCAGTGTATGGAGGTGGGCACACCAACACCACCTGATTGTACTGTAAGAGGCCATTGTTGATGAGTTATCTAAAATAAATGTCTGCGTGAAAAAAATGAATTGCCTTTTGCGAACTCAAACTTGTAAAAATGTATATGAAACAATTTACAGTACAGTGGCTTGCGAAAGTATTCAGCCCCCTTGGCATTTTTCCTATTTTTTCCTATTACACCCTGGGATTAAAATAGATTTTTGAGGGTTTTGTATCATTCGATTTACACAACATGCCTACCACTTTGAAGATGCAAAATATTTTCTATTGTGAAATAAACAAGAAATAAGACAAAAAACTGAAAACTTGAGCGTGCATAACTTTTCACCCCCCATTGTCAATACTTTGTAGAGCCACCTTTTGCTGCAATTACAGCTGCAAGTCTCTTGGGGTATGTCTCTATAAGCTTGGCACATCTAGCCACTGGGATTTTTGCCCATTCTTCAAGGCAAAACTGCTCCAGCTCCTTCAAGTTGGATGGGTTCCGCTGATGTACAACAATCTTTAAGTCATACCACAGATTCTCAATTGGATTGAGGTCTGGGCTTTGACTAGGCCATACCAAGACATTTAAATGTTTCCCCTTAACCACTCAAGTGTTGCTTTAGCAGTATGCTTAAGAGTCATTGTCCTGCTGAAAGGTGAACCTCCGTCCCGGTCTCAAATCTCTGAAAGACTGAAACAGGTTTCCTTCAAGAATTTCCCTGTGTTTAGCGCCATCCATCATTCCTTCAATTTTGACCAGTTTCCCAGTCCCTGCCGATGAAAAACATCCCCACAGCATGATCCGGCCACCACCATGCTTCACTGTGGGGATGGTGTTCTCAGGGTGATGAGAGGTGTTGGGTTTGCACCAGTCATAGCGTTTTCCTTGATGGCTAAAAAGCTAAATTTTAAACTCATCTGTTTGGGGAGTCTCCCACATGCCTTTTGGCGAACACCAGACATGTTTGCTTATTTTTTTCTGGCCACTCTTCCATAAAGCCCAGCTCTGTGGAGTGTACGGCTCCAATCCCCGCTGTGGAGCTTTGCAGCTCCTTCAGGGTTATCTTTGGTCTCTTTGTTGCCTCTCTGATTAATGCCCTCCTTGCCTGTTTCGTGAGTTTTGGTGGGCGGCCCTCTCTTGGCAGGTTTGTTGTGGTGCCATATTCTTTCAATTTTCAAAGTTTCTGATATTTTTTTTATAACCCAACCCTGATCTTTACTTCTCCACTACTTTGTTCCTGACCTGTTTGGAGAGCTCCTTGGTCATCATAGTGCCGCTTGCTTCGTTGTGCCCCTTGCTTAGTGGTGTTGCAGACTCTGGGGCCTTTCAGAACAGGTGTATATATACTGAGATCATGTGACAGATCATGTGACACTTAGATTGCACACAGGTGGACTTTATTTAACTAATTATGTGACTTCTAAAGGTAATTGCTTGCACCAGATCTTATTAAGGGGGTGAATACATATGCACGCACCACTTATCCGTTTTTTATTTTTTATAATTTTTTTCATTTCACTTCACCGATTTGGACTATTTGTGTATGTCCATTACATGAAATCCAAATAAAAATCAATTTAAATTACAGGTTGTAATGCAACAAAATAGGAAAAACGCCAAGGGGGGTGAATACTTTTGCAAGGCACTGTATTTTCCATGTATAATAATACATACAAACAAGAAAAAGGATGTTGATCGCATAGCACATCTCTTTGGCTAAGCTTTCAGGTCTCCTCACCCATCTTTATAGTTCATCACTGTTTATCTTTCTATGTGTTCAGAGTTAGAGTAGATCTTTGTGTTGGGCATAAAACACCAGGGATTACAGAGGAGACAGACAGACAAGGACCATCCGGAGACGATCATCAAGCACAATTGCTGCTTTGCTCCGATGACTTTCGGTATGGGGGCTTGAACACAGAATACACACCTTAAAGGTAGCGCCAGAGATATCTAGCAGTCATGGAAATAAAAGGATGAAAGGGAAAGGAAAGTCTGCTGAGTGTTTGATGTACTTGTTTTAAGTTACTTCTTCAACCACACCTGGATGTTTTAATGTGGGTAATGGCATGTGTTCAAATGGCTGTTACGCTACAAACCGATTTTGAAAGTGAGACCCAGAGCATCCCTATCGACGCTTATTAGGTTATTGTCCGTTGACCGAGACTAAACAGAGACTGTTACAGGACCCAGACTTTGCTGTGTCGAGTGTGTGTTCATGTGTGTGTTTCAAGTTTTATTATTTGTATGTACAGGATAGCCATGCTATACACTGTCCAATGAAATGCTTACTTGCAGGTTCCTTCTCGACAATGAAACCTCAATAGGAAATAATATAAGATAAGAACACGAACATAAAGTAAATGGCTCAGTAGAATAGAATAAACATTTGAGCATAAGTATAACTCAGGAAGTTACAATTTATAGTCCAATATTTACCCTGTTTTGGGGAAGATGGGATTCAGAGGCAAGTGTTTAAATTGTGCAGTATTAGCAATAGTAAATAAGAGTTTGGTAGCAGCAGTTGTGATGTGTGTGTGGCATGAATGTGTGTATAATGACTGAGTGACTGAGTGCATGTGTGCTAAGGTGCGGAGAGTCAGTGCAGGTGTGTGTGTGTGTCTGTCTGTCTTTTTACTAACCCATCTCCAGGCACTTGCCTTTAAACATCCAACGAGGTCGACTCCCACTCCGCAATCAATGAGTGGCCTCAAGAGAAACCTAGCAACCGATCTCTCTAAGAGCACTTCATGCCGGCTATCGAACAAAGTGCCTGTCCAGACTCTACATCTATCTCACTCAGCTGATCTCACCCCTACAAGTGGTCTTTGCTACATCACTGATATCATTACAGCCTGGGTTGATATTTCAGCCATTACCACAGACAGAACGGGGGAGAGATTACAGGGTAAAGCAGTCATTACACAAACCATTAGTGCGACAAGGTATTATTATGCAGTAGACGTCAGGTGAGATGTCAGACCTACTAGGCTGTCTGTGTCACTCCAGGCTTTGCATGATCAGCACTCTCACCACAGAGGGATAGCCTTGTGTTCTTTGGCTGAGTTCTCATGGGAATTGACAATGGCGTTTGATATTAGACTGTGATACTTTCTCATTACAAGATGTGTTTCTTCTGTTAATGTAGCACTTAATGCCAACAATCCTGAGCTGATAGTTACTTCCAGAGAAACCCTGTGCGGAAGGTGTAGGCCTACAGCTTTTTGAAATTCTTACAGTAATAGCATGAACTCGTTTCGCAACATGTTACAGAGTTGCGTCGTCTCACATTTCAGCCGTGTTGAGATCCTTTTTCGTTTCACTTTTAGATTTCAAACTCCTAACAACTCTTCCCTAAAGTGTGTTAAAAGCATCAGGAAAATGCCACAAATGTGAATGAGCACATAAATTACACCGCCCCTTTTTCCCCTCCTGTTTTTTCTTGTTGTGTCTACATTTTCCATGGCTGGCCTCCCAACTGCTGAGAGTGCTGTTCCTTGAAACCGCAGTGTATTTTGAAACAAGGTCGAGAGAAAGCCAGTGGCTCCAAAAGCAGGCACAAGCCTCCCAGTGTTCCAGTGTTCAGGCTGGGGCTTGGCACTTGCCCTGACCAGAGGGGTCCAGCCAGAAGCGGCGCTTGCTGTGTGTGTGTGTGTGTGTGTGTGTGTGTGTGTGTGTGTGTGTGTGTGTGTGTGTGTGTGTGTGTGTGTGTGTGTGTGTGTGTGTGTGTGTGTGTGTGTCTCAGTGTGTTTCTTTGTGCGTGCGTGCGTGCGTGCGTGCGTGCGTGCGTGCGTGCGTGCGTGCGTGCGTGCGTGCGTGCGTGCGTGCGTGCGTGCGTGCGTGGACGTGTTGAACTATTATTGTGGGGATCAGAAGTCTCTACAAGAATAGTAAACAAACAAAAAATTGACCAACTGGGGACATTTTGTTGGTCCCCACAAGGTCAAATGCTATTTCAGGGGGTTTAGGGTTAAGGTTAGGATTAGTTGTAGAATTAGGTTTAGGAGCTAGGGTTAGTTTTAGGGTTAGGGTTAGGAGCTAGGGTTAGGTTTAGGGTTAGGGTTAAGGTTAGGGTTAGGGAAAGAGTACGGGTTAGGGTTAGGTTTAGGGTTAGGGAAAATAGGATTTTGAATGGGACTGAATTGTGTGTCCAAGACTGTGCGTGTGTGTGTGTGTGTGAGAGAGAGAGAGAGAGAGAGAGAGAGAGAGAGAGAATTACAGTGTTTGAATTAGTAGTGTGTGTGTATATGTGTTTGTGCTTGTTTACATTTCCCCTAACTATGGAACCTAACTGATGAATGAATAAACACCAGCAACACCCTACTCCAAGTAAAGGTCTCATGCTTGGTTTCTGTTTGAGGGTTTCTAAGTTTTTGTTAAAAATACCCCCCCCCCCCCACCCCTCCTCCTCCATCCCCCATGGTGGTGTCTGCTTGTTACTGAGCTGGAGGTTGGCCCAGATGTACAGCACAGGAATTCGACCGATCTACACAGGAGGAGACAGAGGGAGCATTGCTAAATTGGTTCCATACCTTGGCTGACAGTGGTGACGTCATTGAGCTCCGAGAAGAATGGCCTACGCTGTTGATAAGTAGTGAGCTGGTGACACTGACACTGCCACCCCCAAAATTCCATAGCTGCTCGTTGGCTATCATTATAGCTACAACACAACGTTGTTGAAACTAGAGAGTAACTTGTCTTGAACTATATAGTGAACTGTAAGTGATGCAGGGCCTACATCAGGTCATTAGAAGGGGACCACAAATAAAACCCTGAGTCGTACCATTTGCACACATGGATATGACATTAATCCGGAAGGCTCCATAAGTATGTCATTCAGCGTTTCAATGGAAACCTATTCATCTGTCTTCGTCCTCCGTCGGAACATCCTCCCAGGGTCTGGAAGTCTAGAACGCAACACACAAAACCGCCGCGAAACATAAATAAATGGCTGTATTTCTTCTTCTTGTGCTTTTGTCAGGTCAGGACACTCCGCTGTGGCGTTGCCAAGTTGAGAATCTACATTTGGGTTTGGCTGTTCCCGCCCTCCCTTCTGCTCGGTCGCCCCAGAAACCACGGGAAAAGGAAGCCGAAGACCTCTGAAGGCTCAGAAAATATTGTCCTGGGTAAAAATGGCCACTTGAATGGCAACATTCATCCCCCATCCACTACAAACAAAAGGACTTTGACCGAGAGAGAGAAAGAGATGTGCAGTTGTCTTTTTTTGTTTCTGCTTTTGTGGCTACAGTTACACTTTCATTATCACTTTTATTTAACAGCTAATGTGAGCACAGTTTATGATTGATATGTTTACAGCAACTATACACTTTTTCCAAATGTTGTTTACTTGTGTTTTGAATTCTACTATTGTCTGCTGGTGGTTGCATTTGTGGACTTCTAGGGAAGGAGAAACGTCATGCATAATGAGGTCAGGTCTGTCGCACTGTACCTGTAGTAGCTTAGCCATGAAATGTACTTGAAATGTGATATACTGTAACTGTAGTCAATGTCTCTCCATTGCCATCTTTTTCCATCCCACTACTATGGAACTTTATCCCCCAACAAACACACATAAAAACTAAATTTCCACCCCACACACACAGACACACACTTCCTGGAACTCAAACACAAACACTCATACACATACAAACAGCCCCCCACAAACAAACTGTCCCGCCCCCCACCAACACATGATTTTGGTGTCTTTAATGGAGGCTAAGGCGTGGTCTATATACAGTAGGTGGTGTGTGTGTGTGAGTGTGTCTGTATTTGTGTGTGTGTGTACACATCCGTTTATATGTGTGCGTGTGTGTGTGCTGCTGCATGTGTTTATGTGTGTGTACATGTGTGTGTGCTCCCTCAGTGAGGAGGGCCATCTGGTCACCCCGCCATGCCGTTCGTGGTCCCTGTGAAGTGCTGTCAGCGTAGCCGCTGTGGGCGACCGTGGCGACTGGAGGCTTGCTGAGCAGCACATCCAGGCTGGGCTCCCACCTCAGAAAAGGACATTTGGGTTTGCTCAAATGAAGGGGTTGCTCGTGAGCTATATACAGAACCCTGTACCAGTCCAGCACCACCCACGATATTCCACATGAGAACCAGTGTGTGTGTGTGTGTGTGTGTGTGTGTGTGTGTGTGTGTGTGTGTGTGTGTGTGTGTGTGTGTGTGTGTGTGTGTAGTGGGAAGAGGGGTGGGTGGGTGGGTGGAGTGTGTGTGTGTGTGTGTGTGCATGCACATATGTGCACATAATGTAGTGTTTGGTTCTGAAATACAATACAATTAAAGTAAAAAATACTAAATAAAATGGTCTATCATCACATCACTCCATTCATTAGCATTATCACTTGGCTACAGACCTGCAATGTGGTATAAGAGTCATTAGCGATTCTGAGCTCATTTACACCTTACACAAGCACTGACACATCTATTCACATGCCTTGCATAAAGCCAGGGCACACTCCAACTCATTCTTACGCCGCCACAGACAATATGTACTGTAACGACAGTAAAACCGCAAACTCAGATTCCACAAATCACACAAATGAAAGCATAGATCATTGCATAGATCACAAACCTTTTGACGCAACATCTAAATAGCGCATACCTAAGCTGAGACATTGTCAGTCCCTTCTCGCCTTGCTTGTATAAACAGTCATTAGGGCTTCGCTGTCTGATTGAAACACTTGGTTGCAGATCAGATCGCAGATCATTGAAATATGATGAGTGGGGCAGAACAGCTTGATCCCGGAGATGAATGAGAAACCTGCTTGTAGGAAACTTTGGTTCAAGTGAGATCATAGGCATTTTTCTTTCGATGCCCATCAATTAAGTTTAGTGGTTAGCTACTGCCGCCGCTCTTTAGACTGAGTAATCCGCTGAAACAGGGACCTTGTGGATTTCCTGAGTTGCCTCAGAGTGAAGCAGTGCTGCTGTAGCCTACATTGACATCCTTAGCTACCGGGGGACTGACTGCACACCCGGTACACTGATAAACATTGCAGAAACGGATCATAGCGATGAGACTGGGTTCTCTCATGATTAGTCAATCAATTGCTCAGCGTATAATATTTTGCTGAATATACATGTAGCTACTGCAAGTAAAATATAATTTCACTAATGTGCAGTACTCTAGCTGAAAGAGTGTAAGTACCTCCTCCACTGCGTGTTTTAGATGTATCCAAGACGAAAGCAACCAAATAAACTCCCGAACGCCTACACGTTAAACAGCCAAACCACCCAAGTGGGGACAACCTTCAACAACTCCAAAGAAGTCTCTCTAGGTCATGAATATTAGGTTAAGGTTATTTTAGGCAACCCTGCCTTGCTCCAGGAGGAAATTACAGTGGAGTGGGCTATTCCACCAGTACAATTTTCCTGTTTCTCTTTTCAAAGGAAGCGGTATTCCTCGAGGAAGACCTGTTAAATTTACGAGCCCTCCGGGCAGAAAGTTGACCCTTGAACAGGACGGGGCTCCTGCCGCCCCTCTTAAAGGGCCGAGGAGACATGGCCACGGAGCTTTTCTGTCTATCGTCGGATGGAGACGTAAACGTTTCAGGACAGGACACTTTATCGCCTCACTTAATCTCTGAAGTTATAGGGATGTGATCAATCAAAACAGATATGCAAAAGTTTTCAGGCTAGGGCGAAAACGGCCATCTTGCCCTTGAGATGTACCATCATTTTTTAAAGGGCTCTCCGGATAAAAGTAAAACAAATGCAATGTGTCAGCATTACATGTGTCACAGTTGTAACAGTTTACTGTGAGAATATGTTTTTTGGACTCTCCAAACAATATATTTGAAGCAAAAATAAACTAAACCGGCAATCAAATACACTGCATGGGCCGAACGAACGTTGCGTTTGTCTGACCCCGGAAACTCCTGGATACAGATTTGAATTGAATAGGGGGCGCTATAAATTCTCAATATCGTCTCCAGACGACCAACTGCACCAGAACTAAAGCAGCTAGTTCCTCTTGCCTAGACAGGAGAAAGGCCTTGGAAGAATGACGACGATCACTACTTCCTCCTGTAGTGTTTACACAACCAGACGTCTACTGCTCTGCCATAATTATGCCAGTGGTGGAGAATCAAAGGTAAACTGGGCATTACTTTTGATACACACAGACAGGCGCCCGTACCTCTTCACAGACACAGACACGCACAAACACATACTTTCCTGTCCCATCCATGCTTGTGAGTTCATAAAGTCCCTCAGAAACCCATTTCACTTTATACTGCGCCTTTGATCTTGTCCCAAAAAGCACTGCTTGCTATAATTGCGTGCTAAATGTCACATGATAAAATACAACCAGGGAATTAATTACACCTGAAAGTAGCAGACGCGTGGTGTGCTGACATACAATGTTAGTGATGTATATGCTTATATCACTCCCCACATAATCATCATCAATTAATTTGAACAATAATACAAATCATGCTTCATGTCCCCTGAAGGCAAGTCAATATGCTGTATATCAACGATTCCTGTTGAATGTCATGAACAGTGGGCCATGCTCTTTCCGTCTTTCCGCTTCCCGTCCCAGGGCCCCTGCCTGCAGTGTAGTGAGAGGAGGAAGGGTGGACTTGGGACTGGAGCGGTGCTCTCTCTGCTGTGCTGTGCTGGTTAATTATGGGTCCTGGGTCGGGATCTGTAGCTCTGCTCTGCTGGCCTGGCTGGGTGGGTGTTGGAGCCAGTGGGTCTGGCACAGGGAGGTCTGGCCACAGACCCCAGCGGTGACGGCATGAAGTCTGGGACGAGTCAGAACACCAGCTCAGAGGGTTTGGAGCATTCCTTGCATTCCCTCCCTCCCTCTTCCCTACCACGGCTGCCTGCCTCCTCTCTAGGTTAGATCCTCCACTGTAGAAGGAAAAAAGAGAGAGAGCAGGGGCTTTCGTGCATGCGTGTGTAAGAGAGAGAGAGGGTGTGTGTGTGTGTGTGTGTGCGTATGTGTGTGCGTATGTGTGTCCATGTATTTATGTGTGTCCACATGCATGTGTTTGGGTAGTGGACATGCTGTAAGTCTCAGGTGCAGGACAGTATCTGTCCAGCCCAATCAAACAATACTAGATCCCTGGTTGATGCGCAAGCAGTCTGCCTGCCAAGGCATCTCTCAGGGCGTGTGTTTGTTAATGTGTAGGACAGCTGAGTGGTTGCAGAAAGGAAAAGAAGCACTAAATATTTCCTAGGACAAGCATCCCATGTCTTCTAATGACTATTCCTATGGAGATATACACGTGTCATTGGATTCAGCCTATAGTAATGGTAATGGTAAATTCAACCAAGGAAAGTTAGGCATGTGAAGACAATGTGGGATATGTTGACATGAGGTGTCTTGATATGTTGTGTGTGTTTCGGAGACGACATGCTGCAAGTACAGAGAGGTGTGTGGGCTGTGGGGAACCAGAGGCGGGGTTACGGTCGAGATAGTAAAAACACAGATCAAAGGTCACCAACACATCTATTGGTCTCGGGGTGTTTCCAAGGGTATGGAAGTCGGCCATAATAACGGCCATCTTTAAATCAGGCGACCCTGCTGATGTGAGTAACTACAGGCCCATTAGTATACTACCTGTGGTGTCAAAGGTTGTTGAAAAGTGTGTAGCAGAACAACTGATTGCCCACCTCAACAACAGCCCCTTCACATTACAGTCCATGCAGTTTGGCTTCAGAGCGAAACACTCCACAGAAACGGCCAACTGCTTTCTTCTGGAAAATGTGAAGTCCAAGATGGACAAAGGGGGCGTTGTTGGGGCTGTGTTTCTGGACCTAAGGAAGGCTTTTGATACTGTTAACCAAAATTGTCCAAGTTCAACTTTTCCCCCGATGCCTTGAGATGGATGAAATCATACCTTGAAGGCAGAACTCAGTGTGTCAGAGTGAGCAATGAGCTGTCGCCCACTCTTAGCTATGATGTGGGCGTGCCCCAAGGGTCAATACTGGGGCCCCTCCTGTTCAGCCTGTACATTAATGATCTGCCTTCTGTCTGTACTGGGTCTGAAGTTCAAATGTATGCAGATGATACAGTGATATATGTGCATGCAAAGAGCAAACAACAAGCTGCACAAGAACTCACTACTGTAATGGTCCAGGTTACAAAGTGGCTCAGTGACTCGTGTTTGCATCTCAATGTGAAAAAAACTGTTTGCATGTTCTTCACAAAGAGGGCAACAGATGCTACTGAGCCAGATGTCTATGTGTCAGGGGAGAAGCTCCAGGTGGTATCTGATTTTAAGTACCTTGGCATCATACTTGATTCCAACCTCTCTTTTAAAAAGCATGTGAAAAAGGTAATTCAAATAACCAAATTCAACCTAGCTAATTTCCGATTTATACGAAATTGTTTGACTACAGAGGTAGCAAAACTGTACTTCAAATCTATGATACTCCCCCACTTAACATACTGCTTGACCAGTTGGGCCCAAGCTTGCTGTACAACAGTAAGACCTATTCAGTCTGTCTACAAACAGGCTCTCAAAGTGCTTGATAGGAAGCCCAATAGCCATCATCACTGTCACATCCTCAGAAAGCATGAGCTCCTGAGTTGGGAAAATCTTGTGCAATACACCGATGCATGTCTTGTATTCAAGATCCTAAATGGCTTGGCTCCCCCTCCACTCAGTATTTTTGTTAAACAGAAAACCCAAACATATGGCAGCAGATCCACAAGGTCTGCCATGAGAGGTGACTGTGTAGTTCCCCTAAGGAAAAGCACCTTTAGTAAATTCGCTTTTTCTGTGAGAGCTTCCCATGTCTGGAATACACTGCCATCAGACACACATAACTGCACCACATATCACACTTTCACAAAATGCATGAAGACATGGCTAAAGGTCAATCAGATTTGTGAACATGGTCCCTAGCTGTGTGTTGCCGCTTTCCATGTCTGTTGTCTGTATGGTGAGGTGTGGAAACACTTTGTCGCTTTTATGAATTTTGTCTTGCTGCTTTTTGTTCTATGTTGCTCTGTCTGTATGCTACGTCTTGCTTGTCCTATGTTGCTATGTCTTGTTCTATGTTGCTATTGTCTATATTGTAATTGTTTTTAATAACCTGCCCAGGGACTGCGGTTGAAAATTAGCCGGCTGGCTAAAACCGGCACTTTTACTGAAACGTTGATTAATGTGCACTGTCCCTGTAAAAATAAACTCAAACTCAAACTCAAACTCAAAGCAGGTAGTACGTCAAATGGCTCCAGTGTGTACGCAGTCCGGAGTCGTCTTTGCAAGCCTCCTAACTCTATCCCCATGACAAAACAATAAGGCATTTACCACCGTTGCGATGGAGACTAAAACATGGAACACACGTTTGCATGTTAGCTTGAAAGAGTTTGCTGTTGTTGGAAGGCTTGTAGCTTGTAGCATGTTAGCATTGAAGAGTTGAATAACCTTTGCTGATGTTGGAAGGCTTGTAGCTTGTAGCATGTTAGCATTGAAGAGTTGAATAACCTTTGCTGATGTTGGAAGGCTAGTAGCTTGTAGCATGTTAGCATGTTAGCATGAATAACCTTTGCTATTGTTGGAAGGCTTGTAGCTTGTAGCATGTTAGTGTGACCTTTTAGTTGTCCACCACTGTGGGGAAGTAATGAAAGGGTTAAATGACCTGCTATCCCTTTAAAAGGCAACTGCAGTCAGAAACGTTAAGAAACTACTATGGAGCCTACATCAGGTGATTGTTTTGGTGTCCATTGTTTGAAAGTGTCCTCATGGTCAGCTTTTCAAATAAGTAAGGATATTGAAATAGTTTGTTTGAATATATGATAACGCTTTACATTACATTTACCCTTATTATTATGATTTAACTAAACAGTAATAAATGTAGTAACAACATAGTAATACCATAGTAGTTACATAGGTATTGCTACTTAATGCCATGCTAATAGGTTTTAGCAGTATTTGTTACTACACAATTGGAACAAGGACTGTAATTACACATCCACTTGCTGAAGGTTATTCCACCTGTGTAATTACTAATCATATTACACATTTTCTTGTTCCGTTATATAACTACTGTTCGCAATTGCACGTTTGAACGTCACCTGTGATTTAACATGTTAATAACTCGGACCAAAATATGACCTTGTTACATGTTGCTACACAGTGCCGCCACCATCAAATCCACAGGTAATGCCAGGGTCCAATAGGTTTATATCTGTGTTATAACCCGGCTCTAAGGTTATACAGAATCAAAAGTTAACTTATTGAAATAAGAAGTGGTTAATGACAGGGTGTGTCTTGTTACAATTGTTGTCAACAGGTCCTAGCTTATTTAAATCATGAAATAAAGATGGTATCAACACTGGTATTACCTGTGTATTTGATGGTAGTGGAATGGTAATTCACCGGTGAATTTCCAACGTTTAATCACAAAACAGTAGATGCATAGTAGTGGAACAAGAAACGGTGAAATAACATTAGCATTTAAACTTGGGGAATAACCTTCAGCAAGGGATGTGTAATTACACAGTCCTTGTTCCAATTGTGTAATAACTGATACCTGCTTAACCCTATTACCACGTCATTACATAGCAATACCTATGTAACTACTATGTTGTTACTATGGTGTTACTACAGTTATTACTGTGTAGTTACACAGTAATAAGGAGCAACTTAATGTTCAGTGTTACTTTTAAATATATTAACCATGTTCAATGTTATTACCTCACATGAGCGAGTTGAACAAACTTTGCTGTTGCTGGAAGGCTTGTAGCTTGTAGAATATGAGCATGTTAGCATAAAAGTGTTGAGCAAACTTTGCTGTTTATGGAAGGTTAGTCGCTTGTACCATGTTGGCATGTTGGCTTGAAAGAGTTCAACAACCTTTGCTGTTGTTGCATGTCTGTTTTGCTTGCTTGTTGAAAGGAGTGTATCATGTAAGGATATTAGCATAAAATATGCCATTATATGGTCCTCTGTAGCTCAGTTGGTAAAGCATTGTGCTTGCAACATCAGGACAGTGGGTTAGATTCCCGGGACCACCCAGGCGTAAAATGTACGCACACATTACTTTAAGTCGCTTTGGATAAAATCGTCTGCTAAATGGAATACTATTATATTATAAACAGTTTAACTACCTTTGCTGTTGGGTATTCAACTTGCTTTCTTGTTGGAGGTCTTCCATCTTCATTTAGCCATTCTTAACCTAATGTCAATACTCAAAGAGCTGAAGACCTTCAGTAATTTACTGCATATATAGACACATGCTATTGTTATATTATATTTAAAGCTAAACTGTTTCAGGATATAGGTAGAACCTGGCATGAAATAGGCCCCGAGGTGGGGAGAGCACACAAACGTTATTTTGACAAAGCTGGGAGAAGTGGGTATATACACTGAGTGTATAAAACATTAGCATTACCACTATACCCGTTCAAAGGCACTTCAATCTTTTGTCTTGCCCATTCACCCTCTGAATGGCACACATACACAATCCATGTCTCAATTGTCTCAAGGCTTAAAAACCTTCTTTAACCTTCTTTAACCTGTCTCCTCCCCTTCATCTACGCTGATTGAAGTGACATCAATAATGGATCCTGGCTTTCACCTGGATTCACCTGGTCAGTCTATGTCATGGAAAGAGAAGTTGTTCCTAATATTTTGTACACTCAGTGTATATTGAGCTGTGTGCTGTGTCAATTCCCCAATTACAGACCGTGACTCCCCAGACTCGGAGGTGTGCTGGATTTTTTTAAAGAGAGGCGGGCCTCACACCACATATCCATACACACTACCACACCACACAGTAACCAGGTTTCCATCCAACCTTTTAATATGCGAGTAAAGTACATGTCGGAAAAAACATTTAATGACAGGCCTGATTGAAACAGAAACGTTTTCGGTAAAGTTTGAAAATGTCGACAAAACAAAACCAGCTAGACACGGTAGGAAAAATGTATTATGCGAGACATGTCGGTGGAAACACTTCTATGCACAAATGTTGATATAATAACCGCTATATCGAAGTAAGTAGGGCTCCCGAGTGGCGCAGCGGTCTAAGGACACTGCATCTCAGTGCAAGAGGTGCCACTACAGTCCCTGGTTTGATTGCAGGCTGTATCACATCTGGCCGTGATTGGGAGTCCCATAGAGCGGTGCATAATTGGCCCAGCATCGTCCAGGTTTGGCCGGGGTAGGCCGCCATTGTAAATAAGAATTTGTTCTTAACTGACTTGCCTAGTTGAATGAAGGTTACTGGATGTTGCTGGATGTTGTGTGGTCCTCCCACTGAGATTTGTCGGGAAAGAATGCAGTTTATTAGGCTTCAGATTAAATAAATTTATGATGAACTTCACAGGGTTGTGAAAGTGCTTCTTTCCAATACATATCAAGTGTCTAATTCTGGTGACCTGATAATCGACGTTTGGCTGCCATTTGACAAAATAATCCCGCTCTTTTGTCCATAATAATCTCATCATGTAGGCTGTACGTGGCTCTAGCCAACAGAATGCAGGTCTAGAACGCACCTGCCAATACCGAAGTGCACTATAATGCAATTTTTATGTGAAAAACAAACAGTAAAGTTGAAAATGCGATGGAAACCCATTTAAGTTTGGGGGGGAGGTACATGGGGATTTACCCACAAAAGGTATTTTTATGTGCACTACATCATCATGCACAGCCTTTTATCTTCATCAAGTCAATTTAATGAAAACACATTTCTGGTTGGAAAATACGCATATCGTTTATATGCTGATTTTTGAATATTCGCATGAAAATCTATTGCCAATTGGATGGAAACCTAGCTACTCATACACATCCCAGGGAAAAATAGAGTGTGTGAAAATGTATAGAACAGGGCCAACCAAACTGGGGTCACCAGTGGGCCCTGACCAAAAATAAAATAACCATTTTGTAAAGGGGTGCGTAACTGTCACGACTTCCGCTGAAGTCGGTCCCTCTCCTGGTTCGGGCGGCGTTCGGTGGTCGAAGTCACCGGCCTTCTAGCCATCGCTGATCCACCTTTCATTTTCCATTGGTTTTGTCTTGTCTTTCCTCACACCTGGTTTCAATTCCACCAATTACATGTTGTGTATTTAACCCTCTGTTGCCCCATGTCCTTGTCCGGAATTGTTTCTTGTAGTGCTTGTGTATGTTATGCTGGTGGACACCGGGTTTTGTTTGGCCCATTCATTGATTGTTCTGTTTAGGTGGTTTTTATGTTTATTAAACGACACCGTTGTAAATCAGTTTTCGCTCTCCTGCACCTGACTTCTCTGACGCCAGTACGCACCCCGTTACAGTAACTGGTGGCAGTGAAGTCAGACGCAGGAGAGCAGAACTAGGTAATAGCCGGAGCAGTTTAATTTCAAAACCAACGGCATAAAGAAATAACCAACATGGGTACAAAACCTGACGTGCACCAGTAAACATGTGCACAAGCACTTACAACAAACAATTCCACACAAAGACATGGGGGGAACAGAGGATTAAATACACAACACTTAATGAGGGAAATGAGAACTAGGTGTGTAGGAAAACAAGACAAAACAAATGGAAAATGAAAAGTGGATCGACGATGGCTAGAAGACCGGTGACGCCAACCGCCGAACACCGCCCGAACAAGGAGAGGAACCGACTTCGGCGGAAGTCGTGACAGTACCCCCCCCCCCCCACCCCTTGACGCGCGGCTCCAGCAGCGCGCCGACACTGGCCTCGAGGACGACCCGGAGGGCGAGGTGCAGGGCGATCCGGACGGAGACGGTGGAACTCCCGCAGCATTGAAGGGTCCAACACGTCCTCCACCAAAACCCAGCATCTCTCCTCCGGACCGTACCCCTCCCAGTCCACGAGGTACTGAAGGCCCCTCGCCCGACGCCTCGAATCCAGTATGGATCGAACGGAGTACGCCGGGGCCTCCTCAATGTCCAGAGGGTGAGGAGGAACCTCCCGCACCTCAGACTCCTGGAGCAGGCCAGCCACCACCGGCCTGAGGAGAGACACATGGAATGAGGGGTTAATATGGTAATCGGGGGGAAGCTGTAACCTGTAACTCACCTCGTTCAGTCTCCTCAGGACTTTAAATGGCCCCACAAACCGCGGACACAGCTTCCGGCAGGGCAGGCGGAGGGGCAGGTTTCGGGTCGAGAGCCAGACCCGGTCTCACTGCGGTGACGGTCTGCGCTGGTTTCTGGCGCAGCACGGCGCTGAAGGTGAACATGAGCGGTGTCCCATGTCTCCTCCGCACGCCGGAACCAGTCGTCCACCGCATGAGCCTCAGTCTGACTCTGATGCCAAGGAGCCAGAACCGGCTGATACACCAGTACGCACTGGAAGGGGGAGAGGTTAGTGGAGGAGTAGCGGAGCGAGTTCTGGGCCATCTCTGCTCAGGGCACAAACGCCGCCCACTCCCCCGGGCAGGCCTGGCAATAAGACCTCAGAAACCTACCCACATCCTGGTTAACTCTCTCCACCTGCCCGTTACTCTTGGGGTGAAAACCCAAGGTAAGGCTGATCGAGACCCCCAGATGTTCCATGAACGCCCTCCAGACCCTCGAAGTGAACTGGGGACCCCGATCAGACACTATATCCTCAGGCACCCCGTAGTGCCGGAAGACATGCGTAAACAAGGCCTCCACAGTCTGTAGGTCCGTAGGGAGAGCGGGCAGAGGAAGGAGACGGCAGGACTTAGAGAAACGATCCACAACGACCAGGATCGTGGTGTTTCCCTGTGATGGGGGGAGAACGGTCAGGAAATCGATCGACAGGTGCGACCATGGCCGTTGTGGAACGGGTAAGGGGTGTAGCTTACCTCTGGGCAGGTGCCTAGGAGCCTTACACTGAGCGCACACCGAGCAAGCGGAAACATAAACCCTCACGTCCTTGGCCAAAGTGGGCCAGTACTTCCCACTCAGACAGCGCACCGTCCGACCGATGTCTGGATGACCAGAGGAAGGTGACATGTGGGCCCAATAGATCAGCCGATCACGGACAGCAGACGGAACGTACAGACGCTCAGCGGGACACTGGAGGGGAGCGGGCTCTGCACATAACGCCTGCTCAATGTCCGCGTCCAGCTCCCACACTACTGGTGCCACCAGGCAGGAGGCCGGGAGTATGGGGGTGGAATCCATGGGCCGCTCCTTTGTGTCATACAGCCAGGACAGTGCGTCTGCCTTCACGTTCTGGGAACCTGGTCTGTAAGAAAGTGTAAAAACAAAACGGGTAAAAAACATGGCCCACCTTGCCTGGCGAGGGTTCAGTCTCCTCGCTGCCTGGATGTACTCCAGATTGCGGTGGTCGGTCCAGATGAGAAAAGGGTGTTTAGCCCCCTCAAGCCAATGTTTCATGAGCTGAAATAAAAGATCCCAGAAATGTTCCACATGCACAAAAACCTTATTTCTCTCAAATGTGAGTGAATGTTCATTTAATTTCTCTATCATAAGCATCTATCAATGTCGTTTTAGAGAATTTGGTAGTACGTCCAACCGGCCTGACAAAGGCATCCACGCCAGTCCAGGACATCAACATCCGGCTTCTTCACTTGCATAATCATTTGAGACCAGCCACCCGGACAGCTAAAGAAACTGTGGATTTGCACAACCAAAGAATTTCTGCACAAACTGTCAGAAAACGTCTCAGGGAAGCTCATCTGTGTGCTCATCGCCCTCACCAGGGTCTTAACCTGACTGCAGTTCGGCGTCGTAACGGACTACTGCGGGCAAATGCTCACCTTCAACTCTACCGGGTAGATGGCAGACAGTGTGTATGGCGTCTTGTGGGCGAGTGGTTTGCTGATGTCAACATAGTGAACAGAGTGCCCCATGGTGGCTGTGGGGTTATGGTATGGGCAGGCATAAGCTATGGACAACAAACGCAATTGCATTTTATCGATTGCAATTTCAATGCACAGAGATACCGTGACGAGATCCTGAGGCCCATTGTTGTGCCATTCGTCTGCCAACATCACCTCATGTTTCAACATGATAATGCACAGCCCCATGTCACAAGGATCTGTACACAATTCCTGGACGCTGAAAATGTCCCAGTTCTTCCATGGCCCGCATGCTCACCAGATATGTCACCCATTGAGCATGTTTGGGATGCTCTGGATCAATGTGTATGACAGCGTTTTCCAGTTCCCGCCATTATCCACCAACTTCGCACATCCATTGAAAAAAAGTGGGACAACATTCCACATGTCACAATCAACAGCCTGATCAACTCTATGCAAAGGAGATGTTGCGCTGCATGAGGCAAATTGTGGTCACTCCAGAGACTGAGTGGTTTTCTGATCCACTCCCCTACATTTAAAAAAAATATTCAGACCCCTTGACTTTTTCCACTTTTTATTACGTTACAACCATATTCTAAAATGGATTAAGTAAAACGTTGTTCTCAGCAATCTACACACAATGACAAAGTGAAAACAGGTTTTTAGACCAAAAAACAGAAATACATTATTTACATAAGTATTCACACCCTTTGCTATGAGACTCCAAACTTTTGACTGGTACTGTATATATATTGTTGAAGTCTGAAGTTTACATACACCTTAGCCAAATACATTTAAACCTTATAATACTTTTAAATCTTAAAGGAACAACGTCAGTTTCACTCCTTTTAGTGGAATAGTTATGGTTATCCCGGACCAAGTAGTTACAAACAGTTGAAGTCGGAAGTTTACATACACCTTAGCCAAATACATTTAAACTCAGTTTTTCACAATTCCTGACATTTAATCCGAGTAAAAATTCCCTGTCTTCGGTCAAGTAGGATCACCACTTTATTTCAAGAATGTGAAATGTCAGAATAATAGTAGAGAGAATTATTTATTTCAGCTTTTATTTCTTTCATCACATTCCCAGTGGGTCAGAAGTTTACATACACTCAATTAGTATTTGGTAGCATAGCCTTTAAATTGTTTAACTTGGGTCAAACGTTTCAGTTAGCCTTCCACAAGCTTCCCACAATAAGTTGGGTGAATTTTGGCCCATTCCTCCTGACAGAGCTGGTGTAACTGAGTCAGGTTTGTAGGCCTCCTTGCTCGCACACGCTTTCTCAGTTCTGCCCACACATTTTCTATAGGATTGAGGTCAGGGCTTTGTGATGGCCACTCCAATACCTTGACTTTGTTGTTCTTAAGCCATTTTGCCACAACTTTGGAAGTATGCTTGGGGTCATTGTCCGTTAGGAAGACCCATTTGCGACCAAGCTTTAACTGATGTCTTGAGATGTTGCAACATCTTGACTGATGTCTTGAGATGTTGCTTCAATATATCCACATAATATTCCTCCCTCATGATGCCATCTATTTTTGTGAAGTGCACCAGTCCCTCCTGCAGGAAAGCACCCCCACAACATGATGCTGCCACCCCCGTGCCTCACGGTTGGGATGGTGTTCTTCGGCTTGAAACCTCCCCCTTTTTCCTCCAAACATAACGATGGTCATTATGGCCAAACAGTTCTAGTTCTATATTAGACCAGAGGACATTTCTCCAAAAAGTACGATCTTTGTCCCCATGTGCAGTGCAAACCGTAGTCTGGCTTTTTTATGGCGGTTTGGAGCAGTGGCTTCTTCCTTGCTGAGCGGCCTTTCAGGTTATGTTGATATAGGACTCGTTTTACTGTAGATAAACATACTTTTGTACCTGTTTCCTCCAGCATCTTCACAAGGTCCTTTGCTGTTGTTCTGGGATTGATTTGCACTTTTCACACCAAAGTACGTTAATCTCTAGGAGACAGAACACGTCTCCTTCCTGAGCGGTATGACGGCTGCGTGGTCCCATGAGGTTTATACTTGCGTACTATTGTTTGTACAGATGAACGTGGTACCTTCGGGCATTTGGAAATTGCTCCCAAGGAAGAACCAGACTTGTGGAGGTCTACAATTGTTTTTCTGAGGTTTTGGCGGATTTCTCTGATTTTCCCATGATGTCAAGCAAAGAGGCACTGAGTTTGAAGGTAGGCCTTGAAATGCATCCACAGTTACACCTCCAATTGACTCAAATGATGTCAATTAGCCTATCAGAAGCTTCTAAAGCCATGACATCATTTTCTGGATTGTTCCAAGCTGTTTAAAGGCATAGTCAACTTAGTGTATGTAAACTTCTGACCCACTGGAATTGTGATACAGTGAATTATAGGTGAAATAATCTGTCTGTAAACAATTGTTGGAAAATTTACTTGTGTCATGGACAAAGTAGATGTCCTAACCGACTTGCCAAAACTATAGTTTGTTAACAGGACATTTGTGGAGTGGTTGAAAAATGAGTTAATGACTCCAACCTAAGTGTATGTAAACTTCAGACATCAACTGTATATACTGTATACAGTACCAGTCAAAAGTTTGGACACACCTACTCATTCAAGGGTTTCTCTTTATTTAAAAAAAAATTCTACATTGTAGAATAATAGTGAAGACATCAAAACTATGAAATAACACATGGAATCATGTAGAAACCAAAGAAGTGTTAAACAAATCAAAATATAGTTTAGATTTTAGATTCTTCAAAGTTGCCACCCTTTGCCTTGATGACAGCTTTGCACAATCTTGGCATTCTCTCAACACTTTTTTTTGGTTACTACATGATTCCATATGTGTTATTTCATAGTTTTGATGACTTCACTAATATTCTACAATGTAGAAAATAGTAAAAATAAAGACAAACCCTGCAATGAGTAGGTGTGTCCAAACTTTTCACTAGTACTGTATACATATATACATGTATATACAGTATACATATATACTGTATAAATATTTTCTCTCTGCCCCATGTAAAATTGTTTAGAATTGCAGAGAATCTGCGTTAAAACTGCAACAATTAAAGCTGAAATAAGCAAGTTATTAGCCTTATGAACATAGAAATTTGCTTGCAGTTTCTATGCTACAATGGTAAAATGTCTAATATATCTTTAATACTGGTAATCAGAATGTGTTAGGTGTCAGATTTTATGCTTATGATTGAATTCATGTTTGAAGTGAAATTGTATGATTCCTTAAAAAAAAAAAAATGGTTTCAAGACCCTAAAAAGCCACTGTTTACCTTTTATTTTTATTAATAAATAATTACTATTTGTTGTAGGGGTGCCCAAAAGTTTGAGCGCCCCTAGTATTAGTATTATGCTCGGTTGTACTAGAAATAGATGATGGCAGAAATATTGCAGTTGTGTCCTAACTATAGGCCTTTAAACAGTTCCAAAACACTATATATACACATTTTCAGAAATGTTGGTGAATTTGCTTTTATTGTTTAAAAAAAGATTTTGTGTTTTTTTTGTGTTTTTTTTTATCATGGCATGGGATCGTTCAATGACAGACATATTTGTTTGAAATCTATCAGTTTCATATTAGAGAGACAAATAATGATGTTTTTGTTTTGCAAAACACTATATATCCACCTCACACTCATAGAAATATGTAGTACTGCTAGGTTTTACACATTGAAATGTAATATGTAACAAATAAGTAAATATTTTATATTGAACTGTACAAATGACACATTTGTGACATCAATATCATATATATTTTTAAATCAATACCATTATTTGAGATATGTAAGGGAAACATGTTTGACATGTTATTTTACATTTTAGTCATTTAGCAGATGCTCTAATCCAGAGCAACTTACAGTTAGTGCATTCATCTTAAGATAGCTCGGTGAGAATCACATATCACAATCAAATATACCGTATACGAACATTCCATTCCAGCTAAACAATGGATATATAGCATTTTTGCAAAAAAACACCTTTTAATACACACATAAAATCTATTAATTAAAAATAAGAGAACAGTAATATTTTACATACACGAAGGTACCCACAAGCAATCATTTCTAGTGAAAAATCACAAATGTGTATTTATTTTTTTATTTTGCATTTTAGAAATCTTAATTTAAATGTGTCTCACTTGGTTGTGTTGTGTATGCTATGAAGAATATTCCTTGTGTAGACATTATTACGTTGGCATTCAAGTTTGTCTTTGTGGATCTACTGTATTGACGTCGGGATATAAACAAGGAGTTTCTACCAAGCTCTTCTTACACAACCTCTGTGAGCCACGTAGAATAGAACAGTGGGAGTTTGTGTTTGTTTCTTGGATGTTCTGTTGAATATGGCGCTGGTCACAGAGGCGAGTTGAGGGGGGAACCGGGGTTTGTGGTTATGTGGGGGTGCCTGGAAGTCAGTCAGGGCGGTGGCTGAACCACCTTCCCTCCACAACCCAACATCCACCCCACCTCCACCCCCAACACACACACACACACACACACAGACACCACCCTCCTCGTTCCCCCAACTACACCCCGCTACACAAAAAAAACCACACACATACACACAAGCGTTCACACACACACACACACACACACACACACACACACACACACACACACACACACACACACACACACACACACACTACACAAGAACACGCATCGTGCGCACACACACACACACACACACACACACACACACACACACACACACACACACACACACACACACACACACACACACACACACACACACACACACACTGCTCCATCTCAACTTCTCCTCTCCAGCCAGGACAGTATAATAAAGTAGGGCTTCCGGGAGAGTGTCGTGCCAAGCAACAGGATATACTTGACGGCCTTGTTTACGAGGACTGCGTGTGATGCAATGCCACGTTCAACAGAAAGACTGATGCTACAAGACCAGAATTCATTAAAACACCTCGCTGACAATGTCCAAAAATACACACATCCAATTGGCTAAGGCACACCGCTGAACTAGTAAGCATACTGTGGCATTATGCGACGCCAGTGAAGTTCACTCGAATTTAGACGTACAAGACTATATGTAAGACTAGATATTTTTTTTATTATCAATGTATAGACTTGGAAACATAGTACGTCTTTCGAGGTGTGAACTTGCTGTGAGGTTGTTGTTGTAACTGGTCGTCTGACAGATAGCTGGGAATTGAAAGCAAACAAGAAAGGTTGTGTTGATGGGACTCCACATACTTCCCCTGAGGATGAAGAGTCTGGCACAGCCTCTGTGGTGAAAGCCAGTGTTGGCACCGGTACTACTACAGTACTGGTGTTATACGACGTCTTTTGTAATTGCATCCCTTTTATTCTTACTGTTTCAACCACGACTGGACTTGTTTCCAGGTATCTGCTCTCACACTGTCGCCATAGCCGCATAACAAATAGTAGCGTTGAACTCACCATTCAAGTGGGAAAGCTGTATTCTTCTCCGCCCACTGTTAAGGTATCAGGGTTTCCGACTGGAAACAATGGCGCATATACTGTGGGCCTATGAGAATGGTCTCTCTTACTGTGGGTTGTCTTTGTGGTCAGCACAGTCGTGTGCATTGTAATGGACACAATGTGGCTTTGAAAAGACGAATAGCGTAAATGTACAGCAGTCATTTGTTCAGATGTCAGTGTCAATGTCGCAACCATATACACAACTTACAACTCAGAAAAGCTATGTTGGTGGTCAACCTTTACGTTACTTGCTTAATACATATTAATGTCAGTTCCAGAATAATTGTTTATTTCCTAGACAGGTACTGTGAAGCAATATTTCCTTTTGAGGCAGACTTGTCACCTGTGACACACATCAACATCACTACAGACAATATTTTCTTAGCCTCTTTTCCTGCTCTCTCTGCACACTTTTGCAGATCAAATGACTGCTGCTGCAGTCACCTGCCAGTGGAACGCTCCTAATCTCTCCTCTATCAGCGGCTCCTCTCCCACAGCAGGCATGGCTGGCCCCGTGAAGCCCCCGGGGCAGCAGAGCACCACAAAGGGCCTGACTGACTGGTGGCATGACTTCTACTGCTGGAGGTGTGTGTGAATGCGTGGGTGTGTGTTTGTTAGTGTGCCTGTGTGCGCATTCATGTGTGTGCATGCGCGTTCGTTAGGTTCCAAGCAAGTGGTACCACCGACCACCTGACCCGACAAGTCTCGCTTTGCTCTGGGTCGATCGGCGTGTCTGTCTGATGTCTGCGGTTGAGACAGGGCGTTTTGCAGTGTCTCACCGCGTTCACAAGAAGCCGGCTTGACTGTGGCTGAGAAAGAAAGAAAAGGGATTTGGCATGTGTCAACAGGTATACCTGTTACCTGGGAGATCTACCCTCCAGGCACCTAGTGATTTTCTCATGATTGTCAAGGCCAGACGCAGACGACAGGTCTTGCAAAAGTATACTCCTCAGCAGGACTGGGGTGGCTTAGTATGGCGTCAGCCAGCACCACCACCACATTCCTAGGGGATGCTTTTAGTGTACAGGATAGGTTGGGGGAGGGATGTGTAAGTCACAATGACTGTTTTTGTTGGGCCACTGCGGGATGGTGGTGGCATGGCGGTAAATAGGGATGGTACACATACAGGTGTATGTCTGTGTTTACATGTGTATTTACTTGTGTGTGTGTGTGTGTATGTGTGTGTGTGTGTGTGTGTGTGTGTGTGTGTGTGTGTGTGTGTGTGTGTGTGTGTGTGTGTGTGTGTGTGTGTGTGTGTGTGTGTGTGTGTGTGTGTGTGTGTGTGTGTGATGATTGTGTGTGTTCTCATCCTACCCATGAGAACCGAAGCAGACGTCAGGGGAATAGAATAGAATAGTCAGAGGGCTTAGAACTGGCCCCGAAAACAAACACTTTACTGCGTCTGTTGCCTCGGCTGCTGTGTACCGAAAAACAAGAGCTTTGGTGGAGATACACTGGATGCAATTTCACATCGTTTTTGGCTCCTTTTCTTCATATCGGGTTTATATGCCCTTATTAAGTGTCTTTGTTCTACTCCCTTAGAAGACTATACTTTAACTTATGTTTGTTTTAGGTTTTACTCATGTTGACTTTTCCCCATATAATTCAAAATCCACTTTCTGTCCCATGACACTGTTTTGTTTAAATCTTCTTTTCACTAAGCTATCTTCTTTCAAGTGTGGCTCCCAAGTGACAAGGTGGCCTAAATTCCCAGGTTGGGTACTTTAAGGTATTGTTTATCACGGTCTCCGTGACAGCGCCGAAACAAAAGGAGGGGTTGTGTGTGAAAGTATGGGGGGTCGTAACGCTGAACCTTGGCGTGGCGTGACAAACAATATAATAGCCATGATTACTGTCGGTTGTCTTGAAACAAAACATGAAAGGTTGCTCAAGACAGATGAAGATGGAGCCAGAGAGGTGACGCCTACCTACCTACCACATTTTTACCAGGCTGGGTTTCTGCATAAGCACTTTGTGACATCTGCTGATGTTAAAGGGGCTTTATAAATACATTGGATTGATTGATTGATTGATTGATTGAACAGCCACTGTGTGTCTGACCCTGTCTGCTGCTATTTGTCACTACTGTTATTGGACTCACAGGCTTTACAACAGAGAATACCTATACTCCCTACTATCAAAAGGTGCCAAACAGATAGTCCACAGACGGAAATAGAACTGTGTGCGTGTGTGTGAGTGAGTGTGTGCATGTGTGGTGAGGGAACATAGTCAATTAGCATAAGGTTACAGGCCGCATAGTCATTGGCCTCATAATAGCAGTCATTATCATGTAATTACCTGTTTTTCACTTGTCAGTCATTTACATTAGCCGCCCCAATCTCCCCTTTCCCATTGGTGCAAGTTTGTAATAAACTAATAGATGCATGGTCTAAGGCAGTTCACCTAATTGATGTGCGATGATATGATCATTAAGATAAGCTGATGGTAGCTCCTACACCCTGGGGTGACTACTACTGCTAAAATAGCAGTGTTGAAATAATAGCAGGTTCTTCCAGGACTCACTGCAGATAGCAGAGGAATCTCTAATTGCCCTCAATTATCAACGACGGGAGACCTGCTACAGTTCATTACATTACATTCCACCAGGTTGTACTCAAAGAGAAAGAAAGACAATAAGAGAAAGAAAGACAATAGTTGAACAGTTTTGAACAAATTATTTTTTTCAAAAATGAAGGAGAGGCGAGAGGGAGAGCGAGAGTGTTAGCTATTCCTCCCCCCCCCCAAAAAAAAAAACACTTTCACTTTCAGTTACTTAGCTAGCCAATGAAGCTAGCTTGTTTAGCCTACTCAAACACCCAGCTCAAACAGAGTCGGATGCTATGTTAGCTAGCTGGCTATGGCTATCCAAAACTGGAACTCTTCCATGTCAAGGTAAGCTTTTGGTTTTATAAATGTATTGCCACTGGGGTGTAACTGATAAACTGCCTTGCTGCTGACTACACTGTACTGCATTGTTGTAGCGGGTTTACTAATGCGTTAGTTCGAGTAGCTATGTTGACTTTAATATGGTGGCAACGATGTAGGCAGTGTGTAGCGGTTAGTGGTTGTGATATGATTTTTTTCTCCTTCTCACAGACAGCTGATGTGTTGTATACTGAAGTCCACAAGCAAAGGGGAAATGTGAGACGAGGAGAGTGCGTATATGCTAGAAGGAATTATACAACGATCAAAGGGATCATGCTGTTTGTATGTGGCTGCTATGAAAGTGAACTGTGTTTGCGTGTGTTCAGGGGTGTATTCATTCCCCCGATTCTGTTGAAAAACGTTTTTTAAACGGAAGCAAACAGATTGAAACGGGGATAAACATACCTGAATTTGTCCAATAGAAACTGTTGGACTAATGATTACACCCTACATCAGCTAGATACAGGCAAGAGTGTGCAAGGCAGTAAAGAATGTGTCAATGTCTGTCACCTTGACTACTAAAGTTTCTCTCGACCTGTTGTAAACATTAATTCATAGGCTAGGTTGCAGCAACCTCATGATGGGTAAAGGGGAAAATGTTGTATCATGCAGTAGCCTACACCTATCAGTGTTACATTGAGCTGGGTGAATGGAATATGAATGACAGTCATTCGCGACCGCCACTGCCACCTTTCATTGACAATTTTATATTAAAAGCAAAGGCAAAAGTTTTTAATAGGGCAGATCGGTTAGAATATGTGCTTACACAAATACGGCTGATGCGTGATCAAGCCTCTAAAGGCGTTTCTATGGTCTGAGCGGGTGTGGTGTTTCTAGTGTGACATAGAAGAGGCCTCACTTGCCACACTGCCAATAACTGAAGGGATGGGAACATACTGTACTCTGAGCCTGTCCTTAGATGAACTCTGATTCTTTGAGTTTTTATACAGGGTTCATGTATTTGTAGACAAACTTGAGTGTTGAATTGGCAAGCCGTTACTTAACATGTTCTCAACTTAACTGGTTCAACCGCAAGCTACCTGGTTAAATCAATTTTGTGACATGGCAATATTGCACACACTCAGGTAGTCACGCATGCGCCCACACACACAGAAGCACACACCTAGGACACACCTATTCCCCTCCGGCGTAGAAGCAGGGAGGGTCAGCACTCAGAGGGCTAATGTTAGTGCTAAGCCTCAGCCTCTCGTGTCAAGAGGCCGTGTCATGTGCCGGGATTAGTCATGCTCCGAGGTGCCACTGGGACGTCCATTATTCATCAGCAGCTCCCCTGTCCTGTCGTGTCGCATCATGTCCCCTGTACTCCGCCAGGAACAACGATTTATGCCCCAGCAACTAGCAGATAGCCTAGCTGCGGGACTCTAGGAGACACACACACACGGCTTAACCAAGGAACTGGAGACAAAGTGCACATGGAAGCACATTGGCTAACTGACTCCACTTACTTACTGACACACGCACTTTGCGTGTCTCCTGCCGTGCTATCTATCACCTATGATCACTTCGCATCTATTTACTGGTACTTTGAGATCTGTTGAGTTTGAATTGATATGCCACTAACTCGATCGGCTATAAGATAGACCCATGTCTCTACCATGTAGAGAGAGACACTTAGTTGTGTTGAAGTGACAAAGCAGCATTAGGCCAGAGGTCTTAGAGGGACTAATCGAGAGAGAGAGAGAGAGGTGAAGGGGTTTTTAGTGTTGCTGTGAATTATTGAAGATGATCAGGTTTCCTGTGCTCTCCTCTCCTGCACGCATGAGGGAAGAGAAGGCTCCGCGTTCCTTTTGCACGATGGAAAGAAAGACAACACCAGTAATCCCTGTACACAATTTGTTGGAGGAGCCGCATAGTGGAGAGGCCTGTTTGTGTGTACTTGTGTGTGTGCACGCATGTTTTCCAGCATGATTGTGTGTATTTCCAGCCGAGGGGAAAGCGCTAGGCAGCCTTGCCCACCCAGCTCTCCTGTCTAAATGTTCCTCTCCCAGTATCTCAGGTCTACTCTATGTGTGAGTAGACAGGTCTACTCTCTCTCTCTCTCTCTCTCTCTCTAGAGCTCCTGTTTCCCTCAGCACTAATTACCTCAATACTGTACAACCCAGCCTTCTCAGGAGAGCCTCTTGTCTCTATTGGATAATAATAGAAAATTATGCACTAAAGGACTTTTGGGGTGAGACACACGCTTTGTTAATGTGTCTCAAATGACTCCTGAGGTGTAATAATACCAAGTCAAGTTCATTGTCAAAATGGCTCATTCTGGAGGTAAGTGTCACGTTCCTGACCTGTTTTCTGTTAGTTTTGTATGTGTTAGTTGGTCAGGACGTGAGTTTGGGTGGGCAGTCTATGTTTTCTGTTTCTATGTTGGTTTAAAGGGTGACCTGATATGGCTCTCAATTAGAGGCAGGTGGTTTTCATTTCCTCTGATTGAGAGTCATATTAAGGTAGGTGTTTTCACACTGTTTGTTTGTGGGTGGTTGTCTCCTGTGTCTGTGTAAGTGTATGTTACGCCACACGGGACTGTTTTCGGTTTTGTTTGTTCGTTCGTTTTATGTAGTCAGTTTTCCTGTTATTGCGTTCTTCACGTTATATGTAAGTTCGTGTCCAGGTCTGTTGACTGCGTTTGTTATTTTGTAAATTCTCAAGTGTTTCGTGTTCGTCGTGTTTTCTGTTTTGTTTAATAAATATTATGTCGAACTACAACGCTGCAGTTTGGTCAAATCACTACTCCTCCTTTTCGGATGAAGAGGAGGAGGAACGCCATTACAGAACCACCCACCAATCCAGAACCAAGCAGCATAAGTTCGAGCAGTGGAACACGAAACAGGAATGGACATGGGAGGACGTATTAAACGGCAAGGGTTGCTACACATGGGAGGAGATCCTGGCTGGAAGGGATCGCCTCCCATGGGAACAGCTGGAGGCACTGAGGAGAGCAGAGGCAACCGGACAAGGGAACCGGAGATATGAAGGTACGCCGCTAGCGAGGAAGCCCGAGAAGAAACCCCAAAAATTTCTTGGGGGGGGGCTAAGAGGTAGTGGGCCAAGGGCAGGTAGGAGACCTGCGCCCACTTCTCAGGCTAACCGTGGAGAGCGGGAGTACGGGCAGACACCGTGTTACGCAGTAGAGCGCACGGTGTCTCCTGTACGTGTGCATAGCCCGGTGCGGGTTATTCCACCTCCCCGCACTGGTAGGGCGAGATTGAGCGTTGAGCCGGATGTCATGAAGCCGGCTCTACATATCTGGCCACCAGTACGTCTCCTTGGGCCGGCTTACATGGCACCAGCCTTACGCATGGTGTCCCCGGTTCGCCTACATAGCCCGGTGCGGGTTATTCCACCTCCCCGCACTGGTCGGGCGACGGGGAGCATTCAACCAGGTAAGGTTGGGCAGGCTCAATGCTCAAGGGAGCCAGTACGCCTGCACGGTCCGGTATTTCCGGTGCCACCTTCCCGCCCCAGCCCAGTACCACCAGTGCCTACTCCACGCACTAAGCCACCTGTGCGTCTCCAGAGCCCTGTACACACTGTTCCTTCTCCCCGTACTCGTCCTGATGTGCGTGCCCTCAGCCCGGTACCACCAGTTCCGGTACCACGCATCAGGCCTATAGTGCGCTTCGAGAGGTCAGTGTGCCCTGTCCCTGCTCCCCGCACTAGCCTTGAAGTGCGTGTCTCCAGTCCGGTGCCTCCAGTTCCGGCACCACGCACTAAGCCTCCTGTGCGTCTCCAGAGCCCTGTACGCACTGTTCCTTCTCCCCGTACTCGTCCTGATGTGCGTGCACTCAGCCCGGTGCCACCAGTGCCGGTACCACGCACCAGGCCTATAGTGCGCTTCGAGAGGTCAGTGTGCCCTGTCCCTGCTCCCCGCACTAGGCTTGAAGTGCGTGTCTCCAGTCCGGTGCCTCCAGTTCCGGCACCACGCACCAGGCCTACAGTGCGTCTCAGCCGGCCAGAGTCTGCCGTCTGCCCAACGGCGCCTGAACTGTCCGTCTGCCAAGCGCCGCATGAACTGCCCGTCTGCCATGAGCCTTCAAAGCCGCCCGTCTGCCATGAGCCTGCAAAGCCGCCCGTCTGCCATGAGCCTACAGAGCCTTCCGCCAGACAGGAGCCGCTAGAGCCTTCCGCCAGACAGGAGCCGCTAGAGCCTTCCGCCAGACAGGAGCAGCCAAAGCCTTCCGCCAGACAGGATCAGCCAGAGCCATCCGTCTCCGCAGCGCCATCTGAGCCATCCGTCTCCGCAGCGCCATCTGAGCCATCCGTCTCCTCAGCGCCATCTGAGCCATCCGTCTCCCCAGCGCCGTCTGAGCCATCCGTCTCCCCAGCGCCGTCTGAGCCATCCGTCTCCCCAGCGCCGTCTGAGCCATCCGTCTGTCCCGAGCCATTAGAGCCGCCCGTCTGTCCCGAGCCGTCAGAGCCGTTAGTCAGTCAGGAGCCGCTAGAGCCATTCGTCAGTCAGGATCTGCCAGAGCCGCCAACCAGACAGGATCTGCCAGAGCCGCCAACCAGACAGGATCTGCCAGAGCCGCCAACCAGACAGGATCTGCCAGAGCCGCCAACCAGACAGGATCTGCCAGAGCCGTCAGCCAGCCATGAGCGTCCAGAGCCGTCAGCCAGCCATGAGCGTCCAGAGCCGTCAGCTAGCCATGAGCGTCCAGAGCCGTCAGCTAGCCATGAGCGTCCAGAGCCGTCAGCCAGTCATGAGCTGCCCCTCAGCCCAGAGCTGCCATTGATCCAGAACTGTCCCTCAGTCCAGAGCTGTCTCTCTGTCCGGAGCTGCCCTTCAGTCCGGAGTTGCCCCTCTATCCTGAGCTACCTCTCTATCTTGACCTACCTCTCGGTCTTGAGCTATCTCTCTATCCCGGTGCTGCCCCTTGTCCTGGTGCTGCCCCTTATCTTAAGGTTAACATTTAAATTAAGTGGGTGTAAGATGAGGGTGGTCATTCTAAGGGGGAGACGTAAGCTGGGATTGACTATGGTGGGGTGGGGACCTCGCCCAGAGCCTGAGCCACCACCGTGGTCAGATGCCCACCCAGACCCTCCCCTAGACTTTGTGCTGGTGCGCCCGGAGTTCGCACCTTGAGGGGGGGGTTATGTCACGTTCCTGACCTGTTTTCTGTTAGTTTTGTATGTGTTAGTTGGTCAGGACGTGAGTTTGGGTGGGCAGTCTATGTTTTCTGTTTCTATGTTGGTTTAAAGGGTGACCTGATATGGCTCTCAATTAGAGGCAGGTGGTTTTCATTTCCTCTGATTGAGAGTCATATTAAGGTAGGTGTTTTCACACTGTTTGTTTGTGGGTGGTTGTCTCCTGTGTCTGTGTAAGTGTATGTTACGCCACACGGGACTGTTTTCGGTTTTGTTTGTTCGTTCGTTTTATGTAGTCAGTTTTCCTGTTATTGCGTTCTTCACGTTATATGTAAGTTCGTGTCCAGGTCTATTGACTGCGTTTGTTATTTTGTAAATTCTCAAGTGTTTCGTGTTCGTCGTGTTTTCTGTTTTGTTTAATAAATATTATGTCGAACTACAACCCTGCAGTTTGGTCAAATCACTACTCCTCCTTTTCGGATGAAGAGGAGGTGTCACGATCATCAAAGGGACTGAGAGAGGACCAAGGCGCAGCGCGTGGAAAGTACATCTTCTTTTTATTTAAAGAAGGAAAAACCAAAAACAAACCAACAAAACAGACGACCGTGAAGCTATACAAACATAAGTGCTGACACAAAACACTTCGACATAGACAATTCCCCACAAACAGCTAAAGCCTATGGTTGCCTTAAATATGGCTCCCAATCAGAGACAACAATAACCAGCTGTCTCTAATTGAGACCCAATTCAGGCAACCATAGACTTTCCTAGATACCTACACTCAACCATAGACACAGCTAGACTTCTATACTAAACATAAACCCAACTACTCTACTAAACCCCCTAAACCTTACAACCACCCTAGACACTACAAAAAACACATACATTCCCCATGTCACACCCTGACCTAACTAAAATAATTAAGAAAACAAAGAATACTAAGGCCAGGGCGTGACAGGAGGAGGAACGCCGTTACAGTAAGTGAATGGTGTCTACAGTTGCAGTCAAATATATTGGCACCCTTGCACAATTCACTATGTCTTCTAAAATATATTGCAGTTGAGAAAACGTTTGTTTGATTTAGAACTGCACAGGACCCCCACATTTTTTTGAAACTGAAATTGAGATTTTTCATTAAAAAAAATAAAAAAAATGGCCTGGACAAAATTTAAATTAATTTGGTTGGAGGCAAGTGATTCCTGTTTACTGTGTACTTTATCTCACATGTGGTAAGTTGCAGGTCCCTACAGTGTAAAAAAAAAAAGGCCATTCAACAAGTTTGAAAAAGAGAAAACAGAACATTGTGCTCTATTGCATTGTAAAGTGCAAGGGTGCCAATATATTTGACCGCAGCTGTATGTGGAGAGGAGAGGTCGAGGATGTCAATGTTACTGTGTATTTAGGGTATAAGATCAGTCTGTGTGGTATTTTATAGTGGTGTTATATCAGCATTTCAATATTGTACATTGTGTTAGTTGCTTCACTTGAATTTAGTTGAGAGATGGAATTGCAGTATATTAGGGACGGATCAACATTTTCCGGGGGAAAAGGAAAGGTGGATACCTAGTCAGTTGTACAAAGGGGGGGGGGGGGGCTGTCCAACTCAAGATGTCAAAAAACAAAAATGCACCCCCCCTCCCCATAGTAAAAAATTACGTAGAAGTTAAAAGCTTATTTCCACTGCGGTCTTTTTGAAGAGGGAAGAAGGAAGGGGAATGCAACAAGGTTAAGTGACAATAGTAGTGGCAACAGACAATGACAGACACAATTGTTGTTTGATTCATAGCATGAGATAATTAGGACAATTCCCTTTCCTAATAAACAATTATTGACAGGTACATCTCCCTTGTCTCACATACCCTTAATATATAACAAAAAATCAATACCTAATATACACAAGACAATCACAATACGATAAACAACAGGCACCAAAAGGCAGACCATATGCAATCCCGGGAATTTTCCTTCTCAGCCACATACGTTAATCTTACGACTCACTTTCGAGACATGCTACCATTTAGCTATTTTTCACTGAGAACTTGAAACTACATTATAAGTTTCAAATTCCTAGGAAGACTATTCTAAAGAATGGCAGCTGAGTATAAAAATGTTTCTTTCCCTATACCACTTTTAAATCTTAAAGGAACAACGTCAGTTTCACTCCTTTTAGTGGAATAGTTATGGTTATCCCGGACCAAGTTAAAGTAGTTACAAACAGTTGAAGTCGGAAGTTTACATACACCTTAGCCAAATACATTTAAACTCAGTTTTTCACAATTCCTGACATTTAATCCAAGTAAAAATTCCCTGTCTTAGGTCAGGTAGGATCACCACTTTATTTCAAGAATGTGAAATGTCGGAATAATAGCAGCGAGAATTACTTATTTTAGCTTTTATTTTTTTCATCACATTCCCAGTGGGTCAGAAGTTTACACACACTCAATTCGTATCAGGTAGCCTTCCACAAGCTTCCCACAATAAGTTGAGTGATTGTTGGCCCATTCCTCCTTACAGAGCTGGTGTAACTGAGTCAGGTTTGTAGGCCTCCTTGCTCGCACACGCTTTTTCAATTCTGCCCACACATTTTCTATGTGATTGAGGCCAGGGCTTTGAATTGGCCACTCCAATACCTTGACTTTGTTGTCCTTAAGCCATTTTGCCACAACTTTGGAAGTATGCTTGGGGTCATTGTCCATTTGGAAGACCGATTTGCGACCAAGCTTTAACTTCCTGACTGATGTCTTGAGATGTTGCTTCAATATATCCACATCATTTTCCTCCCTCATGATGCCATCTATTTTGTGAAGTGCACCAGTCCCTCCTGCAGCAAAGCATCCCCACAACATGATGCTGCCACCCCAGGGCTTCACGGTTGGGATGATGTTCTTCGTCCCCTTTTTTCCTCCAAATGTAACGATGGTCATTATGGCCAAACAGTTCTATTTTTGTTTCATCAGACCAGAGGACATTTCTCCAAAAAGTACGATCTTTGTCCCCATGTGCAGTTGCAAACCGTAGTCTGGCTTTTTTATGGCGGTTTTGGAGCAGTGGCTTCTTCCTTGCTGAGCGGCCATTCAGGTTATGTCAATATAGGACTCGTTTTACTGTGGCTATAGATACTTTTGTACCTGTTTCCTCCAGCATCTTCACAAGGTCCTTTGCTGTTGTTCTGGGATAGATTTGCACTTTTCTCACCAAAGTATGTTCATCTCTAGGAAACAGAACGCGTCTCCTCCTGAGCGGTATGACGGCTGCGTGGTCCCATGGTGTTTATACTTGCATACTATTGTTTGTACAGATGAACGTGGTATCTTCAGGCATTTGGAAATTGCTCCCAAGGATGAACCAGACTTGTGGAGGTCTGTAATTATTTTTTCTGAGGTCTTGGCTGATTTCTTTTGATTTTCCCATGATGTCAAGCAAAGAGGCACTGAGTTTGAAGGTAGGCCTTGAAATACATCCACAGGTACACCTCCAATGGACTCAAATGATGTCAATTAGCATATCAGAAGCTTCTAAAGCCATGACATAATTTTCTGGAATTTTCCAAGCTGTTTAAAGGCACAGTCAACTTAGTGTATGTAAACTTCTGACCCACTGGAATTGTGATACAGTGAATTATAAGTTAAATAATCTGTCTGTAAACAATTGTTGGAAAAATTCCTTGTGTCATGCACAAAGTAGATGTCCTAATCGACTTGCCAAAACTATAGTTTGTCAACAAGAAATTTGTTGAGTGGTTGAAAAACGAGTTTTAATGACTCCAACCTTAGTGTATGTAAACTTCCGACTTCAACTGTAGGTACCTGGGGACCCTACTGTGGACAATCTTATGTACAAGAGAACGTTTAAATCTGAGAGACTCTCTTCTCCACTTTGTGCCATCTATGGCTTTCAAAGTGGGAATGGTTAAGATGCGTAAGTGCTGAAAGTTTAATAATAATCGTGATTAATTTGCTCTGAGTAGTCTGCAATTTATTTTTTATTATCTTGGGGGCACTATTGTACCAGGAAGAGCATGCATAGTCAAAGTGGCACTGAACAAGAGCCCCTGCCAATGACCCCATTGCATTCTTATCCAGATATTTGGAGGTTTTTGCCAGAACCCACATTTTATTGTTCACTTTGGAGATAACCATCTGACAGGGGAGAGCATGGCACAAAAGGTTATCTAGCAGACATCCAAGATAATTAACATAGTGTTTTGCTGTGGCTACTATGTCACCTACAGTACTACCACCTTAAAATCAAGGGATCTCCTCAGTTTCACTTTGGACCTGAACAAGATGGACTCTGTTTTTCCAAGGTGAAGAGACAGCTTATTGTCATATAGCCATTTACTGACATTCAGAAGTTCAGCACTGAGGGGTTTCTCAACCACATTTTTGTCTTTGTGGGAAACCAACAGTGCAGAATCATCTGCATAGAGGAAAAGGTCAGATGTACAGGCAGATTTCAGATCATTTATATTCAATAGAAAAAAAGTGGACGCAGCACACTCCCTTGAGGTGCCCCACAGCTCAAGATTTTGGGTTTAGACAGGGTCCCATCCACATCCACCATCAGTTTACTTCCTTGCAGATACGAGCTAACCCATTTTACGGCTAAGTGGTTAAAGCCCATGGCTCTTAGTTTGATTAACAGAATCTCATGATCCACTGTATCAAACACCTTTTGGAGATCTAACATAACCATACCACACAATATCCCTCCATCTACTTCCTTTCTTATGTGGTCAGTTAGATATAGTAGGCAAGTGTCGGTGGAATCTGATTTTCGAAATCCAGATTGGAGATCATATAATAGGTTATGTAAGGAAATACAACTATCAATCTGCTCAAACATAATATTTTCCACGACCTTTGATAAAACACACAGGATTGAGACAGGCCGATAGTTTCCATGATCTAACTTATTCCCTTTTTTATATAAAGGAATGACCCATGCAAGTTTTAGTCCACTGGGAAAACACCCTAGTCCAACAGATTTACTTACCATGTGAATTACACATGGGGTGATAATTACCGCAGCATCCCTTAGAAATGTGGCACGAATGTTGTCAAGACCAGTTGCCTTGGAATGGTCAAGTTCTTTATGCTTCTTCAGCACAGTTGACTCAGACACCTCTTCAAATGAAAAGGCATCTTACTTGAATCCCCTGCTGTGAGTAAAACTGTTGGACATGACTCTCCCCATGGCAACCCGATTGACAAGGTCATTTGCTAACGAATGTATTAGCTATAGTTGTAAAATAGTTATTCAGACTGTCTGTAACCATGGTATTGTCTGATGTAACCTTTCCTCCAATGTCCAAGGTAAGATTTCGAGTTTTGGTCTTTAATCTGTTACTGTTACCTAGCCGCTTCAGACACTTCCATAATTTACTCAGATTGTTCCTATGTTCAACTATTTTGTCTTTAAAATAATCTTTCTTGGCCTTTTGTATCATCCTGTTGACCTCATTTCGTAATTTCTTAAAGTCTATAAATATATAATCTGCTCTGGATTTCCTGAACTCCAGAAAGCGTTCCTTTCTACGCTTAATTGCCTTTAAAATGTTATAGTTTATCCATGGTTCTGTACTTTGCTTAATTCTAAAAAAAAAATCTGGAGCCTGCTTATCTACAGCATCTAAAAACAATGATTTAAAATTGCCCCAGGCATTTTCCACCTCATTGCATTTCAATACAGCAGACCAGTCCAATTTGCTCAAACAATTAACAAAAATATCTGCACTATAATTCTTCATAGACCAATTTTTTTATTGAGATATGACAGTTAAAAACTGTTTTCTGAACCTTCCTACTACAGAAATCATGGTATGAGCCCATAGTGTACAACCCCATTGTTTTATATCCTTGATCTATCCGACACCAACACAAGGTCAGGGATTGTTTGGGTAGAAGGACAGACCCTGGTGGGCGCATTAATCAACTGGTATAAGGCAAACAGATTACAAAAATTCTTAAGAGCTTTAAAAGTAGCATGGCCCTTTTTGAGCATATCTGTGTTAAAATCACCAGTAACAATAACCTCTGATTGACCAAAATCTGCACAGTTGGAGCAAGTCTCCTCCAACAATTCATAAAACGTGTACTGGTCTGGTGGTCTGTAACAGGTTACAACTATAATGGGTTTGCATTTTGGTAATAAAATGTCCAACCACACAGCTTCAATCTCGTCATGGCTTAAATGTGATCCATAGTTGAACCCAACATCTGATCTTACATAAGTACAAACTCCGTCGCCTTTTCGATTGCGGTCTCTTCTAATTACTGCATCATTTACAACTTCAATCTCAGAGTTTTTTTTATCCAACCATCTAACCATGTTTAGGTAAAGCAAAGCACACCCACCTTACAGCTTCTGGAGAGTAGGCAAATTTCCTCAATCTTGGGAAGAAGACTTCTAACGTTGAGATGAAGGATGTACAGTCCTCTCGTAGAAAACACATTTTCTAAAGTCAAGTTCTCCTCATCTTGAGATGAGTGTTGACTTCATGCAGTCCAATCCGAGCAGTGAAGCTCCATCCAGGGTTCGCGCTGGCGTCAGACCAGGGGTTTGCCTTTCTGATCCCCTGCCCCTGCCTCTATCCCCGGGCCGCTCCACGTCCATTCGGCACAACTGAGTGTCTCGACTGGGGCCTCCTTCGGCATCCTCTCCTGGTTTCCCCACCTCGCTCGGACTGTAGATTGAAGCAGGAGGATTAAGTTGGTTGTCATGATCAAGGTCTATTTATTATGTATACTCGAAAGAGAGGGTCGTTGCTCTGTCCCTTCTGACCCTCTCTATTATAGCATGCCGCTGCTCCTATGGATTTATCGCTAGAAAACGGGCCGGGGCTCTGATGAACATCTCCAGGCAGTAACAGGCACAGAGTAATTATGAGGTTTCCACCATCTATTTGGCATTTACCCCCGACCTTAATCGCCCTTTTTAAGGGACTATGCCAGCTAGAATATACAAACATGTTAAATAGGGTGTATTTCCCGTGGCCAAAATGCTTAGTGCCAATCTGGTCTTTGAGCCTGATCTTCTGATTAAAACCGCATACTTTGTCAAAAGAACATCGACTTGATGTACGAAAAGGGCCAGTATATAAAAACGTAAATTAAAAACGCTGCCAACATGCCAAACTTTCCAGCTGCCATCTTGTTATTCAAGTAAAAAAAAGGCACATCTCAACATCAACTGTTCAGAGGAGACTGCATGAATCAGGCCTTAATGGTCAAATTGCTACAATGAAACGAACACTAAATGACACCAAAAAGAAGAAGAGACTTGATTGGGCCAAGAAACACGAGCAATGGACATAAGACCGGTGGAAATCTGTCCAAATTTTTGGTTCCAAACGCCGTGTCTTTGTGAGACGCGGAGTAGGTGAATGGATGATCTCTGCATGTGTGGTTCCCACCGTGAAGCATGAAGAAGGAGGTGTGATGGTGTGGGGGTGCTTTGCTGGTGACACTGTCTGGGATTATTTAGAATTCAAGGCACACTTAACCAGTATGGCTACCACAGCATTCTGCAGCGATACCCCATCCCATCTGGTTTGCGCTTAGTGGGACTATAATTTATTTTTCAACAGGACAATGACCCAAAACACTCCTCCAGGTTGTGTAAGGGCTATTTGACCAAGGAGAGTGATGGAGTGCTGCATCAGATGACCTGGCCTCCACAATCACCCAACCTCAACCCAATTGCAATGGTTTGTGCTCAGCATGTGTGGGAACTCCTTCAAGACTGTTGGAAAAGCATTCCAGGTGAAGCTGGCTGAGAGACTGCCAAGAGTGTGCAAAGCTGTCATCAAGGCAAAGGGTGTCTACTTCAAGAATCTCAAATATAAAATATATTTTGGTTTGTTTAACACTTTTTTGGTTACTACATGATTCCATATGTGTTATTTCATAGTTTTGATGTCTTCACTGTTATTCTACAATGTAGAAAATGGTAAAATTAAAGAAAAACCCTTGAATGAGTCGGTGTGTCCAAACTTTTGACTTGTACTGTACATATACAATTACATAGATACAGACACATTACAGAAATAGAGATGAAAAAAAATGCTCAACCTCCAGTTGAGTATGAGGGGGGAGTTTAAGTACAATTCTTACAAGCTTATTTGGCTGGTAGCTTATTCTTTAGATGTTTAGGGCTGATGGTGAACCATGATGTGCAGGCATAATCAAAGTGACACTGGACTAGCGCACTTGCCAGAGTCTTAAGGGTGTCGATATCTAGATTTCCATCCAGTTGGCGACATATTTTCATGTGAATATTCCAGAATACTCAATAAAACAATATGCCAGTTCCTTTAGAAACTGTTTCAGCTGTCAGATATTTGAACACAAAATGTATCAGGGCATTGCATGCAAAGGCCTATAGGCACCCCCACCCCCAGTATGATATGAATTTAATATATATATATACAGCACTAGTCAAAAGTTTGGACACCTACTCATTCAAGGTTTTTCTTTATTTGTACTATTTTCTACATTGTAGAATAATAGTGAAGACATCAAAACTATGAAATAACACATATGGAATCATGTAGTAACCAAAAAAGTGTTAAACAAATCAAAGTAGCCACAATTTGCCTTGACGACGCACAAAAAAGCTTCATAATAGCCACACCATAACAAACCTTCACAAACGTTTCTAAAGTTTACTAGGGTAATATCAAAGGAAATGAAGTCATTGTTTGTAGGGAACATATGAGCAGAAGAGCGAATGTAAACCATGAAAAAACACAATAAACCTCCTCTATGCACCCCCAAAAAACACACAACCCGCTAAAAAAAAAGTTTCACAACTGTCAAGGCTGTGGGTAACTGGTGAAAGGAGTCAGGCGCAGGAGAGCTGAGATGCGTGGACAAGGTATTTAATTCAAGAAAACACCAGTATAAACACAATACTATGGTGCTGGAAAAATACCGGTACCACGAAATAAACGGGCGTAAATAACAAAACCCGTCAACAATATACCAGGCGTCAGATACAGCCTTACAATAAAACAAACACGCACACAAACATGGGGGAAACCAGAGGGTTAAATAATGAACATGTAATGGGGGAATTGAAACCAGGTGTGTAAAAAACAAAGACAAAACAAATGGAAAATGAAAAGTGGATCGTGATGGCTAGAAGGCCGGTGACGTCGACCGCCGAATGCCGCTCGAACAAGAAGAGGGACCGACTCCGGCGGAAGTCGTGACAACAACCCTCCCCTATTTTCGAACACCCCTCCCCCCAGTACATTTCGACCTGTAACTTACTGCCCTTGAAATTGTTTTATGACAATTAATGGTTTTCCCAACCGTTTCCCCGCACAATATATTGTGATTGTGATGTCTCTTGCAGCAACTTTATTTTCATTGTGACTCTTGTCTAAAACTGAAAGATGTATAGTGTGAGATTGATTGTTTGAAAGCTGATATCATAGGCTACTAAGGTTTGGCATGATAGTCCCCTACAAATATAATGGCACCAACTCAATGTCTGTACCACTCACATAGTGTGTGTCCGACATGGTACAGTTTATTCAAAGACCTCATACTTGGCATGGATCGCTAGCACTTTTGAAATGAAACAGCTAGTTTGTTCAGTGTCTGAATGATTTAGCGGCAAATTAATTGATTAATGAATTCATAGACCTCAGTGGAGGCTCCTCAGAGGAAGAAGGGGAGGACTATCCTCCTCAGTGAATTTCATAAAAATTAAAATGGTTAAACATTAAAAAGTGGTCCTTTTTAGATAAAACTATGCTAAATATATTTACATGTCACCAAATAATTGATTAAAACGGTTTTGCAATGAAGGTCTACAGTAGCCTGAACAGCAATCTGTAGGTTAGTACCATTGTAACGGCTTTCCTCCTCCTCTTCATCCGAAGAGGAGGAGCAATGATTCGACCAAACTGCAGCGTTGTAGTTCGACATATTATTTATTAAACAAAACAGAAAACACGACGAACACGAAACACTTGAGAATTTACAAAATAACAAACGCAGTCAACAGACCTGGACACGAACTTACATATAACGTGAAGAACGCAATAACAGGAAAACTGACTACATAAAACGAACGAACAAACAAAACCGAAAACAGTCCCGTGTGGCGTAACATACACTTACACAGACACAGGAGACAACCACCCACAAACAAACAATGTGACACCACCTACCTTAATATGATTCTCAATCAGAGGAGATGAAAACCACCTGCCTCTAATTGAGAACCATATTAGGTACCCATTAACCAACATAGAAACAGAAAACATAGACTGCCCACCCAAACTCACGTCCTGACCAACTAACACATACAAAAACTAACAGAAAACAGGTCAGGAACGTGACAACCATGGTGTAGCCGGAGGACAGCTAGAGTGTTTCTCATCCTCCTCTGGGTACATTGACTTCAATACAAAACCTAGGAGGCTCATGGTTTTCATCCCCTTCCATAGACTTACGAAGTAATTATGACAACTTCCAGAGGATGTCCTCCAACCTATCAGAGCTCTTGCAGCATGAACTGACATGTTGTCCACCCAATCAAAGGATCAGAGAGTGAATCTAGTACTTAAAGCATAAGCTCCACCTAGCTAGCACTGCAGTGCAGAAAATGTGATCAGTACTTGACTCAAAGAGAGAGAAATACAATAGTTGAACAGTTCTAAACAAATTAATTTATAAAAAAAATGAAGGCGAAGAAAGAGAGGGAGTGAGAGAGATAGCTATATTTCGTAATATTTTTTGTTCACTTTCACTTAGCTAGAGAATGCACCTAGCTAGTTTAGCCTACTCAAACACCTGGCTCAAAAACAGAGAGGGATGCTATGTTAGCTAGCTGGCTATGACAATCCAACACTGGAAATCTACCAAGGGAAGCTTTTGGTTTTATATGTTTATTGCCACCAGGGCCTGCCTGTTTAACTGCTTGCTGACTGTACACTGCACTGCATGATTGTAGCGAGTTTACTAACGTGTTAGTTCTAGTAGCTACAACAATGTAGGTAGGCTGTGTGTAGCGGTTATGATATGAAGGTTTGACTTTGAAAGTTTTTTTTGCCTGGTCCCAGATAGCTGATGTAATGTGCACTGAAGTTCACATGCGAAGGAAAAGGCGAGAGGAGGAGAGCGTGTAGATTCGAGAAGGAATTATACAAAGAGCAAAATGATCATGCTGTTTGTATGTGGCTGCTATGAAAGTGAAGTGTGTTTGTGTGTGATCAGGGGTGTATTCATTCCTCTGATTCTGTATAAAAACTTTTCTTAAACGGAAGCAAATGAAACGGGGATAAACATACCTGAATTTGTCCAATAGAATCTTTCGTTTGCAGCTATTGGACTAATGACTACACCCTAGATCAGCTAGATGCAGGCAATAGTGTGCAAGGCGGTATTGAATGTGTCACTGTCTGTTATCTTGATTACTCACATTTTTCTATCAACCCTTGCACCTATGTTATAAACTTTCATTCATAGGCTAAGTTGTAGCGATCTCATGATGGGTGTAGGGAAATGTTGAGTATCATGTAGTAGCCTAAACCTTTCGACATTACATTAAGCTGGGTGAATGGAATGTGAATGACAGTCATCCAATATGCTGTAATAGAAATAAGGCCATGCTCATTAAAAACATGTTGTCCTCCCTCATTTTAAATGTCGCTGACCTCCACTGATAGACCTGTAGTTGTCACGGCTGTTGAAGGAACTGGACCAAGGTGCAGCGTGGTCAGCGTACATTTTCCTTTATTAAATCAAAATGACGCCGAAAAAAACAACAAACACTACAAAAAACAAACCCTGAAGCTACAGGCTATGTGCCCTAAACAAAAGTCAACTTCCCACAAAAACAGGTGGAAAAAAGAGCTACCTAAGTATGGTTCTCAATCAGAGACAACGATAGACAGCTGCCTCTGATTGAGAACCATACCCGACCAAACACAAAGAAAAAGAAAACATAGAAATAAAGAAACTAGAATGCCCACCCTAGTCACACCCTGGCCTAACCAAAATAGAGAATAAAAACCTCTCTATGGCCAGGGCGTGACAGTAGTACTGTCAAAATTATATTCCAGTGCAAGAAATCAAAATAATACACATCCATTCATATAAAATGCTATATATGCTATTTTAACCTTGAAGCATTTTTAGGGGTATCCGATTTTATGTTTCGGTCTGTGTTTCCCTTCCCTTTATTACCTTGCGGGGTAGAGTAGAAGGGCCTAAGCATTCTCCCTCCAGGGTGCAATGGAAAATCCCCATGCTGTCCTTCAGAGTGTGTTTCCCTTCCAGTGAGCTCATCTTGTTAGCCTAACCACAACACAGCCAGGCAGGAGAAAGCCACACTCCCTCAGGCATCAGGCATCAACTCTCCCAGCCATATTTGGTTCGGTGTTTTAACACTAGGAGGGAGTGTTGAGCCAGTTAGGACCTACAGCATGTATGGGATGTACTGTATGATAGATCAGAGTAAAGCAAAGTACAAGGAAAGGAGAAGAATACGGCGATGTGGATGATCTACATATGGAATATAGTATCTAGCCCAAACATAATTGGGCCAACTTAACAGTGCATGCCATCACATCTTCGAACAAAGAAACATAAACAATAACTCCGTTTTTTTTCTCTCCGGTTAATCTCAAGGCACTACATACTGGTAGGGGTAGACGCTACGTTTTTACAAAAGAGGAAGCCACTGGGGTCAAAATGTGTTATTTACCCAACAACCACCTGCATTTAAGTGTGTCGTTCTGCCAATTGAGCACATTGAGCACAATTGAGCACAGGACAATAGTAAGTGCCTATTAAGTGCCTATTAAGTGCCAAATAAAGTAACAGGGTCGACCGTAACAGGGTTGACCGTAACAGGGTTGACTATTTCAATTTAAATCAGCCATAAATCCACTTGTGACAGGGGATATGGAAGCTTGTTGTGTGCAGCAGGGAGTGGCAATTGAATGGGAGCTTCACAAAATCATTTTTTTTTAAATTGTTAAATCATTTCTAGCCTGTCTATCTATGGGTGACAGGGTTTGACGACCCGCTCACTGCAAAAATAGTAGAACCAGCTCACCTGCTTTTACTCTACGATTTAAATATTAGATGTTCAATGTTTCTTTATATTTTTTTTAAGGAATAGTTTCACCATATTAAAACGAGAGTTCAGTTGACGTAACAGGGTTGACCTTAAAATGAGAGGAAGACGTAAATGAATCACGAATCACCTCAACGAATGAATAATATTCAGAAACGAGTTTGTCAAAGCAACAACATAAATAGGGCTTTACAATGAGAAATACAGAGACATTCTGAGATGAACCGGGTACAAATCTTCCCAGCAGTGATACAGACGTAGGGACATGTAAAAATGCATTAACTTGGCACTTTAGCAAGCCTTTATTCATATTAAAAATCTGATGTATTGAATTCACCATGTGGTCTTTATTAAAAGGGCACTTCATTTAATATAACAGGCTTTTAAATGTCAATATTTGTGCACAATTTCTTCTTTATATACCAAAGGGAGGCAAAAGGCACTCTTTTGATGGAATGACCCAGGTGTAAAGGCACTCAGGGGAATATAGAATACCCCCACCTCCCCTCGTATCCCCTTACCCCCCATTATAACTGAGTGACCCCATTGTTCCCTATGCGCCCAGTGCCCACAGAGATTAGAGGCATTGTCCCCTGACCAGTGACCAATGCTATGGCCAGGGGACTCACCTGTCTGTCACCATCCCAGGGAACACAAAGCCACATCTCCTCTCTGTCAGTGGTGACGGCGACAGGGGGACACTTTCAAAGGAAGCCTGTTTTGAACGGTCTGATGATCATTGTATGACCCAGTCTGGATTCACTGGTGTTGATGGTTGACATCATCACTTCTCTGATGAGCGACTGTGACTGTCACGTAGATCCTAGTGGTTAGAAGTAGTGTGGGACCGAAGAATAGGGCAACCTTTTGGCATAGCCATTTATAAGTATAAGTATTTATTTATTTTTATTTCACCTTTATTTAACCAGGTAGGCCAGTTGAGAACATGTTCTCATTTACAACTGTGACCTGGCCAAGATAAAGCAAAGCAGTGCGACACAAACAACACAGAGATACACATGGGGTAAACAAACGTACAGTCAATAACACAATAGAAAAGTCTATATACAGTGTGTGCAAATGTAGTAAGATTAGGGAGGTAAGGCAACAAATAGGCCATAGTGGTGAAATACAATTTAGCAGTTAACACTGGAGTGATAGATGTGCAGAAGATGAATGTTCAAGTACTGATACTGGGCTGCAAAGGAGAAGAAAAAAGTATGTGGGTGAAGGAGTCAAAAGATACTGATATTGCATGCTTGACACACGTATGCTCATTTACCCGTCTTGTCTACTAAACACATTTGAATTGAAGTCACTTGGTTAATGTCCATTCCTTGTTTTCTCTGAAGTCAGAACCCTCTGAAGTGGACAGTGAACACTTCCCGTAAACTTCTATCAGTCGGCTGCAGCCTGCAGTGGTGACATGCCTTCTCCTTCCTTAATAAATGCCCTTTGTTCCACCTGCAGGCTCTTGAGGCCAGGGGTCAACTACACCTGAGGCCGGTTCCCACAGACAAAGGTCCTGTGTGTGTCATGGCACCAGGCCACCAGTTGACTGTCACGTACACCCAGCAGGCAGGTATGCAGAGTGGACAGAGGAACACAAAGAGAGGTCCATTCACACGCTGACACCTCCGCTGAATTCAGACTCCTATTGGCTGAATAATACCATAGAACTGTAGGACAAAGATGGTGGATCTTACTCAGGCCATCTACTATTAAAAAAAGGTAGTGGCTACGGATACAGAGTTTTTGCCCCTTCCGAAAACCTCTGTCTTAAAGCTAAGAATCCGGATCACGTTTTGCGCATGTGTTATTTTACGCGCACGTTTGTTTTTTCTAACGTAGCTGCTGCTCACACTCCCCGTCCCTTCATGGTTCTCTCTCTACTCACCCTTTTCTGAACCACCACGAGGTAGCTGCCTCATATTTCTGAACAGCTGCAATAAAAACCCTGCGATGATTTGAATGAACATTCCAAAACATAACCTATATATTATGAAGGCTACAATCTGTATATATATATATCCAATCTGATGTAATGGATATTGCAGTTGCACAAGCAGGACTCAGTCCCTACACTTTGGAGCAAAAACAATCAGCGTTTTGCGTGATGATGTGTGGTCACTGTTATGGTCGGCTTACAAATGCGATAGCAGCTGGGTCTGGTCTGCTTAGTTCTTTGACTTTATATGAACCAGAAAAAAGGAGTGAGTGAGATGTCTTGCATTCCTCATCCGTCTCTGAGGAGGATACTGGAACAGCTTTCTGGCGACGTATGTGCATCATGCAAAAAATGTTTGTGTTTTCATCGTATAACAATAACTCACAATGTGTACTTTTGTTTACTATGAACTACTGGGTGGAAGGACACCATTTTAAATGTAGGATAAATCAATATATTCTCAGAAGCACTGCAAAGGTACAGTATCTCCACACTTTGAATTTCATGTAACAGTATTCAAATCCACTCATCTGTATTCTGTACTAAATGCATTCCCTGTATTTCTTCCAGCAGTTCCCAGCTCCTCTGGCAGCTAGTCAAGGCCGGCAGATGGGAACCTTTAAGTCCACCATCATGTTCCCGTGTGTGAGGAGACGTTGGCCCCTGTAGGAGCAGAGAGAGTACTGGCCAGAAGCCGTTGTGCACAGGAGGTGTGTGTGTGTGTGTGCGCACGTGCATGTGTGTGTGTGTGTGAAGGGGGGGCCGCTACCTGTCCAGACATGAGTGGAACAGGTGAGACCCACTGTCCCTGTTGCCTGATAAGGCTTGGAGCCAGAGTCGTTCCCCCCACCCCCCTGGCTGCACCCTCCCCTTGGTCTCCCCATTCTGTCCCCCACCCATCCACCATACTCACTGCCAACCCTCCTCCACCTGTCGGTACTGTCACCTGGGTTGGGAACCGGCTGGGTCCCACCCCCTCTTCCTCCTTCCCTCCCCGACCCCCAAACCTGGCTGAAGCTTGTCTGCAAGTGGGATCTTCCAGCAAGACAATAACCCCAAGCACACATCAAAATCCCACAAAGAAATTGTTAATTGACCACAAAAATCCACATTTTGCAATGGTTATCTTAGTCTCAGTGAATTGAAGAGGGCAGTCCATACACAGACAGATATCCCTTTCAATGTGTTCTCCAATTTCGTAAATCATTTTAGAAAAAGGATCAGTGCCGTTATGCAAGGAAAGGTATTGAAAGGTACTAAGAACAAGGGGGGCAATAATTTTGACCCTTATAGTTTTGTAATTAAAAAAAATATATTACTTGTTAAACAAAATGTATTTCTCTGAGCAATTGTATTAGTTTAAATAACGTCTTTTGAATTCTTTTGAGCATTCAATATAGCTCAGTATTTGTATTATTTATTTGTTAGTATTTTTTGCTCATCTTTCTGAAGGGTGCCAATTATTTCGGTCATGACTGTATGGCGGTTATACCCGGCAGTTGTGATGTGATGATGACGGTGTGAGCCACTCCCCTGCTGTTTGGTCTAACTAACTGACAGACCATTGATCTGCAATGTGAATCTGTTACTGTAAGTTACGGAACATGAGGCCATTTTGAACCACACATGCTCATACTTCTACACAATGGGATTTATGTGTGAAATATCCACAGTTGCCACAGCCCTAAAGCTTACCAGTGAACTCTGGCGTTGAACTGGGCTAGCCACCGTTGTAATCCTACATGCACATGGCTTTTTACAGGTTCTTCGGGATTGAAAGAGGTTAGCTTGCTGCTATTTCCCTGAGGCAGGACATGAACCTTTTGACTTCCTACTGAAAGTCCTTCTCAAGTCACGCAACCTCATCAGAGCAGGCATGCGGACACACATACGCAGCACATGAGTCAGAGGAGACTCTGGATAGACTGACGTGTAATGTGGTTTCATGTTGTTGTCAGAAACGGATGCACTGTAGTTCAATGTAGGTTCTGTGAGAATGTTGAATTGTTTTGTCACTTGTATAGATATCGCAGTCTAAATTCACACCAGCGGCTCTAGTCTCTTTTCAATCAAATGTAAAATCCGGAGAGAGAAACAACAACACTCCTCTTTGCACTGCAGGAGTCTGAGTTCTGAACTCCATTGACAGACAATAAAGCCACACCACTTAGTGAAATAAAAAGACCCTTAAAAATGGATATCAACATCAACAGAATGTTATTCAAACTTTGAAATGGCAGAAACTCCCAAATACTAGATGATGAACTAGAGCCACATAAATGACCCTCCCACTGGTATTCACTACTTCACTGCTCCTGTCCAAAGTTTGTGCTGGCTGGGCGGTGTAGTGTGGGCTGGAGCCAGGGAGTAGAGGAGCTGCACACACACACAGGCAGCCAGCCCCAGTCAAACTGACAGGCTGGGAACATGCTGCAGGGCATTGCTGACTGACTGATAGGAGAGACGTTAACCTTTTCAACACCGCTACGGTGACACACACACTTATGCGGTACATACTCACACATTATGCACAAACACACGCAAGCATGGAGGCCCACGCAAGCGCCTGCACACACACACACACATGCACACACACTCACACACTTTTACCTATTGCAAAACCCTTCCGACCTATGTACAAATATAGATGTTAATGTCTGTCTCGAGATAGTCTTGTGCAAGTCATCACAAAAGACAGATATTATTGGGAACTTTTAGCTCAATAGTTCACAGCCCAATAGGCCAATGTAAATGTTCTCATGAAAACAAACCCATCCAAAATAATTCACGTCAATCACATGGAGACAAAAGCTGGTTCCTTCAGCGCTCATCGTCCATCCAGCCACGGGCACACAACAGGCCTGCCATGTGCCAACTGCCAGCGGCAGCCTGTGTGGTATGGGCGTTGCACTGGTGATGGGCGGCGTTTGTTGTTCCTGGCATAGAGTCAACATGGAGTGAACGTGTCATGTCAGCCTTGTATTCGTCTATGGCGTTTAGCTGGCGCAGTGATAACAGTGAAGAAACAGTGATTATGTCTCGGGGTCTTGGGCATGCTCTGTTCATTTAACTCCAAAAGGCCTTGGCTCTAGCCCCCATCTCATCTGCCAGGTGTGGGGTAGTCTCCCAGACCGGTTCCTACCCTGCGTAAGTGCTCTCATATGCTTTGGGTGAGGGAGGGAGAAGGGATAGTGCCTTGGAAATCCTAAACGGGGCACCGTGTGTGTGTGAGTGTGTGTGTGTGTGTGTGTGTGTGTGTGTGTGTGTGTGTGTGTGTGTGTGTGTGTGTGTGTGTGTGTGTGTATATTCTTGGTGGGGGTCGGCTGAAAACTCCAATCCTTTGTGAGGCTACAAGCCAGCCATGGGTAGGAAACAGACCCATAGAGCCAGATAGATGTGCATTAATGTAAACTCATTGCAAGCTGGTTTACTGTAAGTAATTGTCCTCCTTGTCAGGCAAAGAAAGCTTGTTTGGACATACTACACATGCAATTCATCATAAACTGTATGCATGTGCACTATAATCACAATAAAACCTGAATTAAATCTCACAACAAGCCCTACGCCAGATAAAGAAAACCACCACAGTACTATTTAGATATAACCATACGTCCTGTCATTGGAGGGGATCCCACTAAGCCTTAAGTCGAGTTCCCCCCTTATCATCCTCATAGTAGGGCAGTATTGTGAGATTATAAGATGGCCGCCCCTCCTCCTTCCTCTCCCCTGTGTCACAGTGCTGTAGTTCATGTACAGTGTTCAGGAAGTGATTAACAGTAAGAGATCAAAGGCGGTGGAAAGGATAAACATTCCTCCCTCCCTCCGTCTATCCCTGGGACTGGGTCGGCCTCCTCCAGGCTACAGAAGCCCTCCCTCCCTCTCGCCCTCCCTCTCTTCCTCTACTTCCTCCTTTTACAGTACTTACACCACAGCAACACATTGTCCCCACGTGAGGCACGACCGACCGATGGGCCCGGACAATTCATTGTGTGTGTATGTGTGTTGGGGGATGTGTGTGTGTGTGTGCGTGTGTATTGGTATTTTGGTATTTTATTAGGATCCCCATTAGCTGTTGCGAAAGCCGCAGCTACTCCTCCGGGATCCACACAGAACATGAAACATCACATAATACAGAACCTTAATAGAGAACAAGGACAGAACTACACATATAGCCTACATATCAATACAAACACACAAAATATCTAGATCAAATAGGGGAGAGGCGTTGTGCGGTGATGTGTTGCTTTAATCTGTTCTTTGAAACCAGGTTTGCCATTCATTTGAGCAATATGAGATGGAAAGGAGATCCATATAACACTGTATGCTTTCTGGAATTTGTTCTGGATTTAGGGACTATGAAAAGACCCCTGGTGGCATGTCTGGTGGGATAAGTGTACTATGTCAGAGTTGTGTGTCATTTTACTATGGAAACAGTTAGGAATTTTCAACACATTCATGTTTCTTATAAAAAGAATAAGTGATGCAGTCAGTCTCTCCTCAACTCTTAGCCAAGAGAGACTGGCATGCATCGTATTTATATTAGCCCTCTGATTACAATGACGTGCAAGACGTGCCGCTCTGTAATTGGCCAGCTGCATCTTAACTAGGTCTTTCTTAGCGGCAGTTTACCACATGGCTGGACAATAATCAAGAGAAGACAAAACTAGAGCCTGCAGGACATGCTTTGTGGAGTGTGGTGTCAAAAAAGCAGAACATCTCTTTATTACGGATAGACCTCTCCCATCTTTACAACCATTGAATCTATGTTTTGACCATGACAGTTCACAATCTAAGGTAACACCAAGTAATTTAGTCTCCTCGGCTTGTTCAACAGCCACTCCATTAATTACCAGATTCAGCTGAGCTCTAGAACTTAGGGAATGATTTGTGTGCGTGTGCATGCACCTGTGGTCGGTTAGTGGAGTCAAAAATGTATGGGATGGCATCAGGAGTCAATACTTGACACATTAGGCGTGGACTGTACAGTGGATTTGTGGGGTGGAGGAACCCAATGCTAATGTCAGGTTTCATGGTTGACAGTATATACATAAGACATCAATCCATCAGTTTGCCTGGGAACTATACATTATTTGACTATGTGTTATAGTGTGTTGATGTCAGTAGGTTTTAAAGTACATGGCAAATGCTAATTTCACACATGCTGCACTGGTTGGTGGTGCAGCACACAGCTGGTGGGCTAACTGACTCTTACTGGGAGTCTATTATCTGACCAGCTGCAGGTGTCGAGGAGGGGAGAGGAAATTCAGGAAGGGAACTCTCTCGTCTCTAGCCCACTGACGTCTACCCGGCTGAATGCAAATTCCAACACAAACCATTTCCACATTGTACAGAGTAGGTGTGTGTGTGTGGCTGTGATTGTCTGTGTGTGTGTGCAGGGCCGGTTCCAGGCATAAGTGACATAAGCGGTCACTTAGGGCTCCTAGCCGCTCTGGGGCCCCCGACCAAAAAATAAACTTAGTCCATCGACTTTTTTGTCGATTTTTAGAACGTGTGCATAGAAAATAGATGCGACAATTGCATCCTACGTAGCGTTTCCATTTAACTATATTGTGTTAAAAAATGAAAACAGCTGGACGTAATGACATCACACCAACCCCCCAAAAAACATATGCTCAAAAACCTAGTGCCGAATAAAATGAAGTGGTTGAAGTTTTTACATGACCCATTTAGGCAAATTGCGCATATTTTTTTTTGCAGACAGCTTGTATGCCTTACCAGTTAACTGTTTCATGTCTCAGGTAGCCCGGGAAAGCCCGCATGTATAGAATGCATGAATTTACTAATATTTTGTCATATTGTGATAATTCTCATTTGCCAACATATCGCCATGGCACGTGCCATGGCAAGTGAAACTTGCATTCCTGTAGATCTGAAATAATTGGACGGTGAAACTTGCATCCAGCCAACCTGAAAAGCATGGCAAAGCAATTCAGCTATTCTTGAAAGTTGGGACAATCCTTTATCCTGCAAAGAAACATTAATATTTATGGTTGAAAAAGTTGATTTCGCAAACAGTACGCTTTTAAATTAAATGTGGATTGGAGCTTATACTTACTTGATGACATCACGTGCCCTGCGTACCTTAACAATTATTCGACAGTCATCTATAAAAAAATTACAGTTTCGTCATCATTTGTTGCAATAAGGAAATTTTGACAAAAGAAAAATCCACCCCTGTCTAACAGATTAATTAGCCATGTCAGCTAACAATGTTTTGATTGGTAGTTAGTCTAGCAAGCTTTCTAAACTTGTAATAATCATGGCCGAATACTGACCGGGCATGCAGAGTACGTGCTCAGGGGCCCTGATCTCAAGGGGGACCCCATTGACTTTGTTAGTCATTCTCACTCAGATATCATATTAACATGGCTTAAGTCATAACAAAATGTGTAGAATTGCAGGAAATTAGCTCTAAAACTACAAAACAATTATTTCTATCCCATGGAAAAATTAGTAGAATTGCATAACATTGTCATGACGCTGGCCTGGGGGTAGGTTTATGACAGTCATAAATACCTCTCCCCCCTTTTTTCCTCTCTCTACCCTACTGATGTGACTATTGAAAATCCCTTGGTTAACATAGAGATTCTGGGAACATCAGAAGGTGGGGGGAAATTAACCATATTTTGGTAATCCAACCAGTTGAACATATGCGTCGGTACTTAATGAATATGATGTCAGTTCGGTTGTCATCTGAGACATTCTCATCAATGATAGGATGACAAACTATACAGTGGAAAGTCTACACATTATAGTTATCAGATTCACATGGAATTGTTGTGCAATTTAAATGTTTGAATATGAAATTATTTGTGAGGGGATGAAATGTGATTTTAGCTTCTAAAATGTGAGAATTGTGTTTTCATGAGTGAATTAGGCCCGACTCAGTGGCCCGCCCACGTGAAGAGACATTGGTTATAAACTATGAAACACGCCCTCCTCTCCCTTCCTATATAAAGCCTTGACAACAATATAACTTCCTGTTCCGGGTACATTAGGATGACGATCCGATGTCAGAAGGGTTCAGATAATAACTACAGAACAAAGCCAACCACAGCGTGAGCTTTGGTTGTGAATGGTATGAACTTTGAACTCTTATTCGCTACAGAAGTAATACCTCCTAGCCGTTGAGTTATCAGCGGCCGCTGTAAACTGGGCTAGGAGAGGACAGACAGAGTATCCCATCTACCACACAACGACGACACTACAACGTTTCCCGTTCACCACCAGAGACACTCTTCAAAGGACAAAGGACTCTGTTGGGCAACATGGCCTTCCATCTACCACCAACCTATTGAAGCGGAGCTCAGAGTAAATATTTATTGCATTTTCCTTTTCCAAATGGGCGGTAATTTAGAATGCATAAGATTCTGTATTTACGATAGAGTAGCTGCCTACGAACCGATAGAGACATCACTTCTCCCTTTGTTCTTCAGTCTTCCCGTTCTTTCACTCAAACCCAGCCCCCTTTTCTTTGTGTAACCAGCTGTTATATCTGTTCCGTCCGCTAGGGACGTTTTTCTTTATGACATAATTTGTAATCAAGGTATGATTCATTCTGTGTATATGTAATTCTGTGTGATTAGTTAGGTATTTAGTAAATACATAATTAAACCCAATTTTGTATTGCTGATTCAACTTGTTAGCCAGGGTTCGTGAAGATAACCAAGAATTTACAACTTTCAGATGAGACTGAAATAAGGTAACGATTAATATTGACTGCTATTGATGTAAAATATTACTAGGTCTTTAAGAGTTTATTCGGAAGATAACAGCTCTATAAATATTATTTCGTGGTGCCCCGACTTTCTAGTTAATTACATTTACATGATTAGCTCAATCAGGTAATATTAATTACAGAGAAAGGATTTTATAGAATAGCATGTCATATCACTTAATCCGGCATAGCTAAAGACACGACAACATGTTTTATAAAATTGCAACATTTTCTCTTCATGGCAAAATGTGTAGAATTGCAGGAAATTACCTTTATAACGATAACATTTCTCTCCATTGTCAAGAGGGGGGCCACTAAAATGTTTTGCCGCGAAGTGGGGTGCCCCCCCCCAACCAAATCTCGCTTAGGGCTTCCAAAAGGCTAGAGCCAGCCCTATGTGTGTGTGTGTGTGTGTGTGTGTGTGTGTGTGTGTGTGTGTGTGTGTGTGTGTGTGTGTGTGTGTGTGTGTGTGTGTGTGTGTGTGTGTGTGTGTGTGTGTGTACATGCGTGCGCTTGCGCGTGGTGTGTGTGTGTACTCTCTGAGCCTGTCTAATCTTCTCCTGTGTGTGTGTGTGATTGTGTGTGAGAAGGAGAGAGTGACAGACAGAAAAATAGAAGATAATAAATCCCACACATCTCCCATCACCACGGAGTGGAGCACATTTTGCATATAATCGTTTGAACTGTGACGTGAAATAAGCCTTGACCTGAATACCTGCGTGACTGAACACATAGTGAACCCACCGATTTTGCATATAGTCGTTTGAACTGTGACGTGGAATACGCTATGGCCTGAATACCTGCATGACTGAACCCTGTTGAATCCATTGATGTTGCACTGTTAGTCAGTGACTGATATTACGTGACAGAACATTTAAACTGTAAACTCTCAAGGTTAACCTTGCTCTATGACATTAGATCAACATATTGACATGACTAAATCAAGTCTAAACAGACAGTTTTTAATCTGTACGTTATTACTTATTTTTAACACAATCCAAACCTCCTCGGGCCCTTCCCCAAAGAGACTTGTTGCCTCCTTCATGTTTAATGGATGGGAGATCACAGAGCCCTAGCATCTGAAAGAGACAATTATCCTCAATTGGGCCCTGCCAGGAAGAACAAACGTTTAATAAGTGGCATGGGGGTCTGCTTGCCAGGGACAGGGTCCACACATGGAGATGGATGAGTGACCACGTCATTGCATGGCCAGGGTGCAGGTGCCCCCTGTAACCCCCAGCCCCTTCCCCAAATAGTTGGGCTATGTCTGGGTGATCCTAGGTAAGATAGGTGTGTGTGTGTCTGTGGGTATTCTTGGTGGCGGTCGCCTAAAAACTCCCATCCTTCTTGAGGCTACAATACTTTTGTAATGCTGACAGAATTTTACAATTAAAAAGCCACAACAAGCCAGCCATGGGTGCGGGCTTGTGCCTGTGTGCGTGTGTGAGAGAGTGAGGGCATGAGAGTGAGAGAGAGACAGCTACATGAGCTTTTTTAATTAAGACACTCCAATCGTTGCTTGCTGAGTGCCTAGTCCTAATGATACCAATCTGGCTAAACAGTGTCTACTAGATTTAGTTCACCCAGAACTATAAATACAGAACTTGACCTTGGTGCTCCTTTGAAGCCTCAGCTAACCTCAGCTACATGAATATCTCTTTGTGTTCGGTTGGATGACGGCTCCAACGGCCTTTGCTGTGGCTAGCGCCAAGCTCTCCAAGTCCAAGTCGAGTTGAAAATAGCAATGTCGTTTGGATATGTGGTTTTGCTTGCTGTCGGTTTGCTGTTTCTTCTAGAGGCTTGAGGTCAGAACATATTGCTCATAATCTGCTTCATATGCCACACGACATGATATAATTCATAGTGCTTCTAGCTTATCTGGGGAGTTCACGTTTTAAATGAACAATTATTGTACATGCTTTGGCTCCATTTAGTTTATGGTCAAGCAATATTGACAGTAGTATTTTCTATGTTGTGGGTCTGTGTCTGTGTTGTTCTTGGACCAACTAACAACTCTACCTCATTTTGGCCCAGCTCAGCCGGAGCTTAACCCTCCAGTCACATATTGGCTACAAATTAGTCTAATTTGGAATAATAATCTGAGAAATGCTCATATGGCTTCTCTTCCAGCAAAGCCCACATTTGGTCTCTGTGCCTGCCATTAAAAAAACATTTAATAATCTCAACGAATCATTTGTCTTTGTGTCTGGGCCAGGCAAGGCCAATGGCAGCTTCGAGCCCCGTGATTGGCTGGCAGATACATTGGCATCACCAGGGGTGAGAGTTCGATCTAGGACAACCTTGCAGGTCCTTTGGTGCCAAGTTCTGTGTTGAGAGTTTCCAGGTGTGAAAGGGTCTCCTTGTTGTTCTTGGGCTTATTTGAACATCTGCGCCGGACCACTAGTCAGCTAAGTGGAATGGATTCAAGCTGAATCTGGCTGCAAATTCCAGTCAAACAAGGAGAGTAATTTAGCAAAAGTAAGCTTTTTTTTGGGTGGGGAGGTGGATTGGGGAATTGAAAGGCCCAGTGTTAAGAATTGAAGGTTTTCGGTTCCTAATGCAAACTCACTATCATATTTTCCTTTCATATTTTTTTCCCCTTTTTCATACAACTTGATATGCTGTTGGAGACCCACCAAAAAGTTGAGGAAACACATTTCTTATTTGGAGGATGAAATTTGATGGGAAACCACCAAGGCCTCTTGCAAGCTCTGAAGGTCCCAGCAATGCACCTTGGGTAAATTATTTCAAAGTATACTCCTGTTTTGATCTTTAGATAATAATTGACACTTGCGATAGCTTTCCTTACAATGCTCCAGTCTATGCCATGACCCCTAGCGTAAACGCAACATAGATCCATTCCCCTGTGACTGGGTCCTAGTTGGGGGCAGGTGGCCCACACGGACACCCCTATGGGGTTCAAACCCAAAGGTCAAAGGTCAGACCCCTAAAATGACGGGCTTCCTCTCCGCCCCCTAATTGCCTGTTTATTTTTAGTCGCAACAGGGCAATGTGGAGCTATTAAAAGAAACACGAACATGAGGACTGCCGTCTAATTACCACTGGCCAGGCAGACCCCTCTCTTTCCCTCCGAGTGTTACCACATGCTAGCAGAGAGAGTCTACCCTGTCTCCCCTATCACCTCTACTGTCTCCCACTTACCTCTTTTGGAGGTAAGTGGAACTCACTATCTGGGGTATCTCTTAGAGAAGTGAGTTTGTATCAATTAATAGACACTTCCGTTGTCATGTTTATCAGGTTGCTAACTGAAGAGGTTACCTTTGTGAAGAACAGGTCAATAAAAAAAAATGCATATTCAGTTATTGTCTTTGAAATGTTAAACACGTTTCTTGTATAAAAGGACGAGGCCCATGGGAGAACGAGGGAGACCTCTGACGATGTTCAGAAGCGTCTCAAAATCCAACACGAAATGTCCAAAAATAGTGTCTTCAGAAGTCATTGGAATCTCTGCAGATCACATGTGGATGTGGCTGCACAGGAAGACAAGGAGATGAACAAATAAACAAAAAGAACAGTTATCACTGGGCCATCGCTGGGGAGCATCAGTGAAAATCTAGTTCGAGCGCTTAAGGAAGCAGTAAATAATTGGGTCTATTTGTGGTCAGAGGCGAGGGGCTTGGAGAAAAAAAGCGAGGTGGTGGTGGCCATGTTGGTCTGGTTTACAGTGGTTTGATTGGAGTAGGAAGCCGCTTGAGGATTAACGGTTGGAGTCTGTGTGGAACGTATGCATGGCTCTGTTTAGTCTTATGAAGTGTTAGAGGTGTTATAGACATTTGATCGGGAGAATTAGAGATCTCACACTCTCTGCACCAGCCAGGACGCTGGAGAATTTCTGTTGCTTAGGTGTCCACCTTTCATTTGTATAGTATTGATGGCCCTTTTCTAGGCTTGTAAAGCACATCTTGCTTGAGATACAATAGGTTCAAATCAAATCAAATTTTATTAGTCACATGCGCCGAATACAACAGGTGTAGACCTTACAGTGAAATGCTTACTTCCGAGCCCCTAACCGACAGTGCAGTTAAAAAATATATAGATAAGAATAAGAGATAAAAGTAATTAAAGAGCAGCAGTAAAATATAACAATATATACAGGGGGGTGCCGGTACAGAGTCAATGTGCGGGGGCACCGGTTAGTTGAGGTAGTATGTACATGTAGGTAGAGTTAATTAAAGTGACTATGCATAGATGACAACAGAGAGTGGCAGTGGTGTGGAGAGGGGAGGGGGGGCAATGAGAGTAGTCTCGGTAGCCATTTGACTAGATGTTCAGGAGTCTTATGGCTTTCGGGGTAGAAGCTGTTTAGAAGCCTCTTGGACCTAGACTTGGCTCTCCGGTACTGCTTGCCATGTGGTAGCAGAGAGAACAGTCTATGTCTAGGGTGTCTGGAGTCTTTGACAATTTTTTGGGCCTTCCTCTGACTCCGCCTGGTTTAGAGGTCCTGGATGGCAGGAAGCTTGGCCCCAGTGATGTACTGGGCCGTACGCACTACCCTCTGTAGTGCCTTGCGGTCGTAGGCCGAGCAGTTGCCATACCAGGCAGTGATGCAACCAATCAGCAAGCTCTCGATGGTGCAGCTGTAGAACCTTTTGAGGATTTGAGGATCCATGCCAAATCTTTTCAGTCTCCTGAGGGGGAATAGGTTTTGTCGTGCCCGCTTCACGACTGTCATGGTGTGCTTGGACCATGTTAGTTTATTGGTGATGTGGACACCAAGGAACTTGAAGCTCTCAAGCTGCTCCACTGCAGCCCCGTCGATGAGAATGGGGGTGTGCTCTGTCCTCTTTTTCCTGTAGTCCACAATCATCTCCTTTGTCTTGATCATGTTGAGGGAGAGGTTCTTGTCCTGGCACCACACGGCCAGGTTTCTGTATAGGTCATCAGATATTGTTTGCGTATTTGGATTTTGTCATATTTGTGGAATCGCTTAGATAATGTGATAATGTGATCATGTTCCATTTCTTTCAAAGTATGTAATAAAACCAGATCTATTTCAAAATCCAAATGCAAGGCACTGTCTGTCTCCCCAGCCTTCTGCTTCAGCTTTCTATATGCTTCCTTTATCCTTTGTCCTAATCTGTGTTTTTGGTAACACGTGTGTGTGTGTAGGTGTGCGTGCGTGTGTGTGGAAGCAATGGCGTCTGTCAGGCAGGCTTCTGGTTATCTTCAGACACCTCGGTCCCACCCGCCTAGCTAGCAGCTAACACTGACCTGATGGATTGGTTTTTCCTCCCTCCCCACCTAGCAGAGCAGCAACCATCCTGAGGCTTCCTTGCTAGATCCTCCAACTTCATGAATCACTAGCTTCGAAGAAAATAGACACTAGACAGCAATGAATTCATGCAAAAAGGTTGTAAGAAAAAAAAAAATCTATAGTGTACAAAACATTAGGACCACCTTCCTAATATTGAGTTGCACCCCTTTTTGCCCTCAGAACAGCCTCAATTCGTTGGGGCATGGACCACAAGGTGTCGAATGAATTCCACAGGGATGCTGGCCCATGTTGACTCCAATGCTTCCCACAACTGTTTCAAGTTGGCTGGATGTCCTTTGGGTAGTGGACTATTCTTCATGCACACGAGAAACTGTTGAGCGTGAAAAACCCAGCAGCGTTGCAGTTCTTCACACACTCAAACCGGTGCGCCTGGCACCTACTACCATACCATGTTCAATGGCACTTACAACGTTTGTCTTGCCCATTCACCCTCTGAATGGCACACATACACAATCCATGTCTCAAATGTCTCAATGCTTAAAAATCCTTCTTTAACCTGTCTCCTACCCTTCATTTACACTGATTGAAGTGGATTTAACAGGTGACATAAATAAGGTATCATAGCTTTCAACTGGATTCACCTGGTCAGTCTGTTTTGTACACTCAGTGTATATAAAAAAATATATATATGCAAGAACCACAGGAGGCTGGTGGCCCCTTAATTGGGGAGGACGGGCTCGTAGTAATGGCTGGAGCAGAATAAGTGGAATGGTATCAAATATAGCAAACACGTAGTATCCATGTGTTTGACGTCGTTCCATTCGCTCCGTTCTGGCCATTATTATGAGCCGTCCTCCCCTCAGCAGCCTCCTGTGGCAAGAGCTGACATTTGCAGTATGCCCCCTTAGGAAAAATGTCGTTGACAACCTTGTTCTTGATCAATATCATTATGAAAGGCCATGGTGGTCACATCCCTGGCTTGGAAGCTGCTCTCCAGGAAAGGTTTTGAAAATTCTGTTTTTTCGTTAGCTTCTTTGCGTAATGCGTTTGAGAGATACCGGAAAAAATGACTATGCGCTGTGAACCTGCTACATGCTGAGTTTTATTCTCTGACTGTTGTATGCATATAAACGTAGCTTCAGAACAGCCACCACATCACAGGAAAATACCCTATTGTACACCTTGAAATCCAGATCCCTGTCCACAGTGTAATGTTATCCATATACAGCTGTAGCTCAGCTGTAGATTATGTATGAGGAGAGATAGTATATGGTGTTGTTCAGGGTCTTAATTAAGTATCACAGTAGTGGTTCATGAGCACGGCTCTCCAATGGACAAGCTATTAAATACCCCTGGCCAAGTCTGTAGAGTCCACATGACTAATTCGAATGTTTTTAAACGGGATCGTGGCATTGACAGCTAACTGACCACTTAAACTACAGGAATCCTTTTGTTTCCAACATTCCAAAATCGACATTGGTCAAATGTAAATCTTCTAATTTCAGTTTTAGATAATGCACCCTTTCTTCATTGGAACTAGAAGGCACTATCACTCCCTCTCATGGTTGGTTGCCTAAAAAAATAACTTGTTGTGATCCCGAAACCCGTATTCATTCATCAGTCCTCTTTCCTGACAGCTTAAGACATGGGGCCTCCAGATGCCTTGGAGAGATTTGTGGTGGTTTTGAGCGATGGCGGTTGGAGGACAGAGGGGGCTTTAGGCCAGTTATTACCCTGTTATTACCCTCTCATTCCCCTTCCCCTGGGCTGTGCACCTACCCAACTGTCAGTCAGCTTGATACAAACAAGATCCCCCGATTGGTCAGTCACATGTGGGCCCCATTCAACTGAGTGTGACCAACATCTCCCACGGGAAGAGCATAGATGGTCTCACTCACAGCGACCCTGTCACAACCATGTCTTCACTTGAGTTGTTTAAATCTTTCCACCGCTGTCTGTTTGCTAAATGTATAACGCAAAGAATGGGAAGGATCATCTTGCAAAGTCTCTATATATTTGTCATATTGAGGATCCATTTGTTAGGCATGCAAACAAAGGGAGGTACATTTCATCCCCCTGAAAAGATAGAACAAATAATACAACAAATATTACGGCTGAACTCAAATGGGCTGGTTGATAAAATACATGTATTTATGGGAAAGATGTTTGAAAAGGGTATTTTGTTTTTAAACTATATTCTAAATTGGAATGGTAGAGTTATGTCCTTCATGAAGTTATCATAATTGCATGGGAAGGTCTGAATAATCCAGGGGTACAACCAATTGATTACAGCATTACCCCAAAAATGGAGGAGGCAGGTGGCAGCGGGAGGAGGTACGGAACTGGTCTGTCTGCCCAATATTAAGGATCCAAACTTGCGGAGGAATAAAAATAGCATACATAGGAAAGTATACCAGTTTCATTTGAGGACCAGGATGTTGACAGCTGTGCCATACAGATTGAAAAATAGTTGGGAAGAGATTTTTGATGTACCGATTCCATGGTACAGGGTGTATGAGTTGATATATAAAATGACGCAAGATTCAAGACTTCGTGCTATTCAGCAAAAATTATTATATAGAATTCTTGCCCCCAAGAATTTAATATTTGGAGCATACAATCATCGAAGCTCTGCAGATTTTGTTGTGAGGAATCAATAGACCATTTATTTTGGTATTGCCCTCAGGTAGCCTGTTTCTGGTCTCAGGTTCAGGAATGGCTGAAAATGCATAACATTGATCTAAAATTGACCCTAGAAATAGTACTGTTGGGAGATCTGGAGAGACCGGGTCAGTCAATTACTAATATACTAATACTCTTAGTAAAAGTACTTATCTTCAACTCGCAATCTGTGGATTCTATTCGATTAGATAGATTGAAATTGTACATTAAACATCACAGCACAGTTGAAAGATACATGTTGTGTAGAAATCCAAAACATTTGGCCAGCAGAGATAGGTGGGATGGGCTGAGGGAAGCTGAGCGTTGGAATGTGGAATTGGAGATAAGTGGGAGGGGAGTTGCTAGGCGGGGGATAGAATGACAGTCAAAGATAAAAGTCTAACAAATAAAGTCAAAATAAAACATAACAAAAAGTAAGTTTGAATGACACTGAGGGGCAGTGTTTTTACAGCTAAGTCTGTTTGCCTGCCATGGAACCCAAACCGGCTGCGCGCGTGCACCAAAGTGCAAAAATTTATTTTGTCCCCCTACACCAAACGCGACCACGACACGCAGGTTAAAATATCAAAACAAACTCTGAACCAGTTATATTAATTTGGGGACAGGTCGAAAAGCATTAAACATTCATGGCAATTTATCTAGTTAGCTTGCACTTGCTAGCTAACTTGTCCTATTAAGCTAGCTTGCTGTTGCTAGCTAATTTGTCCTGGGATATAACCATTGAGTTGTTATTTTACCTGAAATGCACAAGGTCCTCTACTCCGCCAAATAATCCACACATAAAACTCTTCCTTCCAGGCTTTTTCTTCTCTTGACTTTATATTGCGATTGGCAACTTTCATAAAGTAGGTGCATTACCACCACTGACCTCGTTCGTCTTTCAGTCACCCACGTGGATATAACCAATGAGGAGATGGCACCTGGGTAACTGCTTCTATAAACCAATGAGGAGATGGGAGAGGCAGGACTTGCAGCGCGATCTGCGTCAGAAATAGAACTGATTTCTATTTTAGCCCTTGGCAACGCAGACGCTCGTTGGCGCACGCGACCAGTGTGGGTGCAATACATTTTGAAATCTATGTTATTCATTTATTGCACCCACACTGGTCGCGCGCGCCAACGAGCGTCTGCGTTGCCAAGGGCTAATATAGAAATCAGTTCTATTTCTGACGCAGATTGCGCTGCAAGTCCTGCCTCTCCCATCTCCTCATTGGTGTGGTCAGCCTGTGAGGCTGATGCCATGCAGGTGTTTGTACACATGCATATGCACACACTCTCATTCAAATGCACACATGTGCACATACACGGACATACACACAGGTAAATAGTGCCACACATGCATTCAAACATATTCAGTTGGTCTTGCTGTTATGATTTGTGTTGTCCTTGATGTCTTTGTTGTTTTTTGATTTGTTGTTTTCATCTGTCTTTCTCTTTTTTTCTCTTTTGTTGGTTGTTGGTGCATTTGGGAGTCTTGGGGGTGGGGAATGGAATTATTATTTTTTTTTAAATTGGGGGATGCTCTTGGGGAATTGTGGGGGGGATCTTGGAGGGCTGGCGGTTGGGAGCTTGGGTCGGTAGCTGACGGATCGCTGGTTCGGGTCCCCGTTTTTGACCTTGTGGGAGATCTGTTGACGTGCCCTTGAGCAGGGCATTGACCCTGGCTGCTTCTGTGTGTCGCCCTGGATGGGAGTCTGTTAGATGACTAATACGATGTAGTTATTGAGCGCCTTCACTGCAAGAATATTGTATGTTCTAAACATTCAGTATTATTATTATTTTTTAAATACACATAAACAAATGTAAAAACAAAAGGGCGGTACAATAGATGCTCCCTATAGGGAAACTGATAGGTATGTAGAGAGCCTCAGCCTCATTGCTGGGTCTGTTTACAATATAAATAGAGTGAAATGGGATCAGAGATTAATCTTCTCGAATTAGAGCTATGGCCAGGTTAAATGAGAGTCTAGGATTCGTTCACCAGCAAAATGAGTAGTATCCACTATAGTTGGAATTTTAATTCAAGTATGAAAATGAGGCCAAAATGAGTTGTCCAAAATAGGTGGGGTTTAATATTGATTTACTTGCCCATTGAAGGCAATGGAGCATGGGGTAGATGTGATATGTGGAAAATAAAGCGTAAAGATACGATAACCTCTCTGTGACCATGCTATTGAACCATCTGGTAACATTTAAGAATAATGGCTGTTCACCCTGGTTATCAGGAGTGTGTTTTCCGCATATTCCTCTTTTATCTTTGGCTTGGAATTTGAAACTTTCTGCCATTTAAAACCCTTAATTGTGGAAAATTCTGAGTTTTTTTTTTTTTTTGGTCTGTAACACCCAAACGCTGCACACGCAGACGTGTTTAATTTCCTGTGTGTTTGTGCGGCTGGCATTCTTTGTTGTCACTTTTGTTGTTGGTTTTTGTTTTTCCCTTTGTGACGTGGTCAGACTTTACGATGGTTAATGGTTAGACTAATCCTGAGAATGTGCTGTGCACATGTATCTACAGTAAGGTGCACTGTCCAGGCTCTGGCACAGTTTGTAGCGTAAAGACTTTCATTTGCAAATTGGGTCTCGTGTTCTCCGAAGACAAATTAGTTCATATTTGCAATATACAAATAGTTTTGTTGGATATTAAGTAGCCCCTCAAAGTGTGTACCATTCATAATCAGATCTTCTATAAATACAGTTAAAGAGATGTCTTGGCAGGAGTATTCAAGAAAGTATTTTATGAGCGTATAAAATTAATGGGAAATGGATACATGCAATATTATAAGCACATTAAAAATCAACTCACCTCTGCCAAAACGCAGTATTGCTATCCAAATGTGTTTTTTTATTGAACAAATTATTGACAATTGCCAAAACTATTAATGTAGTGTTGTTATGCCAAATGCCTATTAATTAATGAATGGGTTTGTGTAAAGATTAAATACATTGTACTCACATGCTCAGATCTTAATTGTGTTGACGTGGGTCTCTGTTGTCCCAACAGATGATGGTCATCAGCTCACTGCCAATCAAGAACCAATAAAATGTTGATTCTCTTTCTAATTGGTGATGTCACCGGCTGGTGGGCCACTGTTACCACCCATAGCACAGCTGTTCTAGGTCTCAGTCTCTGTTGAGTTTTTGAAACGTAACCCCAAGTAATATGAAAATGCTGTAACGTCGTCTGGTTTCATGCTTGAATAATAGACAGACCAATGAGAAGTTAAAACCCTGAAAAGTTTTTGCAATCTGGCATGAAATTCTAGATGTGCCTGTGCTAAACCAAGCATCTGGTCCTTCTGTCTTGACGTCTTACTGAAATCCTCTCAAACTGTGTTGGGAGGGAGCTACGGCTAGCAGCTTGGGACACTCCCCCTATTCCAATTGATAATCTTCCTGAGAAATCCAAGGTGGGATGCTGGTTAAGGGAAAGGTCACTATCCTCTCAGTGTCTCAGACCATTCTGAAGTCTACAGGGGGTTAAGGGTTGGGCCGAGATGGAGGGCAGGGTTAAGCATTGAGGTGAACCAGTAGCATTGTCTGCTGAGGGGCGGCCACTCAATTGGGCTGGGCCCATTCCTTTTGTTGATGTGTTTTGTTGTCATTGTCAACTGGGCTTAATACACATTCCATTCTGGCGGCATTATGAGGGTACACTGGAGCTAGGTAGCTGTAAGGGGGTTGGCAGGGTGGTGGGATGGTAGGGGGATGGAGAAGAAGTTGGGTTTGTAAATCTCTGAGGCTTTGGGGAGACAATAGCGGGTGACTCCCTGAGCCATATGGGCCCTTAGAGGTCCTTAGGGCCCCGAGCTGAGCAGTGCATGACAATGAGTCAGTTCCAAGATAGGTAGAGTAGAAAAAGTGTCCTCAGGTGTGTGCCACAGAGAGATTTATTTGACGTAAAGGTTATCCTTCAACATGTCCTGAAATGTATTATGACAGTGCAGACAATGATGAAACAATCAGTGCAGTGGCACAAAAGTGTACAAATGCAATGAATAATATTCAAGCGTCAACATCATTCCTAGCTTAAGATGGCAAGTGGAGAATCAGTGTTTTTACCAAGTTGTTGTGACCATAGCTTTCTTAAAACAAGTCCCTTCCTTTGTACTCATGCCAGATGAGAGCCAATGCTTAGCTACATGCTTCACCAGCATCAGAAATGGAGATCATGTATTGACTGCTACCTGAGGATGTTACGGGACCAAGCAGGCTATGTTAACACTAGGTATTGTCTGTGCATTCTCACCAGCTCTTGGTTAACTCTCCTTGGGCCATTCTGTTAATCTCGAAGGCATGAGGGGGCAGAGCCTGACCTTTACTACACAGGTGTGTATGAACCAAGGCTCCTCAAGTCAATCCACCAGTTAGTGAGAGGTGACTCATCAAAAACAAAAGAGGTCAACTGTTGGTCAGTTGAAGGTTCACCTATGGTTAACCTCTTTGCCCTTTTTTTTAATGTCTTGTCTTCACAGTCACTGACATGGTCTCCCCTGCTAGCTACCTGATTATTCCAGACCACTTCCTCATACTTCACATCTTCCCTGTGTCCTCTGGTCCCCTTCCTAGGCTTTTAAAGCACATTCTAGGTAAATGGGTTGTTCTTTCCTGGAGCCTCTGTCACTGAAATATGGATGCCGTTTGAATAGGTAGTCCCCCCTGCTGACGCAGAGGTAACATGTTTGGGGTGGGAGGGCGATCAGTCAGACTGCTAGTGTTATCAACCCCAGTCCATCATGTCTGCCAAACCTCAGCAGAATTCCTCCGCTCCGAGTCGGGTCGGCCTAGATTGCTGTCCTCAGGTCATTGCTTGCCTTTCGCTCTCTTTGGCTGTGTCGAAAAGGCTGATGCATAACTGTGCAGTGGTGCGCTAGCAAACGAAAACCTTAATAGTATACCACAGTTATTCAACTAATTGTAGGTGTAGTCGTTCATACATAATCACAAAAACCACACACTCACAAAAAAAGTTGATAAAGTTAATGACTTGGACGATGTGCTGTACATACAGTACTGTAGGGAGCCACTGATTTCAATCTACAATATTTGTTAACGCCACAGATTTTAGTAGCTATTTCTGACACCGTAAGCTCAACTTCTCGAGAGTGATTTTCTTTTCCCTGCGAGCAGTCAGTGCAGGGAACTGCCAAAGCTAGGTCAGTCAATCAGATAAAACTTTGTTCTCTTTTTTCCCCCTTTAGGTCATGCACATAAAGTCACGTAGATCACATCATTAGGCTCTTTTTTATGTTTACAAAGCCCTGCACCACAAGATTCCAATTTACCTAACTTCCCTGTTAAGGGTTGGTTTACACTGGAGATTCCTTTGGTGTCTACAGAGTAAGGTTAATCAGCCATTAGGTTCCTTGCACCCTATGTTTTGAATAATCTCCAAATCATTTTTCGATTGGATGCTTTGGTGTCCCTATGTAACAGTATTGCTTCCGTCCCTCGCCTCGAACCAGGGACCCTCTGCACACATCAACAACTGACACCCACGAAGCATCGTTACCCATCGCGCCACAAAAGCCAAGGCCCTTGCAGAGCAAGGGGAACTACTACTTCAAGGTCTCAGAGCGAGTGACGTCACCGATTGAAACGCTATTAGCGTGCACCACCGCTAACTAGCTAGCCATTTCACATTGGTTACACTTAGGCCAATTCAGACAGCTGACAGATGATTTTTATGATGAAGAATGTGTTTGTTTTAATTTCATGTGTTTTGTATTTCATGTGTATTTAATGTGTATATTGTGTAAACGTATGGTTATCCATACTTGCCTATTGATGTCTTTGTTTTTGTATTGTGCAGGGCTCCTTTGCAAAAGAGGCTTTAGTCTCAATATGACTTCCCTGTTGAAATAAAGGTAAATACAAAGAGTTTTTCATTCAGCACTATTTTGCAGTTGCCAGGCAGGGTTTTCCAAGCACGGCCCTGGGGACTAGATTATGACTAATGGAGCCATGTTAACGTGACCCAAGTAGGCAGCTGGCGAGGATGAGGAGTAGTCAGGCCATACACTATCAGCCAATCTTTCCTGAGCCAGACTAGGCGGGGGAGATTCGAGGGGACAAACCCACAGGAAATGCATCATCACTGACTGACCCTGGTCACGTCCACGACAAAGGCTCAGAACCTAGTTCCATGTGGAAAAGATGGAAATGTTGGAGATGTGATAGGGATTGGATTGGTGAATAATTGGTGATGTAAAATAGGTTTGTACAATATATTTAGATCGTTATATTCTCTGGATTTCCATGCAGACTCCAATACCCTTTTCCATCAGCATTACTGTTGATTTCAACATGCTAACCACAAATCGGTGATTAAGAGTCTCCAGATATTACTCTTTTTTACCTTAATTTAACTCGGCAAGTCAGTTATGAACAAATTCTTATTTACAATGACGGCCTACCCTGGCCAAACCTGGACGACGCTGGGCCGATTGTGCGCTGTCCTATGGGACGTCCAATCACGGCCGGATGGGATACAGCCTGGATTCGAACCAGGGACTGTAGTGACTGAAGTGAATAGAGAGGCAGGAATTTGATGTGAGGCTTTTATTCGCCAAAATTGATATTGCTATAGGTACAATGTTTAATATACAATCAGCCACCTTTCCAGCTGTGGCCATGTGTACTGGTATTTTGTTTTCCCCTCTTGCTTGCCTTATTGAGCCCCCTGTGGTCATAGCTGACACAACAGTTAGATTATCTAAGTCATTAATAATTATTTTGTGGTTCCCTCTCCCTTTATTATGCTTCCCTGACAATACTTTCTGTGACTGATTTCAAACACTTGCTCCCTCTAGGTAAGTCGTCAAGGTTAATTGCGACTTGGGGAGCCTGGCTCCTCTCCCTCTCTTAGGACATACTGGTGGTTTCCTAGTGGTTAGGTGTTGTGGCTTTAAGGGGTGTTGCATTAATGGCACTAGCATCATATCTCCCTTTTGTAATATTTCAATAGATATATTTATATATCCACATACAACTCGAGGGAAATAATGTATATTTTCATTTTTAATTCTAAAATCAGAACATTAACTAAAAATTCAAATCTTCCCAGTCTGAATTCAGAAGTCCCTTCAACAGCTCAGCTCTGTTCTGTCTATATTTACAGTACACTGCCATGTTTGATTGTGTTCGGGAAAAAAATGCCCAGTCGCAGAGCCTTTACCTACCTTCCCTCCTCCACAGTGGAAGTCACAGATGGCCATTCATAGTGCCTCGGTGAGAACAGCAGGTGTGGGAATCATCTGGATGCTAGAAACCCTCCCAGTTCGCTTTGTCCCTCATTCCCCATTAGTCTGACAAGCTGCTACCCATTGTGCCCTCCCTTGTGGCAGACAGTGGAGCAGGGACGATTATAACATTAGAAGCCGGTGGCTGAGCAGAGCAGAAATTTCAGCTAGTGAGAAAGATATGTCTGGAAAAAAGGAAGGGGAACCAGAGAGAGGCTGCTCTGTTCTCACAGGAATAAGTAACCCAGCACAGAGACCAGTCAGACCACACTGTGGCTCCCATCTGTTTATCATCTCCTCTCTCATTTGCTCTGTCACTATTACAGGATATAGTCATCTGCTCGGAGTCTTTCTCAAAGTGTCTGGGTTTTGGGGGACTACCTTGATGCTATCCTGTTATTTGTGATGCAGGTTAACGTTCATGGCATGGAAAATACCTAAAAGTAAGTGATGTTACTGGTAGCTAGGCTAATTTTGCTGTCATGTCAAAGCCTCCATTGAACTCATGACAGTCCTATACTAGGAACGATCGTTGAAAATGTGCCATGTGCATCATACTATAATATTGTTCTGTTTAACACATTCCGTAGTGCGACACTCTGACCCGCTCTCCTTTAGGTCCACTCAGGTGTACAGCTTTCTGCGTCTACCTGCGTCAATGCCACATTCAAACCTGGCCACTCTAACATCAAAGCTCAGGGGGTGTTCCCACTCAGGGTTGGGTGTCATGGGAGAATGACCCCGAGAGAGGCCACTCTGGCCCTAGGACATCGTAGAGCCAGCTGAGAGGATAGGAGTGCTCAATCAGTGCATTCCACAGTCCAGTCCCCACGTAAAAACCGACCTCAGTAGAAGGGACAGACTGTGTCTGATGGCTTGACTCTCAATCACACCTGAGCTGCAGACTGTAGCTTGCTCTGCATAGTGGGGGGCTCCAACAGGTGGTAGAAGCCTGCCATGTAAATTACTCAGTTCTAATCAAACTTTATTGGTCACATACACATATTTAGCAGATTTTATTGCAGGTTTAGCAAAATTCTTGTGTTCCTAGCTCCAACAGTGCAGTAGTATTAAACAATTCACAACAAACAAATCTCAAAGTAAAAGAATGGAATTAAGAAATATATAAATATTAGGTCGTACAATGATCGGAGAGGCATTGGCTAGAATACAGAATATACATATGAAATGCGTAAAACAGTATGTAAACAGTATTAAAGTGACCAGTGATTCCATGTCTATGTACATAGTGCAGCAGCCTCTAAGGTGCAGGGTTGAGTAACCGGGTGGTAGCCGGCTAGTGACAGTGACTAAGTTCAGGGCACTGGGCGGAGGTGATAGCTATTTAACAGTCTGATGGTCTTGCGATAGGACCTCACGGTCCCAGCTTTAATGTACCTGTACTGACCTTACCTTCTGGAAAACAAGTCCATCACTGGAAGCTGGGGCAGCTTCAGAGGGGTCAGTGTGTCAGCCCTCTGCTCTGCCCAGTTGAATACCTGAACTGAAGGTGCAGGCAATAAAGTGTAAACTGCTTTGATGTGATGCCTCACCCAGGGGCTTCTTCTCCCTCCCAGCAGACAATACACACATTCATTACTGGACCCTCTCTGTCCTTGCTCTTCAAAGCATTAGCAGGCACGAGACGCTGCATTAGCAGGCACGAAACTCTAAGCTCAGGCACCAGACAGGCCTTTACACTCCCGCTCACCGAGGTGGTTTGGATGAGTCCAAATAAATCCCGGTAGCCTGCAACATATTCCCTCCCTCATATTCCCTCCCTCAGTGCCTGGAGCGCCACACCCATCCCCCTCAGGTGAATGGGTGATTGGATTGTTGTGCGTTGGCGTGACTGCATTCCCCTGCCCACCTCCTGCAACGGGAAAAATGACAATTTTGGGGGAATGTTAGAGCATCGGTGTGAAAGTCTGCACCCTCTGGTGTATTACCAAAGGTCAGAAGTTCTTTCATGTAAATGAAGTGGAATGAATTAATAAAAAATGTCCAATCATGCCCCTATTCTAATACATCATAAAAATGGGACTAAATGCAAAAAGTGATATGGAACATGGCTGGATGCATGTCATTGAGGTGTAATTCAACAACAACAAAAAATCACCAATGTCATGGGTCACATAACCGCACACCTTGCAACCAATTATTGGAATGATATTCAAAGCAGTGTATCAGACATTCAATCTTTGTTGTTTCTTTATGTAATCCCTTGTTTTGGCCTCAAGTGAAGAGTATGGCTGGTTGGGTTAAAATTGAGCCACTTGTGTAATGGTAGGAAGACAACAGTGTGGTTAAGGGACTTGTTAGCAGAGTCGCTCATTAAGATATGCTTAGAAGCAAATGTCACAACCTGGCAGAGGGACTGTGCCTAAAATGGCTTAACTAAACAGACTACACCAGTTCCTGTTTAGAGAGGCGGAACACCTCAATCAGTATAAGACAGGTTCGTGACAGGCCACCTATTGGATCACGAGCACTGCAATGGACTAGGCAGCACGTTATACAGTTTTGTTGCAAAGATCTTTGCAGTTACAAGATTAAAACCCAACTGGCAATTTGCATTTAGCGTTTACCAGCATAACCATTACATACCCAGATGGTAGCTTGCGCACTACTCAAGACAATAATACCTAGGACTACAATAACATTACTGTCTCTAATAGCAATAAGTTACATTATTTCCTTAAAATAATACATCTACATGGCAGAGCTACCTGGCGGAGCCACCATCCCAGCAATCATGGGGGAGTGGCACTTGGCGCAAGACCTACAGAAAGCAGATAACAACCCTGAACGCAGGGCAAACTACATTTAGGACGGACACCACTACAAGCTAGCTCCAACCAAAGCTCTGCAACTCAGACCTTTGACCGACAGCTTGCATCTTCTACACCACAACCACGCTCCTAATCCCCGCGCTGCCCTAACAGGGGCGCTCGACCCCAAACAGATGCGCACCACAGTTTATAAAGGAAGCAGAGGGCACAGGAGGAGGGTATTTAAAAAAGCTTGTACAATTAAGCACAGCATATCTGCAAGTCACAGCACACATGCAATCAATTAAGGGCAATCAGCAATCAATTAAGGTCAATCATTTGTGAGTGCATGCATAGATCAGTGAGAATTCAATTAATCGACGAGCTAAAGTCTTCCCTATGACACATAGCTTATTCACAACATGTTCCAGACTCTTAGTTATTTTGGCTTGTCCATTTGATACCCACTCATTTTGGTCATTTTCAAAAGTCCTTATAATCAGAAAATGTATTTGCATTTTTCCTCTGTTGTGCTAAATGTATTCACTGTGGCACATCCAGAGAGGTAAAAAAAAAGGAATTCCTCAAAAGTGTTTGATCTCTTTATTCTTTCACTTGGGGATAGAAAGACGTAGAAAGACCAAAGTCCCCCAAAAACCTGCACATCTCAGCTTCTTCTCATCTTTCCCATTCTCTCTCTCCCACCTGTCCTGTTTGACCCCCTACTACATGCCAAATTTAATGGGAGCCGAGTGACCCACTTGTGTAATGTAGTGGGTCAATGTAACAGCATCCTCAGTTGATAAGCAACCCTGGATGTTTAGGGGGGTAGAGGGGGTGAGATGGAGATATGGGGGAGTGGGGACTGACAAACAACCTGTGATGCTACAGTAGCTGGGGTGGGAAGTGGTGGAAAACATGGTTTCCGGGTGGTGGGTTGGACGGAGACATGTTGGGATAGGGAGTTGGTTGTCTTGTTTCTCTTTTCTTTACATAGCAATTTTATTATTACAAAATCAAGTGTGATCAATATGATAATTCCTCTGTATGCATTTCTTCTTTTTTTCTACATGTGGCATATACTGTGTAAATTGACATGAACATTGTACCTGTAGCAGTCCAACCAAAAAATGACAAAGGCAACACAGGTGGAAAAACCATCCCTGGTCTGAATCTCCAGGTGTTTTCCCTTCTCAGCAATGAAGATGTTTACTGAGGGACCTGGTCACAAATACTCAAATTGTTAAGAAAACAAATGCTGCTCTGCAGGACCAGGTAGTGTTTTTACAGATGGGGTGGGAGAACCTCTGTTTCCTTGTTTGCAGTGACTCAGGTATGGAGCCAATCTGAGGACCAGGCGGGGGTTTAACCCTAATCTTCTCCTCTGCTCTGTATGCCTGGGCCTGGCACACATGGGGCTGTGCAGCTGCAGCATGAGCCGCCATTGATCCTGGCTGGCTGGAAGGAAATAGATTGGAGGGGAAATGGCTTAATTGCCCTCACTCTCACTGCTGGAATGCAAATAGCCCTCCACTACTAATATAGGCCTCCAATGTGAAGAGGAGAGCCCCACACCAAAGAACCTGAAATGGCCTATTTGTTGTGGTATAATAGATGGCTTGGTGTGAAAGCTGTGGTGTATGAGATTGCCTCTTGTCCTATCCTATGGTTTGGCTTGTCTATATTGAATTGAGCATAGAATCTGTTAATATGATGTGAATTATCAATATATACGGTTGCTGTGTTTCCAACCTGGACTCAAGGGTAGACGTAACTGTCACGACTTCCGCCGAAGTTGGTGTCTCTCCTTGTTCGGCGGTCGACAACACCGTCTTTCTAGCACATTGTCTTGTGCGTGTTTGTTCATTGTTAAGTGGTCGCTCTTTTGTGTCGAACTGGAATATTTTTCCCTGTATGGAACGCACCTAGATATGGAGTCAGCAGGTACACCCAGTCCTCCGTTACCGGTGGAGGAGCGCGTCCAGCAGCACATGACGATGCTCCAAAATTTTGGCACAGCCATGGATCGCGTGCTGCACACAATGCAGCGAGGGGAGAGCGGCGGGGGAACGGTTGTTCCATCTTTGACAGGGGATGAGGAGAGCACAGGACTTTGCACTGGACTTAAGGACCCTGGCACCCAATGCGGGATGGAATGAAAGGGCCCTGATCGACCATTACCGGTGCAGTCTACGTGAGGACGTTCGTCGGGAGCTGGCATGCAGGGTCACCACCCTTACCCTCGACCAGCTGGTGGATTTATCCATCCGGCTGGATAACCTGTTGGCCACCCGCGGACGTCCGGATCGGGGCCCGTCCATTCCATCCCCCAGCACCTCCGACCCTACACCTATGGAGCTCGGAGGTGCTGCTCTGAGGGTGACCGGAGGGGGGGCCGTTTCCTGCACCACATGTGGCCGCAGAGGGCACACTGCTGGTCGGTGCTGGGGAGGTTCCCCAGGGAGTCGAGGCAGCAGGCAGGGCACTGGTGGATCATTCCAGGTGAGTAGGCACCCGACTCACCCAGAGCTCCCTGTTGCGCACATGTGTGTATGTATAGAATTTCCTGAGTTTTCACCGCATTCCCAGCACAAGGCGCTAGTAGATTCAGGCGCAGCTGGGAACTGTATTGACCGTTCATTTGCACTTAGATTAGGGATCTCTATTGTTCATGGAGATGTGCCCTTCCCTGTACATGCCTTAGATAGTCGTCCTTTAGGGTCGGGCTTGATTAGGGATGTGACAGCTCCCCTATGTATGATAACGCAGGAGGGTCATGAGGAGAGAATTAGTCTCTTCCTGATCGATTCTCCTGCGTTTCCTGTGGTGTTGGGGTTTCCCTGGTTGGCCTATCATGACCCCACTATTTCGTGGCAACAGAGGGCTCTCAAGGGATGGTCACGTCAGTGTTCAGGGAGGTGTGCATGTGTTTCCATAGGTGCAACTACGGTGGAGAGTCCAAACCAGGTCTCCACCATGCACATCCCCCCTGAATATGCCGATTTGGCTCTTGCCTTCTGTAAGAAGAAGACGACTCAGCTACCACCCCATCAATGGGGGGATTGTGCGATAAATCTCCTGGTAGACGCAGCACTTCCCAGGAGTCACGTGTATCCTCTGTCACAGGAGGAGACGGCGGCTATGGAAACATATGTCTCCGAATCGCTGGGACAGGGATACATTCGGCCTTCCACTTCACCTGCCTCCTCGAGTTTCTTTTTTGTGAAGAAGAAGGATGGAGATTTACGCCCGTGTATTGACTATCGAGGTATAAATCAGATCACGGTACAGTTACCCGCTGCCTCTCATAGCCAGTGTGACAGAGTCATTGCACGAGGCACGCTTCTTCACAAAATTGGATCTCAGGAGCGCTTACAACCTGGTGCGTATCCAGGAGGGGGGGATGAGTGGAAGACGGCATTTAGTATCACCTCTGGGCACTATGAGTACCTTGTCATGCCGTACGGGTTGATGAATGCTCCATCAGTCTTCCAATCCTTTGTAGACGAGATTTTCAGGGACCTGCACGGGCAGGGTGTAGTGGTGTATATAGATGACATTCTAATATACTCCGCTACACGCGCCGAGCATGTGTCCCTGGTGCGCAAGGTGCCTGGTCGACTGTTGGAGCATGACCTGTACGTCAAGGCTGAGAAATGTCTGTTCTTCCAACATTCCGTCTCCTTCCTAGGGTACCGCCTGTCCGCGTCAGGGGTGGAGATGGAAAATGACCGCATTTCAGCCGTGCGTAATTGGCCGACTCCAACCACGGTAAAGGAGGTGCAGCGTTTTTTAGGGTTTGCCAACTACTACCGGAGGTTTATCCGGGGCTTTGGTCAGGTAGCGGCTCCCATTACCTCCTTGCTGAAGGGGGACCGGTGCGACTGCAGTGGTCAGCTGGGGCGGACAGGGCTTTTGGTCACCTGAAGGCTCTGTTTATCTCGGCTCCCGTGCTGGCTCATCCTGATCCCTCCTTGGCATTTATTGTAGAGGTGGACGCGTCCGAGGCTGGGATAGGAGCTGTGCTGTCTCAGCGCTCGGGTAGGCCACCAAAGCTCCGCCCCTGTGCTTTCTTTTCGAAGAAGCTCAGGGGCGAAACTATGTTGTGGGGGACCGGGAGCTGTTGGGTGTTGTCAAGGCTCTGAAGGCGTGGAGGCATTGACTTGAGGGGACTAAACACCCTTTCCTCATTTGGACTGACCACCGCAATCTGGAGTACATCCGGGCGGCGAGGAGACTGAACCCTCGCCAGGCAAGGTGGGCCATGTTTTTCACCCTTTTTGTTTTCACCCTATCCTATAGACCAGGTTCCCAGAACGCTAAGGCAGACGCACTGTCCCGGATTTATGACACAGAGGAGCGGTCCACGGATCCCACTCCCATACTTCCGGCTTATTGCCTGGTGGCGCCGGTGGTATGGGAGGTGGACGCGGACATCGAGCGGGCATTACATACAGAGCCCACTCCCACCAAGTGTCCAGTTGGGCGTCTGTATGTTCCGTCTGATGTCTGCGACGTTCGGTGGTCGACGTCACCTGCTTTCTCGCCGCCACTGATCTACGTCTCTTTTTCCATTTGTTTTGTCTTGATTGTACACACCTGGTTTCCATTACCTTATAATTTATTCCCTATTTAGCCCTCTGGTTCCCACATGGTCTTGTGCGTGTTTGTTCATTGTTAAGTGGTCGCTCTTTTGTGTCGAGCTGGAATATTTTTCCCTGTATGGAATTAGTTTGTGCTTTATTCGAGTAAAGTACATTTTTCTCAGTTCTGTGTCCTGCGCCTGACTCCGTCCTACCCGCTGCACACTGACACTTGACAGTAACTGTAACGGTAGTCGTCATATTCCTCCTCCTCAGACGAGGAGAGGAGAGAGGGATCGGAAGACCAATGTGCAGCGAGGTATGTAGACATCATGAATTTATTAGACAAGACGAACACTGAACCGAACTATACTTGATAAATACAAAATAACAAACAGACAACGTAGACTGACCTGAACATGCAAACTACATATAACGAAGCACGCATGAACAGGAAAGAACGAACGAACGAGACGAGACAGTACCGTGTGGTGCAATAAACACAGACACAGCGACAATCACCCACAAAACAAACAATGTGAAACCACCTACCTTAATATGGTTCTCAATCAGAGGAGATGAAAACCACCTGCCTCTAATTGAGAACCATATCAGGTCACCCATTTACCAACATAGAAACACATAACATAGAAATGCCCACCCACACTCACGCCCTGACCGACTAACACATACAAAACAACAGAAAAACAGGTCAGGAACGTGACAGTAACATAGTAAACAACAATCTGGGACACTCAAATTAGTATGATATGTTACGTTTGGTATGGTTTGAGTTAATTTGTGGATGTGCAGCATCCATTTCATATGATGTGTTACTAATCACAATTCATATGATATGTTACAAATTACAATTCGCATGATATGTTACAAATTGAAAGTTGTACATGTGTTACAAATTTGCAATAGATATATGTTAGGAATTCAAATTAGATTTTGCTAACATTAGCTAGGTGGCTAACACTATCACTAGCTAGGTGGCTAACGTTAGCTAGGCTAGGGGTTAAGGTTAAGGTTGGGGTTAAAGTTAAAGTTAACATTAGGGTTAAGGTTAGGAGTTAGGCAAAAGGGTTAGAGTTAGGGGAACGGTTAGATAACATGCTATGTAGTTGCAAAGTATTTAAAAAGTAGCAAGTAGTTGCAAAGTTGCTAAAGTTGTCCATGATGAGATTTGAACAAGCAACCTTTAGGTTGCTAGACGTTTGCATTATATGCTCAACCATCCTCCTTTTGTTTTTGCTTTTAAGTAACCTTTTGTCTTATGTAACCTTACCAAATGTAACATACCATACTAATTTCAGTGTCCCGGATTTTAGTTTACTATTGTTACAGGTTTTGGTTTTTCCATTTATGTTTTGAGGTTGGACTTTTAGCACGTATAGCATTTTAGCATGTAGGGCGCACATATTGGTGTCACCTTGTCAGTCATTATGTGTTACACCTGTGCTGGTTGCCATCTCATTAGTGGGAAGGTTTTTCACCTATGTTGGCCCAGCTGCTATGTGGGAGTGGCTGGCCCAGTGCTCCAGTTGAGCTTGAGAGATGTTGGGAAATTTACACTTCATGTTAGCTGAGTTGTAATTTCAAGCTCAACCTATATAACTTTGAAAGAAGCCTGAGTTTTGGATTTGCCTGTTTGTTTTGCTCCATATTATTTTTACCCCCTCCATCCTAAGTTGTTGTGGGTTTTTAGTTTGTCTTTTTGGAGGCAAACCTAGTGGGCATCCATGGTGGGTCTCTTAGAACCCCTTACTAGTGGCTTTGCCAACTTTCAGTGGGCACCCACATGGGTGCCTTTCCAAACCCCTTTGAATCCCTTTTGTATGGTTGTCAGTGATTTTCTTTGTTAGTTCCCTTTGTTGTGAGCAACATTTTGAGTTTGTCTTGTGGGAATGTACCACTGTTACGTCTAGCTGGTATATCAAACACTGTTTGAATTTTAATGCACACGTTCCTTCTCTGTTAGTCATCCGAGGGTCAACCAGATCGACAGGGAAGGGTTGTGACTCAACGTAGATGGGCTGAGATGACAGAGTTAAACGGTGAGGCGTATGTCTCCTGCCGGACTTTGATCTCTCCTTCATGTAACTCTTTCATAGCCAACAATCTAGACAGACAGTTGATGGGTGGCCTACTCTGTCAGAGAAGGCTTGCTCAAACCAAGAACACCTCCACTTCTCTCTTTGAGGGAATAGTGTGGTCATATCTTACATATCCTCTGAGCTAGCGAATGGTGTTCAACTCCAGTACATAGAATGATAATCAGACGCAATTTAGCTGTTAGTCATGCTTTTCGTGGAAGAGAATGTTTTGGACTGCTGTGGGCTGTCCCCCAAAAATGCGTTTGTTTGAGATTGTTCAAAAGACAATAGACACACTTTGCTTAAAGCAAGCTATGCCAATAAAAGAACATAGTACAGGCCTACAATAGTTAACATCATGAAAGGAAAACTACAACTGATGTAGGTCAAGAATGCAGGAAGGGGGGAGGGGTGTTTTAGGTTCAAAGATGGTATAAAGGAATGACTGAGCCTTTGATGTCTTCTGGCAGCTAGAACTCAGACAGACAGCCGTAGACAACCTGACAATCCGGAGCACCACACCCCTTTTAAATCCCTCTACCTTCCTGGCCCCAGTAGTCTCTCACTCTCCAGTAACAAGCACTTTAATAGGATATGGTTAAACACCTGAAGCAGTTCAGCAAAAAGGCTGCTGCAGAGCAGGGGTTAAAGGTCAGGAGGGCAGCTTGCAACGCTGTGCTCCTTGGAAATTCATCATGCCCGTTACGGACCTTGTTATGGTCATTCATGGCTCTAAATGGTTTTACTTTTGATCTGTGTGGGGAATATTTGATATTATACAACGGGTGGGTCTAATCCTGAATGCTGATTGGCTAAAACCGCATTCCAGCCGGTGTCTATTCCACAAGTTACCACCGGCTAATTCTATGACGTTAAAATGCCTATTTACTCTGTTCCATCTGACTGAGCAGTCCACTGTCTCATCAGCCCAGCCAGGCACTTTATAAACGTGATCTCTACTATTAAAAGCATCTACATTTAGTTTTCAACAGCAGAGATTTGTATAAACCCTGCTGTCTGTCTCTCCGACATATTGCGACATCCAGCTCTCCAGCTGTCCCATAGTAATGAACGTGTCGGGGCGAGACAGACAGGCAGGCAACGTTTCTCACCCAGTCGAAATCATGAATCAGCTGGCATCATTTTTATGGATATACAGAAAGAGATGCCAATTGAAAAAAGTTCAAACGAAACGAAGTGCAGCTAGTTTGCAGTCTTTCCGGCTTCAGCTTGACTGTGTTAGCTGTGCTGTTGGCTAGCTCCTCTGAACAACCGTGTCCTAACGAGTGAGCACATTTTCTATGCCAGACAAAATCGTGCCTCATTAGCTCATTGTTATGGATGTCTCCAAATAAACGTAACTAGAAAACAGATGAAACAAAAGCAAATGCGGCTACTTTGCTGTTATTCTGGCTGCACCTTTTGAAGTGACTAAGTTAGCCGTAGTTGGCTAGCTAGCAAGCAAGGGATAAGAACATTGCCAGCCAGTGTGGGGACTATATCTTGTGGAAGGATGAAATAGTATGAATAAATTCATTAATTAATTTTTTTATGAAAATATTTCAATCATTATTCGAATATGTTGGTAACCCGTTGTATAAAAGTGATAATGCCCTTGAAGCCGGTGTTTGGAGAATATATTGGAATGTGCCAATATATCCTCAAAACAATGGCTTCTCGGGCATTATCACTTAATTACAAAGCATATGCGCACACACATGCACACTTTACACACATTTGCACATATAATATGGATCTATAGAGCCATAATAACTATCAGCATTTCAACGTTTAAACAGCAGTAGATAATAAAAACATATCAAAGGAAATTTTATTTGTCACATGCTCCGAATACAACCGGTGCAGGCCTTACCGTGAAATGCTTACTTACAGGCCCTTAACCAACAATGCAGTTCAAGAAATAGTTAATAAAATATTTACTAAATATAAGAAAGTTTTTTTTTTAATTGAAAAGTAACACAATAAATGTACCTAACAACAACAAGGCTATATACAGGGGGTACCGGTACCGAGTCAATATGCGGAGGTACAGGATAGTCGAGGTAACTGTGACTGCATAGATAATAAACAGCAGGTTTTGCAGCAAATGTAAAAAAAGAAAGGGGGTCAACGTAAATAGTCCGGGTGGCCATTTCATTAGTTGTTCAGCAGTCTTATGGCTTGGGGGTAGAAGCTGTTAAGAAGCCTTTTGGTCCTAGACTTGGCGCTCCCGTACCACTTGCAGTGCGGTAGCAGAGATATCAGTCTATGACTTGGGTGACTGGAGTCTTTGACAATTTTTTGGGCCTTCCTCTGACACCGCCTGTATATAGGTCCTGGACGTCAGGAAGCTTGGCCCCAGTGATGTACTGGGCCATACGCACTACCCTCTGTAGCGCCTTACGGTCAGATGCCGAGTAGTTGCCATACCAGGCAGTGATGCAACCGGTCAGAATGCTCTTGATGGTGTAGCTGTAGAAGTTTTGAGGATCTGGGGACCCATGCCAAATCTTTTCAGTCTCCTGAGGGGAAAAAGTTTTGTCGTGCCCTCTGTCATGGTGTGTTTGGACCATGATAGTTTATTGGTGATGTGGACACCAAGGAACTTAAAACTCTCGACCTGCTCCACTTCAGTCCCGTCGATGTTAACAGGGGCCTGTTCGGCCGTCCTTTTCCTATAGTCTACGATCAGCTCCTTTGTCTTGCTCACATTGAGAGAGAGGTTGTTGTCCTGGCACCACACTGACATTTCTCTGACCTCCTCCCTATAAGCTGTCTCATCATTGTTGGGGATCAGGCCTACCACTGTTGTGTTGTCAGCAAACTTAATGATGGTGTTGGAGTCGTGCTTGGCCACGCAGTCATGGGTGAACAGGGAGTACAGGAGGGGCCTAAGCATGCACCCCTGAGGGGCCCCAGTGTTGAGGATCAATTTGGCAGATGTGTTGTTGCCCACCCTTACCACCTGGGTGCGGCCTGTCAAGAAGTCCAGGATCCAGTTGCAGAGTTAGGTGTTTAGTCCCAGGGTCCTTAGCTAAGTGATGAGCTTTGTGAGCACTGTGGTGTTGATCGCTGAGCTGTAGTCAATGAACAGGTAAGTGCGCTAAACGTCTATTGCCCCGTAGCACTCACTTCCGTCATCATGAAGTGCTTTGAGAGACTAGTCAAGGATCATATCACCTCCACCCTACCTGACACCCTAGACCCATTCTAATTTGCTTACCGCAACAAAGGTCCACAGACGACGCAATCGCAATCACACTGCACACTGCCCTAACCCATCTGGACAAGAGGAATACCTGTGTAAGAATGCTGTTAATCGATTACAGGTCAGCATTTAACACCATAGTACCCTCCAAACTTGTTATTAAGCTCGAGACCCTGGGTCACGACCCCGCCCTGTGCAACTGGGTCCTGGACTTTCTGACGGGCCGCCCCCAGGTGGTGAGGGTAGGAAACAACATCTCCACCCACTGACCTTCAACACTGGGGCCCCACAAGGGTGCGTTCTCAGCCCTCTCCTGTCCTCCCTGTTCACCCATGACTGCGTGGCCATGCACGCTTCCAACTCAATCATCAAGTTTGCAGACGACACTACAGTGGTAGGCTGGATTACCAACAACGACGAGACGGCCTACAGGGAGGAGGTGAGGGCACTCGGAGTGTGGTGTCAGGAAAATAACCTCACACTCAACGTCAACAAAACAAAGGAGATGATCGTGGACTTCAGGAAACAGCCCCCTATCCACATCGACGGGACAGTAGTGGAGAAGGTGGAAAGTATTAAGTTCCTCGGTGTACACATCAATGACAAACTGAAATGGTCCACCCACACAGACAACATTTCGGGTAGCCTTCCACAAGCTTCCCACAATAAGTTGGGAGAATTTTGGCCCATTCCTCCTGACAGAGCTGGTGTAACTGAATGAGGTTTGTAGGCCTCCTTGCTCGCACACACGTTTTAAGTTCTACCCACAAATTTTCTATAAGATTGAGGTCAGAGCTTTGTGATGGCCACTCCAATACGTTGACTTTGTTGTCCTTAAGCCATTTTGACACACCTATGTAAGTATGCTTGGGGTCATTGTCCATTTGGAAGACCCATTTGCGACCAAGCTTTAACTTTCTGACTGATGTCTTAAGATGTTGTTTCAATATATCCACATCATTTTCCTCCCTCATGATGCCATCTATTTTGTGAAGTGCACCAGTCCCTCCTGCAGCAAAGCACCCCAACAACATGATGCTGCCACCCCAGGGCTTCACGGTTGGGATGGTATTCTTCGACTTGCAAGCCTCCCCCTTTTTCCTCCAAACATAACGATGGTCATTATGGCAAAACACTTCTATTTTTGTTTCATCAGACCAGAGAACATTTCTCCAAATAGTACAATCTTTGTCCACATGTGCAGTTGCAAACCGTAGTCTGGCTTTTTATGGTGGTTTTGGAGCAGTGGCTTCTTTCTTGCTGAGCGGCCTTTAAGGTTATGTCAATATAGGACTTGTTTTACTGTGGATATAGATACCTTTGTACCTGTTTCCTCCATTATCTTCACAAGGTCCTTTGCTGTTGTTCTGGGATTGATTTGCACTTTTCGCACCAGAGTACGTTCATCTCTAGGAGACAGAACACGTCTCCTTCCTGAGCGGTATGACGGTTGCGTGGTCCCATGGTGTTTATACTTCGTACTATTGTTTCTACAGATGAACGTGGTACCTTCGGGCATTTGGAAATTGCTCCCAAGGATGAACTAGACTTCTGAGGTCTACAATTTTCTGAGGTCTTGGCTGATTTCTTCTGATTTTACCATGATGTCAAGCAAAGAGGCACTGAGTTTGAAGGTAGGCCTTGAAATACATCCACAGGTACACTTCCAATTGACTCAAATGATGTCAATTAGCCTATCAGAAGCCATGACATCATTTTCTGGAATTTTCCAAGCTGTTTAAAGGCACAGTCAACTTAATGTAAACTTCTGACTCACTGGAATTGTGATACAGGGAATTATAAGTGAAATAATCTGTCTGTAAACAATTGTTGGAAAAAATACTTGTGTCATGCACAAAGTAGATCTCCTAACCGACTTGCCAAAACTATAGTTTGTTAACAATACATTTGAGGAGTGGTTGAAAAATGAATTTTAATGACTCCAACCTAAGTGTATGTAAACTTCCGACTTCAACTGTATGTACATATTCTTATTCATTCCTTTACACTTGCGTGTATAAGGTAGTTGTTGTGAAATTGTTAGAGTACTTGTTAGATATTACTGCACGGGCGGAACTAGAAGCACAAGCATTTCGCTACACTCGCATTAACATCTGCTAACCATGTGTATGTGACCAATACAATTTGATTTGATTTGAACAGCATTCTCACATAGGAGTTTCTTTTGTCCGGGTGGGAAAGGGCAGTGTGGAGCGCGATTGAGATTGCGTCATCTGTGGATCTGTTGAGGCGGTATGTGAATTGGAGTGGATCTACGGTTTCTGGCATGATGGTGTTGATGTGAGTCACGACCAGCCTTTCAAAGCACTTCATGGCTACCGACGTGAGTGCTTCAGGGCGGTAATCATTTAGGCAGGTTACCTTCGCTTTCTTGGGCACAGGGACTATGGTGGTCTGTTTGGAACATGTAGGTATTACAGACTCAGCAAGGAGAGATGTTGAAAATGTCAGTGAAGTGTCAGTTTCTGTCATGTATTTCTGGTGTCAGTTTCTGGTTGTGCAAGACAGCAGATATCATTCCACTTGTTATAATTTTATTTCACATCATTATATAACACAGGAGACACTGATTGTATCATGGTTTCTTTTTTAGGTTGACCTAAGTGACATTTGATTCATGAGTTCACAGTAACTTACCTTCTTGTTGCTTATCACGCCTAACATATGTAACAATGACATGACTACCATGCAGAAACCGTTTTGACATCAGTTTGACATGTTTCCTTGTCTCATTTCCGAGCAACACTGTGTGTTATTCATTGGGCAGTAGGGACAGGCCAAGTGCTGTGGGGACCATTGTGTGTCATTGTAGGTCACAATGGAACTTAACACTTGACAGAGCTGGGGTTTCTTGTCAGCAGCTAAACTTGATCCTATTGTTTTGTTTCTGGTGAAGAGCTGTAAATAGAGGGATTTGACCCTGTGGCAGTTAGTCTTCATGTCACATTGACTCTAAACACAGTAATACTGCATATACAGTAAGGAAGATGATCACATGTAGGAGATCAACTGCATACATTAGTACTAAACACAGGAAGTGGGGATTTCCAAAGTAACGTATCTAAACATAATTTCACATACTACAGTGTTGGATAGCTTTATAGAACGTAATATGTTTAGAGGAACATATCTATTTTCTGGTGCTGTCATCTATCCCCATAGCCAGCAGCCCTTGAGGTGAGACAGGTTGACCTGTCCTGTCATTTTCATCCAGACAGATGTCTTCCTCCATCCTGCAAGGCCCCATCACGCTAGACGTTTACATCAACGCTTATGGAACCCCTACAGTGCCCTGCAGACCACAAAGGGGGCGGTCACATTACCAGAGGTGTAGCTACCTAGGTAACTTCAGAAGGATAATCCGTGGACCTGGTAAAACCGGTCTTTACAGAGCTTACTGTCTTTACAAGGCAACACCTAGCAACCTCAAGCCGTGCAGCATTGTCTGTTGATTGGGTCTGCATGTGTTCCCTTAGTCCAAGTCCCCTCGGTCGGTCATTGTTCTCTTGCTGGAGTATTTCATCTCTGTCTGTTGTCTCAACTGCTCTGTAACAAAGAAACAAACAAGGAAGAGGAGAATGAGAAATGGGGAAAGTTATGAAATACTGAGTGTGTAACTGTGCTACTTTACAGTATACTCTGATAGTGCTACCCAACACCTGTAGTATATTAAATAATGATATAAACTGGTTTACTGATATACGGATTTGTTAAAAACGGTCTGTTATTCTCTTTGGTTACCTTCTCATTGTCCTGGAGGAATCAAATTCTTCAGATGTATTTTCTCAGCTCCGTAGATGCCTCCTCAATGTCTTATAAACAAACATTTAACAGTCATGCCACCCTTCCTGCTGGCGTGCACTTAGTCGAACTGCGCTGCCACCTCAGAGCCACAGAGATGGATTGGATGGATTCTCCGTTTCTCAGACATGTCTCTAAGAACACTCCAGGCCACTGCCACACTCTGATGCACTGCTGATTCAAGCTAGACACCCAGACCACCACCCCTCCCCTTTATATTAAAATATACCAGCCACCACTGGCATGGGGCTGGATTTAAGATTTACAGTGGAAAAGGCATATACATTTCTCCACCATGTTGAGCTGGTGTGTCTGGAATGTTTGTTGGGACTGGAGTTTTGCGAGGGGTGTGAGAAAACAACATAGTGTTGTAAACACTGAGGGTAGCCCCAGCCCCAATCTCTGTTCCAGATGTAATGCAGGCGTGGAGACTGGAGAGAGAGAGAAGACTGCTGTAACCTAATCCAGAGCTACTGGTGTCACATTGGCAGTCCATCACCTCTCTCTCTCTTCTCTTGCTCTCTTTCCGTCTCTCCCTCCTCCTCTCTGTTTGAATTTATGGAGACAGACATCCAACATTCTGATGTATTGCTTCTGATTAATACTTTCTTGTCTTGACTTTACATTTATTTTGTATTTGTGGGGATTCTAAAGGCCCTATGATCACAGGAAACAAATGACAAACACATGGTGTGATGTTTCCAAATTCTTTTATTAATTTGCAATTAACTACTCTAGCCTTGTTTTAAGGCATCTTGGGTAGTATCTCTTCTAAAAACAGGTATATTATCTATCGTGTGGCTATTCTATAGCCTATTGCAATTAGTTATTTCCATGCGCCTATTCCAATAGATTATAAATACGTTAGTTTATGTGCATGCATTTGTATTTGTACAAATGAGCTCTGACTGGGAAAAAAATATTTTGAATGGTCATCCAACTCGGAATTCCAAGTCGGAAACTCGGGCATCTTTCTAGAGCTCCGTCCGTCCGACGTCAAGACGACAGACTTTTTTCCCGAGTTCCCATTTGTCTTAAAAGCACCATAAGATACGGTCCTTTACACAGCCAATCAATTACAAATGTAAGTCTATCAGTGGCGAGGTCGAGGTGCGTTGCAGAAGCGCTTTCCTCACTCTGCTTTCTGGCAACAATTACACCAACGATGAATTCAAAGCTTTGGCCCAAAACCAGACGTACTCTGGTATTTCCCACGTATAGTGGTATTCCGGGAACTCGTCAGTCACTTAGGTTTGGAGGCTAGCTATAGGTACATTTCACCCTCTTCCTCTCGATGCAGGTGTTGGTCGTTGGTCCTGCTGTTGGGAAGCGAGCTCTGAATCCGTCATATTGATGTGCGTAAAATTATGGTTTGGTCCAGGCCGCAGGAGTCAGTCGTTCAAGGTTGATTTAAACAAGTTACATTATCCCTTTTGGTCATACATCGAAATATTGACCGATTTTAATTATCTGCAAATAATCGATTTAATATATCCTACCAGGCAAATAAAACATTTCTCAAAGCTGAAATGTGCGTTTATGCGTTTGTTTCAGTCTGGCAAAATGTTGATTCTGTTTCTTTTTGTGTTTACAAATTGTGTAATATTAGTTGTTGGCCTATATTATGCCTACAAAATAATAAAGTATCAAATTGAGGGGGAAAGCATTGCATTACTGGAACTATACAATGAATCAATGTCTTTTCAGTTGCACAGCTTTTTTACCATAATTTTGTATGCACATAAACTAGGAATATGTGCCTGCATTCATAATACCCAAGTTCTGCTGGTCATTACACAAGACAGGGCAGTAACTTTCACTGGGGACGGGGGACATGACCCCCTCCCCTCATTCTGAAATTGCATTTCCCCCCCCCCCCCAGTTTTATCATTGTGCTGTGATACACAATGCGGGAACGGTGTGCTTTAGGACCATCCGGATGTCTCAGAGCGGTTGGGTAGATTGTTTTCCGGTTTCAGCTGGCTGGATTTAGGGATACACTGACACCACAGAGTGTGCAGACAGGCTGTGTGAAAGCAAAGCTTCTGAAAGGCTGGCATATAGGACCAGCACAGAAGAGGCAGCTTCTGTCTGTGTGTTGCGCTTTTTCTCCGAATTGTAAAAGCAAGCAGAGCAGAAACTGGCTACTCTTTAGTTGACTGATCTAGCTGGCAATGTAACTGCTGTTTGACAGAAAACATTGTTATTATTCCAAGTGCTTAGCTAGTAGCGTAACTGACATGTTACCTTAGCTAATGTTCATCCCCTCTCGACTGCAGTGAATAAACTATTGGCAGCTAGTTAGCTAGCAAGTAGCTACCACAGTCAGTTCAATTCTAGCTAGCCTCTAGCTAGCTATCAAATAAAACATCTAATCAAATGTTATTGTGCCGAATACAACAGCTGTAGACCTTGCAGTGAAATGCTTACTCGCAAGCCCTTAACCAACAATGCATTTCTAAGAAAATCTCTAAAAAAGTAAGAGATAAGAATAACAAATCATTAAAGAGCAGCAATAAATAACAATAGCGGGGTTATATACAGGGGGTACCGGTACAGAGTCAATCTGTCAATGTGCGGGGGGCACCGTTATTGAGGTAATTGTGTACATGTAGGTAGAGTTATTAAAGTGGCTATGCTATAGATAAGAGAGCAGCAGCGGGGGGGCACAATGCTTATAGTCTTGGTAGCCAATCGATTAGCTCTTCAGGAGTCTTATGGCTTGGGGGTAGAAGCTGTTTAGAAGCCTCTTGGACCTAGACTTGGCACTCCGGTACCGCTTGCCATGCGATAGCAGACAGAACAGTCTATGACTAGGGTGGCTGGAGTCTTTGACAGTTTTTAAGGCCTTCCTCTGGCACCGCCTGCTATAGAGGTCCTGGATGGCTGGGAGCTTGGCCCCGGTGATGTACTGGGCCTTACGCATTACCCTCTGTAGTGCCTTGCAGTCGTAGGCCGAGCAGTTGCCATACCAGGCAGTGATGCAAACCATCAGGATGTTCTCGATGGTGCAGCTGTAAAACCTTTTCAGGATCTGAGGACCCATGCCAAATCTTTTCAGTCTCCTGAGGGGGAATAGCTTTTGTCGTGCCCTCTTCACGACTGTCTTGGTGTACTTGGACCATGTTAGTTTGTTGGTGATGTGGACGCCAAGGAACTTGTAGTCCACAATCATCTCCTTTGTCTTGATCACGTTGAGGGAGAGGTTGTTGTCCTTGCACCACACGGTCAGGTCTCTGACCTCCTCCCTATAGGCTGTCTCATCGTTGTCGGTGGTCAGGCCTACCATTGTTTTGTCATCAGCAAACTTAATGATGGTGTTGGAGTCATGCCTGGCCGTGCAGTCATGAGTGAACAGGGAGTAGAGGAGGGGACTGAGCACGCACCCCTGATGGACACCCGTGTTGAGGATCAGCGTGGCGGATGTGTTGTTACCTAAAGCATTTCATGGCTACAGATGTGAGTGCTACGGGTCGGTAGTCATTTAGGCAGGTTACCTTAGTGTTCTTGGGCACAGGGATTATGGTGGTCTGCATGAAACATGTTGGTATTACAGACTCAGAAAGGGACAGGTTGAAAATGTCAGTGAAGACACTTGCCAGTTGGTCAGCGCATGCTCGGAGTACGCGTCCTGGTAATCCGGCTGGCCCAGCGGCCTTGTGAATGTTGACCTGTTTAAAGGTCTTACTCACATCGGCTGCAGAGTGCGTGATCACACAGTCCGGAACATCTGATGCTTTCATGCATGTTTCAGTGTTACTTGCCTCGAAGCGAGCATAGAAGTTATTTAGCTCGTCTGGTAGGCTCGTGTCACTGGGCAGCTCTCGGCTGTGCTTCCCTTTATAGTCTGTAATGGTTTGCGAGCCCTGCCACATCTGACAAGCGTCGGAGCCGGTGTAGTACGATTCGATCTTAGTCTTGTATTGACGCTTTGCCTGTTTGATGGTTCGTTGGAGGGCATAGCGGGATTTCTTATAAGCTTCCGGGTTAGAGTCCTGCTCCTTGAAAGCGGCAGTTCTACCATTTTAGCTCAGTGCGGATGTTTCCTGTAATCCATGGCTTCTGGTTGGGGTATGTACGTACAGTCACTGTGGTGACAATGTCCTTGAAGCACTTATTGACAAAGCCAGTAATTGATGTGGTCTACTCCTCAATGCCATCGGAAGAATCTAAATAACATATTCTGTTTTGTTAGCAAACAGTCCTGTAGTTTAGCATCTGCTTCATCTGCTTTAATTTTTGCTTGTAAGCAGGAATCAGGAGGATAGAGTTATGGTTAGGTTTTCCAAATGGAGGGTGAGGGAGAGCTTTGTACGTGTCTCTGTGTGTGGAGTAAAGGTGGTCTAGAATTTTTTTCCCTCTGGTTGCACATTTATCATGCTGATAGAAATTAGGAAAGACTGATTTAAGTTTCCCTGCATTAAAGTCCCCGGCCACTAGGAGTGCCGCCTCTGGATGAGCGTTTTCCTGTTTGCTCATGGTGGAATACAGCTCACTGAGTGCGGTTTTAGTGCCAGCTTCTGTCTGTGGTGGTATGTAGACAGCTATGAAAAATACAGATGAAAACTCTCTAGGTAGATAGTGTGGTCTACAACTTATCATGAGATACTCTACCTCAGGCGAGCAAAACCCTGAGACTTCCTTAGATATCGTGCACCAGCTATCGTTTACAAATATGCATAGGCTCTCGCCCCGTGTCTTACCACAGGCTGCTGTTCTGTCCTGCCGATGGAGTGTATAACCCGCCAGCTGTATGTTCTTAATGTCGTCGTTCAGCCACGACTCGGTGAAACATAAGATATTACAGTTTTTAATGTTACGTTGGTAGGATATACGTGCTGTCAGTTCGTCCCATTTATTTTCCAGCAATTAAACGTTAGCTAGCAGAACGGAAGGCAAGGGCAGATTAGCCACTCGTTGCCTGATCCTCACAAGGCATCCTGATCTCTTTCCATGACACCTACGACACCAATTTGAGGTGAGTAATCCCAGTTCTGATGTCCAGAAGCTCTTTTTGGTCATAAGAGACGGTAGCAGTAACATTATGTGCAAAACAAGAAACGAACAATGTGAAAAAACAAACAAAATAGCATGGTTGGTTAAGAGCCGATAAGACATAGCTATCTGTCAGGTAGAAGTACACTGCTCAAAAAAATAAAGGAAACACTAAAATAACACATCCTAGATCTGAATGAATGAAATATTCTTATTAAATACTTTTTTCTTTACATAGTTGAATGTGCTGACAACAAAATCACACAAAAATGATCAATGGAAATCAAATTTATCAACCCATGGAGGTCTGGATTTGGAGTCACACTCAAAATTAAAGTGGAAAACCACACTATAGGCTGATCCAACTTTGATGTAATGTCCTTAGAACAAGTCAAAATGAGGCTCAGTAGTGTGTGTGGCCTCCACGTGCCTGTATGACCTCCCTACAACGCCTGGGCATGCTCCTGATGAGGTGGCGGATGGTCTCCTGAGGGATCTCCTCCCAGACCTGGACTAAAGCATCCGCCAACTCCTGGACAGTCTGTGGTGCAACGTGGCGTTGCACCACAGACGTGCAACACACTCCAGTCACATGAGGTCTAGCATTGTCTTGCATTAGGAGGAACCCAGGGCCAACCGCACCAGCATATGGTCTCACAAGGGGTCTGAGGATCTCATCTCGGTACCTAATGGCAGTCAGGCTACCTCTGGCGAGCACATGGAGGGCTGTGCGGCCCCCAAAGAAATGCCACCCCACACCATGACTGACCCACCGCCAAATCGGTCATGCTGGAGGATGTTGCAGGCAGCAGAACGTTCTCCACGGCGTCTCCAGACTCTGTCACGTCTGTCACGTGCTCAGTGTGAACCTGCTTTCATCTGTGAAGAGCACAGGGCGCCAGTGGCGAATTTGCCAATCTTGGTGTTCTCTGGCAAATGCCAAACGTCCTGCACGGTGTTGGGCTGTAAGCACAACCCCCACCTGTGGACGTCGGGCCCTCATACCACCCTCATGGAGTCTGTTTCTGACCGTTTGAGCAGACACATGCACATTTGTGGCCTGCTGGAGGTCATTTTGCAGGGCTCTGGCAGTGCTCCTCCTTGCACAAAGGCGGAGGTACCGGTCCTGCTGCTGGGTTGTTGCCCTCCTACGGCCTCCTCCACGTCTCCTGATGTACTGGCCTGTCTCCTGGTAGCGCCTCCATGCTCTGGACACTACGCTGACAGACACAGCAAACCTTCTTGCCACAGCTCGCATTGATGTGCCATCCTGGATGAGCTGCACTACCTGAGCCACTTGTGTGGGTTGTAGACTCCGTCTCATGCTACTACTAGAGTGAAAGCACCGCCAGCATTCAAAAGTGACCAAAACATTAGCCAGGAAGCATAAGAACTGAAAAGTGGTCTGTGGTCACCACCTGCAGAACCACTCCGTTATTGGGGGTGTCTTGCTAATTGCCTATAATTTCCACCTGTTGTCTATTCCATTTGCACAACAGCATGTGAAATTTATTGTCAATCAGTGTTGCTTCCTAAGTGGACAGTTTGATTTCACAGAAGTGTGATTGACTTGGAGTTACATTGTGTTGTTTAAGTGTTCCCTTTATTTTTTTGAGCAGTGTATGTACCTTTGTTTTTTCCCGTTTCAACAGAAGTAAATTTGATGATGTACCATTAGCTAGAGCTAGCCAAAAGTTGGCTAACGTTAGATAACTTTGGCTATTATTTTTGTCTCAATCACACTAGACCTGAATCAAACGATGAAACCAGTGGCCAAACGATTGGAGACCGATATTCTGATGTTTTTTTCGGGGCAATGTGAGTTTTTATTAGTCAGTATAGCAATGTTACGTTATTGATCTGTCAGTCCATTCCCTACCTTTCACACTGGCATGGTATAAACAGCTCTACAGGCTTCTCTGTCGTGGTGCACAGTCAGTACACAGCATAATGCTCATCATGTCTTAGCAGAATGAGATGGTGACAGGTGTCCCTGCAGTGTCAAACAGCCAGGGAAGACCAGCCTACGGAGGTCAGGTGAATCTTTGCAGTATATTATAACAAACAGTGAATGGATGCAAAGTTCCATCTTGAGTTGATGGGTAGTCTACAGTCTGGGATCTGGGAATTATGGTCATTTCAATTATTGAACCATTGATTCTGTTATTGGATAATATAATGTATAAATGTACACCAATGTAATTGTCTCTGTGCAGCAAACACTGAACAAGCAAGACACTTCAAAGATTGAAATTATTTTAAGGCAGTCTGACAAACCTCTAAAGTTGATTTCCAAGCTGTATTAAGGGTAGAGAGGCTTTTCAATGACACAAAACATGTAAAACAAAAATGTGAGGAAGACTTGGGAGATGCTAATGATGATGATGAATGGATACAGATATGTTAGAATGCCCAGTCATGTTCATATCATCTCAGACATAAATTACTGCAGTTTAATGCAATCGCCGTGTGTCACGATCGTCAAAGGGACTGAGAGAGGACCAAGGCGCAGCGCGTGGAAAGTACATCTTCTTTTTATTTAAAGAAGGAAACCACAAAACAGACGACCGTGAAGCTATACAAACATTAGTGCTGACACAAAACACTTCGACATAGACAATTCCCCACCAACAGCTAAAGCCTATGGTTGCCTTAAATATGGCTCCCAATCAGAGACAACAATAACCAGCTGTCTCTAATTGAGACCCAATTCAGGCAACCATAGACTTTCCTAGATACCTACACTCAACCATAGACACAGCTAGACTTCTATACTAAACATAAACCCAACTACTCTAATAAACCCCCTAAACCTTACAACCACCCTAGACACTACAAAAACCACATACATTCCCCATGTCACACCCTGACCTAACTAAAATAATAAAGAAAACAAAGAATACTAAGGCCAGGGCGTGACACCGTGTTAGAATTCTAAAAATAACTTTATTACGACATCCAGCTTAGGTATAGCGAGAGAGTACCCAAAATCTGGGCGCAAACGACTATTTCACATGTTCGACAGATATATGAAATAGCATCATAAAATGGGTCCTACTTTTGACGATCTTTCATCAGAATGTTGTACAAGGGGTCCTTTGTCGGGAACAATCATTGTTTGGATTTAGAATGTCCTCTTCTCCAGTCAATTAGCACGGAAAGCTAGCAAAGTGGCGCGAAGCTCTCCTTCCTGAACAAAGGCACACAACGCAACACGCCTAACGTCCCAAAAAAATGTCAATAATCTAATAAAACTATATTGAAAAAACATACTTTACGATGATATTGTCACATGTATCAAATAAAATCAAAGCCGGAGATATTAGTCGTCTATAACGACAGCTGTACAGAAGGCAAAACCAGGTCCCTTCACGCGCTCTCCAGAAAACAGGAAACTGGTGACACGTCATACAAAGAGCTTTTGTTCGACCCCAGATCAAGTTATTCAATCCATTTCTTCTCTCACTGCCTGTCGACATCTAGTGGAAGACGTATGAAGTGCATCTATACTAATAAATATCAAGGACATTAATAGGCAGGCCCTAGAACAGAGCATCGATTTCAGATTTTCCACTTCCTGTCAGGAAGTTTGCTGTAAAAGGAGTTCTGTTTTACTCACAGATATAATTCAAACGGTTTTAGAAACTAGAGAGTGTTTTCTATCCAATAGTAATAATAATATGCATATTGTACGAGCAAGAATTGAGTACGAGGCCGTTTGAAATGGGCACCTTTTATCCGGCTACTCAATACTGCCCCTGCAGCCCAAACAGGTTAATAACGAAGTGAAACTTTGACAGGACAAAACAATCACGAATACAACGACCGAACAGCTTCGATGTGCAAACTACCTGCACACAAACAAAGAACAAGATCCCACACAGAAGGAGGGAAAGGGCTGCCTAAGTATGATCCCCAATCAGAGACAACGATAGACAGCTGCCTCTGATTGGGAACCACACTCGGCCAGAAACGAAGAAATACAAAACCTAGAAATAAAGAACATAGAATGCCCACCCAAATCACACCCTTGACAGCTACTGTGACAGTTACTGTGTATACTTTACAGTATGAATACTTTTCATTAGTTGACCAATATAAAACCATATATAAAAATATTAAAAATAATGCATAAAGAAAATACTGTTTCCCATCAGCTTGGACCACATTTTATTAGCCAAAAATGTGTAATTTCAATTCATGTATCCAATTATCAATACTGTAGATTTTTGTAACATCATATGAGTATGTTAAGTGTTTCTTATAAATGGCATAGGACTTTGAATAGCTAATAGAGAAATAAACATGCACACCAGATCTATTTATTGTTCACAGAATAGCCCCAGTCCTCAAACAGCCTCAGAGGAAGGACCCATCAGAAACATCATGGCTGCACTGTCTGAAGCGATGGGCTAAGCAGGCAGATATGAGTGTTATGCTCAGTCAAATGGTGCCTGAAGGAGAGATTAAGAGTTCATCAATTGTGGCATAAACTCTTGTTCTGTTTTGTTTTCACTCCTAGGGCGAGAACACGAATGTAAAACAGCAAATCCGGTTGACTGGTATGTGCACTGTACAGTATATGTAAAATAGTCCAGTTTCATAATAGAAGTTCTGATATCCCTGCCTCGAGTAAAACTACAAAAACACAATATTAACTGTTAAAATTAAGTGGATATTTACCATAGATGATCTACAATTGTAAATGTATTTCGGGTGTCATTTAACCATTGGAAGGGGGAGAATAGCCTACAAAAACTCAAAAGCTTTAATTTATGACAATTAGCATTTCAACTTCATGTTGAAAACTGATACACATGATGTGCACAATCTGCATCATTTTCTATGTTGTCGTTGTGATCTGATCCCATGCATTCATGATGTTCTCTCAGGGGCAGTGGAGTGACAGTCAGTCTAACACCAGGCCTCACTATTCTAACAGAGCCCTGCTTGTAAAACATGACGTGCCAAGGGGGAAGATCACAGCCATAGCAGTTACATGAGAATGTGCATTTGATTTGTACATGGGGGATGTTGTCATTCTGTATCAGTGCAGTGTGATGGACAAAACGGACTGACAGACACACACACACACACAAACACATGCCCATGCACACCTTGTGGACAAGGGAGACGCCAGTGAGTCTGGGCCTTGCTCAGGAGTATTGTTATTAACATTTTCCCTTGCGTGTATTAAGGCAGCCACAGCGAGGACTCATCCAAGTGCTATGACTGCAGGGCTCGCCTTTGTTCTTCTCCTGTAACGCAGACATAATTGGAAGCCTTAAAGAGCATCTACCTTTCCTTTTCTCTCGCTCACACGTCTGCCTCACACCATGGCCCTCACCCTGCACGGTTATGACAGACATTCAGATCAGAGCTCAGCCCTATGGATTGAGCAACTAAGTGCCTTGTAAGCGGCGAGGTACATGCCCATAGGCTTCAGTCCCAAAACCTTTATTTTCTGTTTCTGTTCATTTGACCTATTGATCCGTTCGTGTGTCAAGCTGTCAGTTCCACGTGTAGGATTTCCATGATGGTTGTTTTGCTGTGATGAATTAAGAGTCTAGGAGTATCACATGCTAATCTGTCCAACGTGTACTGATCCCACGGTCTACCATTGTCGAGGTTCCTTTTAATGACTAGCTATTGCTGTCGTCACAACAAAAATAATGCACTATTTTCCGTAACAGGTTGAACAGATACTGCAGGTAACAGTATAGCAGTTTGCCATATTATTGTTCCATTTGACATCATGCTACAGGTCATTTCACCAAGCTTCCCAATTCGAAGCCTATGCAGCTGAGGCATTGTATGGAGCTATAGCAGTGCTCGATTACAAAGCCTGCATGCATTTCAGCTTGGCGGTCATTTTTCGGACTAATTTCTCTGACAATAATTTGTGGCTTTGTTCAGGCTGGTTGGCTGTGTCGGGGGGTACAGGGAGGGACACATTTGTTCCAGCCCTAACCCAGAGTACTCTCAGTATGCATATACACTCAAAAAAACTGCTAATTAAAAGCAACCCAATTTGGGTTATTTGCTAACCCAGCGCTCTGTAAATATTGGACAAAACACACCCTCTGTCATTTTGACCCAGCCAGTTGGGTTGCGTGAATCATTTGGATAATTTAACCCTTAGTTAGGTCATTTTTACTCTCATGCTGGGTTGACCTAGCAGCTGGGACATTTTGAATGTAATCCTTTGGTTATTTTCAGGAGGTGTGGTGTATTAGGGCCGTGGCTTTCAGATAGATCTTATTGGCCACCTGTGAGGGTAAATGTTATTCATGTTCATCACGTTAAGTCTACAGGATTTTTTCTGCAAAGAAAAGTCTTGGACGGGCCGAGCCCAAACAGTAACAATACAGAAAAGTTTTTCCATCCTGCAAATTTTATATATCAAATGTTATTTGTCACATGTGTCGAATACAACTGTTGTAGACGTTACCGTGAAATTCTTACTTAAAAGTTATTAACCAACAATGCAGTTCAAGAAATAGAGTTAAGGAAATATTACTAAATAAACTAGAGTAGAATTTTTTATAAAAGTAACAGAATAAAATAACAATAACAAGGGTATTTACAGGGGGCAAATAGTTTGGATGGCCATTTGATTAATTGTTCAGCAGTCTTATGGCTTGGGGGTAGAAGCTGTTAAGGAGCCTTTTGGACCTAGACTTGGCGCTCCAGTACCGCTTGCCGTGCGGTTGCAGAGAGAACAGTCTGTTGGAAAAGCATTCCAGGTGAAACTGGTTGAGAGAATGCCAACAGTGTGCAAAGCTGTCATCAAGGCAAAGGGTGGCTACTTCATATCTAAAATATGAAATATATTTTGATTTGTTTAACACTTTTTTGGTTACTACATGATTCCATATGTGTTATTTCATTGTTTTGGTGTCGTTACTATTACTCTACAATATAGAAATAGTAAAAATAAAGAAAAACCCTTGATTGAGTAGATGTCCAAACTTTTGACTTGCACTGTATATATGTAATTTGCTGGATGGTAAAACTTTTTGGTGTAAAAGTAACCTTTTACTACAATGGGCTAAATCAGGATCACACAGTGTTTCTTGGTAGTCTTAAAACAAATCTACTTTGAAACAAAAGTATACAACTCACCCACATGGTTATGGGCTTAAAACAAGAAGAAACCTGTACCATGTCAGACATAGAGTTGAAATGTATTCATTTTTTTGTTTGCATCCCAATATTACACATTATATACATCACAGAAGATGGAAATATAACAAAACCGTTTGACATAGCAACAGTATTTTCAACAGGTTTTTTAAATAATGTTTATGAATTATGAAATTATGAAAGATATTTCACATTCCACCCATGAGGCCACCAGAGGATGATTTGGTCATTTGACTGCAGGAAATGTCTACATGACTAAAACCAGATAGAAAGCATGTTGAAAGATAATGGACCTATATCTTTTTAAAATTAGATAACCTTTTGAGAACTAAATCACAAAAGCTAGACAGTCAGGGAGAATCAAAAATGATGCATTCAGGAGTAACTCCATTGATTTTCTTATCATGTTTGAGCATAATATCACAGCATAAGCCATGGCAAAATGCGTAGAATTGCAGAAAATCAGCTTTAAAGAATAACTTTACATATTTTTCATCGAACACCAGATGTTTTAGGCTTAGTTATAGTGAAACACATCAATTCTGGTCTTCATTTTGACCGTTTGTTTCAAAAGGGATATTTTGGTCTTTTAGTGGTAAATCTAGCTGTTTTTACTCCTAGTGGTTCACTCTACCATTGAAATCATTATATAGAGTCCTCTACGTCATCTCAAGGGAAGGGTTCAGTATGAAATATGCTGCTTTCAAAATGTGCTGTGCTGTCACCTCAAGACTTATTATAAAAGCCTTATTTGACAATGGTCTTGCTAAGTGGAATGGTGCCAATATATTTTGCATGATGCTTCCTTGACTAGACTACTGATATTACACAAATATCAAAAGGCAGTAATTGTGCTTTCAAGAGAACTGGGAACTCTTAAAAAAATGACTTCATGTGATCTCCAAGTCGAAAAGTCGGAGCTCTACAAAGATGCCAAAGTTTCCGACTTGGAATTCAAAGTTGCGTGACCGTTAAAAATATTTTTTCCCAGTCAGAGCTAGTTTTTTTCCCCGAGTTCCCAGTTGTCTTGAACGCACTGAAGTTGGAAATCTGAGATTTCCGATTTCCCAGTTGTTTTGAAGGCGGCATCAGGCACATTTCTGCATATGCCCAAATTCTACTTTTTGCTTACCGTTTTCACAAAGAAGAAAAAAACATGAAGGCTATGAAGATTATACAATTATATTTGTAGATACATCCATCGTAACAAGAAATATATGACACTGGTGATCATGTCAAATCGTTGTATTTTCTCCCTACCCGCTATGACTGATTGGTGGTGCAGTCCGCTATAATAGTTGGCTCATAGTTCGATGGTTGTGAATTCTAATCACACATGGTGGAGATGTCTTTTTCCCCAAATCCTTTATTTACAACATTCATCCCATTCCCACACACTTTTAATTCTGAAAAGTGAAAGCATACCTGGGAGAGGGGTCGGCCTGGGGATAGTTGGAGGTTTTTATTAAGTAACCAAAACCAATCTATTGGAAAAAGAGCTGTTACCTGCGGGCCTGTGTACCGACATCCATGTTTTACAGCTAGTTTCCTGCATTTCTACACATTTTGCCATAGAGTGGAGAGATGTTTGCAGTTTTAAATATGGTATCTGAGTGAGACTGACTAACCAAATTAAATGGGGATCCCCCCAGGCTGGTAATTCGACCATGATAACAAGTCTTATACAGCTGGTCAGTAAACAAATTTTGCAATCAAAAAATTGGATGCTGACATGGGCTAAGTGACTGATAAAACAAGAAAAATGCACGAGAAAGGCTGATGCACAACAACATTTCGAAATTGCACCTTGTGGGGGCTAAAAATAACTATCTGAAGAAAAAAAAAGTCTGTAACATTAGGTATAACATGACCAAAATGAGAGGGTTGTACACCAGCTTGACGCTAAATTTTACACAAATTTTACAACATACACCATCTGTTTACATTTTGACCATATGATTGAGTTCAGGTACAAGACAAATGTGCAGTTTTTGTTTTGCTATTAATTTAAATAGATTACATTCTCATCTGCATATATTTTTCTTGAATATTTATGAAACGTGTTGAAATTTGACCAAATAGGCAGGGTAAACTGTTTCCAAAAGCATCCCTTTATTTGCTTTTACAGAACCTTCAGAAAGTATTCACACCCCTTGACTTTTTCCACATTTTGTTGTATTACAGCCTGAATTTAAAATGGATGAATTTAGAAATGTAAAATGAAAAGCTGAAATGTCTTGAGTCAATAAGTATTCAACCCCTTAGTCATGGCAAACCTAAATAAATTCAAGAGTAAACGTGCTTAACAAGTCACACTAAGTTGCATGGACTCACTCTGTGTGCAATAATAGTGTTTAACATGACTTTTCAATGACTACCTCATCTCTGTATCCCACACATACAATTATTTGTAAGGTCCCTCAGTCGAGCAGTGAATTTCAAACACAGATTCAACTACAAAGACCAGGGAAGTTTTACAATACCTCGCAAAGAAAGGCACTGTCATGCCCTGACCATAGAAAGCCTGTTATTCTCTATGTTGGTTAGGTCGGGGTGTGACTAGGGTGGGTCATCTAGGTGTCTATGTTGGCCTGTTATGGTTCCCAATCAGAGGCAGCTGTTTATCGTTGTCTCTGATTGGGGATCATATCTAGGCAGCCATTTCCCATTTGTGCTTTGTGGGATCTTGTGTTTGTGTAGCTGCCTGTGAGCAGCCCAGAACGTCACGTTTCGTTTGTGCTTGTTAGTGTTGTTTGGTGAGTTTCGATTAATTAAAATATGTGGAACACAATGCTCGCTGCGCCTTGGTCCAATCATTTCGACGAGCGTGACAGGCACCTACTGGTAGACGGGTAAAAAATAAGCAGACATTGAATATCCATTTGAGCATGGTAAAGTTATTAATTACACTTTGGATGGTGTATCAATACACCCAGTCACTACAAAGATACAGGCGTTGTTCCTAACTCAGTTGCCGGAGAGGAAGGAAACCACTTAGGGATTTTACCAATGGTGACAGAGATTAATGACTGTGATAGGAGAAAACTGAAGATGGATCAACAACATTGTAGTTACTCCACAATACTAACCTAATTGACAGAGTGAAAAGAAGGAAGCCTGTACAGAATAAAACATGTTCCAAAACATGCGTCCGGTTTGCAATAAGCCACTAAAGTAATACTGCAAAAAAACGTGTGGCAAAGCAATGAACTTTTAGTCATGAATACAAACTGTTAGGTTTGAGGCAAAACCAATACAACACATTACTGAGTACCATTCTCCATATTTTCAAGCATAATGCCCGGCGTCATCATGTTATGTATGCTTGTAATCATTAAGGACTGGGGGAGTTTTTCAGGATAAAAAGAAATGGAATAGAGATAAGCACAGGCAAAATCTTAAATAAAAACCTGGCTCAGTCTGCTTTCCAACAGACACTGCGAGATGAATTCACGTTTTAGCAGGACAATAACCTACAGCACTTTTTTTACCAACAAGACAGTGAATGTTCGTGAGTGGCCGAGTTACAGTTTTGACTTAAATCTACTTGAAAATCTATGGCAAGACCTGAAAATGGTTGTCTAGCAATGATCAGCAACCAATTTGACAGAGCTTGAAGAATTTTGAATATAATAATGGGCAAATGTTGAACCATCCAGGTGTGCAAAGCGCTTAGAGACTTACCCAGAAAGACTCACAGCTGGAATCATTGCCAAAGGTGTTTCTACAAAGTATTGACTCAGGGGTGTGAATGCTTATGTAAATTAGATATTTATGCATATAATTTTCAAACAATTAGCAAAAATGATTAACTCAATTTCATATTCAGGCTGTAACACAACAAAATAAGTCAAGGCGGTATGAATACTTTCTGAAATTACTGTACATACACTACACGGCCAAAAGTATGTGGAAACCTGCTCGTCGAAAATCTAATTCAAAGATCATGGACATTAACAGACTTTAACAGTCTTCACTCTGCTGGAAAGGCTTTTCACTAGATGTCGGAACATTACTGAGCATTAGTGAGGTTGGGGACTGATGATGGGCGATTAGACCTGGCTCGCAGTCACCATTCCAATTCATCCCAAAGGTGTTCGATGGAGTTGATGTCAGGGCTCTGTGCAGGCCAGTCAAGGTCTTCCACACCGATCTCAACAAACCGTTTCTGTATGGACTTCGCTTTGTGCACGGGGGCATTGTCATACTGAAACAGGAAAGGGCCTTCCCCAAACTGTTGCCACAAAGTTGGAAGCAGAGTATCATCTAGACTGTCATTGTATACTGTAGCGTTAAGATTTCCCTTCACTAGAACTAAGGGACCTACAGTAGCCCGAACCATGAACAACAGCCCAGCCCATTATTCCTCCTCCACCAAACTTTAGTTGGCACTGTGCATTCGGGCAGGTAGCATTCTCCTGGCATTCGCCAAACCCAGATTTGTCCGTCGAACTGCCAGATGGTGAAGCGTGATTCATCACTCCAGAGAACGCACTTCCACTGCTCCAGAGTCCATTGGTGGTGAGCTTCACACCACTCCAGCCGACGCTTGGCATTGCGCATGGTGATCTTAGGCTACTCGGCCATGGAAACCAATCTCATGAAGCTCCCGACGAACAGTTATTGTGCTGATGTTGCTTCCAGAGGCTGTTTGGAACTCAGTAGTGAGTGTTGCAACGGAGGACAGGCAATTTTTACGCGTTGCCCCCTTCAGCACTCGCCGGTTCTGTTCTGTAAGCTTGTGTGGCCTACCACTTCGCTGCTGAGCCATTGTTCCTCCTAGACATTTCCACTTCACAATAACAGCACTTAAAACTGACCAGGGCAGCTCTAGCAGGGCATAAATGTGACCAACTGACTTGTTGGAAAGGTGGCATCTTATGACGGTACCACGTTGAAAGTCACTGAGCTCTGCAGTGAGGCAAATTTTACTCCCAATGTTTGTCTACGGAGAATGTATGGCTGTGTGCTTGATTTTACACACCTGTCAGCAACAGGTGTGGCTGAAATAGCCGAAGCCACTTATTTTAAGTGGTGTCCACATACTTAAGTATTTACACTACCAGTCAAAAGTTTGGACACACCTACTCATTCCAGGGTTTTTCTTTCGTTTTGCACGCTCTTGGCATTCTCTCAATGCAATGCTGCTGGAGGAATGCTTTTCCAACAGTCTTGAAGGATTCCCACATATGCTGAGCACTTGTTGGCTGCTTTTCCTTCACTCTGTGGACCAACTCATCCCAAACAATCTCAATTGGTTTGAGGTCAGGTGATTGTGGAGGCTATGTCATCTGATGCAGCACCATCACTCTCCTTCTTGGTCAAATAGCCCTTACACAGCCTGGAAGTGTGTTTTGGGTCATTGTTCTGTTGATAAACAAATAATAGTCCCACTAAACGCAAACCAGATGGGATGGCGTATCGCTGCAGAATGCTGTAGTAGACATGTTGGTTAAGTGTGCCTTGAATTCTAAATATATCACTGACATTGTCAACAGCAAAGCACCTTCACACCTCTTCCTCCATGCTTCACGGTGGGAACCACACATGCTGAGATCATCCATTCACCTACTCTGCGTCTCACAGACACGGCGGTAGGAACCGAAAATCTCAAATTTGGACTCATCAGACCAAAGGACAGATTTCCACTGGTCTAATGTCCATTGCTCCTTTTCTTGGCCTAAGCAAGTGTCTTCTTCTTATTGATGTCCTTTAGTAGTGGTTACTTTGCAGCAATTCGACCATGAAGGCCTGATTCATGCAGTCTCCTCTAAACAGTTGATGTTGAGATGTGTCTGTCACTACTCTGGATGGTTCTGACCTAGAACATGTGAACAACTACAAATACCTAGGTGTCTGGTTAGACTGTAAACTCTCCTTCCAGACTTACATTAAGCATCTCCAATCCAAAATGAAATCTAGAATCAGCTTCCTATTTTGCAACAAAGCCTCCTTCACTCATGCTGCCAAACATACCCTCATAAAACTGACTATCTTACCGATCCTTGACTTCGGCAATATCATTTACAAAATAGCCCCCAAAACTCTACTCAACAAATTGTTTGCAGTCTATCACAGTGCCATCCGTTTTGTCACCAAAGCCCCATATACTACCCACCACTGCGACCTGTTTGCTCTCGTTGGCAGGCCCTCACTACATATCCGTCACCAAACCCACTGGCTCCAGGTCATCTATAAGTCTTTGCTAGGTAAAGCCCCGCCTTATCTCAGCTCACTGGTCACCATAGCAACATCCACCTGTAGCATGCGCTCCAGCAGGTATATTGCACTGGTCATCCCCAAAGCCAACTCCTCCTTTGGCCGCCTATCCTTCCAGTTCTCTGCTGCCAATGACTGGAACGAATTGCAAAAATCTCTGAAGCTGGAGTCTTATATCTCCCTCTCTAACTTTAATCAAATCAAAATCAAATGTATTTATATAGCCCTTCTTACATCAGCTGATATCTCAAAGTGCTGTACAGAAACCCAGCCTAAAACCCCAAACAGCAAGCAATGCAGGTGTAGAAGCACGGTGGCTAGGAAAAACTCTCTAGAAAGGCAAAAACCTAGGAAGAAACCTAGAGAGGAACCAGGCTATGAGGGGTGGCCAGTCCTCTTCTGGCTGTGCCGGGTGGAGATTATAACAGAGCATGGCCAAGATGTTCATAAATGACCAGCATGGTCAAATAATCACAGTAGTTGTCGAGGGTGCAGCAAGTCAGCACCTCAGGAGTAAATGTCAGTTGGCTTTTCATAGCCGATCATTAAGAGTATCTCTACCGCTCCTGCGGTCTCTAGAGAGTTGAAAACAGCAGGTCTGGGACAGGTAGCACGTCCGGTGAACAGGTCAGGGTTCCATAGCCGCAGGCAGAACAGTTGAAACTGGAGCAGCAGCACGGCCAGGTGGACTGGGGACAGCAAGGAGTCATCATGCCAGGTAGTCCTGAGGCATGGTCCTAGGGCTCAGGTCCTCCGAGAGAGAGAAAGAAAGAGAGAAAGAGAGAATTAGAGAGAGCATACTTAAATTCACACAGGACACCGGATAAGACAGGAGAAGTACTCCAGATATAACAGACTGACCCTAGCCCCCCAACACATAAACTACTGCAGCATAAATACTGGAGGCTGAGACAGGAGGGGTCAGGAGACACTGACAAAGCATCAGCTGACTAAGCATCAGCTGTCAGAGCAGCTTACCGATCACTGTACCTGTACACAGCCAATCTGTAAATAGCACACCCAACTACCTCATCCCCATATTATTACTTACCCTCTTGGTCTTTTGCACCCCAGTATCTCTACTTGCATCATCATCTGCACATCTATCACTCCAGTATTAATGCTAAATTGTAACTATTTTGCCTCTATGGCCTATTTATTGCCTTCCTCCCTACTCTTCTACATTTGCACACACTGTACATAGATTTTTCTATTTTTCTTTTCTATTGTAATATTGACTATACGTTTGTTTGTGTAACTCTGTGTTGTTGTTTTTGTCGCACTGCTTTGCTTTTTCTTGGCCAGGTCGCAGTTGTAAATGAGAACTTGTTCTCAACTGGCCTACCTGGTTAAATAAAGGTGAGAAAAATACGATTTTTTTTTTTAACTCTGTGAAGCATTTATTTGGGCTGCAATCTGAAGTTCTGTTAACTCTAATGCACTTATCCTCTGCAGCAGAGGTAACTCTGGGTCTTCCTTTCCTGTGACGGTCCTCATGAGAACCAGTTTCCTCATAGTGCTTGATGTTTTTTGTGACTGCACTTGAAGAAACTTTCAAAGTTCTGGTCTTAATCTAATGATGGACTTTCGTTTCTCTTTGCTTATCTGAGCTGTTTTTGCCATAATATGGACTTGGTGTTTTACCAAATAGAGCTATCTTCTGTATATGACCCCTACCTTGTCACAACACAACTGATTTGCTCAAACGCATTAAGAAGGAAAAAAATTCCACAAATGAACTTTAACAAGGCACACCTGTTAAATGAATTGCATTCCAGGTGACTACCTCATGAAGCTGGTTGAGAGAATGCCAAGAGTGTGCAAAGCTGTCAAGGCAAAGGGTGACTACTTTGAAGAATCTCAAATATAAAATATATTTTGATATGTTTAACACTTTTTTTTGTTACTAAATGCTTCCATATGTGTTATTTCATAATTTTGATGTCTTCACTATTATTCTACAATGTAGAAAATAGTAAAAAAATAAAGAAAAAGCCTTGAATGAGTAGGTGTGTCCAAACTTTGGACTGGTTCTGTATAGTGTATGTGAATTTGCTCAGTGTTTGAGTTCAGAGTGTCAGAGGCTGAGATGTTGAGACAAGTTTGCTCTGAGCCTGTGGTCAGGAATTGTATGCTTTCTTGAACGTGCCCCATCAAATGTGTTTTGCTGACTGATTAGGCCTATGCAACAAGCTATTAGTCCCTGTCATGTTTTAGATAATATGAGTGTGTTTGAATGTTTCTCTTTTTGTTATAGTTTAACGATCTAAGAATAAAATATATGTATATATATATTCAGACATCATTATTTTATTCCCTATCTTATGAAAATGATCCCATTGCATTTTTACATTGTGAAAATAACCAAAAAGCACATCTCCGACAATGGATTAAAGTTTAGGCTCAATAAAGGTTGGGTGAATCTTGGCACTGGATAAAAGGGCAAAACGTATCCTTGAGACGTAGCCCCTTATTAAAGCAGGCTCTGCAGCAGTTACCGGTTAGCAACAGTGAACCTTTACCTGTACTTGAACCTTGACCTTTACCTTGTAGAGTGAAACGTCACCTTGTAGTCTGCATAGGTCTACTGACTCAAACTGTTATATGTAGGTCAATATCTAATGATAGAATTAGTACACGCATGTAAACATCACTGTCACGTTGCGCTCCTTTAGTTCCTTTTTTTCTTCACACTTGCTGCGAAAGATGCCAGAGGGATGTTCTGGGCTATTTTATTGTTCCTGATACCATCATGTGGACCCCATAATTAATAGAATAACAAAAATATAAGTACATCTATAGAAAACTGTAAGTGGTTGTGCGCCATTCAAAAACTAGGCCTTACATATGCGATTAAGTTTCACCTTGTTGTGAAAGAAAGGCTTTGCTAGTACTTAAAGTTGCTTTCACTTTAACTGGCGCCACGGTGAGAATTACAGACACTGACATTAAAATAGCTGTCAAACTGCTGCGATTAGGAAACTGTTTTGCCTCGGGGGCAGTTCATTCACCAGGATCAGATATTTATATCGTTCATTCGATTGAGTTAGAATTGGCCGTTCTGATGGGAATTTGATTCTTTATAATACACCAAGTAAGGCCCATAGGGTAGACCTATCTGGATAAGATTTCCATTAGTGAATATTAGTTATAACGTTTATTATTGAGGGTTAATTATGACCTCGTATTGATTTATAATAGTGTAAAATACTGGATGGTTGAAAACACATGTGCCTATCTAGATTATTGTGTTAGTTAAATTAAGATCATGAATGCACCTGCCATGTTTTCCATGTCTATGTGCTTTTTAAATAGCCCATGGCTGAGGTTTATCATTTGACCGTCAAAAAGTGTTTCATTCAATGAAGTCTATACATTGAATATGCCAATATTTGGTCAATTTCCATTGTAGGCATGTTGTCAACGTAACAAACAAATAGCTTATCTATCTGCATCTACTCAAATGAGAGTGAAATAGAAATAGCCTTAGGCCTAATACTACTCGTGTTTGGTATCTGATCCTTTGGATTTAGCGGGGCTAGAAGCCTATTGGCACCAAGTGACCGCTCAAACCCCAAACCACTGCTTGTCTATTATGAATGCTTCTAAAATGTTGTGCTGTTTTGGTAACATCATCTAAATCAATCATACAAAGGATGGCCAATTTCGCAAACTTTTAGACCACCTAATTGATTTGCTTAGATTTTTATTTCAAACAACGTTTTAATAAAAATATACGATTAATCAATGTTATTTCCACTTTGAGTCAATGGAACGAAACTTTTACTGCAAAAATAGTTATAAATAACATTAGGCTGTATTTAAATGATTGAGTAATGTCATTCTGGACTTTCTGTTTCAAAATAAGTGATTTATTATGTTACGTAAATCGAGCGGCGCACTGTGCGCAAATGATTGTTTATCAAATCGTTTGAGTGACATTACATTAGTGGCTGAAGGAGTGCATTCACGAAACATATGTTAATGAACTTAACGAGTCTTTCGTGCAGGCTCGAGTGACAGCGTAGGTATTCGAGACCAATCAGAGCGCACGCTGATGGAAGGCAGTGGGGTTTTGAGGCACACCGCGTCTACATGAGTGTCTGGAGGATATTGTGAGGTTTACGAATGATGTAAAGAAGGATTTACTTTTATGTAGTTCTTTTTTTCTGCCTTTCACAGATCCCTGGATGTACATTTTCTTCGTTTGGAATACCTTTTTTTTATACAGGCAATGTTATTGACTTGATGGTGGATCCAGTTCAACTTTTCCTCGTTCTCCGACATTGCTCAATGCATCCCTTTTTAGACCGACGGTTTTATGGACTTCTGTATTAGCTAATGATGTCTATAGGTTTCATGCCTGATAGTTTGAATTCTTCAGGTCCCTCGAAATCGACCTTTTTCGAGTTTGGGCACGGGCACCCTGCGCACCAGCAGCATTCCCAAGGACACTCTCACATCTACCCCGTTAATGGCTTACAATCTGCCGGACACTCTCAACACGGTAGTCCCTTCTCCCCCAGCGCGTCCTCCTATGGCCGCTCCCTGGGCTACGCCTACCCCAGAGCGGTGAACACTCATCACCCGAGTGCCTACATGCCCTACCAGCACAACAATCACAGTTTGGCGCACTCCAGATTAGATGAGACAGGTACGTGTAATATCAATATCTGTTTGTTCCTCACAGCTCTTGGCCTATCATACCACCATACCATTTTTAAATCAATCAAATGCGTCGTCTACAATGAAAGTGTGCAATGTGCAAATTGAGCGGTAAAAGGAGTGCGGATTGTATTAAAATGTAGACATATTGCAATTGCAGGCTACATATTATCAGATGTAGGCAATATTATCAGACAGTTCTTTGTAGGCTATGGTAGGCCTATACCTCAGATGTACATGCATTATAGTTGTCAGTCTGTACATATTTGTTGTTTACAAAAATGACAAAAATTGTCCTAATCACATTTGGGTTTAAAGGCAATACATTCAACAGCAATTTACAGTCAGTGCTACGGTAATCAAAATGTTTTCCTACTTTAAATGCATGTCAGGCATTTTGGGGTTATCTTTACTACTCATGTTCCGTAATGAACACAAATGGTGTCATTAATTTTATTAACCATCATTTTCTGTGGGTTAGCCCGATTATGCATGAGTACCTCAAACAGTCGTTTACTCCCATTATTAGTCAAGATTAACAAAGCAATTCCAGAAAATAAGAACCATTTCATCCATGCACAGCACTATAGTTGTGTCTATTTATTGTTCAACTGTGGCATTTTCGTAGGAGATAGCCTGACATGTGGGCATGCAGTCTGAATTCCAGGCCGTGAATTTCAAGTAGCCTCGGCATAGGCCTATGTTGATACGAACTCTTACATAGATACTAGGCCTTCTCGTGAATTTGTTTGGTAGATTATAGACAATGGGTTTTGCTTACATTTGAAATGGACTATATCAGACTATACTATATAAACAACAAAATTCAGAGTCCCTGGGATATAAATATCTGTCTTCCTCACTTGAGTCCTCATTATATGTTTGAAACAGCCTAGGATCTAATTTTATGATAATACGAGTTGCCTATCCAAGTTCAAGTATACGATAACAACTCTCATGTAGACCTAAATCGTATCTTCTGCCCTGATGTAAAGTGGAAAGTTGTAAATCAAAGTGAATGTAGGCTACACCAGATTAGGCTACTGTTCAGCGCAGTTTGACTGAAATGATCTCTTCTATCCACAGACCATGAGAAGTCTACAGTGATTGAGAACGGGGAAATTCGTTTGAATGGTAAAGGAAAGAAAATACGCAAACCACGGACCATCTACTCCAGTCTTCAGCTACAGGCGCTCCAACATAGGTTTCAGCAGACCCAGTACCTGGCTTTACCCGAACGCGCGGATTTGGCGGCTAAATTAGGGCTGACCCAAACACAGGTGGGCTAAATTAAACTTGACATAATAGCCATCAACAGTAGGAAATGTGATTTTAAAACTATCTTATATCAGTAGACTAATTACCAAATTATAATAAATTATTTGTGCAGTGTTGTATTTCTAGGTCATCCTTATGTTCAGGCCTAAGAAACCAAATAGTTTATAACAATTAAAGTGGAGTGCAGACAAGTTAGATAGGTACAAAACACCTCATTAATCGTTTTAAATACACATTGTATTTATTTCACTTTTTCCCTATTAATTTTAATCTTGGAATATCAAATTAGGTCAAATTTGCTTCAAATAAAATTAAAGATCCAAAGGCCTCACATACCTTAATTCTACTGCAAGACTGGACTATTTGAATTTGTGCACAGATCAAATTACTAGCCTTCGTGATAGAAGTGACAGATAATTAAATATTATGCAATGCTGTCTACTAGCATTATGACACATTTTTTCAAAAAATGTTGACATGAAACCCTTGAATCTGTCTCACACGGGTTAAGATTTGAAAATGTCACACCAATACTGCCACAAGTTCATGTTTGTGTTTGATTGAAGAAAAACACAACACAACCTTCCCCTTTAGTTGTATGGAGAGGGTTTACATAGATCACAGATCTGTGGGTAACATTGTGGCTTTCTGCACTGCTCAAGACCAAATGAAAAGGCTAATTGAGAGCTTAGTTAAGTCAATTTCTTAATGCACCTTTATTCTTAATCTTAAATTACCATTGCGGCTGAAACCTTCTCACAGAGAGCTCTCTGTGACTTAAAGCAAACATAGCTCAATTGCGATATTGCAAGTACAAGTAGGCTTAACAGAGTAACAGGAAGACAGAAATACATGCTGCCACTCTAAACTTTAGGCCTGTGTGTTGTCTTTATAAACATCGGTGTCTAATTACCAACAATCTTTTGGTCGAAGTCATGTTAAAGCACAGTTATACATGACCGCAGAAATGGGCATTGAGCAGTACAATGTCGGCTGTCGGCACACACACGCAGAGTTTACAGATTGTAACTGGGGGAAAAAAATAGGACAAGCTGTCATGTTGATGATCTATTTTCAAAGTCATTGTTGGCATTATTCATTTATGTCAGGTAAAATTCCGAAATCTAAGGGTGAAATAGAGATCGTGGCAACCATTTCCTTTGGACCTGTAAAGATAATGAAAGGCGAATAAACAGGTGGCGAGCATAACGTTTGGGTCTCACATCTCACCATGCACATCTGTCTTTTATGGGATACATTTTCAAGCCTTTAAAACATTGTTTTGCTCCATATATTTTAGTTATATTGTACAGGCAACACTTCTATTCAATGTCTAAAATCAATAACGTGAATATGTTTTTAAATGACAGGCAATCCTAGGTTGATTGAGTTAAATTGTCATTCAAAACACTCCCTGGCCAAATCTCTGACCCACACCATCCTGTCTGGGTCTGATTTGATTTGGCTTTGTGTCTTGTTGCTATATATCAGAATGGTTTGACTTTGTCCACCTCGGGCTCTGTGGCTTTTATTGAATATTTTATACAGTCGTAAAATCGATCAGAATAGCATCTTGTTCTCCCTCCTTGTTTCCAGTGTTATATTCAAGCTCGCTGGGGCTATTTTATTTGACTATATTTTTAGCATGGGATTGTTGTCAGACTCATCTATCGTTGGCCTCATAAAATGTTGAACAATAGGGGAGCTAGCATTTAATGAACTAGTGAAGTGTCGCTCATCCATTTTGCTGAATTGCAATAAGCCTAATGGTTCTGGATCCATGCACTACCTGGCAACGTTGAAGAAATGTGTTAAAATTATAAGAAGTTTAAGAACGAATGCCATTTTCTGGGCTATTTTCCTTTTTAAACGTATAAAATCGTTCCAATTTTCAATGTAATTTCGAAATGATCAAATGTGAATATGACAAGCCATTACGAGTTTGCAAGCCATGACGAACGTAAATCATTTCTATTGTGTGGAAGATAATTGTTTAATGATTGTTGTGGTGGTGGTGGTGGAGAGAGGGACGTCATAGCATAAGCTGAAATGTGCGGCTTTCCCCTCATATTTTCACTTTCTAAACATCTATTTTATCTTTTTAGATTAAAATATGGTTTCAAAACAAGCGCTCGAAATATAAGAAGATAATGAAGCATGGCAGCGGGCCAGAGGGGGAACATCTCCACAGTACGTCATCTATTTCTCCGTGTTCACCCGGGATGCCTCAACTTTGGGACGTGTCAATGGCAAACAAAGGGACCCCTATGCACCCCAACAATTACATGAACAATTTTGGTCACTGGTACCCAAACCATCTCCAGGATCCTATGTCCAGACCTCAAATGATGTGAGCGGACCAACTCAACACACTGCACGGTGCTGTAAAACTCACCCGGCCATTTCTAACTTTTCAAGGGCCTTAAGGCTATATCTGCATACCCCACACTCGAACACGTCTCATCTAGCCTATCAAGTTTGATTTACGTGTTAAATGTCAATTGTCTTTTTTTCTTTCATTGCAATGTAGCCTATGTTTTTGGATGACGATTTTTATGTATGGTTAGCCTATTTCTTGTGTCCCCTTTACGCACTGTTCTTAATTTTTGGAACGGCTTTGGTGAGAATTGTGCTGTCAGGTGGCAACATGCTTATGGTTTGATTCCAGCAAGGTACATGCACCTGAATATGTGTGTCAATTGGTTATGACCGTATTATTAATGTGATTAACAGTAGTGTCCCAGGCAGTCCACGTTTGGAAAGCCTCGTCACAGCAAATATGAATCTATTGTGCAAATACATGTCAGAATTGTTTGATATACACTGATGGATCTCAGCGTCTATTATTGTGAAGGTGTCAATAGTTATTGATCATTTTAAAGTGCTTTGTTTGATATACAGTGTATTCAGAAAGTATTCACATCCTTTTACCTTTTTCCACATTTTGTTGTGTTACAGCCTGGATTTACAATGGATTAAATTGGGATTGTGTGTCACTGGCCTACACACAATGTCTCATCGTGTCAAAAGTGGATTTTTGTTTGTAGAAAAATGTTGAAGGTGAATTAAACATTTAAAGCTGAAATGTCTTGAGTCAATAACTATTCAACTAATTTGTTATGGCAAGCCTAAATAAGTCCAGGAATAAAATGTGCTTAACAAGTTGCATAGTAAGTTGCAGGGACTCATTCCGTGTTGAAATAATAGTGGTGAACATGATTTTTGAAAAACTACCCCATCTCTGTACAACACACATACAAATATCTGTAAGGTCCCTTTAATCGAGTAGTGAATTTCAAGCACAGATTCAACATCAAAGGCCAAAGAAATTATTCAATGCCTCGCAAAGATTGAATAACTTTGCCTATTGGTAGATGGGTAAAACATAAATAATCAGACGCTAAATATCCCATTGAGCATGTTGACGTTATTAATTAGACTTTGGATGGTGTATCAATACACCCAGTCACTACAAAGATACAGGCGTCCTTCCTAACTCAGTTGCCGGAGAGGAAGGAAACCGCTCAGGGATTTCACCATGAGGCCAATGGTGACTTTAAAACCTCTTAAAGATCCAACCCTTTTTTTCAAATTTCCCCTAAAATGACATCCAAATCTAACTGCCTGTAGCTCAGGACCTGAAGCAAGGATTTGCATATTTGAAGTTTGTGTAAATGTGAAATGAATGTAGGAGAATATAACACATTAGATCTGGTAAAAAATAATACAAAGAAAAAAACAATGTTTTATTCCCGCCCAGGTGCAATTTAGACTTTGGCCACTAGACAGCAGAAGTGTATGTTCAAAGCTTTAGATTGATCCAATGAACCATGCATATCTATTCAACATGTCGTATCAAGACTGGCCAAATGTGCCTAATTGGTTTATTCATACATTTTCCAGTTCATAGTTGTGCACTCTCCTCAAGCAATAGCATGGTATTCTTTCACTGTAATAGCTACTGTAAATTGGACAGTGCAGTTAGATTAACAAGAATTTAAGCTTTCTGCCCATATCAGATATGTCTATGTCCTGGGAATTGTTTTTGTTTCTTACAACCTCATGCTAATCACATTAGCCTACATTAGCTCAACTGTTCCGAGGGGGGACACCGATCCTGTAGAGGTTTAAATCAGTTACAAAGTTTAATGGCTGTGATAGGAGAAAACTGAAGATGGATCAATAACATTGTAGTTACTCCACAATACTAACCTAAATGACTCAGTGAAAAGAAGGATGCTTGTACAGAATAAAAATGTTCCAAAACACTGCATCCTGTTTGCAATGAGGCACTAAAGTAAAACTGCAACAAAGAAATTAACTTTATGTCCTGAGTACCTCTCTTCATATTTTCAAGCATGGTGGTGGTTGCATCATGTTATGGGTATGCTTGTCATCAGCAAGGACTAGGATGTTTTTTTTATATATATAAAATGAAATGGAATAGAGCTAAGCATAGGCACACTGGGAGACAAATTGACCTTTCAGAGGGTCAATAAACTAAAAGACAAGGCCAAATATACACTGGAGATGTTTATCAAAACAACATTGAATGTTCCTGAGTGGCCTAGTTACGGTTTTGACTTAAATCATCTTGAAAATCTATGGAAAGACTTGAAAATGGCTGTCTAGCAATGATCAACAGCCAACTTACTGACTCAGTGGGTGTGAATACTTAGGCCTATGTGAATTAGATATTTCTGTGTTTCATTTTCAATACACATTTCTAAAAACCTGTTTTCACTTTGTCATTACGGGATATTGTGTGTAGATGGGTGGGAATGTTTTATTTGATCCACTTAGAATTCTGGCTGTAACACAGCAAAATGTGGAATAAATTAAGGGGTATGTATACTTTCTGCATGGTGAAAATATGATAATTACAAACCTGTATGAAAATGCAATTTAATCAAATGCATGAGTAGACCTATAATCACTTATTGAAATTAAAATAAATCAACCGCAAGCCAATGTGGGGTAATACTGTCATTAATAGTTAATCCTAATATTTTCAAAAGATCCCTTTTGCCGTGACATTGTATTCGCAATGCCGTGACCCGGATTCGAACCGGGGTTGCTGCGGCCACAACGCAGAGTACTAACCACTATACGATCACGGCGAGCTACCAGGGCTGCGGGTATTCTGCGGGGGATTCTGGCCAATTAACTGGAGCCTGCAATGACGTTTATAGGCATGCAAATATCTTCAGCTGTTCGAGTCCAATTTTGAAATGATTCTGTCTTGATATTCTATTGTCTTCATAGTAGCACATCTATCTTAACGCTATAGTATAGTCTACCATCCTATATGCTATATATAGGCCTACCATTGAAGCATTCTTCTAGAGCGATTGAAATGTATTTTAAAGACCTTTGACAGTGAGTGATAGTTCGATTTCCAAACAATTCATATTCAGGTGAGGTCTATGATTACGCGCGTGGGTAGACCTATGATAGGTCTGAGCTTCTTCCAGAATAGTTAAGCCTACAATATTGGAACCCATCATTGTTCAGAATATTGCATTATGTTAGATATTTATTTGATTGACATTATGAATATGACAAGATCCCGGGCTATTGGTATTAAATCTGACTTGCAAAAAAACGTATATCAACAGTTGGAATCTACACTCTTTGAAAAAAAGAATCAAAAAGGATTCTATTGCTTGCTTCATATATTATGGCACCCCTAAAGGTTCTATATAGAACCCTTTGTAGGGTTATTTGATCAGAACCCCCAGGGGTTCTTCTTCACTGAACCAAAATTGGTTCTATATAGAACCCTTGAGATCCATGTAGGGTTCTATATGGGACCAATTTAGGTCATGTATAGAACCTTAAGGGGTGCCATAAATGAAGCAAGCATATAACCTTTTTGGTTCTATCCAGAACCTTTTTTTTCTAAGGGTGTATAAGAAAAAACAATCAGAGATCATGGTGGAAAAAGTACTCAATTGTCATACTCGAGTAAAAGTAAAGATACCTTGACATAAAATGACTCAAGTCAAAGTGAAAGTCACCCAGTAAAATACTACTTGAGTAAAAGTAAACAAGTATTTGGTTTTAAATATACTTAAGTATCAAAAGTAAATGGAATTGCTAAATGTACTTAAGTATCAAGTAAAAGTATAAATCATTTAATGTTCCTTAAGCAAACCAGACGGCACAATTTTCTTGTTTTTTTTATTGACGGATAGCCAGGGGCACACTCGAACACTCAGACATAATTTACAAACGAAGCATTTGTGTTTAGTGAGTCCGCAAGATCAGAGGCAGGAGATGACCAGGGGTCTTCTCTTGACAAGAGGGTGAATTAGACCATTTTCATGTCAAAATGTAACGAGTATACTTTTGGGTGTCAAGGGTCAAGGGAAAATGTATGGAGTAAAAAGTACATCATTTTCTTTAGGAATGTAGTGAAGTAAAAGTAAAAGTTGTCAAAAATATAAATTGTAAAGTACAGATACCCAAAAAAACAACGTACGTTGTACTTTAAAGTATTTTTACTTAAGTACATGACACCACTGTCAAATATTCGTTTTGAAACATCATACATTCATATTTGTGTTGCTTATTGGTGTACAGAGTATGCTTGTTTTGCTTGCACGGAATTTCAAATGCGAGCTATCCCCTCTCGATAGGCCTACAACTATGGAGGTCAAAGCCTTAGCTCGGCCTACTCTCAGAACATCTGGACGAGCGAGAAATCGTCGGTGCTTCGTTGAATGGGTCCACCTATTAAGGTCATTTCGACAGTGTTTGTTGAATAAAGCTTTTATTCGCGCGGGATAAACCTAGTCAAAGTCTACAAAATATCCCTCCTCATTAAGTGGTAGAAAGAACGAATGTCCATGAGAAGATACATAGTTATACTGGGGGGGACATGGAACATTTGCCACCATTTGCACGAGACAGGTGTTCGACTATACCAGCAGGGCAGTGCTAACATGTCACATTATATGTTTTTTTAATCGATTATGAATAGCCATTACATAGTTACCGATAAATAAAGTTTTTCCAATAAGGAGTGGACATTTTCGTGTAGCAGCCTTTGAGAAAACAGACAATTAAAGCATGCTCATTCAATTGCAGTGGACGAGGAATATTTTACTGCATATTTTTGTTTTCAACGTGGAATTATAAGAGCACACTTTCTGTTTTGCATGTTGCAAGGTATGTATAAGGAAGTAGGTTTTCCTAAATCTTTCCCACACTTTTTTGCGTTGTTTTCCTTTTTCATGACATGAGTAGAAGGGAGCGAGCGGTTATTGCCAAAATTCTTTCGGTATTTCCCCCCCTCTCCCTCTCTTTAAGTAAATCCAGGAATAAAACTGCCTGTTGTCATAATAAAATGATAAATGTGTGCATTATTCGATCACGAAGCAGTTTCTGATTAATAGTACTTCCAACTGATTTGCACATTCTTGCGTTTAAACTGTTTAAACATCCTGAAAAAGCTATTTGTATTACTTTAGACAGTATCCATTGGAGCGAGCTGATGTTAATTCAGTATGGTGCAAGTTGCGCTGTAGTGAGCTTGCTTAATGACATCGAATGCATGCGTTTTAGAAGAAAAAAAAACTGTATTTTTTTTATTTTTCACACAGCCTCTTGCTTTCAGTGTCTTGGCAAAAAAGTATCAGTTATGTAAAATCCATTATGGACATATGCATTTTCGCCATAAGGAATTCGTTTTGGACTTTACTTGTAGCCTAACTATCATATAAATATAATTTTACTTGAATTAACAATTACATTCAGAGTTGTTTTTGTTATAAATCATTTTAAGAATATCATATGCTGGTTGTATTTGAGCGTTTTTGTTTTCTCTGCACAACATTTAGAAGTTGTTCCTTTTCAGGTTTAAAAATGCTAACTCCCGTTCGTATAAGCTAGTAGCCTAGCTAGCATACAGAAATCGGTGGTAGTAGTCAAAGTCGTTTTTAACTGCAATGCAGTTGATTAATGGCGATGACATGAACGTGTAGGCTTTTGGGTTTGACATCCATACAAATATTAGGCTCATTTTGCTGGGCGGCAATGAAGAGATTTGGGATCATTCCCGGATGGCATCTTACACCCACGCGTTTCCATGGCATTTCCATCGTTTGGGTCGAGTTCCATTGACCTCTTTACCACATCTATGGTAACATAAACACATATTAAAACATTACACGAATCTCTCTCTGCCTTGCTGTTGATCCCCCATAAACCCATACCACCACTGCCTCAGCGATTGTCATAGACATACTGTGCAGACTTATCTTTAACAGGGGTCTCCCGAGGCCATAAACTAGAAAGAGGGGAAAAGAGCCTTATGATTAATAAGGCTGCAGCAAGATAAAGACATACCACCTGCAGCAAGATAAAGATAAATATTGTTTTTAATATTTACATGTCCTCACCCCTGCTTTATTTCTTTATACACTGAACAAACATATAAACAGTAAAGTGTTGGTCCCATGTTTCAAAGCTGAAATATAAAATCCCATACATTTTCCATGCACACTTAGAGCTTATTTCTCTCAGATTTTGTGCACAAATTTGTTTACATCCCTGTTAGTGAGCCTTTCTCCTTTGCCAAGATAATTAATCCACCTGACAGGTGTGACATATCAAGAAACTGATTAAACAGCATGATCATTACACAGGTTCACCTTGTGCTGGGACAATAAAAGGCCACTCTAAAATGAGCAGTTTTGTCACACAACACAATACCACAGATGTCTCAAGTTTTGAGGGTGTGTGCAATTGGCATGCTGACTGCAGGAATGTCCACCAGAGCTGTTGCCAGAGAATTGAATGCTAATTTATCTACCATGAGCTGCCTCAAATGTCATTTTAGAGAATTTGGCAGTACGTCCAATCGGCCTCACAACCACAGACCACGCGTAACCACGCCAACCCAAAGTGAGCAATCGGTGGAGAAGGGCCTTGGTCAGGGAGGTTACCAAGAACCCGATGGTCACACTGACAGAGTTCCGGAGGTCCTCTGTGGAGATAGGAGAACCTTCCAGAAGGACAACCATCTCTGCAGCACTCCACCAATCAGGCCTTTATGGTAGAGTGGCCAGACGGAAGCCACTCCTCAGTAAAAGGCACATGACAGCCCGCTTGGAGTTAGCCAAAAGGCACCTAAAGGACTCTGAAACTATGAGAAATAAGATTCTGTGGTCTGATGAAACTAAGACTAACTCTTTTGCCTGAATGCCAAGCATCACGTCTGGAGGAAACCTGGCACCATCCCTACGGTGAAGCATAGTGGTGGCAGCATCATGCTGTGGGGATGTTGTTCATCAGCAGGGACTGGGAGACTAGTAAGGATCGAGGGAAAGATGAACGGAGCAAAGTACAGAGATCCTTGATGAAAACCTGTTTCTGAGCGCTCAGAACCTCAGACTGGGGTGAAGGTTCACCTTTCAACATGACAACGACCCTAAGCACATAGCCAAGACAATGCAGGCGTGGCTTCGGGACAAGTCTCTGAATGTCCTTGAGTGGCCCAGCCAGAGCCCAGACTTGAACCTGATCGAACATCTCTGGAGAGACCTGAAAATAGCTGTTTAGCAACACTCCCCATCCAACCTGACAGAGCTTGAGAGGATTTGCAGAGAAGAATGGGAGAAACTCCCCAAATACAGGTGTGCCAAGCTTGTAACATCATACCAAGAAGACTTGAGGCTGTAATCGCTGCCAAATGTGCTTTAACAAAGTACTGAGTAAAGGGTCCGAATAGTTATGTAAATCTGATATTTCTGGCTTTAAAAAAAAATACATTTGCAAAAATGTAAAAAAAACAGTTTTTCCTTTGTCATTATGGGGTATTGTGTGTAGATTGATGAGGGGGGGAAAACTATTTCATCCATTTTAGAATAAGGCTGTAATGTAACAAAATATGGAAAAAGTCAAGGGTTCTGAATACTTTCCGAATGCACTGTAGTTGCTGAATGAAGTGACAAGGCATCTTATATGCAATTTCACATCTCAAGATTAGAATAATGGGTAATCAAGTTAGACAGACAGAGTCTGGCCTTTTAAACAGGGCAATCAGGAAGATTCAAGGGAAACTCAAAAGACCGTTCCTGTGAGAGACAGAGTAGGCTGCAGAAGGGGAAGGGAGAGTGCAAGATGGGTTATGATATGGATACAATCAATTCTAATGGATAATGCTATGGAGGCTTGCTTTGTTTATGAGCGTCAGAGGTGTCTGATGGATTTTAATCGCAGGATAGCAATGAGAGGGAAATGGGGATGTTATTGCAGTAAATCCCAGTTCCTTCGGTGGTGGGCGAATAGCAAAGCTGCTCTATGGGGATTATTGTTATTAGCTTGAGTGATCTGACATCTAGTATAATTGTGTGCAATGTCCCGTTTGGATAGAATTCCACAGTTTCATTTGAGGGAATGATTGACTCCTAGGCACAATGCTAGGGATTAGAACTAAAACACACACACCGAGATAGAGAGAGAAACAGAGGCAGACTTCAACCGGCTTTGCACACAGCAAAAAGTAAAAAATATGATGACACTCCCATCAATGTGTATGCTGGCAGCCTACCAAGTAAATTCCACGATCACGCATTATTAAATCCACCAGCAGTCAGAATCCGACTGGCTTGAGTACCACCAACCTCCATAGCCCTGAGGTCAACTGGGGTTCACGAGTCCACAGCTGTCAAGAATGCCTTTCTCATTTAAGTTAATTTACATTTGTAGCAAAATGGCTCTGGTGAGTGATTCCAATGCAAGGGGGAGGCATGAGGCTTTGAATACGCGTGGGACAGCTGCAAACAGTCTTTCCATGGCTACATTTGCCATCCTGATTACATGTCAACCCCCAGTTCAACCCATACCCCAGAACCCCCGAGACCTCTGTGACACCATGCTGTTGACTGTTACTGTGCTAGGGAAGGAGAACAGTGCAGGATCCTTGGCACAATCTCTATTTAGGGCTGTTCTGAAGTGTTGTCATGCTGTATCACATTCAAGTTCAACAGTTCACGACCAGCCAGGGCACTTACACTTGCTAAAGTCTGGAGATTATAAAGAGACCTTTGTAACCTCTACAGCCCACACACACCAGCCCAGAGCCCTATAGCCACCAGGTGCATTTGTCTTCAGCAGAAATAGATCCCCTGGTGACATATAAGCAGCTAGCCATGACCACGGGCCACCCACGGTGAGGGAGGCACAGAGGGAAGGTCATATGTGTATATCTGAGCTGTCAAAGATTGCAGAGATATGTATAGGTTGTGTCATGTCATTTTGGATAATGAGACTTACAGTAAAAATCTAAAGTAAATTCATGTTACTGTAATTACAAGCAAATATAGACAGTGATGCTATAGGCCTTTAATGGATGTTAGCCTATATCAATATGACTTAAGTGCTGTATGTGGCATAACTGGTTTGGAAAGTGAACAGTCTTAAGGTCAAGTGTATGTTGCATGGTGAACACAGTTGACTTTCTTTGAATAGTAATCTGTTGTGGGGGTTTAATTCCAAAATGCAATAGTTAAATACAGACACTGCTCAAAAAAATAAAGGGAACACTTAAACAACACAATGTAACTCCAAGTCAATCACACTTCTGTGAAATCAAACTGTCCACTTAGGAAGCAACACTGATTGACAATAAATTTCACATGCTGTTGTGCAAATGGAATAGACAAAAGGTGGAAATTATAGGCAATTAGCAAGACACCCCCAATAAAGGAGTGGTTCTGCAGGTGGTGACCACAGACCACTTCTCAGTTCCTATGCTTCCTGGCTGATGTTTTGGTCACTTTTGAATGCTGGCGGTGCTTTCACTCTAGTGGTAGCATGAGACAGAGTCTACAACCCACACAAGTGGCTCAGGTAGTGCAGCTCATCCAGGATGGCACATCAATGCTAGCTGTGGCAAGAAGGTTTGCTGTGTCTGTCAGCGTAGTGTCCAGAGCATGGAGGCGCTACCAGGAGACAGGCCAGTACATCAGGAGACGTGGAGGAGGCCATAGGAGGGCAACAACCCAGCAGCAGGACCGCTACCTCCGCCTTTGTGCAAGGAGGAGCACTGCCAGAGCCCTGCAAAATGACCTCCAGCAGGCCACCATCGAAGAGGAGCAAATATGATGAGAACTACATTGATTTGTGGAGTCGCTAGTGCGCGATGAGACAAGGATATCCCTGCCGGCCAAACTCTCCCTAACCCGGACGACGCTGGGCCAATTGTGCGTCGCCCCATGGACCTCCCGGTCACGGCCGGCTGTGACAGAGCCTGGGCTCGAACCCAGAGTCTCTGATGGAACAGCTAGCACTGCGATGCAGTGCCTTAGACCACTGCGCCACCCAGGAGGCCTATGGCTGGGACAATTCTGGGGGAAAGGCCAAAAAAACTATACAGACAATGACTTCATCAAACAACACTGTTTCACGACGCGTCAGTGACATGGCAGGAGATGTTTTGAAACAATTACTTCTTCGCATGCAGGCCAGTGAATTCTATGCGTTACAGCTGGATGAGTCAACAGATGTGGCGGGCCTGGCACAGCTCCTGGTATATATCCATTATGTTTATGGGGGTCAATTAAGGAAGACATCCTCTTCTGCAAACCACTGGAAACCAGGACAACAGGAGAGGAAATTTTTAAAGTACTGGACAGCTTTGTGACATCAAATGGACTTTGGTGGTCAAGATGTGTTGGTATCTGTACTGATGCCGCAAAAGCCATGACGGGGAGACAAAGTGGAGTGGTAACGCGTACAAGCAGTTGCTCCCGACGCCACTTGGGTACACTGCAGCATCCACCGAGAGGCTCTTGCTGCCAAGGCAATGCCTGACAGCTTGAAAGACATTTTTGACACTACAGTGAATATGGTTACCTTTATTAAAGCAAGGCCCCTGAACTCTCGTCTATTTTCTGGACTATGCAATGATATGTGTAGCGACCATGCAACGCTTTTACAACATACAGAAGTGCGCTGGTTATCAATGGGCAAAAATTGAGAGACAAGCTTAAAGTTTTCTTTACTGACCATCATTTTCACTTGTCTGACAGCTTGCATGATGACGAGTTTCTCACACGACTGGCCTATCTGGGTGATGCTTTTTCTCACCTGAATGATCTGAATCTAGGATCACAGGGACTCTCCGCAATTACATTCAATGTGCGGGACAAAATTGAAGCTCTTCTTGGTCTGCATTAACAAGGACAACACACAGGTCTGTCCATCATTGTATGATTTTTTTGTGTGCAAATGAACTCAAGCTTACGGACAATGTCAAATGTTATATAGCTAGCGAATCACCTGAGTGTGTTGGGTGCGCAATTACACAGGTACTTTCCCGAAATGGATGACACAAACAACTGGATCCCTTTCATGCCCTGCCTCCAGTCCACTTACCGATATCTGAACAAGAGAGACTCATTGAAATTGCAACAAGCGGTTCTGTGAATATTGATTTTAATAAATCTTCTTCGGGATAGAGTCCTTTTTTCTCATTTTCCGCATGACTGACATGCCCAAAGTAAACTGCCTGTTGCTCAGGGCCTGAAGCCAGGATATGCATATAATTGGTACCATTGGAAAGAAAACACTTAGTAGTTTGTAGAAATGTTAAAATAATGTAGGAGACTATAACACAATAGATATGGTAGGAGAAAATTCAAAGAAAAACCAACCAGATATTTTTGTTTTTTGAGAGCCCATGCTGTTACAATGGAAAGTATAGGGGCATTCTGAAATCTAGCTCTCAGGGTGCAGTCCTATGGCTTCCACTGGGTGTCAGCACTCTATGTTCAAGGTTTCAGGCTTGTTTTTTATGGACTCCTCTTTAAATCTGCGTATTCCTCCAAAGCTCAGCTGTCCTGAGTATGCACAACTCTGCCAGGACCTAGGATCAAGACAGACAATTAAGTGTTTTAGTACTATATCTCTTGACACAATGATGAAAATAATCATGGCCTCTAAACCTTCAAGCTGCATACTGGACCCTATTCCAACTAAACTACTGAAAGAGCTGCTTCCTGTGCTTGGCCCTCCTATGTTGAACATAATAAACGGCTCTCTATCCACTGGATGTGTACCAAACTCACTAAAAGTCGCAATAATAAAGCCTCTAGAAAAAGCCAAACCTTGACCCAGAAATTATACAAAACTATCGGCCTATATCGAATCTTCCATTCCTCTCAATAAAAATAAAAAAAGCTGTTGCACATCAACTCACTGCCTTCCTGAAGACAAACAACGTATACAAAATGCTTCAGTCTGGTTTTAGACCCCATCATAGCACTGAGACTGCACTTGTGAAGGTAGTAAATGACCTTTTAATGGCGTCAGACCGAGGCTCTGCATCTGTCCTCGTGCTCCTAGACCTTAGTGCTGCCTTTGATACCATCGATCACCACATTCTTTTGGAGAGATTGGAAACCCAAATTGGTCTACACGGACAAGTTCTGGCCTGGTTTAGATCTTATCTGTTGGAAAGATATCAGCTTGTCTCTGTGAATGGTTTGTCCTCTGACAAATCAACTGTACATTTCGGTGTTCCTCAAGGTTCCGTTTTAGGACCACTACTGTTTTCACTATATATTTTACCTCTTGGGGATGTCATTCGAAAACATAATGTTAACTTTCACTGCTATGCGGATGACACACAGCTGTACATTTCAATGAAACATGGTGAAGCCTCAAAATTGCCCTCGCTAGAAGCCTGTGTTTCAGACATAAGGAAGTGGATGGCTGCAAACTTTCTACTTTTAAACTCGGACAAAACAGAGATGCTTGTTCTAGGTCCCAAGAAACAAAGAGATCTTCTGTTGAATCTGACAATTAATCTTGATGGTTGTAAAGTCGTCTCAAATAAAATTGAAGGACCTCGGCGTTACTCTGGACCCTGAACTCTCTTTTGACGAACATATCAAGACTGTTTCAAGACAGCTTTTTTCCATCTACGTAACATTGCAAAAATCAGAAACTTTCTGTCCAAAAATGATGCAGAAAAATGTATCCATGCTTTTGTTACTTCTAGGTTAGACTACTGCAATGCTCTACTTTCCGGCTACCCGGGTAAAGCACTAAATAAACTTCAGTTAGTGTTAAATACAGCTGCTAGAATACTGACTAGAACAATTTTTTAAAATCATATCACTCAAGTGCTAGCCTCCCTACACTGGCTTCCTGTTAAGGCTAGGGCTGATTTCAAGGTTTTACTGCTAACCTACAAAGCATTACATGGGCTTGCTCCTACCTATCTTTCCGATTTGGTCCTGCCGTACATACCTACACGTACGCTACGGTCACAAGACGCAGGCCTCCTAATTGTCCCTAGAATTTCTAAGCAAACAGCTGGAGGCAGGGCTTTCTCCTATAGAGCTCCATTTTTATGGAATGGTCTGCCTACCTATGTGAGAGACGCAGACTCGGTCTCAACTTTTAAGACTTTACTGAAGACTCATCTATTCAGTGGGTCATATGATTGAGTGTAGTCTGGCCCAGGAGTGTGAAGGTGAACGGAAAGGCTCTGGAGCAACGAACCGCCCTTGCTGTCTCTGCCTGGCCGGTTCCCCTCACTCCACTGGGATTCTCTGCCTCTAACCCTATTACAGGGGCTGAGTCACTGGCTTACTGGTGCTCTTTCATGCCATCCCTAGGAGGGGTGCGACACTTGAGTGGGTTGAGTCACTGACGTGATCTTCCTGTCTGGGTTGGCGCCCCCCCCTTGGGTTGTGCCGTGGCGGAGATCTTTGTGGGCTATACTCGGCCTTGTCTCAGGATGGTAAGTTGGTGGTTGAAGATATCCCTCTAGTGGTGTGGGGGCTGTGCTTTGGCAAAGTGGGTGGGATATATCCTTCCTGTTTGGCCCTGTCCGGGGGTATCATCGGTGTCTCCTGACCCCTCCTGTTTAAGCCTCCAGGATTTATGTTGCAGTAGTTTATGTGTTGGGGGGTTAGGGTCAGTCTGTTATATCTGGAGTACTTCTCCTGTCTTATCCGGTGTCCTGTGTGAATTTAAGTATGCTCTCTCTAAATCTCTCTTTCTCTCTTTCTTTCTCTCTCTCGGAGGAGCTGAGCCCTAGGACCTTGCCTCAGGACTACCTGGCATGATGACTCCTTGCTGTCCCCAGTCCACCTGGCCATGCTGCTGCTCCAGTTTCAACTGTTCTGCCTGCGGCTATGGAACCCTGACCTGTTCACCGGACGTGCTACCTGTCCCAGACCTGCTGTTTTCAACTCTCTAGAGACAGCAGGAGCGGTAGAGATACTCTTAATGATGGGCTATGAAAACCCAACTGACATTTACTCCTGAGGTGCTGACTTGCTGCACCCTCGACAACTACTGTGATTATTATTATTTGACCATGCTGGTCATTTATGAACATTTGAACATCTTGGCCATGTTCTGTTATAATCTCCACCCGGCACAGCCAGAAGAGGACTGGCCACCCCTCATAGCCTGATTCCTCTCTAGGTTTCTTCCTAGGTTTTTGCCTTTCTAGGGAGTTATTCCTTGCCACCGTGCTTCTACACCTGCATTGCTTGCTGTTTGGGGTTTTAGGCTGGGTTTCTGTACAGCACTTTGAGATATCAGCTGATATAAGAAGGGCTATATAAATAAATTTGATTTGATTTGTTTCTTCCAAAACGAATAAGAATAATGAGTTTTAGTACTGGGGCACACCCTTGGAAATTTGTGTATGTGCGCGCGATGAAGACAAGACGCACCTGCAAATATCGGTTTCCTATTGAACATACTTCTTTCCGAATTAAATATTATAGTTTGATTACATTTGAGAGTATCTGAGGAGTCAATAAAAACATATTTTGAGTTGTTTTAACAAATTTTAGCGGTAGATTTTTGGATTCCTTTCTCTGCATGTTGAACGAGTTGATTACTCAAATCGATGGCGCCAACTAAACTGACTTTTTGGGATATAAAGAAGGACAAATCAGAGGAAGATTATCAAAAAGTAAGTGAATATTCAATTGCTATTTGTGAATTTATGAAACCTGTGCTGGTGGAAAAATATTTTTGATGTGTGGGCCGTCCTCAAACAATCGCAAGGCATGCTTTCGCTGTAATGGATACTGTAAATCGGACAGTGCAGTTAGATTAACAAGAATTTAAGCTTTCAACCGATATAAGACACTTGTATGTACCTAAATGTTTAATATTCATAATTTTTATGATTATTTATTTGAATTGCGCGCCCTCCAGTTTCACCGGAAGTTGTCCCGCTAGTGGGACGCCTAGCCTTAAAGAGATTTCATAAGCCACTGCCAGATTTCTGGATTGGGCTCAGAGTATCCTGCTTGGAAAATCGTGCTGTTAAGACACTGATGCCCTTTGCAACCACGTACCTATGTGAAAATGGATTCTCGGCCCTCACTAGCATGAAAACTAAATACAGGCACAGAATGTGTGTGGGAAAATATTTAAGACTGAGATTCTCTCCAATACAACCCAACATTGCAGAGTTATGTGCATCCTTTCAAGCATACCATTCTCATTAACCTGTGGTGAGTTATTCACAATTTTCGATTAACAAATAAGGTTTTATATGTAAGATGGTTATATAAAGAGCAAAATTATTGATTATTATTATTTGTGCCCTCGTCCTATAAGAGCTCTTTGTCACTTCCCAAGAGCCGGATTGTGACAAACGCACATCACCAGATTAGTGACCAGAAAGCCCTTGTTTAATTTTCTCGGGTTTTGGCTGGCAAAACAGAGTAGCCTTCCTATGTTAATATTATCCATATAAAGTAGACTAACCATTTAGCAGTCTGCTACAGATGCATCTTTGCCACAGCAATACCCGGGGCCTAATTTACAACCGCTGCATAAACTTAAAATCAGACCTGTCCTCTTAACTGTGCACGTGTGAACGAGCATTATAACTCCTCCTGAAAAACACTCATACTTGTACCTTTTATGGTGACAATAACGCCCTTATTTGCTGATGTATAGTTTGGAAGTATTGGAATTAGGCCAAGACAGTAGGCTATCTAAAGGAAATAGCAATGTCGAATTTGATGACATGTCTTTGGAGGTGTTGGCAGAATGTTTTCTTTTGCAGTGACATCTGACCGTTTCTGAAAGACTAAAACAATTGCAAATTGTTGTGGACCTGTACACAGATCGTTTGAATGTAATAATGTTTTGCATTCTCTTTTTCCCTAATTTAAATATGCTAATTCTGATTTTTTTTTTTTATCTACAGTAGGCCTACTTACTTACAGTGGTAGCCTACACTCTTCAACTCAAACTGTTTTTTGTTTTTTTAAACGCGCACCCTTTCGAATGCGTAGAGCAAAAACTTGAAATGATAATAACCTAACTAACAGTCCCAGTTAAATGAGAGATGCGCATGGTAATTTGGTGTATGGCTACTATGGGAATATAAACTCATGGCCAGAAAAGGAGAGGAATTTATTCCGCAATGGTTATGATACAATACCGTTCAAAGGTTTGGGGTGACTTATAAATGTCCTTGTTTTTCGTGAAAACATGCATGAAATTAGTTGCAAAATTATTAGGAAATATAGTCAAGATGTTGACAAGGTTATAAATAGTAATTGTGTACTTCAAACTTTGCTTTCGTCAAAGAATCCTCCACTTGCAGCAATTACAGCCTTGCAGACGTTTGGCATTCTAGTTGTCATTTTGATGAGGTCATCTGAAGAGATTTCACCTCATGCTTCCTGAAGCACCTCCCACAAATTGGATTGGCTTGATGAGCACTTCTTACGTACCATACGGTCAAGCTGCTCCCACAACAGCTCAATAGGGTTGAGATCCGGTGACTATGCTGGCCACTCCATTATAGACAGAATACCAGCTGACTGCTTCTTCCTTAAATAGTTCTTGCATAGTTTGGAGCTGTGCTCTGGCTCATTGTCCTGTTGTAGGAGGAAATTGGCTCCAATTATGCGCTGTCCACAGGATATGGCATGGCATTGCAAAATGGAGTGATAGCCTTCCTTCTTCAAGATACTTTTTACCCTGTACAAATCTCCCACTTTACTACCACCAAAGCACCCCCAGACCATCACATTGCCTCCACCATGCTTGACAGATGGCATCAAGCACTCCAGCATCTTTTAGTTTTTTCTGCGTCTCATGAATGTTCTTCGTTGTGATCCAAACACCTCAAACTTAGATTTGTCTGTCCATAACACCTTTTTCCAATCTTCCTCTGTCCAGTGTCTGTGTTCTTTTGCCCATCTTAAATATTTATTTTTATTGGCCAGTCTGAGATATGGCTTTTTCTTTGCAACTCCGCCTAGAAGGTCAGCATCCCGGAGTCGCCTCTTCACTGTTGACGTTGAGACTGGTGTTTTGCAGGTATTATTTAATGAAGCTGCCAGTTGAGGACTTGTGAGGTGTCTGTTTCTCAAACTAGACACTAATTTACTTGTCCTCTTGTTCAGTTGTGCACCAGGGCCTCCCACTCTTTGTATTCTTGTTAGAACCAGTTTGCGCTGTTCTGTGAAGGAAGTAGTTCGAGATCTTCCGTTTCTTGGCAATTTCTCGCTTGGAATAGCCGTCATTTCTCAGAAAAAGAATAGACTGACTAGTTTCAGAAGAAAGTTATTTGTTTCTGGCCATTTTGAGCCTGTAATCGAACCCACAAATGCTGATGCTCCAGATACTCAACTAGTCTAAAGAAGGCCAGTTTTATTGCTTCTTTAATCAGGACAACAGTTTTTCAGCTATGCTAACATAGTTGCAAAAGTTTTTTCTAAGGATCACTTAGCTTTTTAAAATGATAGACTTGGATTAGCTAACACAACGTGCCATTGGAACACAGGAGTGTGTAAGGACCAACGCCGTGGATGAGAAACAGGTACTTGGAGTCAACATTTAATAAGGAACAGACATGAAACAACACAGGCACAGTGTCAGCACATGGGCAAAACAACAGCATACGACAATCAATGCAGCAGCGGGGAACAGAGATGGGGAACTGAAAAATATAGGGGAGGTAATAAACAGGGGATTGAGACCAGGTGAGTCCAATAATATGCTGATGCGCGTGACGGGGAAAGGCAGGTGTGCGTAATGATGGGGAGCCTGGCGCCTTCGAGCGCCAGGGAGGGGGAGCGGGAGCAGGCGTGACAGAGTGATGGTTGCTGAATAATGGGCCTCTGTACGCCTATGTAGATATTCCATTAAAAATCATCCGTTTCCAATAGTCATTTACAATATTATCAATGTCTACACGGTATTTCTGATCAATTTGATGTTATTTTAATGGACAACAAAAGGTGCTTTTCTTTCAAAAACAAGAACATTTCTAAGTGACCCCAAACTTTTTGAACGGTAGTGTATATTATGTTCATAGATTAAATATTGCCTACGCTAGAAATCACATTACAGTACTCAGACGTAGCCTACATACGTCAATGGAAAAGGTGAACCGTCTGTTCTACCGTAGGATCGGATCGCATAGAGCAAAATAGACTACTTGAAAGACCTTACCTATTTACTACTGTGTAGTGGGTCCAATTAAATGAGAGATGGGACGAATGGTAGTCTATCCAAACCTGTTGTAGGCCTATAGGCTATTTTGTGAGTAGCCTATGAAACCATCACAGTCAGAAAAGGTGAGGAATTTATTCTGCAATGATCATGGACATGAAATAAATAGTAGGAAATATATTCCTATTTCAAATGATTTTAGAATTCAAAAGAATGTACTAATGGCAAATGATTGCACCTTGTTATTACATTTAGCTAGACCTACCTGTTTTTGTGTTGTTGTTATGAATAAGAGTGTCATCATATATTCCTAATTTGCAAAAGGCTACTAGGACACTTTTTATGCCTTGCAATGCAAGACTTTAACCACTAGAAACTGTGAGTACGCATGGTCTAGAAACTGTGAGTACGCATGGTCTAGAAACTGTGAGTACGCATGGTCTAGAAACTGTGAGTACGCATGGTCTAGAAACTGTGAGTACGCATGGTCTAGAAACTGTGAGTACGCATGGTCTAGAAACTGTGAGTACGCATGGTCTAGAAACTGTGAGTACGCATGGTCTAGAAACTGTGAGTACGCATGGTCTAGAAACTGTGAGTACGCATGGTCTAGAAACTGTGAGTATGCATGGTCTAGAAACTGTGAGTATGCATGGTCTAGAAACTGTGAGTACGCATGGTCTAGAAACTGTGAGTACGCATGGTCTAGAAACTGTGAGTACGCATGGTCTAGAAACTGTGAGTACGCATGGTCTAGAAACTGTGAGTACGCATGGTCTAGAAACTGTGAGTACGCATGGTCTAGAAACTGTGAGTACGCATGGTCTAGAAACTGTGAGTACGCATGGTCTAGAAACTGTGAGTATGCATGGTCTAGAAACTGTGAGTATGCATGGTCTAGAAACTGTGAGTATGCATGGTCTAGAAACTGTGAGTATGCATGGTCTAGAAACTGTGAGTATGCATGGTCTAAGCAGTATAAGCACTTCCCCACTTTAAGTTCAGTTTTTATAAATGCCAACTTTTGCGTGAAAATTGGTTCACGCATGTTTTGGGGCATATTTTGTTAATTTGCAAAGTTTAGAAATGAGGACCCTGGTGATTTCATTGATAATTTACATATTTTGGGTGGGTTATATAGGCCTACGTCAGTGGTGGTACTGGCTATATGTCTACAACATGGCTGTAACATCGCACCACCTTCAATACTTATGGGATGAAGATGTAACATACTCTGGCGAATTAATTGCGATATTTGTGAGGAAGAAAAAGGCTACAGACAGAGCGTATGCTTTCCATCCGGTCCTGCAACCTCCGCTGCACAGGCCCACAGGTAGGCCATAGGATCCTGCTTGCTCTGAACTCCAAGGTGACAATGTGACATCATATCCCTAGTTGATATTGACTGCTAACATTAATGACTTTCAGCTCAAAATCCAGGTGTAAAACGCAGTTTATTTTTCTGTATCTTGCGTTTTGTAGATGCTTGATCGTTTATTGCTGTCAGGATAGGCTGCGTTCGCGCAGCGATTCTGCTCGGGTGTTCGCCCTCTGCGCGCGTGCATGTGCGTGCATAGGGGCCGCAAGCTCAAAAAGTGTGAAAACCACTGAGCTAATAACCAGATTGCTGATTTGATGTACAGTTATAGGATCAGATGCAGCGCAAACATCAAATTGTAGGGAGACAGGATTACCATAATAATAAATATGCAGCTTCAATTCTGGTGATCAAGAATATGAACCGTTTACTTTGCAAGCTCACCAGCAATTGGGCAAAACCCTAACCCTAACACAGGCCTACCGGTCTTTTGGTATGTTAAAATTGCTTGAAATTACTCATTTAATTATGAAGCTTGAATTTTGAATTTGTTATTAAAATGAATTATTACATAATCAAAATGTGTTGTAGACAAAATAATGAAAAAGGCTGTGTCTGGTAGCCTCTATAAATAGACAAAGATTTGTATTTGAAGAAGTCATTGCCTGTAGCCTATATATTTGTTTTACTTGACTTGAGACTTGACTTGAAAAAACTTGTGACTCGACTCGACTTGCTCTTAGAATGCACGACTTGGACTTGACTCAAGACTAGACCGGTTGTAAATTGGACTTGGACCCTATGACTTGCTCTATTCTTTCTTGTAATCTGGCAACATAATACTAATAAAATCAATAGACTCAAGCATGTCTGTTTGCCTTTCGCATCCTATGGCCTCTTTGCACGCAGCCCTAAAAAACAAACCTGGACCGATTATGACTGTATCAACCTTCAGGGAGGCAGGCAAGCTGTCACACAGACCGATGTAACCCTTTCCTGGTGTTGGCCATTTGGTGCAACACTCAGCATTGAAGAAAACAGTTATTCAAATGAAACATTTACGAGATAGTATCAACACATCTAAAATACACGTAGAATTAAGCTGCCACATTTGTTCTATTTGTCTCCTGTCGACTGGACAAGCCAAATACAGAGGAAACAATGCATATATGTGATGAATTAAAAGTGAGTAAAAACGTTGAAAAAAATGGACAAGTGAAAAACAATATTCAATTGATATCTTTATTTGTTTTGACAGAAAGACAATAGAAACATACTAATTGCAACAATAATATAAAAAGGTTTGCAGCACCACAGTGCAGTACTTCCATTCGAAACAAATATGATCTTAGTGGTTCTGATTTCTATTAACACCTATGTACAGCCTTCGACATTTTGTAGGCTACAAATCGATATAAATTATGACCTGAGTTTCTGACGTGCGCACTGCAAACCCATAACCATGATATGGCTCAACTGCACCGTTTTTTTCATGATTGAGTTTTGGATCTTGTTAAAATATGATTTTGCATAGTCATTTACAAAAAGAAAAATAGAAATACAATGGAAGTGATAAATAATTTAAAACCACGCCAGACTTCCTTTAAATAGGCTACAAGTGATTCGACATCTCTTATGTGCTTGTGAATTTGAGACTGAGTTTTGAAATATTCCCATGGTAGGTAGCCTACAGTAAAAATGGTTTACCCAACGTTTCAGGGAAATACCTACTGCGCTCAACATTATCCAAAATAACCAAGGTTTCACCTTTGTCAGGTCTACGTCCAAAACTTTTAGAGCTCTATAAAGTTCCGTTGATTTGAAAGCGCCTCGTGATAAAACTCTATAGTCTTTGTTAATAAGCAGCCCCAACGCTTTGCTGTGGTACTACAGGGTGGTGCACTGCGCCCGGGTGCTGTAGATGCGACCCCTGTTGGTACCAGTGGTTGCTATAATCCTCCAGGTAGGGGGGCGACGAGCTGAGGGGTGGCTGCGGGATTTGGGGCCTGCTGGGCGGGGTAGTGAGAGAGTTATTGTCCCAGACCGTCGGGGATGGCGGGGAGTTGCACGCCATGGAGTCGCTGGCGTTTGGGCTGTGGTCGAGGGGAACCTCTCCGTTCTTGTAGAGCTTCTTGAATTTGGACCTCCGGTTTTGGAACCAAATCTTGACCTGTTAGGGAAAAGATGAACGTTGTTAGTCTAAATGTCATGTCAAAAGAGGAAAATATAATTTTCAACAAAACATCTGCATTTTAAATAGTCAATTAATCATGGTGGCTTACATCAGTAGGCCTCGGTCTAAATATAAAGCTAGGCCTATAGGCCTACATTATAAGGACATCTAGCCAAGAGCACACATTAAAAAAAAATGTGTACACAAATGTGGCCAATATTCAAATGCAATATAATAACCAATTATTTTTGACAATACAAACATTTGTCAATGGAAAATAGCCTATAGGCTTCCGATGATTAATTTGGCGAGGTATGCCAGATATGAGACATTTCACTATTTGAGGACAACCTACAGAAGTCAAAGCAAGTTGTTATGAGTTAAGGGTGACTGCACTTACAATATGTGTAATCGTCATGATAGTTACCTGTGTCTGCGTCAGTCCCATTTGAGCAGCAAGTTCGGCTCTCTCGGGGAGGGCGAGGTACTGCGCTTTCTGAAAACGTCTCTGCAACGCTGCTAGTTGGTAGCTGGAGTAAATTGTTCTCGGCTTGCGGATTTTCTTTGGTTTTCCATTCACCATACGAACTTCAGGCTCGGGTTCTTCTTTCACTGTAAAGAAAGAAGCAACAATTGTTTCATTAGTTCTCAGTATCAGTTATGAAAAACATTTAAACAATGCCAAAACAATGTAATAATAATAATGATAATAAGTCATCATCATGATAAACTTCATGTTATTTTGTGTTAATTAATATATCATTACTATAATCTTTATTACATTGTTATAGGCTAGTTGAAGTTGCAATAGCAATGTTTTCATGAGTGGTGCAACGCTCAAATAAATGGAAAAAAGTCTTGATCGTGCTCAACCTGCAATAATATCCTCAATAATCGGTCAGTGTTTTGTATAATAACCCTACATATCTGCCCAGTGATTCGCAGACAGTTGCTATCAGTGCAATTACTAACCATAATCGTTTTACGACTACCTGTTAATAGCGGTCTATTCTTCATCAAAAGCCATCAATTAGCAGCATGGTTCCAACTTCCGTATTGTAGTTTTACTAGTAACTTGTAATAAATCCCACCTTTACAAAATACTAATTTAACAATTTAAATGAATGTCTGAAACCCAAATATGACTTTTCACCCGTACAATGTTTTTGCTATCTCTGCTATCTCATTCTATTTCTGTCAGCTGTAATAGTCAACCAGTATAGATTACACCAATGCAAATGCTTCTCAATTGAGCGGGCCTATATAACATAAAACTACCCAAGACACTACCCTAATGTTTTTCCAGAGTATGCATGCATTCTTCTCTCTCTCTTTTACGCATACAACGAAACAGGCAAAATATAACACAGGAATAATTAAAATACGTTGAAGTATTTACCTGAGCTTTGAGGTGAAGCCTGCAGATGATCTCTGTTGTAATGTCCATATTGTCTGTAGGAATTTGTGTAAGGGTATTCAGACTTGGTGGGATAAACTCCTGCACCACCCATTCCATTCAGGTTAAATTGGTGATGGTAGGCATTCATTTGTTGCCCGTAGGTTTGACTCTGGTAATATTCGTGATGGCTGTGAGCCGTCTGTCCGCTGTAGTAGCCCATGTCCGTGACTGAGGACTCCGGGAGAGTCGGAGAGTCCTTGGAGCTCGGGTGGCAACTCATAGATCCGGGGAGATCGGTCAAAATGCTCGCTACCTTCTTCTCATAAGTCTGTCCGCTCATCATGGGTCGCAGCCCTCCAAAGAAAATAAAGTCCACGATAATTCGTAAACACAGGACGTTTGTGCAATAGTGTTCAAAGAAATCGCAGTGAATAGATGTAGTCAGTCGTGCCCTGAACGCTAGTCCTTGGAGAGCAAGTCCTTCTCAAACTCTCCTAGCTGTAGTAACTCGATTGTGGCACCAATCTACACCAGTGAAACGGAATTATAGAGTGCTGGGATGGATGCTGCGTTCTCATTGGCTCCAGTCAATCCTTTTTTATCTCTCCCTCTTGCCCTCAAGGCGAAATGGTGGCGCTCAATAAATCCTACCCTTGGACTAAATTGCCAAAACACACATGTCTTTTGGCGCTTCAGGTTTGTCTTTTCAACCTGGACCCAGGGGTAGATGTAACATAGCAAATGTAAATCCACAACACTCCAATTAGTATGATTTGTTACCTTTCATATGTTAGCTATGTGGCTAATGTTAGCTAGGCTAGGGGTTGGGGTTAGGAGTTAGGTTAAAGAGTGAAGGTTAGTGTTAGGTGAAGGATATGCTAACATGCTAAATAGTTGAAAAGTCGCTCAAAAGTAGTAAGTAGTTGCATGCTAAGATGTTAATTAGCTCAAATTCAAAAATTGTCCCTGATGAGATTTGAACACGCAACCTTTTGGATGTCAGATCTTTGAGTTACATGCCCACCCATACTTTTGTTTTTGCCTTAAGTAACCTATTGTCATATGTAACCTTACCAAACGTAACATATCATACTAATTTGAATGTCCTGGATTTACGTTGACTATTTTATGTCTAGTCTATGAGACCAGGCTGGTCTTTTAAAGACAATTTAGAGTTATTTAGCTGTTGACAGCATCACTCAAAAGCATATAACTACAAACAAACGTTGCATGGATTCTCTGTGCTTTGTTTGAAAATGGAGCTGAGTACTGACACTCTTACGGCCTACTACTTATCCCACTGTAGCCAGAACGTCTGTCTCATTCCTTGTCCTTATTCTTGAGAAGAGTTAAGGCTACTTATTCAAAGCCGCCAAACTGTGCCCTTAGCCTATTCATTCTAATTCATCAACATTCAGAAGTGTCCTAGGACAGTGAGCTTGGGGTGAAAGAGATCGAAATGATAAGAAAACCATTCCACTGAATGCCTTTGGGGTGAATTATTTTTTTTTGTGTGTGTGTGTGTGTGTGTGTGTGTGTGTGTGTGTGTGTGTGTGTGTGTGTGTGTGTGTTTGTGTGTGTGTGTGTGTGTGTTTTCCTAAATCTATTTAAAACAAACAAACAAAAACTGTCAGGCCTACTGTAATTGTCATGCTTAATGAAAGGAGTGCTCATTGATTCGGTCTCAAAGTAGGTGTATGAAGTACAACACTACATCCAGGTTCTGTAGAGTTTCTTTTTTGGTGATATTGTCATCATCCATGGTCATTATGTGAAGGCTATAGGCTACCCCAAGGTGTTAGTAATTTTGAAAAGCAATTATATTTTATGCCATTTTTTTTTATATAACAAAAAACACAGAGTGCATGTTCACTTCTGCTCTTGCAAGTCATATAAGAGTGAAAGGTATAGAAAAGGTCTTATTTTTTGTTTGTTAATTATTATATATATATATATATTTTTTACATAAAGTTACACTGCTCCGTAGTGTTTGGTTTTATGATTGTGGTAAAAGTTGAGGTGCTGACATAAAAACACTTATTTTACCAGACTATAGTGACACCATTCACCTCGATGCATTAATACTCCTTTCGGTGTTACTCACATAAGATATGTAAAAAAAATATATATATGTTACTCAGGCAGTCCAGTCCAAGCCGAACATTTTCCTCGAATGAATTCCTCCAAGTACAGTATTATATTGCATTTTCAGTACAACACATTGAACCACACCAGTTAAAGAATGAGGTTATACTACCCCCTTGTGGTGTATTCGTGGAAGGTTCAGCAGTAGTTGTAAACTGTAGTAACTGGGGGAGTAATTCATTCGTTTATAAAGCGACATCTGGGAAACTCGTCACCAGAGAAGTATACATTGTGTAACTTGACTTTGACTTCGTTAATTCTTGCTCACCATTTACAGAAAAATGTATATGAAATAAAAAAAATGGCATAAAAAAAAATAACTAAAAAAAACACAATACATGGTATGAATAGAATACAGGACACTTAGACACATATACCAGGACATTCTTCTCATGATGGAAAAAGGAATTGTTAAAAATGTATTGTTAAAAGAGATCCCATTATAAACATTCAAATGATAGAGTTATTGTACCGTCTGACAGCAGTAGAGCGACGTTTCTCAGGCGGTTCGTATGGCCAGGATTACACAACAGTTTGTGGCTGTTTCTCAGGCGGTACATACGGCCAGGATTACACAACAGTTTGTGGCTGTTTCTCAGGCGGTACGTACGGCCAGGATTACACAACAGTTTGTGGCTGTTTCTCAGGCGGTACGTACGGCCAGGATTACACAACAGTTTGTGGCTGTTTCTCAGGCGGTTCGTACGGTTAGGATTACACAACAGTTTGTGGCTGTTTCTCAGGCGGTACATACGGCCAGGATTACACAACAGTTTGTGGCTGTTTCTCAGGCGGTTCGTACGGTTAGGATTACACAACAGTTTGTGGCTGTTTCTCAGGCGGTACGTACGGCCAGGATTACACAACAGTTTGTGGCTGTTTCTCAGGCGGTACGTACGGCCAGGATTACACAACAGTTTGTGGCTGTTTCTCAGGCGGTACGTACGGCCAGGATTACACAACAGTTTGTGGCTGTTTCTCAGGCGGTACGTACGGCCAGGATTACACAACAGTTTGTGGCTGTTTCTCAGGCGGTACGTACGGCCAGGATTACACAACAGTTTGTGGCTGTTTCTCAGGCGGTACGTACGGCCAGGATTACACAACAGTTTGTGGCTGTTTCTCAGGCGGTACGTACGGCCAGGATTACACAACAGTTTGTGGCTGTTTCTCAGGCGGTACGTACGGCCAGGATTACACAACAGTTTGTGGCTGTTTCTCAGGCGGTACGTACGGCCAGGATTACACAACAGTTTGTGGCTGTTTCTCAGGCGGTACGTACGGCCAGGATTACACAACAGTTTGTGGCTGTTTCTCAGGAGCCTAGTGGTGCAATCACCTTTTTTGTAGGGAGCAGGTTGTGCAGTGGGTGTTCAAGAGTGTGTCTGTCCTTCACCAGATGCATTACAGCCTGCTCTCACCTTGACTTTCGGATGTGTGACTGCAATTTTGCAATAGAATGACACCACATACTTTATTGGGGTGAAGGAAATGAATATATTTGTCCATTATGAGAAGTAGGCCTAAAGATAATTACTTCTTAAGTCCTCTTCGTCCCACAGCTTGTGCCCCATGAGAGACCCATCTCTTCCAGCTCAGCCACCTGTCTGTCGCCATGTTGCTTTTGGCCTGCCTTGCTTGCGCTTTCCAATTGGTGTCAATCTGGGCCCAGTTTTTCAAACTTTTCTGACTGGATTTCTGCAATCAGATTGCATTAAGGCCTAGATTCAATCAGTGTTGCAGACGATGAACACTAGAGCGCGATTTAAGTTGAAAGGTTATGTTCCTGCGTTCGCAGAAACTGCATTCACGGTAATTGCCGCACATGTCGGCTCAATCGTAAATTACCTTCACATTCAAATCAAGCTATAAAACGTGGATCTTCCGCGATACGGATTGAATCTAGCCCTAAATGTTACAACTGGGTATTTATTAACTGAAACATTTGATTCTGATCCTCTGGATAGGGATCGGATTTGGTAATCCAATCTGACCTGTACAGCTTTTTTAATCGCTTTGGTACTTTTTTCACAAGTATAGTGCTGAATTTTCTGAACTCTTAGCACGAAACTCAAAACTGGTAACACTTGCAACACATATATAGTCTTACATTCAATACCTTTCATTGTGAATTCATTTTGTTTGCAAACATCTTTCACCACACAACCACTGATCCAAAATATAAGTTTACTGTGAAATATAATAAGTACTTTGGTTTAAACACAACAAAATTACATCTTCTCAATTTAGTTATTTTAACAAAAAGTTAATCCAATAGCAAAACAAAACTGTTTTCACATTAGGCATTACATGTGCATAACCCATTAAAGAGCTAAAGAGTAGAGCATTGTAGTAGTCTAATCTTGAAGTGACAAAAGCATGGATTAGGTTTTTAGCAATGTTACGAAGACAGAAAGAAGCTGCTCTTGAAATATTTTTCATATGTTAGTCAAAAGAGAGATCAGGGTCCAGAGGAACGCCGAGGTCCTTCAGTTTTAATTGAGACGACTGTACAACCGTCGAGATTATTTGTCAGATCAAATAGCAGATATCTTTGTTTTTTGGGACCTAGAACGAGCCTCTCTGTTTTGTCCGAATTTAAAAGTAAACAATTTGCCGACATCCACCTCCTTATGTCTGAAACTCAGACATCCAGGGTAAGTGATTTTGAGGCTTCATCATGTTTCATTGAAGTTGCAATCGAAAGGTTGCAAGATCGAATCCCCAAGCTGACAAGGTAAAAATCTGCCGTTCTGCCCCTTAACAAGGCAGTTGATCCACTGTTCCTAGGCCGTCATTGAAAATAAGAATTTGTTCTTAACTGACTTGCCTAGTTAAATAAAGGTACTTTTTTTTTTAAATGCACAGCTGTGAAAAGTTGACATTGTGTTTCCGAATGACATCCCCAAGAGGAATAATATATAGTGAAAACAATAGTGGTTCTAAAACAGAACCTTGAGGAACACTGAAATGTACCATTTATTTTTCAGAGGACAAACCATCCAGGGTCCAGTAGGCAGCTGGAAGGTTTAGAGGCCATTCTTCTTTTAGTGAATGTCTCGAGAGATACAGGATTAAAAAACTAGACTGTATCCATTGATCCGAGGTCCTGGCAGTTCTGTGCAGACTCAGGACAACTGAGTTTTGGAGAAATATGCATATTCAAAAGAGGAGTCCATAATTTGCTTTCTAATGATCATGATCTTTTCGTCGAAGAAGTTCATGAATTCATCTCTGCTGAAGTGAATGCCATCCTCACGTGGGGAATGGTACCTTTTTGTGCATTCATTTTGTTTGTAGACATCTTTCACCACACAACCACACTGTTTTCACATTAGGCAGTACACTTGCACTACCCATTAGAATTGACTGAACATCAAATTCCCATCCCATGTGTGATCAAATGTGACATCATTGAATTTAAAAAACAACAACATTTATTTAATCTTTATTTAACTAGGCAAGTCAGTTAAGAACAAATTCTTATTTACCATGACGGCCTACACACAAAATGTGCTTAGAGTTTGAAGACATATTTCACAATGTAATCAAATGAAAGAAACATGTTTAGCAGGCATTAGTTCGCATCAAGCCTGTCTTGAGCATTTGGCCATAGGTTCTCGTCAAAATCGCAGCAAATATCCTCATTGTTCATACAGCTGGGGAAAAACCTTTCGGCATGGCAAATCCAACCTGACAGTTCTGAATTGAAATCATTGCATGCCTTGTCCTTGGCCTGAAGGAGGGTGGTACGCTCATGGGGATGGCAATTATACACATTTCATCTGTATTGTAATCGTGTATTGTATTTTACAGTATTGCAGTGTACTTATGTATTGTAGAGTTAATCTACGTGGCTCAGTTAATAAGCGCATGGCACTAGCAACACCAGAGTTCTGGGTTTGATTCCCACTGGGGTCACACAATAAAATGTATGGGCTGTTGTCACTTTGGATAAAAGTATCTGCTACATAAATGGCATATATAACAGCATTGTAGTACTGTATTGGCTTATGCAATTTTAGTATAAGCAAAAAGACCCCAGAAACTTCATTTTGTATACATGTTTACTGTATAGGGGATGCATTTCTTTCTTAATGGACTTTCTGGATTATTTGCATATTGTATCGATATTATACTTGTGCACTGTAGTAGCAGTAGAACAATGCATTTCACTGCACCTGCTGCAACATCTGCTAGAGTTGTGAAAATGTACCACATGCTTGTGAAAATGGCACCAAAGTAATAAAAAAAACTGCAAACAGGATTAAATGTTGTTTTTCAATATTTCAGAACTCAATGGAACTGATTACCATAGTTTTGATGCCGCAAGTCAGGATAATCTTGATCCCACTGGAAGGGTGGATTCAGGGGGTTATACTGTATCACTAACCCGAGAAATGTCAATGTAACTAAGATGGGGAGGTTTAAAAAACATTGTGTTATATTGACTGCAGTGTAGGTATGGGGTCAGTTATTATATTGAGAAGTGTCAAATAAAAGTATGTAATAACTTATAAGTGATATTCAGTCTATTTTTTATCTTAGTTTTAATTCATGTAGTTTACTCATCTTTGTTAATCTCTGACAGTGTAGACGTAGTAACATGACCTGTCCAGTAGATGGCAAGCTGTAGGCCTATTCAAAGCTCTGAAAATCCAGACTGTGATCTTGATATTGTAATATCTGGATCAGAATGATCCTATCTGATCCTTTATCGAAAACCTGTCGCATAATAATCAGAATGTATCGCACACCCAAGCCTAGTCAGAATCTACAGCACACCAAATAAAGTGAAGGTACCGGAGGCAAAATGCAAAACTGGAGAAACAGGAAAAAGTATCTGTACACTTCCAGTCACATGCAATGAGATTACAGAACAACACTGTAGTGATATAGACCATCCAACAGGTGGCGTACACGTCACATTATTTTGCTTTACATACCCCTCTCGCATGCACATGCACACACTCACACAATGACGTCAAGGGCCTCAGCTACCCGAGCCATGGCGTGTTCACCTGCTATCATCTAGAAGGCGGCGACAGTACAGGTGCATCAAATCTGGGACCGAGAGACTGAAAAACAGCTTCTATTTCCAGGCCATCCGACTGTTAAATAGTCACCACTAGCTGGCCTCGCCCAGTACCCTGCCCTGAACCTTAGTCACTGTTACCAGCCGACTACCACCTGGTACTCAGACTGTTGCCCTATGTACATAGTCATTGAACACTGGTCACTATCACTACTGGTCACTACCGGTGCATCAATCTAATTAACATGATTAAAAATCTGTCAGTTTAAGCTAGAGATATGTTTTTTTGCATAGTCTCAATCCATCTGCACTCAATCCAGGACAGACACTTCAAAACCATATTCCTCATTATTTATTTTTTGCAATTTATGAATGTGATATTTAATCTGTTTCTATGGACTATAGCAGTAAAGGCCAAATTCTATTATTTTATATAATATATATATGTATATATAAATAATTTAATACAGGGGTCCTAAAATTCAAAATCAAATAGCTTAATGACATGACCATCTTAAAACAATTCCATATTTTAGCTTAGTAACCCCCCCCCCCCCCCCCCCCCCACTACTGTTTCACTTACTATACATACAAAAGTTTGTGGACACCCCTTCAAATGAGTGGATTCGGCAATGTCAGCCACACTCGTTGCTGACAGATGTATAAAATCGAGCACACAGCCATGCAATCTCCATAGACAAACATTGGCAGTAGAACGGCCTTACTGAAGAGGTCAGTGACTTTCAATGTGCTGCTAAGTATTCAAAATGTAACGAGTACTTTTTGGGGCCAGGAAAAATGTATGGAGCAAAAAGTACATTATTTTCTTTAGGAATGTACTGGAGTAAAAGTACAAGTTGTCAAAAAATATTCATAGTAAAGTAAAGTACAGACACCCCCCCCCCCCCCCCCCAAAAAAATACTTAAGTAGTACTTTAAAGTATTTTTACTTAAGTACTTTACACCACCACTGGTGCATAATTTAGAACAACTCCGAGGCCCAGCACCTGCTCTTCCAAATGTGCATGTTTGGCTCTTATGCTGTCTGTAAAACAAGGAAAAACTAAGGTAATACATGAATGTGCTCAAAAGACATCATGGGAAACAACATGGGAAACAACATTGACAACAGGATTGTATACATGCATGGGTAGTAAAATGAATTAGACCGTAACTTGAGCTAACAGTAATGCATCATTTTTAGTCAGTGCAGATTAAGGTTAAATCTTGTACATTCTTCTGCTCATGCATTTGACTTCTGCCTCTCAGACGTGTCATTTTGCAAACAGCACAACAAAAAATGATTAAAATGTGGAGCTCACCACCATGCTAGAAATGAACCAACCCCGACAATAAAAGGATCTTTTATCTTTTGTCAACGTACTGTATACCAATTACACAATTCTAGCAATAGATGGGTGTATTATTCCACACAATAACAGCCATACCGTTGTTTTCCAACCAGCAGTTAAGTTGTGGTATTGCTTCAACAGAAGGTCATACATTAGATGGCGTGTGACGGTAAGTAGCCATGTGCGAACCACGTTGCACGAGCCATAATGGCCCGTAAAGCAGGAGCATAGTATTTACCTCAGCATTCACTAACTTTTGCCATCTTCTCTGATACTATAGGTCCACACTCTCAATAACCCCAAAGAGTGTTCTGCCATTTTGTCAAGCTGCCCTCAGTTCTGAAACAAAATCATTGGGAAAAGTTAATATTATCAAAAGGTGTTGCAAACATTATTCATGAACAGAGTACCTCATGCCACACCATAGAAATACAATTAATAGAACGGAATAGAAGTCTCCATTCAAGTCAATGATGGCATAATGGGTGGACTGTACAGTCCGTTTGTAACTCCAATCACCACTTGTAGCTGTATAGTCCGTTTGTTTGTGTTGTTGGTCTTGGCTAGCTAAATGTTACGGTTGGTAGCTAGCTAGCTAGCACTCACTACCAGCATCGTCATGAAAACGGGCATGAGGGAAGCCCTACAATATTATGTTTTTCTAAGTAATGACAATACTAGGGAGCGGGCAATGTTGAAAAGTAATCTTCAGACATGTTGTACTTTTCTTAAATGTAGTTTTGTAATTGACTAAAACAAGAAAACAAGAAAATTATGTTTGAAAAAAGGTTAAGTTTTTGCTGTGAGCAAATGGGGTAACCTAGGTAACCACAGGTTGTTTCCCCCACAGGCGGGCAGGGCCGTGTGACGTTATATCCAATACCGACTGGGTCTACTCCAAGTGTACTGATAGGAGCAGAGCAGAAAGTAAAAGCTAGGTAGAAAATATACAGGTTAAGACAACGTCGTCACAAATCTGGGACCAGCGCCGTTGCTAACTAGCATAGCTGGCCCCATTGTTGCAAAGAGTTATGGGATATTAGAATCCCGTTGTCTTAACCTTTGTCATCTTCAACCTAGGGTGAGTTCGTAAATTCACTCTAGCTATCTACTACGATTTCAGAGCACTGTCGTCTGTGTGCCAGAGCGCAGAATCAGCGCTCACTGAAAGAGCATGAAGTTCACTAACCCTCTTAGTGGAGGTAATAGCCAACAGGAATGCCACCTTCATAGATAGGTGCTTCAAAGACGCTAACCCCAGGGGCTCGATGCATACGTCTAACTCCCTTCATGAACTTGGAGAGCAATGGGTGGCCACCCATGGGTCCCTCGGGCCATCATCATGGCATGCCAAAATTGTGGCCAAGTACACTATCAAAGTAGATGCCGTACAGCCCGCAATAAGCAGTGATTGTAAAAAGTGTAAAACCATTTGTACATCTCACGACTCGTGGGCAACATTATGACCCTCACACCAAGTACAGAATATGCCCCACCGCATTTGATATGACAAGTTGGTGGAGGAAGCCCTGGTGTTCTGCAACGTGTTCACCAAATTGTCCTGAAGTCCTAGCCCATTTACGCCTCTCAGGGGCCAAGCCCAAAGCTGGATGCCACAGCGTCCCCCGAGCCTGAGAGAGCAGGTCGTGTCTCAGCAGCAAGCTGCCATGGGGTCCCAAAGAGGAGGGACAACAGGAGGCTGAACCATGGTCATCTCGGCCAGTATGGGGCTATCAGGAGCAGCCTGATAGCCCCTGATAGTCCGTGGAGGTGATAGTCCGTGGAGGTGCCATGATCTCAGTCCCCCCGGTGATTGATATACATGTTGTCTGATCTGACCAGGACATGCCTTCCCCTTCAAGTAGGGCAGGAACTGTTGGAGTGCCAGGCGAACCGCCCTGAGCTCAAGCACTTAAAAAAAAAAACAACGGCGACCTGGCCAAGATAAAGCAAAGCAGTGCGACACAAAAAACAACACAGAGTTACACATGGAAAAAACAAGCGTACAGTCAATAACACAATAGGAAAAAATAAGAAAGTCTATATACAGTGTGTGCAAATGGCGTGAGGAGGTAAGGCAATAAATAGGCCATAGTAGCGAAGCAATTACAATTTTGCAAATTAACACTGGAGTGATAGATGAGCAGATGATGATGTGCAAGTAGAAATAATGGTGTGCAAAAAAGCAGAAAAGTAAATTAAAACATTATGGGGATGAGGTAGGTAGATTGGGTGGCCTATTTACAGATGGGCTATGTACAGCTGCAGCAATCGGTTAGCTGCTCAGATAGCTGATGTTTAAAGTTAGTGAGGGAAATATAAGTCTCCAGCTTCAGCGATTTTTTTCAATTCATTCCAGTCATTGGCAGCAGAGAACTGGAAGGAAAGGCGGCCAAAGGGGGTGTTGGCTTTGGGGATGACCAGTGAGATATACCTGTTGGAGTGCGTGCTACGGGTGGGTGTTGTTATCGTGACCAGTGAGCTGAGATAAGGCGGAGCTTTACCTAGCATAGACTTATAGATGACCTGGAGCCAGAGGGTCTGGCGACGAATATGTAGCGAGGGCCAGCCGACTAGAGCATACATGTCGCAGTGGTGGGTGGTATAAGGGCTTTGGTGACAAAACGGATGGCACTGTGATAGACTGCATCCAGTTTGTGAGTAGAGTGTTGGAAGCTATTTTGACATTGCCGAAGTCGAGGATTGGTAGGATAGTCAGTTTTACGAGGGTATGTTTGGCGGCGTGAGTGAAGGAGGCTTTGTTGTGAAATAGGAAGCCGAATCTAGATTTCATTTTGGATTGGAGATGATTAATATGAGTCTGGAAGGAGAGTTTAGAGTCTAGCTAGACACCTAGGTAATTGTAGTTGTCCACATACTCTAAGTCAGAACCGTCCAGAGTAGTGATACTAGTCGGGTGGGCGGGTGCGGGCAGTGAACTGTTGAAGAGCAGGCATTTGGTTTTACTAGCATTTAAGAGCAGTTGGAGGCCACGGAATGAGTGTTGTATGGCATTGAAGCTCTTTTTGGAGGTTAGTTAACACAGTGTCCAAAGAAGGGCCTGATGTATACAGAAGGGTGTCATCTGCGTAGAGGTGGATCAGGGAATCACCCGCAGCAAGAGCGACATCGTTGAAATATACAGAGAAAAGAGTCGGCCCGAGAATTTAACCCTGTGGCACCCCCATAGAGACTGCCAGAGGTCCGGACAACAGGCCCTCCGATTTGACACACTGAACTCTGTCCGTGAAGTTGTTGGTGAACCAGGCGAGGCAGTCATTTGAGTAACCAAGGCTGTTGAGTCTGCCGATAAGAATACGGTGATTGACGGAGTCAAAAGCCTTGGCCAGAACAATGAAGACGGCTGCACAGTACTGTCTTTTATCGATGGCGGTTATGATATCGTTTAGTACCTTGAGCGTGGCTGAGGTGCACCCGTGACCAGCTCGGAAACCGGATTGCACAGCGGAGAAGGTACGGTGGGATTCGAAATGGTCAGTGATCTGTTTATTAACTTGGCTTTCTAAGACTTTAGAAAGGCAGGGCAGGATGGATATAGGTCTATAACAGTTTGGGTCTAGAGTGTCATCCCCTTTGAAGAGGGGGATGACCGCGGCAGCTTTCCAATCTTTAGGGATCTCGGACGATACGAAAGCGAGTTGAACCGACTGGTAATAGGGGTTGCAACAATGGCTGCGGATCATTTTAGAATGAGAGGGTCGAGATTGTCTAGTCCAGCTCATTTGTACGGGTACGGGTCCAGGTTTTGCAGCTCTTTCAGAACATCTGCTATCTGGATTTGGGTGAAGGAGAAGCTAGGGAGGCTTGGGCAAGTAGCTGCGGGGGGTGTCGAAGCTGTTGGCCAGGGTTGGGGTAGCCGGGTGACAATGTGCTCTCCCTTCCATTAGACATTTTGTCTGCGGGAACTCGCAAATTTTTCCCTAGGTCCACTCGTCCAAGTGCCGATGCATTTGTGGCATGATGTGAACAGTACAAACTTGTGTCACTATCAAAGTCTAATGGTTTTAAATGACTGTTTTCTATTGTCTGGAAACTCACTTGTAGAATTCGCTTGCAGTAGGTCTCTTAAAAAAGAGAAGCCGTGCAATGTTATTAAACAGAGGTGCCTAGCTATTCTTCTTTTGTTGATATCAGGTAACGTGCAACCTAACCCTGGCCCTGATATGCATTGTCTCCAAACCCCTTCTGATTTTAAATCTAGTTCTGGTTTTGGTATTTTTCAATTAAATGTGTTGTCAAAAATTGATGGGGTTAAGATTTGGGCTAAATCAACTGATGCTGATTTAATTATGTTTTCTGAAACCTGGCTCAGCAAGTCTGTTCTTGATAAGGATATTTGTATGAATGGTTAGTTACAATGTGTGTCACACTGATCGAGTGGGGGTGTGGCTATATATGTAAAGACTATATTCCTTGTAAGTGTGGCAAAGTCTGAAACTATTTATAAACAGTTGGAATTTCTTGCTTTGAATCTTGAGGTTTAAAAGGGTCTCTCTATAACTGTGATTGGCTGTTATAGACCCCCCTCTCTGCTCTCTGTGATGCATTTTCTTCTCTGATGCACCTTATGTCTAAACTTCTTTACAGTGAAATGATCTGGATTGGTGATCTCAACTGGTGTTGGTTAAAGCCAGCGTCTGATGTTTTTTAAAATGTTTTGTAATTCTATGAATCTTACCCAGTTGATTAACTCACCCACCTGCCCAAATCTCAAATGTCCAGAGAAATCTACCCTGATTGATTTGATATTGACAAATGTTCCACGGTTGGTGTTTTTTGTAATGATTTAAGTGACCATTGTGCTGATGTTGCTGTTAGAAATTCTAAGGTTACCAAGACAAACCCACGCTTTATTCGTAAGAGAAATTTGAAGAGTTTTAATGAGCAGGCTTTCTTTCATGATTTGTTTTGATTTTATTTTGACTGGAGCAAGATTGAGCTTATTCCTGATGTGGAAACTGCCTGGAAATTCTTTAATTATGTTTTTTTCCAGTTAAAGGATGGGATAATCCATGGTTTTCTTCTGAGCTGTCTTGTATAATTCACGAACGTAATCTAGCCTGTGCTAAAGCAAGGAAATCATGTTCTGATGCTGATTGGCTTCTTTTTAGGCAGTTACGAAACAATTGTCCTTCTCTTCTCAAGAAGGCCAAGTCAGAATATTTTATGTCTGTTACCACTGATAACCTGAATGACCCAAGAAAGTCTTGGAAGGCTATTAAGTCTACAATACCGTTCAAAAGTTTGGGGTCACTTAGAAATGTCCTTGTTTTCCTTTAAAACATACATGAAATTAGTTGCAAAATGAATAGGAAATATAGTAAAGACGTTGACAAGGTTGTAAATAATGTTTTTTTTTTTGTTTGTTTTTTAAAAATTTTATCCCCTTTTCTCCCCAATTTTCATGGTATCCAATCGCTAGTAATTACTATCTTGTCTCATCGCTACAACTCCCGTACGGGCTCGGGAGAGACGAAGGTCGAAAGCCATGCGTCCTCCGAAGCACAACCCAACCAAGCCGCACTGCTTCTTTAACACAGCGCGCCTCCAACCCGGAACCCAGCCGCACCAATGTGTCGGAGGAAACACCGTGCACCTGGCCCCCTTGGTTAGCGCGCACTGCGCCCGGCCCGCCACAGGAGTCACTGGAGCGCGATGAGACAAGGATATCCCTACCGGCCAAACCCTCCCTAACCCGGACGACGCTAGCCCAATTGTGCGTCGCCCCACGGACCTCCCGGTCGCGGCCGGCTGCGACAGAGCCTGGGCGCGAACCCAGAGACTCTGGTGGCGCAGTTAGCACTGCGATGCAGTGCCCTAGACCACTGCGCCACCCGGGAGGCCAAATAATGATTTTTAATTGAAATAATAATTATGTTGTTGCTTTCGTCAAAGAATCCTCCATTTGCAGCAATTACAGCCTTGCAGACCTTTGGCATTCTAGTTGTCAATTTGTTGAGGTCATCTGAAGAGATTTCACCTCATGCTTCCTGAAGCACCTCCCACAAGTTGGATTGGCTTGATGGGCACTTCTTAAGTACCATACGGTCAAGCTGCTCTCACAACAGCTCAATAGGGTTGAGATCCAATGACTGTGTTGGCCACTCCATTATAGACAGAATACCAGCTGACTGCTTCTTCCCTAAATAGTTATTGCATAGTTTAGAGCTTTGGGTCATTGTCCTGTTGTAGGAGGAAATTGGCTCCAATTAAGCGCTGTCCACAGGGTATGGAATGGCATTGTAAAATGGAGTGATAACCTTCCTTCTTCAAGATCCCACTTTACCCCAACCAAAGCACCATCAGACCATCACATTGCCTCCACCATGCTTGATAGATGGCGTCAAGCACTCCTCCGGCATCTTTAAATTTTTTCTGCGTCTCGCGAATGTTCTTCTTTGTGATCCGAACACCTCAAACTTAGATTTGTCTGTCCATAACACTTTTTTACAGTCTTCGTCTGTCTGTCCAGTGTCTGTGTTATTTTGCCCATCTTAATCTTTTCTTTTTATTGGACAGTCTGAGATATGGCTTTTTCTTTGCAACTCTGCTTAGAAGGCCAGCATTCCGGAGTAGCCTCTTCACTGTTGACGTCGAGACAGGTGTTTTGCGGGTACTATTTAATGAAGCTGCCAGTGGAGGACTTGTGAGGCGTCTGTTTCTCGCCTATGTAGATATTCCATAAAAAATCAGCCGTGTCCACATACGATAGTCATTTACAACATTAACAATGTCTACACTGTATTTCTCAATTTTATGTTATTTTAATGGACAAAAAATGTGCTTTTCTTTCAAAAACAAGGATATTTCTAGGTGACCCCCAAACTTTTGAACGGTAGTGTATGTCTGGTAACATTCATGTTAATGAATTACCGTCATGTGTATTGAAGGACCCTGTTGCTGCATATGACAAAACTGAAATGCTAAATTGTTGCAATGAGCACTTTGTAGGCTGTTTGATTCAGTGTCCTTTGTCTCTGTAAAACCCTGTGTGGATGAATCAGTGAGAGCTGGTCAAACATTTAGCTTTTTGCCATTCTCAGTGCAGGAGGTACATAAAGCCCTGAAATGCGTATAACAGAGAAAGCCTGCAGGTCCTGATCATCTTGATCCCTATTTTTTAAATCTGGCAGTTGATTTCATAGCTGAACTACGTACATATCTGTTCAATCTAACCCTGGAATGTAATGAAATCCCAAAGATCTGGAAATCAGCATTTGTCCTACCACTTTTAAAAGGGGGAGATCCAACTCTTTAAAATAATTATAGGCCAATCTCAAAGCTGTCACCCCTGGCGGAAAATACTTGAAACCCTTGTTAGAGAACAGCTAAAATCATTTGTTATATACTAACTCTATTTTATCACTGTACCAATCGGGTTTCAGGAAGAAGCATAGCACAATTACAGCAGCCATGAAGGTTTTAAATGATATCACTGAAGCCCTTGAAAAAAAAACAGCACTGGGTCTCACTTTTTATTGATCTCGCTAAGGTTTTTGATACAGTTGATCATGCTATACCGAGGTAGAGATTGTCGAGCGTAGGTCTTTCGGCTCATGCAGTTGCATGGTTTGCTAATTATCTGTCTGATAGAACTCAGTGCACTCAATTTGATGGGCTTATGTCTGTTAAATTGTCTGTCTGTAATGGTGTGCCCCAGGGCTCTATACTTGGTCCCATCTCATTCAGTATTTATATAAATAATTTAGACAAAAATATGCAAAATGCGCAACTTCACTTTTATGCTGATGATATTGTTATTTATTGTTGTGCCTCGTCTCTCACAAAAGCTTTCCAGATTTGCAAACGGCTTTTTATACTGTTCAACGTACCTTGTGTCAATTAAAGCTTATCCTCAATGCTGACAAAACTCAACTAATGGTGTTTTCTAAAGCAAAAAAATAGACCTCTGAACCTTTCACCTATTACTACCTGTCAGGGCAATGAGATTGAGGCTGTAACCTCATATAAATATATTGGAATTTTAAATGATGATGGCTCTCTTTTAAATTGCATATTCAACAACTTACAAAAGAATGTAAGCTGAAGTTGGGATTTTATTTTATGAATAAGGCCTGTTTTTCTTTTGAAGCCAGAAGGAGGCTTGTATCAGCTACATTTATGCCTATAGTAGACTACGGTGAAATTTTATATATGAACGCTTCCATTAAGTGTTTGAGATCAATTTACCCCCTTTACCATGGAGCATTGAGATGTATTTTAAACTGCAAAACCCTTACGCACCACTGCACTTTGAATACCAGGGTTGGCTGGCCTTCTTTAGTCACTCGTAGGCTCAGTCACTGGTATACTTGTATTTACAAAGCCATTTTGGCTTTACTACCATTTTATTTGGGCATTTTTATTGTTCAGAAATGTGGTGGGTACTCTCTTCGTTCGCTGGACTTTATTCTGCTAACTGTTCCAAATAACCTAACTGAATTTGGTAAAAGGGCTTTTATGTACTCTGCACCATCGGCTTGGAAGGCCTTACAAAATACTTTTAAACTGGAAGAACTTGTCCTGATTTGGGTTTTTAAATCATTGATGAAGGATTTTGAGGCTGATTTCTTGAAATGTCAATGTTTTTAATTTGCTGTTTAATGACTTCGTTATACTCCTGTGATTTCTACGGTTTTTACTAGATTACTTGTCGTTTTTCATGTTGCCTGTCTGTAATTGTGTAATGACTTCCATGAATTTGAAACGAAAGCTTGACCTGGGCCTGGGGATCAGACTCCAGAGCCCTTTTATTCAGAGTTGTGTGAATGAGGTGGTCGACATTTGTCGTGGTAATTTCCTGTATTACTAAATGAGGAGAGTTTACAAACCACACACAAGTCAGAGTTATATTTTAAACTCCATCTTTAATTATATGAGCTTCACCATAGCCCTTTGACTCTCAGATCAATTCAGTGTCTATAAATGAATTCTCTGAGAGTGCTAACAAAAAATACTTAGTGTCTTTTATAGCCAAGATACACCCCTCTCAACTTACATGACGAACCACAGATCTTAGGAACTTCACCAAGGGCCTTTTACTTTAGAGAGGAGTATCCCATAGCCAGATAGCATTAGCTATAAATTATTGTTCAGTTTGCTCTCTAAGACGAGGTTCTAATCTCGTTCTTGGTACTTCTTAGTACCAAAACATTACCTCATCCAATGGCATATATCAATTGTAAATTCTAGATACTCCCATCTCAAATACACCCCCTCTTCTCCCCACTCCTGGAGAAGCTCACTAAGGGGAGTGAACCTCTAGGTCATATACTATGAAAGATAAGTTCAACATCAGAGGGGTAATACAATGGTTCCAGACACTGCCATACTCCTCCCCCCCAATGGGAAAATGAGGGAGTGACTGGAGTACAGACATAGTGGAGCCCTTCACATGGTTTCACAGATATATTCACCTATGAAGACAATGTTCAAAGCTGACTTCTCCCTTTCTGATATTCTGCATATTACCAGACATGTAAAAGAAAAGCCTGACCTCTCCCCTCTCTGGGCCCCAAGTGACTTTTCCCTAGAGGAGAAAGGAAAATGCAACTGCCAACAGTATAGTCCAAAAGAAGACATTCCAATGACAAGTATAAAGTAAATAAAACATCTTATTTATCTATGTTACCTAACTAATTCTGATTCAGCTACGACACTTTCAACACTTATCAGTTGGTTTGTGCAGGCTGAAGTATTGTGCTTTCGTATGCTATCAGAAACTTTAACATTTGTAACAATCATGGCAACATGCATTTGTTGCTACGCCTCTGTAATTACAGACTGCAATTACCACCAGCTACATGTTGTTAGTACAGTGTAACTATGAATTAATACAATTTAATTACGATACTTGTTACAGTGTACTTACATACTGTATGTAATAACATTGTAATAAGGACCCCTTAAAATGAAGCATTGGCATCTCTTCTCTATGTCTCCTACAGTTTGACCATAACAGTCTGTTTCTCCTACACTCTCAGCAATGGGAACAAAGGTTTCAAGAAAAACATAAGTGTCATTCCTTTTCTAATACATCCTCACACAGTATATACACCTGGCCTGTACTTATTTCTGGCTGTACATCTAACTACTTTTGTCTTTCCTCCCTGTGTAGCGGTGAAGTACACAGTGGAAGCTGACATGGATCGCCGGAACCCTCGAGTTCACTTCCTGGTCAATAAGCATGACACCTACACAGGCCTCCTCAACATGCCATCTCCCAAGACCGAGTGTCAGGTGCTGGAGCTCAGAGTAGAGGTAAAATACTGTACACACAGACACGCATATGACTGATCACACAGGACAGACACACACACACACACACACGCACACATATGACTGATCACACAGGAACACACACTCATCTATGTCATCTTGTCACGTTCTGACATTAGTTCCTTTTTTATGTCTTTATTTTAGTTGGTCAGGGCGTGAGTTGGGGTGGGCATTCTATGTTGTTTTTCTATGTTTTGTTCTAGTCGTTATATTTCTATGTGTTTGGCCTAGTATGGTTCTCAATCAGAGGCAGGTGTCGATCGTTGTCTCTGATTGAGAATCATACTTAGGTAGCCTGTTTTCCCACTATGGGTTGTGGGTAGTTATTTTCTGTTTAGTGTTTTTGTTTGCACCTTACAGAACTGTTCGTTTGTTGAGTATTCATTCTTTATTAAATTTATTATGAATACGTACCACGCTGCACTTTGGTCCTCTTCTCCTTCCACCAACGACAACCGTTACACATCTTCTCCAGGAATATGTGAGGGACAAACTGGAGCCGGTGGTTTTCTCCCTGAATGTGTCCCTGGATGAACAGAAAGTCAGGAAAGCCCTGCAGAACCTGGACTCCTACCCTGTATTGAGCCACAAACAGAAAATGAGTGAGAGGAAGGCGGTATGTTACTGATTTAGGAATAACCTGATTCCAGTGAGTACGTAGTGATGAGTGTGATGTTTTTTCAAACTCTTTCTTCCCGTTTTTTTGCAGATCAACTTTCAGAAGGAATGTGGCTCAGACAACAAGTGCACCAGTAACCTGCAGCTAACAGCTAAGTTTGCTAACGAGAGACTGAAGCCTTACCCCAGGTATGTGGAAAACACAGAAGAAGATGTTATTCATGTGGTATCGGGCAGATCGTCCGTCTGAATACATTGAAAGTCGATGTTACTCTAAGAACTGCATGTTGTAATTCAATCAATCTAAAATGGATCAAGCCTCAACTCTATCAAATCATGTAGGTCCCCACCAAAAATTGGTTTGGACCCCAGTGCTTCAGATTCACACGATTTCCCTCTGGCGCAATATTTTGTCCATGGTCCCTTATACATGAACTGTGATGTTCTGTGTGCATACAGCCAGGGGAACCACCCATTGCGGCAGTACGGCAATAATGTGAAGAAGATGATGCTACTAGTGGAGGTAACTAACCTGCCTGGCCCTGGGAAGGTAGCTGAGGACGCCCACCAAGCCATGCTCAACATCTCCATCCCCTCCACTCTCAGATACTCTAGCGTGCGTTCCCAGGTACATCCACCAGAGAGTGACAAAGGGTTAGGTGAAGTCTGACTATTGACAGGTCCATTGACTTTAATTGCTCTGTCAACTATGTTCTGTACATACAGGTAATAGTGTCATAATGCCAACTGATATTTACTCGTGAGCTGTTGAACTGTTGCACCCTCTATAATCACTGTGGTTATTACTAGACCCTGCTGGTCATCTAAGAAAGTTTGAACGTCTTGAAGAACGATCTGGCATAAATGGCTATGTGCTCTTTTAATCTCCAGAAGAGGACTGGCCACCCCTCGGAGCCTGGTTCCTCTCTAGGTTTCTTCCTAGGTACCTGCCTTTCTGGGGAGTTTGTCCTGGCCACTGTGCTTCTGCATCTGCATTGCTTGTCCTTTGGGGTTTTAGGCTGGGTATCAGAATAGCACTCTGTAACAACTGCTGATGTGAAAAGGACTTTATAAAATACATTTGATTGACTATGTGTATTTATTTGTAGGATCCTGATGTAAAATGTAGTGCCGAGAAGACTGTTATCTGTGAGCTGGGGAGTCCACCGAGGAGCAATGAGATGGTAAGGCCATACTCTTTTAACCCATAGAGATTATACAGTACACCACATCATTGGTTTTACCCTACTGTAATGTTGCCTTGTGATAGTTCAAGTCTCACGACCCCTCCCATGGTTTGCAGGTCTCTCTGCAGCTCATCTTTGAAACATCCGGAATCAACCTGAACACCTGTTGTCTACGTAAGCAACAGGAGATAGTTGTCGTCACTCTACATTCTCATATCATTATCTCATATTTACAGCAGTCAGTCTTTATGTCCGAGGGGGATATATGAATATAATTGGGTAAATAAACTAACCAAATAAACCCTGTTGTTTCTCCAGGTTGAGTGAGCAGAATGACCTGTACACTGTGGTCCTGCTGATAGAGAACTTCATCCAGACTTCCTTTTCCATGTAAGTGTAACTTCAGGCACACACACCACGTTGTCCTAATGCAAGGCCAAGAGCCTGTTTCACAATCTAACTTCCATTGTCATCCCCCTTCTTCTTGTTCTTCCATCCATCCTTCCTTCCTCTCCCCCCCCCCCTCCTCTAAACAGAGACAAGCCTCTGGTCCAGACCTACTTCAGCGGGAAGGTGATGGGGGAGTCAGCTATGAACACCACCAGTGACGTGGGCAGTCTGGTGGAATAGATCTTCAAGGTGAGACACCAGCACTTAGCTAACGTCAGCTATGTTGTGGGCTAGTGAGTGATGCTTCCCTTTAAGTCTGAGCTGTAATTGTAGGCTGAACAGTTTTGCGAAGTAATATGTTCTGGACAGATTGTCAGTTGTCTGGAATTGTGTGGGCGAGCTAGGTGTAGCTAGGTGTAGCTAGGTGTTGGCAGAAAAAAATGATAATGTGCGGTTAATATTACTATAAACACCACACTGCTTCTTCTTGTGACGTTGTGGGGGAAGAGACGCCAAATAAACTGGATCACATTACAGAACATTTAGATATAAATGATTTATGTAGAATAGACATGCTTTGTAGTCACACAGAATGAGGAATCCCGTAAGCTCTGTATACATTGTCATTTTTATATCGATATCTGTTCTGTTGCCATGTGTTTTTCCTGTGGTGGCTGTGATACCACCGTTCTACCACCAGGTGTCAGTGGAGGGAGAGCCTCTGGGTGCGCTGGGGACCCCTGGCCATGGAGTTTGAGTTGCCCCACGAGGTGACCAATGGGAAGTGGCTTCTCTACCTGACTGAGATCGTTACCAAAGGGACAACTGAGACACACTGTGTCCCTCCAGGGGACATCGTCAATCTGCTCAACCTCACGGTGAGTTACCAGAGGCCACAGAAACAGGTTTTAAATGCTAATTTCTAGTGACTTCTGAGAAAAGGACACAGACAAATCTTAACATACAAAGGTGCACATTTACAAGGCTAAGGGGGCCTTGCAGAGGGGCACTTACTCTGGTACAGTCCAATCAGTCTTTGGGCCATGGCCATTCATACTGTACTGAATACCAGTCTGACTGTTAATGTGGATATATTCAACTAAACAACCATTTTGTACTCTTTCTTTGCCCCTGCCAGGTTGTTACTAATGCTGCTCTATATAAAGTATGGTTTTAAACATAATGTCATATTTTCAACTTATAATACAGTTATTATACTGTAATAATAACCATCAACATGCACCGTTCAAAACTGTTTACATTTTTTTTTAAAGGTCAAACTGAAATGAATCAGTCTCCACTCCACAATTATCAAAAATAAAATATCATCATGGCTGACTCTCTCCTGCATTAAGTTCACACATGCAATACACCCTCGAGACTTAATCTGTTATCACTTAATCAGAGATCATTTATGATCATTCAGTCTATGAACTATGAGCTTGGAGAGGCACTTCTCACTATCTTACCTGTTGGTTTGTAGCCTCTCTCTCTCAAACGGTCTGTCCATGGGTATCATCAAGTCTGCCTCTCTCCTCCAGAGAAGCCCCTCACGCGGCACACGGAACGGGTCGGCTGTGGGCGGGATCGCCGAGGCTTTCCAAACAGACAAGCGATGGGCAGAGCGGGGATTATATAGCTCAGTGGGTTTGTGTTGGGCTTGTTGTTGACAGAAATGCCATGAATTGAACTGACATGATTCTTTAGAATCAGAGGCATGTTAGTTATGTCCGTCCTCCAGCTGAACAGGGCACTAGAACCAAAGATTATGGATAAACTGACAAGATAGCTAGCAATTTTTTTGCCATATTAGCATTGACATGACATCTGTCAAAACACCTCAAAACAAGACATGGTATCAATAACAAGATGAAATGAGCTGAAACGAGACACGATTCCCCAAATGGCAATTTCTTGTCATTTTTGCAAGCAATTTGGCCATCCAGAATCACAACAATATGCTGACTTCTGCCCCAAGGAAATGCACACGACATTTTCGTGAGATGCCAGCTAACCCATATATAGAAATGCATTTATTAATGTCTACAGTCATTTTTGACACATTTATTTTTATAACAGACACCTTAATGCATACTTTTAGATTATATTATGTGAGCTAAACATAACAATAAAAGGGCTTCAAAGCCTCTCAATGGCCAATACATAGCATCAGCAATCCAGGGTTTATATACACCATTGTTATAGAACAGCGTGTTGACTTTTTGATTACACTTACCAAATTGTACAAACATACAGTGCATTCGGGAAGTATTCAGACCCCTTGACTTTTTCCACATTTTGCTACTTTACAGCCTTATTCTAAAAAGGATCAAAATATTTCCCCTCATCAATCTACACACAATACCCCATAATGACAAAGCGAAAACAGGTTCTAAGACATTTTTGTGTGCTTAGTGTTGCTGTCCTGTTGGAAGGTGAACCTTCACCCCAGTCTGAGGTCCTGAGCGCTCTGGAGCAGGTTTTCATCAAGGATCTCTCTGTACTTTGCTCCATACATCTTTCCCTCGATCCTGACTAGTCTCCCAGTCCCGTCTCCAAGTCTACCATAAAGGCCTGATTGGTGGTGCTGCAGAGATGGTTGTCCTTCTGGAAGGTTATTCCTTCTCCACAGAAGAACTTTGGTGCTCTGTCAGAGTGACCATCGGATTCTTGGTCACCTCCCTGACCAAGGCCCTTCTCCCCCGTTTGCTCAGTTTGGCCGGGCGGCCAGCTCTAGGAAGAGTCTTGGTGGTTATAAACTTCTTCCATTTATGAATGATGGAGGCCACTGTGTTCTTGGAGACCTTCAATGCTGCAGACATTTTTTGATACCCTTCCCCAGATCTGTGCCTCGACACAATCCTGTCTCGGAGCTCTACGGACAATTCCTTCGACCTTATGACTTGGTTTTTGCTCTGACATGCAATGTCAACTGTGGGACCTTATGTAGACAGTTATGTGCCTTTCCAAATCATGTCCAATCAATTGAATTTACCACAGGTGGTCTCCAATCAAGTTGATGATCAATGGAAACAGGATGCACCTGAACTCAGTTCAAGTCTCATAGCAAAGGGTCTGAATACTTATGTCAATAAGGTATTTCAATTTTTATTTGAAATACACTTGCAAAAATGTCTAAAGACCTGTTTTCGCTTTGTCATTATGAGGTATCGTGTGTAGATTGCGGAGGATTTTTTTATTTATTTAATTCCTTTTAGAATAAGGCCGTAATGTAACAAAATGTGGGGAAAAGGAAGGCGTCTGAATACTTTCCGAATGCACTGTAGAGTGCAATGACTGTACATTTTGGGGAAAAGGCGTGCTGACTGCTCATTATTCACGATGCATGCTACGTTGTGTCGAGGCGTGGTGGAATGAGAACGTACCTCAACCAATGGAAACAGCCACCCCCGCCCCATTCTGTGTGCCACGGCAAGGGGTCCTTACCTCTTTATGAAGTTAACACATGCAATACACCCTCTAGACTTAAGGTGTTATCATTTCATCAGAGATCATATATGATAACTCAGATTCACACTATGACAGATCATCAGCCTATGAACTCTATGGGCTTGGAGAGGCACTTCTCAATCTCTTACCTGTTGATTTGTGTCCTCTCTCTCTCTCCCTCTCTCTCTCCCTCTCTGCCTGTCTGACACAGCAAAAAAATGACTAAACTAACAAATCTACATGTAAAGCTACTAGCCGGGAGAAAGCTTATGGTTGCTCACGTTCGTTCACATATCAAAGTTAATTCACATTCATAAACTTTTTACTTAAACATACTTTGTTGTCGCCAACAACAATTACTTTCCCCAGTGCGGTGAGTAATTATGGTGGTGCTACTTTTTTCCCTCACTCACACACTGCCTCGCTGCTTGTAACAACCAAGAGTGAGAACAAAGCAGTCAGTGGGGGCGGAGGAAGGGACACGTTCCAGCAGCGGAGGCCTTTTCAAAATATAAAGGTCCCTCAACTAATCTGTTTTTATTTTATTTATTGGGGGGGCTTCTAACATAATCTGTGTTTACACCCACAGTTAATCACCAATATTTGGAATAAGGAATACTATTTGGAACAAAACACCCAATGAAACCAGACTTGGACCTGACTCACAAGTCTAAAACAGGCTAAATATAATTATGTCTGCACAAAGATAGACTGAAAAGGTCAATGGTATTTTGGGAAGATATGCAGGAGTTGTCTTCATTTCCACACCAGTAATTATGTAATGCAGTGTGGTTCTTCCCCTCCACCTCCTCTCCTTTTTGTCTCTTCCTCTAATCACCTTTTCTCCCTTATTCCCCCTCTCTTCCTCTCCTGTCTGTCTCTCTCTCTCTCTCCCCAGTTGTCCGAGAACAGGAGCAAGCGTCCCAAACGAGGGGTGGAGGTTGAACAACCTCATACCACCGAGCCGCAGGCAGCCATTACCGTGCTGACGCGTCGTAAAGAACCCTATCTACTGGCGAGGACAGGAGATTAGAATAATTAACCACGAGTCCATGATCTATTCATTCTGATACTGAATATAACATAATATCTAGACAGGTGTATGGTCAATTAGAGGCCATAGACACAACGTGTCTCTCACTCTCCTGATGAATGCCTTTACTCTCTCTCTTCTTCAATCTGTTTTTTACTCTATGGGAAAATGTATTTCTTTGACTGACCTACATGGTCTATTTTTGTCTAATTCCTTAGTTTAGCCTCCAGATTTTGTGATTGTTACATTTTTTAAAAATAAACAATTCTAAAATCAACACTATTTGAATATGGCTTTCCCTACTGTGTTGTCTGTCTTCCCAACAGCTTGGCTTCTTCAAGCGGGCCATCTACTACCAGATTATGCCAAAGTACTATGGAGTGAAAATCCGTAAAGAGGAGCGCTACCAGTTCAACATTGGCTTCCAGACGGAGGATGCAGGCAAAAAGTACTGGATCACCAACTGGACAGAGATGCAACGTTACTACTACTGAAGCCCTTACCTTTGACCCTGAACTCTCGACTAGTCTCAGGAGTGTGGTGATGGAAGGACAAAAGGGTTTTTGTGATGTCACACAACTCGGAGGTCACAGCACATGGACTGATTGATTCTGGAACCTTCCTCTCCACCGTCTCCATAGATTTCATCAAAATATTTTGGTTATTTTTTGTGCAATGCGCCAAATATGATTCAGAAATCACAATGTTTCAATTATTTTGATGAAAGGAGTGTTGTACATTGTAGGTGGGGTGTGTTAAAAAATCCCAGTTTGGTTGTAAACACAGGCTAATTTGATCTACTGTATATTTGCAGGGTTAAAAGTTGAAGTTTGACGTTTAAAGACCCTGTTATTTGCAGTTGATCTTGGTTGGACAGAAAACACATTATACGAGTAGAGAAAGAAGTGGTATGGAATGGCAGTGCATAGTTTAGGTGACCCTGCTCGCCCTATCTATCCTCTGTATATCTACTTCTCACTATGACCGCTAAGCACTCCAGAAGGGAGACATAGAATAGCCTAGTAGTTGCTTGTTGTTATGCTCGATATCTTTTGAACTAGATCATATTTGGTGGCGGGACGGGATGGTTGGAGTGCACTTAAATTCTGAATGGCTGACAGAAGACGAGCACGTCACTAAATGATCATTTATTTCACTGGACTGTGTGGTTACGACAGTAGAGCTCCGTTGCTGTTGGTCTAGTTGTAATCATATAGAGGGAGTCGTGACACTGTACTAAGTGTATACTGCAGGTCTGTAACCTGCATGAGATTACTGTACGTGACAGCAATATCGGCAGGCTAGAGACAACCTACAGAGCGTGATTGATGGGATTTTAGATTTTCATTTTCTCGTAGTAAGTAGTAAACCCTACGGCTCTATCCAATCTTTATCGCTGAAGCGCTACAGATTGCGAGATGGTAATGTTCGATTGAACATATGCAGCGTTTACCGTGAATGCAGTCTCGGCTAACGTGGGAACATTGCCTTTACATTTCAATCACGCTGTAGCGCTGAACTTCCACGATACGGATTTGAATAGAGCCCTAGTGTGCAAATGACTGCATTTCTCCTGAATCATTTACGTTGTCACATTTTACTTGTGTGTTTTCTTTCGTCGTTCTTTACTGCGCTTCATGTTAGGTAGGCAGCAGAGCAAATCTAATTTGCAGTTCTCAGTCAAAAGAGAGTAGATATTGTTACGTCCAAAATGGCACCCTATTCCCTACATACAGCAGTGCACTACTTTTGACCAGGGCCAGGTTTCCCGATAGCGATGGACCTTGGGCTTACAAGTGCTTTAAAAAATGCATTGTTCCTACAAACAGATGCAGCATGCGATTCCCAAAACACCACGCGGAAAGGACGTTAGGTAAGTGCGTCGTTGGATCACGTGTCGATACTGACAGGATTGAAAGAAAGGCAGCACTGCTCTCATATCAGCTTTCTCCATTAAAATATTACCTTTAACATTCCACAATACTGACGACAGATATTATAGAGCGATATTATCACGTTATGGCTGCAAATATTTAGGTAGCTTATTCTAGGCTCATGCTTACCCTATCATAATGCACTAAATCACATATGTGGCGCATCATTGCACACGTTGTCACACATCATGAAATACACTATATATACAAAAGTACAGTATGTGGACACCCCTTCAAATGAGTGGATTCGGCTATTTCAGCCACGTGTATAAAACCGAGCTCACCGCCATGCAATCTCCATAGACAAACATTGGCAGTAGAATGGCCTTACTGAAGAGCTCAGTGAATTTCAATTTGGCACCGTCATAGGATGCTACCTTTCCAACAAGTCAGTTCGTCAAAATTTCTGCCCTGCTAGAGCTGCCCCGGTGAACGGTAAGTGATGTTATTGAGAAGTGGAAACATCTAGGAGCAACAACGGCTCAGCCGTGAAGTGGTAGGCCACACAAGCTCACAGAACGGGACTGCCGAGTGCTGAAGCGCGTAGCGTCTGTCCTCGGTTGCAACACTCACTAACGAGTTCCAAACCACCTCTGGAAGCAACATCAACACAAGAACTGTACGTCGGGAGCTTCACGAAATGGGCTTCAATGGCCGAGCAGCTGCACACAAACCTAAGATCTCCATGTGCAATGCCAAGCGTCTGCTGGAGTGGTGTAAAGCTTGCCACCATTGGATTCTGGAGCAGTGGAAATCAAGCTTTACCATCTGGCAGTCCGACAGACGAATCTGGGTTTGGTGGATGCCAGGAGAATGCTACCTGACCCAATGCACAGTGCAAACTGTAAAGTTTGGTGGAGGAAGAATAATGGTCTAGGGCTGTTTTTCATGGTTCGGGCTAGGCCCTTTAGTTCCATTGTAGGGAAATCTTAACACTACAGCATACAATGACATTCTAGATGATTCTTAATTGGAACGCCGACTGCGAGCCAGGCTTAATTGCCCTAATCAGTAATGCTCTTGTGGCTGAATGGAAGCAAGTCCCAGCATCAATGTTTCAACATCTAGTGGAAAACCTTCCCAGAAGAGTGGAGGCTGTTATAGCAGCAAAGGAGGGATCAACTCCATATTAATGCCCATGATTTTGGAATGAAATGTTCGACGAGCAGGTGTCCACATACTTTTGGTCATTTACTGTATATTGAGGCAAAAATTTGACAGTGTAGCCTACAATTAGCAAAATATAACATGACATGTATTTAAATGTACAAACCCTGTTTAGCCTATAGGCCTACTGAATGTATCTTTTAATGCAGTCATCTCGGTTCATTTGAAACATGTTTTTATGCTTTGCTTGTTCGTAACAATTGCAAAGACATTGACAATTTTATAATTGTAGTCAGCTTCGTTCCGAAGTTATTGGCTGTCACAGCTTGATTCTATGTTTAGCGGAGATCTTCTGTGTATAAAGTGATGCGGAAAAGGCAAAGAAAGCTACAAATCTAACGACGCACTTTGAAAGCATATCTGTTTGTTCACATCTATTCAATCAGATCCGCCTAAGCCAACATCTGCATAGCGGTTCTTTTTGTGGTGTCGAGGTGGAACTGTGTTGGAGCTGTCAATTCCACAAGCTGCTCCTGGCATTGTACCTAAAGTGGACATTAACATTGTCTAATTAAGAGAAATCCCATGCAGCCTTGTTCACCAGTTCGAACACTGGAACGTGAGATGTTGTTTCGTGACGATGATCAAGAGCAGCTGCTCACTGATTTGAAGGTTCCAAAGCAGTTACACCTCCAAAACATCAGCTATGCGCGTATAGGCTATCGCCGGTTAACGCTTGATCTGATTGATAACGAGCGTTTTCAAGTGCAACTTTACTGAAGATGGAAACAGCTTGGAGATTTATCGATGCACCTACGAAGGTTCTAACGATGAACTTGGCCTTAAAATGCTTTTGGGAAACTCTATGAGCCCTGGTCAAAAAAAATGCAATACATAGGGAATAGGGTGCCATTTGGTATTCATCCAGACAGTTGGGTAACCACTCCAGTAGCCGTCACCTGAGACACCAGAGGTATTTTGCTGAGAGATTCTTTATCCAGTCATCTGTGGTCATTGCTACAGAGGTTCAATTGACTCACACAGTGGCTGGGGAGGAAGGGGGGTGTAATAGTGTATGGTGGTCATTTTATATTGTGCTGTTTCGATGTACTGTAATTAAATAGTTTTTTTTTTTTTAAATAACCCCTTATTACTACCCCTTATTTGATTGAATATATTACTCATTATTACCTGCAATATTGAACACATGAATATGTTATTGGTTGTTTTAATCCATCTTATCTTGCCACACAGAACATCATTGGCCAATGAATACAGAGCAAATGGACATTTCTCTCTTTATTCTAGAAAGACAAAGTATTCACTGATCAAATCAAATATTACAAAAACAATGTATACACAATTAAAGACTTTACAAACAATTACTTGAAACATTTGTTCCCCAGGCTCAGCATTTAAAATTGTACAAATAAATTACAAAACTGTTAGCTTCTTTGTTCTTTGCATAGTCAAAATAATTTTGACTCCAAATTTATACAATAAATATACAAGACATCAAATTTAGGGGAGAAGCAGAACAAAATAATAAATGAACCAATCAGGATGCACGGTACAAACAAACACCGATGATGACACTGCTGTTGCCAGGTGAAGGGGATCTTCCAATAAGGTTAGTAAGTGTGAACTCACTTCAGCTCCAGCTCAGATGAGGACAGATTTCTCCGTTTTGATTTCTTGTACTTGTAGCCCAGGAGGATGGTGGCCACTAGAAGCACCAGACCCAGGACCAGTAGGACCCACTGGCCTGCTGCAGCTCCTGCACCGTCCAGACTCATCCCAAGGAAGTCCACTTTACCCTCGTCTGGGGCTGGGGGGGACGTTTCTGAGCTGTCACCTGGGAACACACACACACAGAGGTGAGGGATGCAAATCAGGTTGTGGCATCATACCCCCATCAATAGCCTTCGCTAGAAAAGACTCACTCTTATCCTACGTGACTTTTCAAGATTGCTCGTGTCGAAACTCAGAACAACTTATTTAATGCATCTTTAGAAAGGAAAGAGTATCTTTTTCGTATCCTTTCCTCCATTTAAATGTTGTACAGTCAGTGGGTCTGAGAACATAGGTCTCTCAATTTTGTGCTCCCCCTCTTTTCTAACCCCATTCTATTTTCTCCTCTATCATGTTCTCTTCCTCCGTTTTTTCCACATCCCAGTGTATTGCTCTCCATTGTTCTCTCCACCTATTGGATTTCTCTCATTTGAGTCCTGTCTCCCCTCTATCTAATCTCGAACTCCTCCTTTCAGCAGGAACTCATCAGCACATGAAGGACTGGAGGGATTGATTTCATTGCTAGGCGCCTCAAACCACTAAAATCAATGCTTAAGCTCTGACAACAGTTGTTTCTCTGCAAAGGCATTGGTTTCAAGTTTACATTGGAATTTTGGTAGCTCTGATGCATTGGGGAAAAAACATACAGTGCCAGTCAAAAGTTTGGACACCTACGCATTCAAGGTTTTTTTCTTTATTTTTAGATGTAGAAAATAGTGAAGACATCAAAGCTATGATATACCACATATGGAATCATGTAGTAACCAGAAAAGTGTTAAACAAATCAAAATATATTTTATATTTGAGATTCTTCAAAGTAGCCACCCTTTGCCTTGATGACAGCTTTGTACACTCTTGGCATTCTCTCAACCAGCTTCATGAGGTAGTCACCTGGAATGAATTTCAATTAACAGGTGTGCCTTGTAAAAAGTTCATTTGTGGCATTGCTTTCCTTCTTAAAACTTCTTGTCAATAGGGGGGCGCTGTTTTCACTTTGGAAAAAATCGTACCCAAATGAAACGGCCTCGTACTCTTTTCTAGATCATACAATATGCATATTATTATTACTATTGGATAGAAAACACTCAGAAGTTTCTAAAACTGTTTGAATTATGTCTGTGAGTAAAACAGAACTCATTTTGCAGCAAACTTCCATGCAGTAAGTGAAAAATCTGAAAACGAGGCTCTGTTTCAGGGCCTGCCTATTCAATTGCCTTATATTTATCGATATGCATGCACTTCATACGCCTTCCACTAGATGTCAACAGGCAGTGGAAGGTGGAATGGGGTGTCTAGCTTGATCTGAGGCCGAACAAGAGCTTTTGGAGTGGCAGGTCAGGAATTTTCTTTGTCTACCAAGGCGCGCCGCGGAGCTCGACATTGGGTTCTGAAAAGCGTTACGTATACACGGCGAATATCTCCGGCTCTGATTTTATTTGATACATGTGATAATAACATCATAAAGTAGGTTTTTTCAGCCGAGTTTTATCAGTTTATTCAACGTTTATTGGGACTTTTGGAATTTTCCGTTCTTTGCGCCAAGAGTTGATGGGCATGTTCGCGCCACATGGCTAGCCAAGGTTGCTAATTCGACAGAAGAAATGGACATTCTAAAACCAAACAACGATTTATTCTGGACCAAGGACTCCTTGTACAACATTCTGATGGAAGCTCAACAAAAGTAAGAAAACATTTATGATGTTATTTCGTATTTCTGTGTAAAATGTTGAGTCCTATTCTCCGCCGTTTTGGTGAGCGCTGTCTCGCAATAACGCAAGCTGTATGTTATGGTAAAGTAATTTTTTTAAATCTAACACAGCGGTTGCATTAAGAACCAGTGTATCTTTCATTTGCCATACAACAAGTATTTTTATGTAAAGTTTATGATGAGTTCTTTGGTCAGATTAGGTGAGTGTCCAAAATATCTCCGGAGATTCTGGTGAATCGATGCTACGTATTCACAATGTATAATCAGGATTTGTAGCTCTAAATATGCACATTTTCGAACAAAACATAAGTGTATTGTATAACATGATGTTATAAGACTGTCATCTGATGAATTTGTTCAAGGTTAGTGATTAATTTTATATCTTTTGCTGGTTTTTGCGAAAGCTACCTTTTGCTGTGAATAAATGCGTTTGTGTGTTTGGCTATTGTGGTTAGCTAATATAATTCTATATTGTGTTTTTGCTGTAAAACACTTAAAAAAATCGGAAATATTGGCTGGATTCACAAGATGTTTATCTTTAATTTGCTGTACACCATGTATTTTTCATAAATGTTTTATGATGAGTATTTAGGTATTTCACGTTGCTCTCTGTAATTATTCTGGCTGCTTTGGTGATATTTTTGATGGTAGCTGCAATGTAAAACTATGATTTATACCTCAAATATGCAAATTTTCGAACAAAACATAAATGTATTGTATAATATGTTATAAGACTGTCATCTGATGAAGTTGTTTCTTGGTTAGTGACTCATTTTATCTCTATTGTGTCGGTTTTGTGAAAGCTACCTATGCAGTAGAAACATGGTGAAAATATGCGGTTGTGTGTTTGGCTATTGTGGTTAGCTAATAGAAATACATATTGTGTTTTCGCTGTAAAACATTTTAAAAATCGGAAATGATGGCTGGATTCACAAGATGTTTATCTTTCATTTGCTGTATTGGACTTGTGATTTCATGAAAATTATATTATATGATATCCCTGTCCCGTTAGGCTAGGCTATGCTAGTCAGTTTTTTTGATGAGGAAGATCCCGGATCCGGGATGGGTATCACTGAAAGGTTAATGCATTTGAGCCAATCCGTTGTGTTGTGACAAGGTAAGGGTGGCATACAGAAGATAGCCCTATTTGGTAAAAGACCAAGTCCATAATATGGCAAGAACAGCTCAAATAAGCAAAGAGAAATGACAGACCATCATTACTTTAAGACATGAAGGTCAGTCAATCAGGAAAATGTCAATAACTTTAAAAGTTTCTTCAAGTGCAGTCACAAAAACCATCAAGTGCTATGATGAAACTGGCTCTCATGAGGACCGCCACAGGAAAGGAAGACCCAGAGTTACCTCTGCTGCAGAGGATAAGTTCATTCGAGTTAACTGCACCGCAGATTGCAGCCCAAATAAATGCTTTACAGAGTTCAAGTAACAGACACATCTCAACATCAACTGTTCAGAGGAGACTACGTGAATCAGGCCTTTATAGTCGAATTGCTTGAAAGAAACCACTACGAAAGGACACCAATAAGAGGAAGAGAATTGCTTGGGTCAAGGAACACAAGCAATGGACATTAGACCAGTGAAAATCTGTCTTTGTGAGATGCGTAGTAGGGGAATGGATGATCTCCGCAGGTGTGGTTCCCACCGTGAAGCATGGAGGAGGTGGTGTGATGGTGTGGGAGTGCTTTGCTGGTGACACTGTCGGTGATTTATTTACGCTTAAGCAGCATGGCTACCACAGCATTCTGCAGCGATACGCCATCCCATCTGGTTTGTGCTTAGTGGGACTATAATTTGTTTTTCAACAGGACAATGACCCAACACACCTCCAGGCTGTGTAAGGGCTATTTGACCAAGAAGGACAGTGATGGTGCTGCATCAGATGACCTGGCCTCAACAATCACCCGACGTCAACCCAATTGAGATGGTTTGGGATGAGTTGGACTGCAGAGTGAAGGAAAAGCAGCCAACAAGTGCTCAGCATATGTGGGAACTCCTTCAAGACTGTTGGAAAAGCATTCCAGGTGAAGCTGGTTGAGAAAATGCCAAGAGTGTGCAAAGCCGTCATCAAGACAAAGGGTGGCTACTTTGAAGAATCTAAAATATATTTTGATTTGTTTAACACTTTTTTTGGTTACTACATGATTCCATACAGTAGGTGTTATTTCATAGTTTTGATGTCTTCAATATTATTCTACAATGTAGAAAATCGTAAAAATAAAATATAACCCCTGAATGAGTAGGTGTGTCCAAACTGTTGACTGGTACTGTATGTATATATATCTCTTCATTATAATTCACATAATAATTCACATTTCCTGTTGCTGCAGGATTATTTTCCTTCTGTAACAAAAAGGCTCAAATGAAGATCCTACATCTGTAATGTCAATATTGAGCTTTAGGGCTAGATTCTATCAGATCTGCATAGCATTCCTAGATGCCATTCCAGACTCCCTCCACCTACCCAAGGATTTAGGAGTACAAAAATCAGTTAACTACCTAACTGATGATCTAAACGGAACTTTGCGTAATACCCTAGATGCAGACGGACCGCTAAAAACAAAAGCAGCTGTCACAATAAACTAGCTCCCAGGTATACAGAAAATTCCCGAGCCCTGAAACAAGCTCCCAGAAAATTGGAACGGGAATAGCACTCCACCAAATTGGAAGTCTTACGAATAGCTTGGAAAGACAGTACCGCGCAATATCATAAAGCCATCACTGCTTCTCGATCAGCCTACTCTTCCAACCTGATTACGGAGAATGAAAACAATCAACATTTATTTTTGATACTGTCGCAAAGCTAACTAAAAAAACAGCACTCAACAAGTGAGGATGGCCTTCACTTCAGCAGTGATGAAATCATGAATTTCTTTGACGAAAGATCATGATCATTAGAAAACAAATTACAGTCTCCTCTTTCAAAATGCATTTTTCTCCAAACCTCAGTTGTCCTACTGGACCATATTCGAACTAAACTACAGAAAGAGCTACTTCCTGTGCTTGGCCCTCCTATGTTGAAAATAATAAATGCCTTCCTATCTTCCGGATGTGTATCAAACTCACTAAAAGTGGTAGTAATAAAGCCTCTCCTGAAAAAGTGAAACCTTTGACCTTGGTAATGTTAAAAACTATCAGCCTATATCGAATTTCCCACTAGACGTTGGAACATTATTGCGTTCTCCTGGCATCCGCCAAACCCAGATTCGTCCATCGGACTGTCAGATGGTGAAGCGTGATTCATCACTCCAGAGAACGCATTTTCACTGCTCCAGGGTCCAATGCAGCGAGCTTTACACCACTCCAGCTGACGCTTGGCACTGCGGTGATCTTAGGTTTGTGTGCGGCTGCTCGGCCATGGAAACTGATTTCATAAAGCTCCCGACAAACAGTTATTGTGCTGACGTTGCTTCCAGAGGCAGTTTGGAACTCGGTATTGAGTGTTGCAACCTGAGGACAGATGAACTGACTTGTTGGAAAGGTGGCATCATATGATGGTGCCACGTTGAAAGTCACTGAGCTCTTCAGTAAGGCTATTCTACTGCCAATGTTTGTCTATGAAGCTTGCATGGCTGTGTGCTTTATTTTATACACCTATCAGCAATGGGTGTGGCTGAAATAGCCAAATCCACTAATTTTAAGGGGTGTCCACATACTTTTGTAGATACAGTTAATTCGGAAAGTATTCAGACCCCTTGACTTTTTCCACATTTTGTTACGTTACAGCCTTATTCTAAAATGGATTAAACTGTTTTTTTCCTCATCAATCTACACCCAACACCCCATAATGACATTGAATAATATTTCAGTTTTTAAACATTTCTAAAAACCTATTTTTCCGGACCCTTTACTAGGTACTTTGTTGAAGCACATTTAGCAGTATTTACAGCATCGAGTCTTCTTGGGAATGACACTACAAGCTTGGCACACCTGTATTCGGGTAGTTTCTCCCATTATTCTCTGCAGATCCTCTCAAGCTCTGTCAGGTTGGATAGGGAGCGTCGGTGCACAGCTATTCTCAGGTCTCTCCAGAGATGTTAGATCGGGTTCAGGTCCGGGCTCTGGCTGGGCCACTCAAGGACATTGAGACTTGGCCCGATGCCACTCCTGTGTTGTTTTGGCTGTGTGCGTAGGGTCGTTGTCCTGTTAGAAAGTTAACCGTTGCCCCAGTCTAAGGTCTTGAGCACTCTGGAGCAGGTTTTCATCAACGATCTCTCTTTACTTTGCCCCGTTCATCTTTGCCTCAATCCTGACTAGTCTCCCAGTCCCTGCCACCGAAAAACATCAAAACAGCATGATGCTGCTGCCACCATATCGTAGGGATGGTTTCCTCCAGACGTGACGCTTGGCATTCAGGCCAAATGGTTCAATCATGGTTTCATAAGACCAGAGAATCTTGTCTCTCATGATCTGAAAGTCTTTACTGTAGGTGCCTTTTGGCAACCTCCAAGCTGGCTGTCATGTGCCTTTTAATGAGGAGTGGCTTCCGTCTGGCCACTCTACCATAAAGGCCTGATTGGTGGAGTGCTGCAGAGGTGGTTGTGCTTCTGGAAGGTTCTCCCATCTCCACAGAGGAACTCTGGAGCTCTGTCAGAGTGACCATCGGGTTCTTGGTCACCTACCTGACCAAGGCCCTTCTCCCCCGATTGCTCAGTTTGGCTGGGCGGCCAGCTCTAGGAAGAGTCTTGGTAGTTCCAAACTTCTTCCATTTAAGAATGATGGAGATCACTGTGTTCTTGGGATCTTCAATGCTGCAGACATTTTTTGGTACCCTTCCCCAGATCTGTGCCTCGACACAATCCTGTCTCGGAGCTCTACGGACAATTCATTCGACCTCATGGCTTGGTTTTTGCTCTGACATGCACTGTCAACTGTGGGACCTTATACAGACAGGTGTGCGCCTTTCCAAACCATGTCCAATCAATTGAATTTACCACAGGTGGACTCCAATCAAGTTGTAGAAACATCTCAAGGATCATCAATGGAAACAGGATGCACCTGAGCTCAATTTTGAGTCTCATAGCAAAGGGTCTGAAAACTTATGTAAATAAGGTATCTGTTTTCGCTTCTTCATTATGGGGGATTTTTTGTTATTTAATCAATTTTAGAATAAGGCTGTAACGTAACAAAATGTGGTAAAAGTCAAAGGGTCTGAATACTTTCTGAAGGCACTATTTCCATTGATTATCATTGAGATGTTTCTACAACTTGATTGGTGTCCACCTGTATCAGTTTGTCTCTGTGGATGGTTTGTCCTCTGACAAATCAATGGTAAGTTTCGATGTTCCTCAAGGCTCCGTTTTAGGACCACTATTGTTTTCACTATATATGCTACCTCTTGGTGATGTCATTCGGAAACACATTGTCAACTTTCACTGCTATACAGATGACATACAGCTATACATTTCGATGAAACATGATGAAGCCCCAAAATTACCTACCCTGGAAGTCTGTGTTTCAGACATAAGTGTATGGCAGCAATTTTTTAAACGTTTAAACTCGGGCAAAACAGAGACAGACCTAGTTCTAGGTCCAAAAAAACAAAGAGACGATCATATCAAAAATATTTCAAGAACAGATTTTTTTCATCTTTGTAACATTGCGAAAATCTTTAACTTTTTGTTAAAAAAATTGGCAGAAAAGCTAATCCATGCTTTTGTCACTTCAAGATAAGCCTACTGCAATGTTCTATTCTCCGGCTACCGGGATAAGGCTAATGCTAAATACATCTGTTAGAATGTTGACTAGAACCCCCAAATTCAATCATATTACTCCAGTGCTAGCCTCTCTACACCGGCTTCCTGTTAAGGCTAGGGCTGATTTCAAGGTTTTACTGCTAACCTACAAAACATTACATGGACTTGCTTTTACTGATCTCTCCGATTTGGTCCTGCCGTACATACCTACACGTACGCTACCTACACTGTGTAGGTCAAAACACGCAGTTCTCCTTATTGTTCCTAGAATTTCTAAGCTGGAGGCAGGGCTATCTCCTATAGCGCTCACTTTTTATGAAATTGTCTGCCGATCCATGTGGGAGGCGCACACTCAGTCTCAACCTTTAAGTCTTTACTGAAGACGTATCTCTTTAGTAGGTCCTATGATTGAGTATAGTCTGGCACAGGTGGTATGGGGGCTGTGTTTTGGCCAATCGTGGGTGGGGTTATATCCTGCCTGATTGGCCATGTCTGGGGGTGTCGTCGGATGGGACCATGATATCCCTTGACCACTCCCCTGTATATATGCTGTAATAGTCTGTGTGCCGGGGGGCTAGGATCAGTCTGTCCTAGGGTCAGTCTGTCCTATCTGGTGTATTTCTCCTGTCTTATCTGATGTCCTGTGTGATATTAAGTATGCTGCCTCTAATTCTCTCATCTCTCTCTCTCCCCTCCCAGAGGACCTGAGCCCTAGGAACATGCCTCAAGACTACCTGGCCTGACGACTCCTGGCTGTTCCTGTCGTGCTGTCCACCTGGTCGTGCTGCTGATTCAGTTTCTGCTGTTCTGCCTGCGGCTATGGAATCCTTACCTGTTCACCGGATCTCCTACCTTATCCCGGACCTGCTATTTCGACCCTATCTCTCTCTCTACCTCACATGTTGTCTTAACCTCTGAATGCTCAGTTATGAAAAGCCAACTGACATTTATTCCTGAGGTGCTGACCTGTTGAACCCTCTATAACCACCGTAATTATTGTTTGACCCGGCTAGTCACCTATGAACATCTTGAAGAACGATCTAGCCTTAATGGCCATGTACTCTTATAATCGCCACCGGCACAGCCAGAAGAGGACTGGCCACCCCTCAGAGCCTGGTTCCTCTCTAGGTTTCTTCCTGGGTTCCTGCCTTTCTAGGGAGTTTTTCCCGAGCCACCGTTCTTCTACATCTGCATTGCTTGGTCTTTGGGGTTTTAGGCTGGGTTTCTGTATAAGCACTTTGTGACATCTGCTGATGTAAATACATGTGATTGATTGACAGCAGTTGTTTTGTCTGTGTCCAAGGTGAAACTACATTAGAGCTGTCAAATCCACAAGCACAATCTACACCTCGATTAGGCTGATAGAAAATAACACAATTATTTTGTTAAATGAGATTCAATTTGAGCGTCATTATTTTCATGTAGACTACACTACACACAAGGGTGTGGCTTTGTGCAAATGATCACAAGAACACCGATTTGACAGCTCCAACGCAGTTACACCTCAGACATGCCAAAACATCAGTTATGCGGGTGTCTGAATCCTGACCCATAATGTTGTAATTAAGTGCAATTGCCATCAATGAATGAAGTTCAATAGTTGAAGATAGCGTTTAAAGCCAGCTATCAGACTTACTTGGTGGTTTCCAGTCGTATTCAGGCCAGCCTCTGACCTCATTGTTCTTGTTGTTCTCTGCTTCCAGCCAGTCAGTGAGAGGTTTAAAGTACTCTACCAGTGGCTTGGCAGACATGATGGGCTTTCCAGTGATCATGGCCATCGTTTCAGGCCAGGGCTTACTGAAACCCACTTTCATCACGTCACTGCAAAACACAAGGAATGGATAAAACAGATGAAACAAGTCCAAGAGTCTATCAGAAAGGCTGTCTCTTTTACTATAGTCTCACAAATACGTTTCAGACAACAATTCTACATACCTGAACGATAACTTCAAAACGACATCGTTTATCACATTAAAATATGGACAGTGCTGTCACGGTGATGGAATGCTACTTGTATGCGGGTGTACAGTACTGACCCTAGAAGTTTCCCTGCCTCTTTGGAGCGGTAGATATCACAATCGTGGAGAGGGCCTACATGCCCGGCGGCGTTACACAGAGCCTGATGGAACTGGAACTGTATGATGAAGCTCACAAAGTACCTGATAGGAAGACACACAGTCACATGACGTTCCCACTGCATCTCACATACAAAACAATATGTTTCATGAACGAATGTAATTTAATGCAATGTAGGCCTACATGTGTTTTATGAGCAAGAAAGAGAAGTGATCTAATTGAAGTTAGGTAACTTAACGTTGAACATTTGGCTCACTATTGTTTTCAGCATGTACATTGCACCACTGATTTCATCTCCAGTAATAAATGTGGCAGACACCATGGCAGACACCGTACCTGACATAGGGCACATTAGCAGGGATGTGGAACTTTGCACCTGGGTCAAAGTCCTGCTCAGTGCGGGCCACAGGTGGACACAAGCCCTGGTACTTCATTCTGGAAGGGACAGACACAGTACAAAGAAACGATTCAGTCTTTCTTTTAGATAGATGAGATATGGAGGATGGAGGTTATTCACTTAAAGTAATAGTCTTTACCTCATATTCCACCATTCCTTGTTGTACTCCTCCTCAGAGATGCGTCCGTCAAACACTTTCCACCTCCACTGGTCCATCAGGTAGCCGAAGGGCAGGAAGGCAATTTTGTCCAGGGCGATGCTCATGAGGTAATTGATCGTACTCTCTATGGAAATGAACAGACACATTCACGTTTAGAGTGGCATAGCACATTCACAGTGCAATCACAGCATATAGCTAGTTAATTTATGTTCACCACACAGATTGCTTTAAAATATATTTTGTTGATGCTCTGTCTGCAGCTATGCTGTCATCACATAACCATTTTTTCCCGGTTGGAAGAAGGTCTTAGTAGTGAATTGAAAATGTATCTTGCAAAAATTGCTCCTTTATTTTCCTCATATTTATGACAGGGAAAAAAGCAGGGCAGAGTCAAAACGATTAATAAGAGCTCACCTGCGTTGTCCTCCACCACATCCAGTAAACCAATCTCCTTTAGATGCTTGGGAGTCGCGACAGACAGGGCCAGCACATCACCGATGGCCTCGTGGAAACCTGGATTGGCGCCTTCACGGAAGGAGATGGGCTGGTCCTTGTACTGAAGGAAGTACTGCACATGACCCATCTCATGGTGAACGGTGATGAGGTCATCCATGGTTATCACGGTGCACTGTTTGATCCTGGAAATTAAGCATATGAACTCGTCATTTTAATGGCCAAAAAGGGCAGTCATCTTTGTTTTTCATGGGGAACGCAAACACATCTTGAAAGTTGAAAGGGTTAGAATACAACGACAACGGGTGGGGGTACCTCAAGTGAAACTCGAATCTGCAATCCTGTACATGTGAGTCCCAACAGCATACACCAAGAGTTCCAAAGCTCTTTGTAAAGTTTCTGGTGTTTTACTGTACTAAGAAAGCTACAGACTCTACATCCCTCCAAATTACCTGAAGTCTTTGCGGTTGTAGAAGTCCCAGGCGGAGGCATGACACACCACATTGCGTCCATCCTTGGGTTTCTCCAGCATGGACTTGGCCCAGAACTCTGGAGGCATGGGCAGCAGCCCCAGAGAAGTGAAGAAGTTGTCTGACTCTTGGAACATCCTGGTGGCATTCCAGCCCTGTGGGGAAAGTTGGGAAAACCCAATAAGGTTTTCCTGGTCAGGTCACATGGAAACTCAATAATATCCCACCGTTAAACAGAAAAACTGGTAGTTGTCAAATTTGTTACCTTGGCTATCATGGCTGGTGTGGCGTCTACTTGTGTGGCATCGGGGTAGGGAATGGCCAAGTCCATGATGCCAGACCAGGTCTGCGCCCACATGTTACCTGATAGGACGAGAGAAACATGGCTGTGCTGTTTTATCCATAACTAAACAAATGTTAAAGGTATTAGCTATCTTTCAGCCTTGCACCCCTGACAGAGCTCAAAACAGTGGGATTTAGATTCAGAGCCAGCGCAATCCCTAGCCTGGTGGACCTGTCACAATCAATGTCATTCTCAAGGAACATCCACAAAACAACAGCAGAATATCAATGTGCAATGGTCATACATAAAAAGAGTTTTGGCCTTAGTGCTGGAATCCATGCTGGATTCCGACTCTTGGTCTCACCTAGAAGATGGGCAGGGATGGGCCCTCTCACGTTGATGTGTTTGCCCCCATACTTTTTGTAGAGAGACCTGCGCACGTAGGCGTGCACGTTGAGATAGAGGGGCTCCAGCTCCTTCCACAGATGCTCCAGGTCCTCTTCGAAGGTGGGGGTCTCGTACAGGGAGCGCCAGAAGGCCCCGTTATCAGAGTGTCCTATGAACAGACAGCATTAGAGTGAAGGAGAGTTCAGTGCCAGAATAGAACATAAGTAGACTGCGGAGGCCGACAAGGCTGCCCCCTATTGCTTATTTTTTTCATATTAGTACTTGAAACCCTTCCTGAACTAATTAGAAAACCTACCAACTGCCAGCCTCTGTAGAAATGTCTTTGGGTCTGTTATTTTGAAGACCTTACCATTAAGAGTGGCAGCTTTGTTGGCCAGTTGAACATATCTCTTGTAGTCCTGTCGCAGTTCTCTGCCAGAGGCGTTTCTCCAGCCCTGCCAGGCGAACAACAGCTCATTATAGTCTCTGGACTCAGCCATAATCTGCTGGAGGTCTGAAACAAGACACAAACCAGAGAAAGAGTCAAGACCAGAACTCTCGAGACTCAAAACAAGATCAGACCCAACCGTTTGAGACCCAGAACAAGTGTATAAAGACCATGATGAGATCAAGACCCAATAATGTGAAATAAACAAGACCCAGACCAACCGTTTAAAAAAGTTTGTGTATCTTGACCACATGACCACAGTAAAGAAAAACTGAGACAAACCTCTTTGAAGTTTCATATTTGTCTGGTTTTGCTGAGTTAGTTGCCACCTCTTTTGTCAAATGTTATCTAGATAAGTTGTGATATATACTGTATATATATTTTTATATATATATCTTGGATGTAAAACAAATATCACATGGACTAATAATACTAACCAGTTAGAAAAATGGACAATAGATGGACCTTTTAATTAGGTAAGTGTTTTGGTGCCCTGAACCAGGCATAGGATTGAGCAAGGTTATTGTGGGATCTTACCTGGGTCCAGTGGATGGCAAGTCCCATTAGCTCTGCACACCTGAGCCACACTGTACTTGGTCTCCATGTTCGCCAGCAGATTGTTGTACTAATAAAAAAGCAATCAACAGCATAAGAACTTGCAACTGCCCTAAAAAAAATGTATAGTCCTACATACCTGTTAAATAGCTGTAGAATAATTGAATTAACGATGGAGGTTAATGTACTGTGTGATTTTTTCCCTTGATTTAGTCAGTGAACAGGGGATCATTTCGAAGGTATTGGGTCAATAAAAACACACAACCCATTCCTACCTCTTTCAGTTCCTCGTCGGGAAGTCCTGCTCTTTCGATGTCACTGAGTTTCTTCAGGATACGCTTCACAGAACCATCCTGAAAGTCTGTGGTGTCATATTTGCGGGCCTCTTTTCCGTAGGTCAGTGTGTGGACAGACATGTCCAAGTTCTTTTGCAGCTGGAGACAGAACACACTCACTCGTCACAACGGTCCATTGATTTGTCCAAGTGCAAGAAATGGGTCAGAAAAGCTGCAGGATGTGCAGTAGGATCTAGTGTGTTAATGCTGGGCTGGACCAAAAGCCTGCTCATCCTGTACCTCCTCCAAACCCTGGTTCATGAATACTAAGAGTAGTTTTTGAGCTGTGGGTTAGTTGTGTGAAAGCCAATTGCCAATGTGTACAGTATGAGCGAGGGCGATGCTCCATTAAGACACCAGACCCAACTCTTACCATGTGCTGCTTGTTCTCCTCATTGATGTCAGTGTTGTAGGCCCATGATGCTTCAGTGTAGGCATTCCAGACCCCCTCCGCAGTGCTGTTGTACTCTTCCAGGAACTTCTTAGCCTGCACCTCATCTGCAATCTTGTCTAGGTAAAGAGAAAGGTACAGGTACATTTAAGCTACATGGCTATGTGACTGTGGCCTGTTTCTAACTTAAGATCTGAGGGTATAGCTTGAATTTGTATGCAAGTTCATCTTCCAGTGACATCCATGCATGATTTAAGAGAGAAGTGAATTTGTTTGAAGAATCTTTTATTGATTTTCAGCATGAGGTTTCAATTTAGTTTGCAACAATGAGAGTTCTAAATGTAACGTCCAAACAATGGAAAAAAAATACCCACCACCAGTAACAAACATTATTATCATTATCAAGTTCATTGATAATAACTATTACAACAATCACAATAATAATTGCACTGCCTACAATTTCATCCACATTTAAGTGGAATCAATCAACAACAAAAATAGATGAATCACCAACAATGAAGTGTTCATATTAGAATTATAGATAGATGGTATAGAGAGTTTGTAACACAGTTCTTAGTCAGAAAATGAAAATGAAATAAAAAATAACAAACAAAATAAATACACAAATAAATGAATTAGAATAAATAGTAAAAAAAAAAAAAGAATCGAACAAAACAAAAGGTTATAGATTAAGATTTTCCTCAATTTGTCCTACAATCGTATAAACTGAATTTGATATTTTCCTGTTTGAATCTTTGTACTGTGTGTATATATGTTTTTTTTTCTGACAAATAAAATGAATCAATCAATCAAGTGGGGAAAAAACATTGATCCATCTGCCAAAAGTAGGAGGGGCAGACTTCATCCAATGCAAAGTAACCATGTTGAAAAGCTAATTATAGTGCACTTGTCATCAGTTATATCATCAATAACCAGATAAATCACATTGAAAGATGATCATTTTCCTCCACCAATTTAAAGGTTGACTTTTGGAATTCCACATGTTTTATTTGATGGAAAATCCTCCTCCTCCTTGGGTTAAACCTGTTTACTGGCTCACCAATATCCTCGGGGTAGCCCTCTGGTACGGGTGGAACCCAGTTAAAGTCTGGCCAGCCCAGGGTCTCATTCATTGCTGCATTCTGTTCCTCCAGCCATGTGATGATGGGACCAAAGTATTCCATCAGGGCACTGGCATCCATCTTGTTTGTTCCGACGGCTTCCTGGAGCACCTGTGTCCAGGGCTTTGATTCTCCGGATTTAAGGACCGTCCTTTCAAATTCAACAGAGGGAAATGTGGGAAATGTGTTAAGCCTCATTTACTAATGTAGCTTTGTATGATTTAGCTTCAGCAAGTCTAGGGACAATGTTTTATGACTGATTCAGTTAGGGGGGGACTACATCTTAGGGTCATTTGAGATTAAATATATTTTGTGTCTCATCTCTTAACTTGATCAGGTAACAACATTGTTTATATGGCTGTAATGAATGTTCTAAGAGAGGCAATAACAAAACACATACTCTAAAATCTTTCCCGCCTCCTTGGACTGGTAGATGTCACATGTGTGCAGGGGTCCACTCTGATTGGCTGCCTGACATAGCTTCTTGTGGAACTGGAACTGCAGAATGAAGCTCACAAAGTATCTGCGGGAGACCAAAAACAACATCTTGAATCAATCATCCCAGCGAACCACAATTGGTTTGTTTGCATAAAACATTCGCCTGATATTGCAAGAACGTTCCCAGAACACATTCAGTCTGTTCTTTAAAAGGTTCCCAAAATGTTTCATTAGGTTGTGGGAATAGTCGTATGGAATCATTGTGGGGATATCACAAAATATGAACTGTCCAGATGATTATACAATATTTATTTTGGGGTGCAAAAAAACATTCTTTAAAAGTTCACATTTTAGTGAATGTTAGGAGAACATTCCAAGGATATTTCATTTAAAACATGACATTTATTTTGTTAAAAAAAAATTCGTTATCAAAAACGTTATTTCAATATTTTTGGGAGGCTATCATCCTAATGTTAGATGAAACCCAAACTATAACTTAATGTGAATCTTAGCTAATGTTCTGGGAATGTTTGAGGGTTGATGGCATTTGAGGATTGATTTTGTATTAATGAATTGAATGAATTTGTAATATTTATATTCCCTCAGTGGTCTTTATTCCTGAAGTGTATGTGCATAATAATCATCAATAAAACTATACCTGTATGTGGATATGAGGAAAGAAGTGAGTGAGATGGTTTGAAAAAGAATCCTACCTGATGTATGGGGTGTTTCCTGGAATGTGGTATTTTGCTCCAGCATCCATGTGCTCCTCTGTGCGTTTGGTGGGAGGACAGATACCCTGGTATTTTGTCCTTGAAAAGTGAACAAGGGAAGACAAAATGACAATGTTTTTTTGAAAAACATATTCCCATTGTATAAAATGTACTATTATCTTGGACATAAACAATTTCCCTCCACAAACTTTCGTCATGTTAAATCTTTTCTTGGCACTTACCTGAGGTGCCACCAGTCTGCGTTGTAGCGCTCTGGGGGGGTGCGCCCACTAAACACACTCCACCTCCACTGGTCAATGAGATAGCCGAAGGGAAGAAAGGCCATCTTCTCCAGAGCCATCTTCAGCAGGTAGTTGATGTCGCTCTCTACAATGAACAAGCCAATTAAATCACACAAAAAATAATAACCACCACAATAACTAAGTAACTAAGTAACTTACTCACTAAGTAAGTAATTAAGCAAGCAAGCAAGTAGGTAACTTACGTACTAACTTACTTTCTTACTTAAGCTACTATTTTCATACTACTTACTCATTTACTTTCTTACTTCCTTTACTCAGCTACTTAGTTAGTTACTTACTTGGCAACACTGTACCTACTAACTTACTAACCACAAAAAATCTAATTGTTTTGTAACAGTGTGCCATAGATATATTTCTGCGTACCGTTGTCATTGGTTGCATTGGGCAATAGGCCGATGCTGGCCAGATGCTTAGGCGTGGACACAGAGAGGGACATGACGTCACCAATTGCCTCATGGAAACCTGGGTTAGCCCCGCGGCGGAAGCTATAAGGCAGTTCCTTGTACTGCAAGTAGTATTCAACATGGCCCATCTCGTGGTGCACTGTGAAAAGCTGCTGCATGTTCACTGTGGTGCACTGTTTGATCCTGAATGTGAGGAAACATCACATATGAAGACATTTCATCTTCATAGCATCGGGTAACTGAAGCCTCTCTTTTCTCGACTCCAGAGTTCATTTCCATAACCCCATGTCCACTTGCTCACCTGAAGTCCTTTCTATTGTAGAAGTCCCAGGCAGATGCGTGGCACACCACCTCCCGATTTTCTGGCTTCTCCAACATAGACTTGTCCCAGAACTCTTGGGGCATTTTGATGAGGCCCAGGGAGGTGAAGAACTCCTCAGCCACCCGGAACATATGAGTAGCATTCCAGTTCTAGGAGGAGGAAATCATTGTGTTTCAGGTATATACAGCCAAGCTTAACAGACTTTCAGTGGATGAATTTTGAGTTGGTACAAATTATTTCAACTAGGCTAGACAAGAGTTTGGGATTTTATTTTTAACAAACACAGAGAGAGTTTTAGATATTGTTTTTGGATATATTGCCATTTCTTAACTTTCAACTATTTCCCACCCAGTGATCTATATGTAAACTGAGCTGATAACCAATTCTCCAATTTCACCAGCTTACTTGGGCCATCATTTCATCTGTCACGTCCACATTGGGTTTGCTGGAGAAGGGGATCATCATGCCATAGATGTTGTTCCAGGTTTGCGCCCACATGTTTCCTGAAGAAATGAAGCACACGCCACTTAGCATTAGCCAGAGGCTTAATAAATCTACTGGCAGAGCCTCCCTATTCACAAACACTGTGAGCAATGGCTATAGCTAGCACCTGATGTTTCCTGACTACGTGACTTGACCAGGAAACCGCAGGGCCTGTTCTAACCTACATTATGTGTCTGATAGTAACGTCTATAAGTAGGGCCCAGGTCAGGGCCAAGTGGTCAGGAAAAACTCAGGGCCCTACCTAAAGTTAATGCTAAACTTTGATGGAGTGAGATTAAGTTGACAAAAGAGCTGATAAAATAGTGAATGAAAATGTTGCATTGGCTATAAGTTCAAAAAGAAATTCAAAGGTCAACTCACCTAGCAGATGAGCAGGGATAGGTCCTTTAAGATTGATGTATTTCGGGCCGTAGTGGTTGTAGAGCTTGCGGCGCACAAAGGCGTGAAGATTCTGGTAAAGCGGCTGTATCTGTTTGTAAATAGCCTCCAGGTCATTCTCGAAAGTCTGTGACTCGTACCACGAACGCCAGTATTCTCCCGTGTCATCAAAACCTAGCGAGAACACAACCACGTTTATCAACAATTACCTTTCACCTCTTGTCTACCTCTCCTCTGTCTCCCTCACTACAACCATGGACCAAACTTACAATGCCTATGAAGTGTGCTAGAAATAGTGACATTCACAATGACACAGTTGTGGGGTTTAACCATATGTCAGGTCAACGTGATATTTTTACCATCGGCTTTATAGGCCTTGTTGCTAAGCTCCACAAACTTTGGATACTCTGCCTTGAGTGGCACACCCGATGCATTGTGCCAACCCTCCCAAGCGTACAGCAGTGTCTTGTAGCTCCGTGAGTTGGCCATGATCTCTGTCAGCTCTGTGGAGGCAAAGTCAAAGAGACCCTCAGTTACAGAACACAGAAACTCCCTACACAGGGGACTTCTGGATTTCCAAACGGCGCCAACGGAAAGAGAACAATGGTAGTTTTAACTTTTCTTAAACAATGAGGTGTAGAAGTGTTTAGATGACTTCATGCTCTCCTCTCAGTGGGAGAGGTGCCTAAAATATACATTCGCTAAGAGATTGGCCTTGAGGTATGATGATGCGACGGAGGCAGATAGTGGCCTAAAAACAACATATATATTTTTTACAGGTTGGGTATAGGAAGTGACGGTAAGGAAAGAGGGAAGTTGAAGGCCACTGAACAAAGTGAGTTTGGGTAATCCAACGGCTGGCGTTGTTTTGTGATGAGTGACCCTGGACCACCCAATGTTAACTTTAGTAGATTGTAAAATGAGGAATCGTCTGGGGGAAGTGGACTCTAAATAGAGTGTACACACATTCACAGAAACCATTTCCATGATCTAGATTGAAATGTAGACTGAATTTGCATGATATGTCTAATGTTGTACTGTAACACACAGTATTTGTTACAGTAGAGGCAGGGTTTCCCAAACTCTGTCCTGCCCCCCCCCCCCCCCACCCCCCACCCATGGGTGCACATTTTGTGTTTTGCACTAGCACTATGCAGCTGATTCAAATCATCAAAGCTTGATGGTGAGTTGGTTATTTGAATCAGCTGTGTAGTGCTAGGGCAAAAAAACTAAACATGCACCCAGGGGGGCCCCCGGGACCAAGTTTGGGAAACCCTACACTAGGGTGTCAAAATGTACACAGAGTAGCAGGCCTGTAAGAACATGTTGTTGTTTGATTTCCATCCGTTACACTGCATGACATTGGGAAATGACTTACAGTAAGTGCAAAAAATGATTGCGTGGGCGTATTACTGAATCACTCATGTTTTTTGCCCAACACGATAGTTCACATTCGTTTTTTGGGGAGCACAGCTCACAAACCACAGGCTAGGGTTTAAACCAACACTTAGGTAATTGGGAATGACTGATGAAGTCAGCGTGCTCTACACTGTAGTAATGACCAGTAGTAGGCCATTTCAATGTTCCTAAATGGTTTAAATTGAACCACTTCCCCCAGAGACCTCTTCAAAGTAATTACCCTCATCCTTTTCCTAACTTGTTATTCCTTCCTCCCTTAAACGTTCCCTCTTTTTTTTTACAATAAGCATAATATTGCAATTATAACTGTAATTACACGAAGACAGCCACTCACCTGGCTCAAGAGACCAGCATTCATCTGGCTTTGGACACACTTTGGCAGTAGAGTATATTTCAGACATCTTGCTTAGTATGACGTTGTACTGGGAGATAAGGAGATAAGGAGATTGTGAAAAGACAAAATGGCTCTCTGAATCCATTCGGACCTTGCCGATGCTCTCCTACAACAGCTGAACTTAACATATTATGTTTTATAACCTCTGCTACACACATGTTGACATTTCAGTGTCACATTGACACACAACATCTAATTCCGAGTCTGACTCAAAGCTTGTAATAGCTCTCCTCTAAAAAGATGTAAACAACATGAGACTGACCTCATGTCTTTCTCCTGCAGGTAAGTTAGCCGCTCCCAGAATGTTGATCTTCTTGATACGCCTCTGCAGAGAATCATTAAAGGTGGCCACCAGTATATCAGAGAAGGTTTCTTTGGCCTTCTTTCCCCAGGCTTCTGTGAAGGCCTGCTTTAACCCATCAGATTCCACCTGTAACCACAGACAGGTGATGGGGGTTTACTATAGTGTAGCAACCCAACGGCCCTCACGTAACAGCATCCTGTATCTTGAGTAGTCACGGTCCAAGTTGGAAGAGTAGAACGCACAGGTACCGTTGACATCCAACCATTTGGGAAATTGATGATGCTGTATATTTTGTTCAGAAAGCTATGAATAGCCATTACAAAACAACTTCCCAGAAACAAGGAATCCACTAACTGTACAGTCTCCCTTTCTATATCATGGCCACTCACACAATTTCCGACTGTATTTGTCTTATTCCCTACTTCTGGTCTAGTGTCGTAAGACTAATTGCATTGCACTAAATCCCAAGCAAAGGCCCACAGCATATTGAATATTCATGGGGATCATGACAGTTAGCTGTGGGCCAGAAGGCCCTCTTTGTGACAACAGTCAGAGCTCAGGGGTTGAGTGGGAGTACAAAGACTAGAGAACCCTGGCCCACCGGATCAAAAAGTTCCTTATGCATCTTATTAAGGAGTGGAGACGACTACTTAACTAGGGAAGTGGCAGCATCACTCACAGTTCAAGGACAACACACAGGCATTATACTGTTCTCTTGCTCTCACTACGTAGGCAGTACATACACTCATAATATGAGACGTGAGACCTGTCCTTGACGTCGTCCTGGAAGGCCACTGTAGAGTAGAATACAGTCAATTCAACATTGTGCTGTGCTGTATGATAACGCTGATACATGAGGGGTGCTGGAACACAGGGCCACTCAAGGCATCACACACATAGCACATAACATGTTATCCTGTCCATTATGACACTGACTGAAGCTCAATACAGATACGTCAAAGGGTTGAGAGGCTTCAGCCAAACCGCCTCGGTTCACCTTAGTGACTACTTCTGACAGTTTACGTGTTTTACCTGCCAAGAACAGATGCTGCCAAGAACTAGACTATTACAAACATATTAGATGGTGTTGTTTTGTTATCGGTTAAGAGTGTTTTTACAGTAGAGAGAACGCCTCACCAGCGACACGGGGTGTACTGTATGATAACAAAGACAGATGACACACGGCCAACAGGGAGAATGATAACCTCAAGAGGACACACAGTCACACACCCATGTGTGCTACAATGTGGACCGAGTGTGAATATGCCACAAGCTACAGTCGTTTTGGGTTTCCCTATACTGTAGTATCATGTTTGGGGAGAACACAAAGTGACTCCTTTTCCTCCTGGGTGTTTGTTCCTAGACTGGGTAGACTGGCCCCTTGCAAACTGTCCCTTTGTGTACTTTTGTGCACTCTCCATAAATTTGAATTTAACCCATTTGGGTACTGTTGTTTTTGCCGCGCTGTTAAAAACTCTAATTGAAAACCTACTAGTTCCCCAGCTGCCTTTCTTGTTTGTGATTTCCTACAGGGAATGTCCGGCGCACTCTGTCTACGTCCACCGTATTAGGGGTTGAAGGTTCTCCAACAGGACCTCCAGTCCATTAGTTGCGTTATTTGTATCTTAACCACAGAAGCATAGAGTCACTGTCAGGAGGACACTGGAGCTCGTCTGTCACAGCCCAGGACATAGACATCCTGCCAGGGCTGACAAGACAGTAGCTTCTGTTACGTGATGTTGTCATTGAGGTCCAGCTTACCCACTGCGTCTCTACCGCCACTGATTAACAGATGGAAAACTGGTAACGTTGTTGAGGCATTAACTCTGACCTCTCTCCCACTCTCTCCCTCTCTTAAACTCGTTGTTTGCTGCCACACACACTCAATCATATCATCAGATTGAACTCTTCTCTCTTTTTCTTTTTCTATAGGATAATAAAGATAAGGTGAAAAGCTGTTGACTACCCCACCTCTCTCTCGCTCTTTCTCTGTATATTTCTCCCTCTCCCCCTTTCTCTCTCTCTCTCTCAAGGCTGTTGAAAGTGTTCACTCACTTATGAAAGATTGACTGTAATTCAGAGGCCCTGACTGTAGTATAGTGTCATTAACCAAAGGGCCCAAGGATCACTCTTGTTGAGCTCATCAAGAGAAAGTTAATTTGTAAAAAGGCGAATGGGGAGGGAAAGATATCCTGTAACGAGTTAGTCAAATGTTCCTACCCAATTAGAACATTGGAATTCTGAAAAATTAGGAATCTCAGTCAAATTCAAATGGTACTCTCATTGTTTGGCTAAATAAAGTACTGTGGATCTTCGCTTCATATTTTTTCAGATTTTCTGAGGAGAACAAATGCTTCATTCAATTGTGCTCTATGAAAGTTAAGTGAAAGAAGACGCTTTGAAAACACCACTCCGTGGATTTGGACCTGCTTTGACAGCCCTGGGTGCACACGTTTCATGTACTTTTTGGATAGTTGATATTCCGTCCGCATTTCAAAGTAACTGATGCCCACAACCAGTGGTGCTCTTTGAGCATTACATTTTTTTTAGAGCCTACTTGATATTAACCCTCCGGACTGATCTGACTGCTGTTTGATCCTTTGCTCTCCTCGGCCTGAGCTCATTTGAACTGAGATTAAATAACTTGACCGCAAGGTTATCATAGATGTGTGTGTGTGTGTGTGTGTGTGTGTGTACACATAGAGGTGCAAGGGGAATACATCTAGTCTAATTCAATTGCTTACCATGCTTTACCATGGTACAGTTTAACAGCACATTTTTGCTTCAGATTTTCGCCTAATCCACTACGACAGGACTGAGACAAAGATGAACTCAGTGACGTAGGAATCCCCAGGCCCAGCCCAAGTTGAATGGAATGTTGGTGTTAACTTTACAGTACATCCCCACCAGTCAATAGGCCTTTCTCTCGCACGATGGGGGGTCATGCTAATTCATTGTCACAGCCTGCGGGGAGGAGACTCGCAGAGAGACCAGGAAGGCTACCCTCTGTCTGCCAGATCTTATAGAACACCAAAACCCCTGATTCCCTTTGATCCAATATTTGATGCGTGGGGAATAATAGCGGTCATAACTGGCGGAGACGCTCGATGCCTGGTGCGCGCATGTGTGTGTGTATGTGCGCACATGCGCGTTTGTGCATGTGTGTGTGTGCACTTGCATGCATGCGTGTTTGTGCATGTGTGCGTATGTGTGTGTGTTTGTTTCTCTCTCAGAGCGACAGATTACTGCCTCACACCTCCACAGTTTCATTGATCCTTCCAACTGCCTGGATCACTTTACTTTTTCACATTTTTTCACAGTCTCTAGCCAACACGGTTCCCCAGCCCATTCGATTATGCAAATGTATCCTGATAGCATATGGTGAGACGGGAGAAGCAGTAGAAGAGAAGCAGGTGGCACTAGCATGCAAATGTCTCATTACTCCACTCTGAAAAGTCCCATTTAAACCACACTACGGTGTCTTTAACGTGTGTACTAGGAAGTCCATGTTATGCATCAACCTGTGAAATTGCACTTTCCTCAAATACCAGTACAATGCTTGGAAAATAATCAGGCATTTGAACTTATGGGCATCTAACAAAACAACAACCCCCATTCTACCCTCTCCACACACACCCCACACCCCTCGGGCTTCATTCAAGACTCGGAGACGCTCAAACCACATGTGTGTGGGTTCTTTTGATGATTTTCAGAAAACATACAAGCTGAGTTGGCAGAAAATGGGAGGAACTGAGCATATCATTTTGGATGAGGATGAATAGGGTTGGTTGTAAAGCCATGCGGGGCTCAACCCAACAAACATCCCTCTATGGGTGCTGTTGTCATACAAGGAACCAGTCTAGCCTTGACAAACACAACTGAGTAAGACTTTTCAGTAACCACCTCCTTATTTATGCATTCATAAAGCCTCTATAACAGCTATGCAACATTCACAAAGCCTTCATGAATGCATACATGAGTAATAATGTTACCCACAACTCTAACTGGTACATAATGGTTCGCACTGGACTGAAGAGGCTAACAACTAACTAATCCAACTACTGTCAACCTTTCATTGAAACACCTCTGTGTGCTGTGTGCAGAGTGGGGAAGGGGGGGCCGGGGGGAGGAGTCCTACCTTTTTGTTGGAGTTGTGGGCCGTAATGTTGGTCTGGTATGTCCAGCTGGCCTCTTGGTTTTGGTAGGTGACAAGCTCGGCGGTGGTATTGTAGGCAGTGACAAAGCTTTCAGCCCCGTCCGCTGTGGCAGGGTATTCCGCTGGCACCCACTCGGGTGGCAGGACAAGTTGACAGAGTCCCAAGAGTGGCAGTACCAGCACCACCGCTGCCCAAAGCATTCTGGCCCAAGAGTAGTCTCTCCAATAAAGTCAAGGAAATAAAGTGGAGAAGGAAGGAGGAGAAGGTGCCTAAAAATGAACTTGTTGCAGTGAGAGGAGAGTAGAGTAACACCTTCCCTGGTTTTTTCTCATCCCAGTCTCCCTCCTGCTTCTCTTCTCCTACAGCCACTGTCTGTTCCTCGAATGCTGAGCCGCCACAGCCAGCTCCTTTTAAGTAGCTAGCAGTCTAACCCAGCCCACACTTTTCTGCAGCCTTCCCCTTTCCACTTCACAGCACTGCCTGCCGCACACTTACTAACAGTATCTCTTTCTCTTTTTTTCCTCTCCCTTTCCACCCCCCTCTTTTCTTCTTTCCTCTCACGCCCTTCTTTACCTGTCTCTCTCTTTCTTTAATTAACAGTATCTCTTTCTCTTTTTTAACCGCCCCTTTACCTACCAATAGTAATGATTGGAATCGCAGGCACTCGCTCTTTTGCCCAAAGCCAAAGCATGTAGAGGGAGAGAGGGAAGAGAAGGGGGAAGATACAGAGAGAGTGAGAGAGAGAATAAGAGAGTGGGAGAGGAGGTGGGGAGAGAGAAACAGGAAGAGAGAGATACAAAGTGAGAGAATGAGAGGAGGGGAAGATATGAGTAGATGTTAAGGGGGTGAAACAGAGATACAATATGGGAGACAGGGGATTCTATGTACACACTTATAGGGCCCCCTGACTTCCCAGCTCTCTCATCTTATAGCTACTGTATGAGAGCATCAGTGTTATTTCTCTCAAAAGAGAAAAAGATAACAGAGGGGAAGGTTTTTGCTGCTGCTCCATTTTCAGAGTAATATCATCATACTACCTAGCTGTGGGCAAAACAATAATACTGCACAGTACAAGCATTTTCTTCACTACTTAATTGGTTTACAAGGGCATAGTAACAAGTCACTAAATGTTACTCTCAATTGTTTTCATGGGAAGCTGTTTTTGCTTTCTTTGACTGTGGCTAGGATCACACAATCTCCTGTCTCAATCTGTGATTAAATTCGACATGTATTGAGACTCAAAACAGAATTTGGAAGGAAAGCTTGTCATTTTCATCTTATTCAAGGTTTAATACTGGCTTTTTTGTTTCCCTCATCAAAGCCTGTAGATAGAACAATAGCCAGCGATTAAATTGAATGTGTTTTTTTGGTTCTTGAAAAATACCTACTTTAATGAGTAAAAACGGATATAAACTGTGTAGAAATTACAACAGTAACAAAATTACCCTGCTAACAATCACTAAAACGATAAGTGAGACCGTCAGGGAGCATTGAAAACACTACAGGTATGAGTGCTTGGATGAGCGAACAAGGAGCTAGCAATAGTCCAAACTGCACAATGGCTCAGAACTGTATTAGAGGAGGGTACTCTAAAAGCACATTCTCACAGTGATGTTACAACAGCTACTCTACAGCACAACAAAGCTGAGACAGCACAGCAGTCAGGTCCTCAACAAAAATAGAGGATGAGGGAGGAGGAGAGTGTGAAAAGGCAGAGGCAGGGGATTTTCATTCTGTCTTTATCACCATATTCTGGATAGTTGTCTGTCATCCAGACTGTAGTACAGCAAGCTAAACTCTCTGTCACTTGCTGTTGCACGGCAACTGACAATGAGGGGGGAGGGGGCTGGCCAACATGAGAGAACCTAGTTCAGCTTCTCTGGTATGGGGGAAATCAGAGGGAGAAAGAACACATTATTACACAATCAGAATAAAACTGGGGTAGACCTATTCATAGGAAAAATAGCCTAGATCTGGAGTCTGCAAGTGCCCAACATGTGGGAATATTGAAAATGTGCTGGCGTATAGGGACTTGGCATAATCATTGATGTAAGCTATGTCATCCCAATGACATTTTCCATAGAAGACCATTTCCAGAGAATGGGTTTTTGACTGGGTCTCTTCTGTACAGATGACCAATTTTATGGGTTATTCAGAGGTGGTGTGAATCATACCGTTGTGACTATAACTACTGTTCCCTGAAGGAGGGAAATTAGGTACAACACAGCTATGGGGACTTTGTGCTCTAGTGCCCTCTACTGAAGAACATTAGATGAACACCGTGCCTCACTGGAAACCCCACCTTCCACAGGTGATAAACCCGAGGCATGGATTCCTTAAATCTGGTACCGCTCTTCACCGATGCTCAGAAGTGGGCGGGGCGGAGCCAAACAGGTGTTGTGCCTTGTTTCCCTCCTTACAGGAACAAAAATTATAGTCCTCCCAACATACCGGGCACATTCCCAGAACATTAGCTAAGATTCCCATTAAGTTCTACAGTAGTTAGGGATTTATCTCACATTATGATGATAACATTCCAAAAATATTCAAAGAATGTTTTTGATAACAAAATCTTCATACTGTAGTTAATTTTTTTATTAAATATCCTTGGAATCTTCTCCTAACATTCACTAAAATATTGTGAACAACATCTGTAACGACCCCCACAGAACATTCCCCAAAAGTTATCTTTAGGTATCCAGGTAATGTAATAACAAAAATTGTAACCGAAATTGTTTATGTGAAAGTTCCCAGAACATTTGTTAGGTTGCGGCAAATGTTCTCATAACACAAAAATGATCCAGTCATGCTGATGATTATACGACGTTTGTATAAAACATTCCCCCGATGTTTCAAGAACATTCCCGGAAAACATTTTGTCTGTTGTTTAAAAGTTTCCAACTTGTTTCTTTAGGTTGTGGGAACAGTCTGGTGGGAATATTGTGGGGACTTCACAAAAGATATGTTCCCAAAACACAAAATACTGTCCAGTTGTGCACATGATTATACAAGGTTTCTTTTAGTGTGCAAAAAACATTCACCTAATGTGACAAGAATGTTCCCAGAAAACATTTTGTCTGTTCTTTAAAGGTTACCAGAATGTTTCATTAGGTTGTGGGAACAGTCTGGTGGGAACATTGTGGGGATATCACAAAAGATGTGTTCCCAAAACACACAAAAAATAATCAAAATTTCCAAATAAGTCCGTTTATTTTTATTTTTATTTATTTATTTTTAATTTTATCTCCTTTTCTCCCCAATTTTCGTGGTATCCAATCGCTAGTAATTACTATCTTGTCTCATCGCTACAACTCCCGTACGGGCTCGGGAGAGACGAAGGTCGAAAGCCACGCGTCCTCCGAAGCACAACCCAACCAAGCCGCACTGCTTCTTAACACAGCGCGCCTCCAACCCGGAAGCCAGCCGCACCACTGTGTCGGAGGAAACACCGTGCACCTGGCCCCCTTGGTTAGCGCGCACTGCGCCCGGCCCGCCACAGGAGTCGCTGGAGCGCGATGAGACAAGGATATCCCTACCGGCCAAACCCTCCCTAACCCGGACGACGCTAGCCCAATTGTGCATCGCCCCACGGACCTCCCGGTCGCGGCCGGCTGCGACAGAGCCTGGGCGCGAACCCAGAGACTCTGGTGGCGCAGCTAGCACTGCGATGCAGTGCCCTAGACCACTGCGCCACCCGGGAGTAAATAAGTCCGTTTTTACGACGTTCATAGTATATTTGCTTTAGATTTAACATAATATTGTATTGGTGTTCATACATTGTATCTAGTTTTGGAGATTCTCAGAACATTTCTAGAACATTTACAAAATGTTATATTTAAGTTTGACCTAATATTCCCAGCATGCAAATTTGTAGCTCCTTAAGCGTAAGAAAGCAGATTGGAATGCGTCTCCATTATTTCCATCCAGATTTAATGGCAATTTGCATTTGGGGACTGTATTGTAGGCCCACTACAAGGTGACATAGAGACAAATGGCATTTTAATTTCATAGGACATTTGAACAGCATTTAATCATACAAACGTTGGTCAAAACATATACAGCGTAGGTTCAATGGTTGTAAAGATGGGGAGAGGTCTGTCTGTAATAAAGAGATTCTCGGCTTTTTTGACACCGCACTCCACAAAGCAAGTCCTGCTGGCTCTAGTTTTACCTTATGTTGTTTATTGACCAGCCCAGTGTACAGTTGAAGTCGGAAGTTTACAAAGACCTTAGCCAAATACATTTAAACTCAGTTTTTCACAATTCCTGACATTTAATCCGAGTAAAAATTCCCTGTCGTAGGTCAGTTAGGATCACCACTTTATTTGAAGAATTTGAAATGTCAGAATAATAATGGAGAGAATTATTTATTTCAGCTTTTATTTCTTTCATCACATTCCCAGAGGGTCAGAAGTTTACATACACCCAATTAGTATTTAGTAGCATTGCATTTAAATTGTTGAACTTGTGTCAAACGTTTCGGGTAGCCTTCCACAAGCTTCCCACAATAAATTGGGTGAATTTTGGCCCATTCCTCCTGACAGAGCTGGTGTAACTGAGTCAGGTTTGTAGGCCTCCTTGCTCGGACACGCTTTTTCAGTTCTGCCCACACATTTTCTACAGGACTGAGGTCAGGGCATTGTGATGGCCACTCCAATACGTTGACTTTGTTGTCCTTAAGCCATTTTGACACAACTTTGGAGGTACGCTTGGGGTCATTGTCCATTTGGAAGATCCATTTGCGACCAAGTTTTAACTTCCTGACTGATGTCTTGAGATGTTGCTTCAATATATCCACATAATTTTCCTACCTCATGATGCCATCTATTTTGTGAAGTGCACCAGTCCCTCCTGCAGCAAAGCACCCCCACAACATGATGCTGCCACCCTCGTGCTTCACGGTTAGGATGGTGTTCTTTCTACTTTTAAACTCGGACAAAACAGAGATGCTTGTACTAGGTCCCAAGAAACAAAGAGATATTCTGTTAAATCTGACAATTAATCTTGATGGTTGTAAAGTTGTCTCAAATAAAACTGTGAAGGACCTCGGCGTTACTCTGGACCCTGATCTCTCTTTTGACGAACATATCAAGACTGTTTCAAGGACAGCTTTTTTCCATCTACGTAACATTGCAAAAATCAGAAATTTTCTGTCAAAAAATGATGCAGAAAAATTAATCCATGCTTTTGTTACTTCTAGGTTAGACTACTGCAATGCTCTACTTTCCGGCTACCAGGATAAAGCACAAAATAAACTTCAGTTAGTGCTAAATACGGCTGCTAGAATCCTGACTAGAACCAAGAAATTTGATCATATTACTCCAGTGCTAGCTTCCCTACACTGGCTTCCTGTTAACCTGTTGAGGACAGAGGGCGCTGTTTTCACTTTGGGGGAAAATCGTGCCCAATTTAAATGGCCTCGTACTCAATTCTTGCTCGTACAATATGCATATTATTATTACTATTGGATAGAAAACACTCTCTAGTTTCTAAAACCGTTTGAATTATATCTGTGAGTAAAACAGAACTCATTTGGCAGCAAACTTCCTGACCAGGAAGTGGAAAGTCTGAAAACGATGCTCTGTTTTAGGGCCTGCCTATAAATGGGCATGATACGTATTAGTATACATGCACGTCATACACCTTCCACTAGATGTCAAGAGGCAGTGAGAGAAGAAATTGAGTGTTTATCTTGGTCTGAGGTCGAATATAAGCTCTTGGCATGACGTGACCCCAGAATTCCTCTGTCCAGGAAGCGCAGAGGTCACCGGTAATGGCTTCCGAAAAGCAATGTTATATCTCCGGCTTTGATTTTATTTGATAAATGTGATCATATCATCGTAAAGTATGTTTTTTCAATATAGTTTCATCAGATTATTGAAATATTTTCAGGAGTTTAGGCGTCTTGCGTTCTCTGGGTATGGTGAAGATGGAGAGCTACGCGCCACTTGGCTAGTTAGCTTGCTAATTCGAGAGGGAAGAAGGCTGTTTTAAAACCAAACAACGATTGTTCTGGACAAAGGACAACCTTGTACAACATTCTGATGGAAGATCACCAAAAGTAGGACCCATTTTATGATGATATTTCATATATCTGTCGGAATATGTTGACAATTATTTTGCGCCCAGATTTGGGCTCTCTCTCGTTATAACGTAAGCTGGATGTGGTAATGAAGTTATTTTTAGAATTCTAACACGGCGATTTCATTAAGAACTAATGTATCTATCATTTCCTATACAACATGTATTTTTTAGTAATGTTTATGAATAGTTATTTGGTCAGAATATGTGGGTGTCAGAAAAATATCCGGACGTTGTGGGAAAAAGATGCTACTTTAGCACAATGTATAACCACTGATTTCAGCTCTAAATATGCACATTTTCGAACAAAACATAAGTGTATGTATAACCTGATGTTATAGGACTGTCATCTGATGAAGCTTATCAAGGTTAGTCAAAAATTATATATCTTTTGCTGGTTTATTCGCTATGCTAACGTGCCTATTGCTATCGCTAACGTGCCTTGATGAATGAATGCGGTAGTGTGGTAGGCTATTGTAGTAAGCTAATATAATGCTATATTGTGTTTTCGCTGTAAAACACTTTAAAAAAAATCGGAAATATTGGCTGGATTCACAAGATGTTTGTCTTTAATTTGCTGTACACCATCGATTTTTCAGAAATGTTTTATGATGAGTATTTAGGTATTTGACGTTGGTGTCTGTAATTACTCTGGCTGCTTCGGTCCTATTTGTGACGGTAGCTGTGATGGTAGCTGCAATGTAAAACTGATTTATACCTCAAATATGCACCTTTTTCGAACAAAACATAGATTTATTGTATAACATGTTATAAGACTGTCATCTGATGAAGTTGTTTCTTGGTTAGTTTGGTTGGTTCTTGGTTAGTTAGGTTGGCTTTGTGCTTGCTACCTGTGCTGTGAAAAATGTCTGTCCTTGGTGGTGAGCTAACATAAATATATGTGGTGTTTTCGCTGTAAAACATTTTAAAAATCGGACATGTTGACTGGATTCACAAGATGTGTATCTTTCATTTGCTGTATTGGACTTGTTAATGTGTGAAAGTTAAATATTTCAATATTTCGCGCTCTGCCTTTTCAGTGGAATGTGGGAGGAGTTCCGCTAGCGGAACGCCAGAGCCAGACAGGTTAAGGCAAGGGCTGAAGTTTTACTGTTAACCTATAAAGCGTTACATGGGCTTGCTCCTACCTATCTTTCCGAGTTGGTCCTGCCGTACATACCTACACGTACGCTACGGTCACAAGACGCAGGCCTCCTAATTGTCCCTAGAATTTCTAAGCAAACAGCTGGAGGCAGGGCTTTCTCCTATAGATCTCCATTTTTATGGAATAGTCTGCCTACCCATGTGAGAGACGCAGACTCGGTCTCAACCTTTAAGTCTTTACTGAAGACTCATCTCTTCAGTAGGTCATATGATTGAGTGTAGTCTGGCCCAGGAGTGTGAAGGTGAACGGAAAGGCTCTGGAGCAACGAACCGCCCTTGCTGTCTCTGCCTGGCCGGTTCCCCTCTCTCCACTGGGATTCTCTGCCTCTAACCCTATTACAGGGGCTGAGTCACTGGCTTACTGGTCCTCTTTCATGCCGTCCCTAGGAGGGGTGCGTCACTTGAGTGGGTTGAGTTACTGACGTGATCTTCCTGTCTGGGTTGGCGCCCCCCCTTGGTTTGTGCTGTGGTGGAGATCTTTGTGGGCTATACTCGGCCTTGTCTCAGGATGGTAAGTTGGTGGTTGAAGATATCCCTCTAGTGGTGTGGGGGCTGTGCTTTGGCAAAGTGGGTGGGGTTATATCCTTCCTGTTTGGCCCTGTCCGGGGGTATCATCGGATGGGGCCACAGTGTCTCCTGACCCCTCCTGTCTCAGCCTCCAGTATTTATGCTGCAGTAGTTTATGTGTCGGGGGGCTAGGGTCAGTTGGTTATATCTGGAGTACTTCTCCTGTCTTATCCGGTGTCCTTAACTTCTTGCGACTACAGGGGGTGCTGTTCCGAATTAGCATTTTGTCGTCTCCAAATTAAACTGCCTAGTACTCAATTCTTGCTCGTACAATATGCATATTATTAATTCTATTGGAAAGAAAACACTTTCTAGTTTCATACAAAGTTGGAATGATGTCTGTGGGTGACCCAGAACTCTTTCTACAGCGAAATCCATGACAGACAGTGAAAGGTCTGAGAGCGAAGCTCTGGTTTCAGATCAGTTTTTAAGGTCTCTGTCTATCCTATGGAACGACACGAACTGCACCCGCCTTCCCCTGGATGTCAGTAACCAATGAGAAGTGGAATGGGCCTTCTCCGTAGCTCTCAGAGGTTATAAAAGACCAAGGAGTGAGAGTAGCCCCCCTTTCGACGCTCGCCCTTACGCAGGAAGGGACCTCCGGACGCCATTTTCACAGGCTCGGTTATCAACTTGAAATGTATCCGTCTGTAATTTAATTCGATATAGGACTTAGAAACATCATAAGGTAGTTAATTTAAACCGTTTTATAGGAAATTATATCCGTTTAGTGCGATTTTGAGGAATTTCTTTGTTGTGCACTCTGAAACTTTGGACACGTTTTGGGGTCCCGTTCGATCGTTAGTGGATATTTCGAAGGACAGAGGACATCTATCGACCAAAAGACGTTTATAACATAGAAAGGATACATTGCCCAAGAATATGATGGAAGAACAGCTCATAGTAAGCAATATTTAATATGATAAATTGTTGTTCTGTCGAAATATTTTAAACGCATATTTCGCCATTTTGTTTGGTGTAGCTTCACTTGGCGAACCCTGTATTGAAAAGTAAGGATAATTTTACAAATGTAAATCAGCGGTTGCATTAAGAACTAATTTGTCTTTCGATTCCTGTCAACCCTGTATTTTTTAGTCAAGTATATGATTAGCTTTCAATTAAACTAGATCACTCTGATAGATGACGTCAGACATATTGAGGCTTGATTTCCTAGTATTTTTATTGTGTAACCACGGTTTTGTATGGCTAAATATGCACCTTTTCGAACAAACTGTATATGTATGTTGTAAAATGATGTTACAGGAGTGTCATCGGAAGAATTCTGAGAAGGTTAGTGAAAAAATTAATATCTTTTGGCGATGTTGACGTTATAGCGCTCTTTGGCTGGAATCGATGCTCTGGTAACGTTTGCACATGTAGTATGCTAACTTATCGATTTATTGTGTTTTCGCTGAAAAACGCTTAGAAAATCTGAAATATGGTCTGAAATCACAAGAACTGGGTCTTTCCATTGCTATGCTTTGTCTATTTTTATGAAATGTTTTATGATGAGTAAATTGGTCATACACGTTGCTCTATCTAGTAATTCTAGTCGATTTGTGATGGTCGGTGCAATTGTAAACTGTGATTTCTACCTGAAATATGCACTTTTTTCTAACAAAAACTATCCTATACCATGAATATGTTATCAGACTGTCATCTGATGGTTTTTTTTATAGGTTATTGGCTATCAATATCTTAGTTGAGCCGAATTGGTGATAGCACCTGAAGGAGTAAGAAACTGATGGAGTTAGAATAGTGGTGTATTTTGCTAACGTGTTTAGCTAATAGATTTACATATTTTGTCTTCCCTGTAAAACATTTTAAAAATCTGAAATGGTGGCTTTATTCACAAGATCTGTATCTTTCATCTGGTGTCTTGGACTTGTGATTTAATGATATTTAGATGCTACTATCTACTTGTGAAGCTATGCTAGCTATGCTAATCAGTGTGTGGGGGGTGGGGGGTGATCCCGGATACGGGGTTGAGGTTCGGTAAAGGTTAAGTATGCTCTCTCTAATTCTCTCCTCTCTTTCTTTCTCTCTCTCGGAGGACCTGAGCCCTAGGACCATGCGTCAGGACTACCGGGCATGATGACTCCTTGCTGTCCCCAGTCCACCTGGCCTTGCTGCTGTTCCAGTTTCAACTGTTCTGCCTGCGGCTATGTAACCCTGACCTGTCCACCGGACGTGCTACCTGTCCCAGACCTGCTGTTTTCAACTCTCTAGAGACCGCAGGAGCGGTAGAGATACTCTGATCGGCTATGAAAAGCCAACTGACATTTACTCCTGATTATTATTTGACCATGCTGGTCATTTATGAACATTTGAACATCTTGGCCATGTTCTGTTATAATCTCCACCCGGCACAGCCAGAAGAGGACTGGCCACCCCTCATAGCCTGGTTCCTCTCTAGGTTTCTTCCTGGGTTCCTGCCTTTCTAGGGAGTTTTTCCTAGCCGCCGTGCTTCTACACCTGCATTGCTTGCTGTTTGGGGTTTTAGGCTGGGTTTCTGTACAGCACTTCGAGATATTAGCTGATGTACGAAGGGCTATATAAAATAAACTTGATTTGATTTGATCTTCGGCTTGCAAGCCTCCCCCTTTTTCCTCCCAACATAAAGATGGTCATATGCGCCAAACAGTTCTATTTTTGTTTCATCAGACCAGAGGACATTTCTCCAAAAAGTATGATCTTTGTCCCAATGTGCAGTAGCAAACCGTAGTCAGGCTTTTTTATGGCGGTTTTGGAGCAGTGGCTTCTTCCTTGCTATGCGGCCTTTCAGGTTATGTCGATATAGGACTTGTTTTACTGTGGATGTAGATACTTTTGTACCCGTTTCCTCCAGCATCTTTACAAGGTCCTTTGCTGTTGTTCTAGGATTGATTTGCACTTTTCGCACCAAAGTACGTTAATCTCTCGGAGCGTTATGACGGCTGAGTGGTCCCATGGGGTTTATACTTGCGTACTATTGTTTGTACAGATGAACGTGGTACCTTCAGGCATTTGGAAATTGCTCCCAAGAATGAACCAGACTTGTGGAGGTCTACAATTGTTTTTCTGAGGTCTTGGCTGATTTCTTTTGATTTTCCCATGATGTCAAGCAAAGAGACACTGAATTTGAAGGTAGGCCTTGAAATACATCCACAGGTACACCTCCAATTGACTCAAATTATGTCAATTAGCCTATCAGAAGCTTCTAAAGCCATGACATAATTTTCTGGAATTTTCCAAGCTGTTTAAAGGCACAGTCAACTTAGTGTATGTAAACTTCTGACCCACTGGAATTGTGATACAGTGAATTCTAAGTAAAATAATCTGTCTGTAAACAATTGTTGGAAAAATTACTTGTGTCATGCACAAAGTAGATGCCCTTATCGACTTGCCAAAACTCTAGTTTGTTAACAAGAAATTTGTGGAGTGGTTGTAAAACGAGTTTTAATGACTCCAACCTAACTGTATGTAAACTTCCGACTTCAACTGTATGTGAGCGGAGCATAGCGGAGCTGGAGAGGAGCTTGCCCAGTTTGCCTGGAGTGCAAAGCGAGATTCCCAAAGGCTGGAGTATTGGCCTTCTCGCCCGCTCCAATAGCACTCCAGTAGTGCTCACTTCACGAGCTCAGGGCATGCTCGGCCCAGCATGCATTTGTAGTCTACTTGTGTGCTGCTATAGCACCTTGCTTTATTTTTATTTATTTTTTATTGAACCTTTATTTAACTAAGCAAGTCAGTTAAGAACAAACTCTTATTTACAATGACGGCCTACCAAAAGGCCTCCTGCGGGGATTGGGGCTGGGATTAAAAATACAAATAAATAAAATAAAAATATAGGATAAAACACTCACAGCGACAAGAGAGACTACACAACACAAAATAAAGAGAGACCTAAGATGACAACATAGCATGGCAGTAGCACATGACAACACCGCATGGTAGCAACACAACATGACAACAACATGGTAGCAACACAACATGGCGGCAGCACAATATGGTAGCAAAACAAAACAGGGTACAAACATTGTTGGGCACAGACAACAGCAAAAAGTGCAAGAAGGTAGAGACAACAATACATCACGCAAAGCAGCCACAAATGTCAGTAAGAGTGTCCATGAGTCTTTGAATGAAGAGATTAAGATAAAACTGACCAGTTTGAGTGTTTGTTGCAGCTCGTTCCAGCCACTAGCTGCCACGAACTGAAAAGACGAGTGACCCAGGGATGTGTGTGCTTTGGGGACATTTTACAAAATATGACTGGCAGAACGGGTGTTGTATGTGGCGGATGAGGGGTGCAGTAGATATCTCAGACAGGGGGGAGTCATGCCTAAGAGGGTTTTTATAAATAAGCATCAACCAGTGGGTCTTGCGACGGGTATACGGAGATGACCAGTTTACAGAAGAGTATATAGTGCAGTGATGTGTCCTATAAGGAGCATTGGTGGCAAATCTGATGGACGAATGGTAAAGAACATCTAGCCGCTCGAGAGCACCCTTACCTGCCAATCTATAAAATATGTCTCCATAATCTAGCATGGGTAGGATGGTCATCTGAATCAGGGTTAGTTTGGCAGCTGGGGTGAAAGACGAGCGATTACGATAGAGGAAACCAAGTCTATATTTAACTTTAGCCTGCAGTTTTGATATGTGCTGAGAGGACAGTGTACCGTCTAGCCATACTCCCAAGTACTTGTATGAGGTGACTACCTTAAGCTCTAAACCCTCAGAGGTAGTAATCACACCTGTGGGGAGAGGGGCATTCTTCTTACCAAACCACATGATCTTTATTTTGGAGGTATTCAGATCAAAGTTAAGGTCAGAGAAAGTTTGTTGGACACTAAGAAATCTTTGTTGTAGAGCGTTTAACACAATCCGGGGAGGGGCCAGCTGAGTATGTCTGCATCATCTGCATATAAATGGATGAGAAAGCTTCCTACTGCCTGAGCTATGTTGTTGATATGAATTGAGAAGAGCGTGGGGCCTTGGATCGAGCCTTGGGGTACACCCTTGGTGACAGGCAGTGGCCGAGACAGCAGATGTTCTGACTTTATACACTGCAGTCTTTGAGAGAGGTAGTTAGCAAACCAGGCCAAAGACCCCTCAGAGACACCAATACTCCTTAGCCGGCCCAAAAGAATGGAATGGTCTACCGTATCAAAAGCTTTGGCCACATCAATAAAAATAGCAACACAACATTGCTTAGAATCAAGGGCAATGGTGGCATCATTGAGGACCTTTAAGGTTGTAGTGACACATCCATAACCTGAGAGAAAACCAGATAGCATACCAGAGAGAATACTATAGACATCAAGAAAGCCAGTCAGTTGATTATTGACAAGTTTTTCCAACACTTTTGATAAACTGGGCAAAATAGAAATAGGCATTTAACAGGTAGAATCAGCTTGATCTCCCCCTTTAAATAAAGGACTAACCGTGTGGAACGCTTGTCGTCTGGAGGAGAAGAAGAGGACCAAGGTGCAGCGTAGTAAGTGTTCATATTCTTTAATCCAATACGCAACACTAAACAAAACAACAAAACGAACAGTCCTGAAATGTGAAACAAACACTAACACAGGAAACAATCACCCACAACACACAATGGAAAACAGGCTACCTAAATATGGCTCCCAATCAGAGACAACGATAAACAGCTGCTTCTGATTGGGAACCACACCAGGCCAAACACATAGAAAAACAACAACCTAGAAAAAAGAACATAGACTGCCCACTCTAACTCACGCCCTGACCAAACTAAAATAGAGACACAAAAACGGAACTACGGTCAGGACGTGACACCGTGGCTGTCTTTCAAGCAATGGGAACCTTCACAGAGAGGAGAGACAGGTTAAAAAGCTGTATTTTTCTACCTATAGAAAAATAAAAAAACAACTCTGCATTTCTGCCCAGCCTGACAAGAGTAGCCAAAAGGGTGTTGAGCATCCCAAGTGGCTCTGCAAGTGTGGAGAGGATATTCTCTACTGCTGGCCGGCTCTCCAGGCACCATCGCATGAGCTTGAAGCCACTTGTGCTAAAAATGAATTCAAAGGCACCAATGAGTCATTTTTCATTTAATTTGTATTTAGTTCTAAGTCACAGCCTATATGCGCTATTTATAGACTATGATGATTTACTACAATAAAATGCTATTTAAATGCTGGGTGCTTTATGTCCTTACCAGCCTATTTTGTCGCACTTGCAAAAGCTTCACAATGTATTTCTTTGTAGGCTATAGTCTTGAAATAATATAGCCTAAACAATTCATTTTTGTTCCTTCTTAGGCTCCCTGTCTGGCTCCTGGCCTATTTAGAGTGTTTATATGCTGTTTAATATGACATGTAGCCTATTTGAAATGAAGTTACATTCTTCTTACATTCACCTTTTCATGTTTATTCAAATACTGTTCATTCAAATCATAGGGTTTGGTTTCAATACTTCAAAACCAAATGGTAGGTCCAAGGTAGTCACAAAAATAGATGGGTGTTGGTTAAATTGTGATTTTAATGAATGAAGCGAATTTTGAGCTGCATTTTTTCCCCCCTGTGAATGCGGAGTGTTTTTTAGCAGAGCGGTTGGACAGGATGTGGAGCACTGCGCTCCATGAGCGATGCGCGGGTTGATGAGCGGGATTTCCAACCGCTCAATTCCACTCACAATCTCTGGTCCAGTCATATGGTCAAGTGCTGCAAAGAAAGACCTATTTAATCTGCACCTGGTTCAGAACAGAGCAGCACGCCTTGCTCGTCATTGTAATTAGAGAGCTAATATCAATACTATGCATGCCAGTCTCTCTCGTCTGAGAGTTGAGGAGAGACTGACTCATCTCTTCTTTTCTTATAAGAAACATTAACGTGATGGAAATTCCAAATTGTTTGCATAGTCAACTTACACACAGCACTACACACTCTTACCTCACCAGAAATGCCACCAGGGGTCTTTTCACAGTCCCCAGGTCCAGAACAAATTCAAGGAAATGTACGGTATTATACAGAGCCATGAGTGCATGGAACTCCCTTTCATCTTACACACTGTTGGTGATGTATTTATAATTTAACCTCTACTTCCTCAGAAACCCGGGTCCGGGAGCACCCCCACCAGTAAAAAAGCTGACTAGCATAGCCTAGCATAGCGTCACAAGTAAATAGTAGCATCTAAATATCATTAAATCACAAGTCCAAGACACCAGATGAAAGATACACATCTTGGTAATCAAGCCATCATTTCTGATTTTTAAAATGTTTTACAGGGAAGACACAATATGTAAATCTATTAGCTAACCACGTTAGCAAAAGACACCATTTTTCTTACTCCACCATTTTTAACTCCATCAGTAGCTATCACCAATTCGACCAAATAAATATATAAATAGCCACTAACCAAGAAAAAACTTCATCAGATGACAGTCTGATAACATATTTATTGTATAGCATATGTTTTGTTAGAAAAATGTGCATATTTCAGGTATAAATCATAGTTTACCATTGCAGCCACCATTACAACTCTCCCCAAAGCGACTAGAATAACTACAGAGAGCAACGTGTATTACCTAATTACTCATCATAAAACATTTCTTAAAAATACACAGCGTACAGCAATTGAAAGACACAGATCTTGTGAATCCAGACCATATTTCAGATTTTCATAGTGTTTTACAGCGAAAACACAATATAGCGTTATATTAGCTTAGCACAGTAGCAAACCAAACAACAGTATTGATTCCAGCCAAACATAGCGATAACGTATTCACCACCAAAATATATTAATTTTCACTAACCTTCTCAGAATTCTTCAGATGACAGTCCTGTAACATCATATTACACAATGCATATAGAGTTTGTTCGAAAATGTGCATATTTAGCGGCACAAATCGTGCTTATACAATGAGAAAAGTTGCCAAGCTGCCCAGAAAATGTCGGGCGCCATCTTGGAGAGTCACCTAGTCTAATCAATAAATAATCATAAACTTGACTAAAAAATACAGGGTGGACAGCAATTGAAAGACAAATTAGTTCTTAATGCAATCGCTGAATTACATTTTTAAAATTAACCTTACTGCGCAATACAGGGTGCAATACAGGGTGCGATAACGCAATGCTACACGGCAAATAATGGCGTCTTATGCATTTTACTTTTTCAACAGAACAACGAATTATCAGCATAAATAGTTCTTACTATTAGCTGAACTCCCATCAGAATCTTGGGAAAGGTGTCCTTTGTCAAAAAGAATCGTTGATAGGTTGGAGAACGTCGTCTTCAGAGTTGCAATTAGCAGTAAACATTAGCACGAAAGAGAGAAATACCCAAGTTCCTACAGCGCCAAGGAAATAAATACCCGAAAATCGCAATATACTGACATAAACTGATATAATTCGGTTCAAAATAACAAGATTATGATGTCTTTAAAGCCTATATCGAATAAAAACAGAGCCGGATATATATAGGAGCTAAAACCAGAGCTTCTAAAACGACTTGCCAAGACCCTCTCTGCGTCAGCGCGAGGATCCAAAAGGGTGGACACCTCGATTCCAATCAATTTATAGACTTTCTGAACTGCGTAGAAACTCCATTTCAAGTCTCCCTATTCGCTAACAACCAGGGGAAGGCATATGCAGTGCATCTCAACCAATAGAGGACAGGCAAATTAATACACAGGTCTGAGAACAGTTTTGGAAAAATCTGCATTCTGAACTCCACATAGGGAAATTGCTCTAAGTCCAGTTCTGTTTCACTTACAGACATAATTCAAACGGTTTTAGAAACTAGAGAGTGTTTTCTATCCAATAGTAATAATAATATGCATATTGTACGAGCAAGAATTGAGTACGAGGCAGTTTAATTTGGGTAGACCAAGAAAAAAATAGTGCTAACAGTTCCCCTATTGACAAGAAGTTTTAAGGCACACTTAACCAGCATGGCTACCACAGCATTCTGCAGCGATACGCCATCCCATCTTGTTCGCGCTTCGTGGGACTATCATTTGTTTTTCAACAGGACAATGACCCAACACACCTCCAGGCTGTGTAAGGGCTATTTTACCAAGAAGGAGAGTGATGGAGTGCTGCATCAGATCAGACAATCATCCGACCTAAACCCAATTTAGATAGTTTGGGATGAGTTGGACCGCAGAGTGAAGGAAAAGCAGCCAACAAGTGCTCAGCATATGTGGGAACTCATTCAAGCCTGTTGGAAAAGCATTCCAGGTGAAGCTTAATAAATAAACGAACATGGAACAAAACAAGAAACACGGGTAGCGTATAGACATGAAACACTGGAACAGAAACAATAACACCTGAGAAAAGAACCAAGGGGAGTGATACAGATATACAGTAGGGGAGGTAATCAAGAAAGTGATGGAGTCCAGGTGAGTGTCATGAGGCGCAGGTGCGCGTAAAGATGGTGGCGGGTGTGCGTAATGATTAGACAACTGGTGACCATGAGCGCCAGAGAGGAGGAGCGGGAGTAGATATGACAGTTTACTAACGTTAGATAGCGTTACTGTAGCTACACTGTACATCTTGTTAACCATGCTAACATATTACTGTAGCCTAATACACTGATCTTACCTGCTAGATATTCCAATCGATGATGATTATCAATGAAAACAGGAAACAACAAAAAATTGTAGATAAAATTGTAGAAAGATAACATTTTTCCATGGTCCTCTTCTAGCGTTTAAAGGTCCCGCCATAGCTCTATCCTCATTGGTCAATTCTTGGTTACTTCTTGGATGCACTGGCGTCTCGGATTGTTTGGTTGAGTGCAATTCTTGGTTACTTCTTGGTTGCAGATGGCGAAATTATTGGTTGTCGCAACCATTTTCTTTTTTCAGTATATGGCCAAACAGGTATTCCATGCTTCCATTTAAGCTTTTATAGACACAACTAACCCAGGGATATACTGGTAACTGGGTTATTCACCATCACTTCAACCATCCTCTTAACATGCTGCTTACGTCTGGGCCCAAGACTATGAATGCTAATCTAGGATCATCCAGAAGCGGTGCTCCTAGTGGCCGGGGACATAGATGCAGGCAAACTTATATCAGTTTTACTTCATTTCTACCAGCACGTCACAGGTGCAACTAGAGGAGAAAAAAAACTCTGGACCACCTTTACTCCACACACAGAGATGAATACAAAGCTCTCCCTCACCCTCCATTTGGCAAATCTGACCATAATTCTATCCTCTTGATTCCTGTACCACCTCAGTCACCGGCTTCATCAATAAGTGCATCAACGACGTCATCCCCACAGTGAGCGTACGTACATTTCCCAACCAGAAGCCATGGATTACAGGCAACATCCACACCGAGCTAAAGGCTAGAGCTGCCGCTTTCAAAGAGTGGGACACTAATCCGGAAGCTTATAAGAAATCCCGCTATGCCCTCAGACGAATCATCAAACAGGAAAAGTGTCAACACGGGACTAAGATTGAACCTTACTACACCGACTCTGACACTCGTCGGATGTGGCAGGGCTTGAAAACTATTGCGGACCCCAAAGGGAAACCCAGCCGTGAGTTACCCAGCGACACGAGCCTACCAGACAAGCTAAATGCCTTTTATGCTAGTTTTGTGCTGTTCCGGATGACTGTGTGATCACGCTCTCCGTAGCCAATGTGAGCAAGACCTTTAAACAGGTCAACATTCACAATTCGCATTCTGCCCCAACAGATCCACATATGCCAGAATCTCAATCACACTCCAAGCTACCCTTTCCCACCTGGACAAAAAGAACACCTCTGTGAGAATGCTGTTCATCATCCTGGACACTCAGCGTTCAACACCATAGTGCCAACAAAGCTCATCACTAAGCCAAGGACCCTGTGACTAAACACCTCCCTCTGCAACTGGATCCTGGACTTCCTGACTGGCCGCCCCCCATGTGGTAAGGGTAGGCAACAACCCATCTGCCACGCTGATCCTCAACACTGGAGCCCCTCAGGGGTGCATGCTTAATCCCCTCCTGTGCTCCCTGTTCACCCACAACTGCGTGGCCAAGCACAACTCCAACACCATCATTAAGTTTGCTGATGACACAACAGTGGTAGGCCTGATCACCGACAACGATGAGACAGCCTATAGGAAGGAGGTCAGAGACCTGGCAGTGTGGTGCCAGGACAGCAACCTCTCTCTCAATTTGAGCAAGACAAAGGAGCTAATTGTGGACTATAGGAAAAGGAGGGCCAAACAGGCCCCCCATTAACATCGACGGGACTGAAAAGGAGCGGGTCAAGAGTTTCAAGTTATTTGGTGTCCACATCACAAACAAACTATCATAGTCCAAATACACAAATACAGGTGTGAAGAGGGCACAACAGCACCTTTTCCCCCTCAGGAGACTGAAAATATTTGTCATCCCCAGATCCTCAAAAAGTTCTACAGCTGCACCATCGACAGCCTCCTGACCGGTTGTATCATCGCCTGGTATGGCAGCTGCTCGGCATCTGACTGTAAGGTGCTACAGAGGGTAGTGCGTATGGCCTTGTACGTCACTGGGGCCAAGCTTCCTGACATCCAGGACTTATATACTAGGCGGTGTCAGAGGAAGGCCCAAAGAGCTGTCAAAGACTCCAGTCACCCCAAGTCATAGACTGTTCTCTCTGCTACCGCACGGCAAGCTGTACCAGAGCGACCAAAGTCTAGGACCAAAAGGCCCCTTAACAGCTTCTATCCCCAAGCCATATATAGACTGCTGAACAACTAAACTAATCCAATGGTCACCCGGACTATTTACATAGACATTCAGTTTTTACACTGCTGCTACTCGCTCTTTATTATCACTTTACAAATGACATAGACTAACCTGTACCCCCGCACATTGACTTGGTCCTGGTACCCCCTATATATAGCCTCGTTATTGTTATGGAAATTGATTGTGTTACTTTTTGATTGATATAAAAAAAAAGTACTTTAGTTTATTTACTAAATATTTTATTAACTCTATTTCTTGAACTGCATTGTTGGTTAAGGGCTTGTAAGTAAGCATTTCACGGTAAGGTCTACACCTGTTGTATTCGGCGAATGTGACAAATACAATCTGATTTGGTTAAAAAGTATGGCTAAAAAGGCAAAAAAAATCCTGAATTCCTGAATGACCATACTACCATTGCTACAGTGCCTTCAAAAAGTATTCACACCCCTTGACTTTTTCCACATATTTTTATTATATTCAATTTTTTACAAATTAATAAAAAAATGAAAGCTGAAATGTATTGACTCAATAACTATTCAACCCCTTTGTAATGCCAAGCCTAAATAAGTTGCATGGACTCTGTGTGCAATACTAGGGTTTAACGTGATTTTTTGAATGACTACCTCATCTCTGTACCCCACACATTCAGTTATCTGTAAGGTCCCTCAGTTGAGCAGTGAATATCAATCAGTGAATATCAGTTTTTCCAATGCCTTGCAAAAGAAGAGCACCTTTTGGTATTGGTATTGGTATTTCCAATTTTACACTATGAATGGTGTATCAAAACACCCAGTCACTACAAAGATACAGGCGTCCTTCCTAACTCAGTTGCCGGAGAGGTAGGAAACCGCTCAGGGATTTCACCATGAAGCCAATAGTGACTTTAAAATATTTACAGAGTTGAATGAATACAGTGAATGTTCCTGAGTGGCTGAGTTAAAGATTTGAAAAAAAAAACTTCTTGGAAATCTATGACTATGAAGTCCTGAAAATTGAAGTTAAAAGAGGGGATGCTGGCCGGGATGCTGGCCTTCTAGGCAGAGTTGCAAAGAAAAAGCCATATCTCAGACTGGCAAATAAAAATAAAAAGATTAAGATGGGCAAAAGAACACAGACACTGGACAGAGGAACTCTAACTAGAAGACCAGCATCCCGGAGTCGCCTCTTCACTGTTGATGTTGAGACTGGTGTTTTGCGGGGTATTATTTAATGAAGCTGCCAGTTGAAGACTTGTGAGGCGTCTGTTTCTCAAACTAGACACTCTAATGTACTTGTCCTCTTGCTCAGTTGTGCACCGGGGCCTCCCACTCCTCTTTCTATTCTGGTTAGGGCCAGTTTGCGCTGTTCTGTGAAGGGACTAGTACACGGCATTGTACCAGATCTTCAGTTTCTTTGCAATTTCTCGCATGGAATAGCCTTCATTTCTTAGTACAAGAATAGACTGGCAAGTTTTAGAAGAAAGTTATTTCTTTCTAGCCATTTTGAGCCTGTAATCAAACCCACAGATGCTGATGCTCCAGATACTCAACTAGTCTAAAGAAGGCCAGTTTTATTGCTTCTTTTAACAGAACAACAATTTTCAGCTGTGCTAACATAATTGCAAAAGGGTTTTCTAATGATCAATTAGCCTTTTAAAATTATAAACTTGGATTAGCTAACACAACGTGCCATTGGAACACAAGAGTGATGGTTGCTGATAATGGGCCTCTGTACGCTACAATAGTAATTTACAACATTAACAATGTCTACAATGTACTTCTGATCAATTGTATGTTATTTTAATGGACAATTAAAAACAAGGACATTTCAAAGTGACCCCAAACTTCTGAATGGTAGTGCACATGAAAAAGGGCATCAGGTCCATGTGAGAGAATTCACTTAGACTGCAGAAGACCGCAAGCAAATGTTTTTGGTTGTTATGGATGCTTATGCTAGATTGGCAGAAATTGTACACATGCAGAGTACTACTTCAGCTAAAACTGTTGAGGTACTCAGAAATCTACCCCAGGAAGTAGTCACAGATAATTGCCCACTCCTGTGAAATGAAATCATTCTTAAAATTGAACCGTATAAAGCATACCATGTCACCTGCATATCACCCAGCTTCAAATGGGTTAGCTGAAAGGCTAGTACAACATCTTAAGAAGTCGCTAGCTAAGAACAGAGCAATAGGTGGTATGACGTTACTGCATTGTGTTACTAACTTCCTATGGCTACCTAAACACACCACATACTAGTACACGGAAAACGCCAGCAGAGCTGTTCTTAAAGAGACAGGTTCGTACACAACTGTCCCTGGTCAAATCACAGTTCTTGCCGAGTGTATAGGTTGAGGGGGTCACAAATCAACAGTGACAAACTACAGTAGGTCAGATCCTCCTCTGTTGATCAAGAGTACCGAGATGAGATCCTCAGAGCCCTTGTGAGACCATATGCTGACACATGCACATTTGTGGCCTGCTGGAGGTCATTTTGCAGGGCTCTGGCAGTGCTCCTCCTTGCACAAAGGCGGAGGTAGCGGTCCTGCTGCTGGGTTGTTGCCCTCCTATGGCCTCCTCCACGTCTCCTGATGTACTGGCCTGTCTCCTGGTAGCGCCTCCATGCTCTGGACACTACGCTGACAGACACAGCAAACCTTCTTGCCACAGCTCGCATTGATGTGCCATCCTGGATGAGCTGCACTACCTGAGCCACTTGTGTGGGTTGTAGACTCCGTCTCATGCTACCACTAGAGTGAGAGCACCGCCAGCATTCAAAAGTGACCAAAACATCAGCCAGGAAGCATAGGAACTGAGAAGTGGTCTGTGGTCACCACCTGCAGAATCACTCCTTTATTGGGGGTGTCTTGCTAATTGCCTATAATTTCCACCTTTTGTCTATTCCATTTGCACAACAGCATGTGAAATTTATTGTCAATCAGTGTTGCTTCCTAAGTGGACAGTTTGATTTCACAGAAGTGTGATTGACTTGGAGTTACATTGTGTTGTTTAATTGTTCCCTTTATTTTTTTGAGCAGTGTATTTAGTCAGCCACCAATTGTGCAAGTTCTCCCACTTAAAAATATGAGAGAGGCCTGTAATTTTCATCATAGGTACACTTCAACTATGACAGACAAAATGAGAAAAAAAAATCCAGAAAATCACATTGTAGGATTTTTAATGAATTTATTTGCAAATTATGGTGGAAAATAAGTATCAACTGTGGGAGCAATTATTAGGCAATTATTAGGAAATGGAAGACATACAAGACCACTGATAATCTCCCTCGGTCTGGGGCTCCACGCAAGATCCCACCCCGTGGGGTCAAAATGATCACAAGAACGGTGAGCAAAAATCCCAGAACCACACGGGGGGACCTAGTGAATGACCTGCAGAGAGCTGGGACCAAAGTAAAAAAGCCTACCATCAGTAACACACTACGCCGCCAGGGACTCAAATCCTGCAGTGCCAGACATTTCCCCTGCTTAAGCCAGTACATGTCCAGGCCCGTCTGAAGTTTGCTAGAGAGCATTTGGATGATCCAGAAGAAGATTGGGAGAATGTCATATGGTCAGATGAAAGCAAAATAGAACTTTTTGGTAAAAACTCAACTCGTCGTGTTTGGAGGACAAAGAATGCTGAGTTGCATCCAAAGAACACCATACCTACTGTGATGCTTTGGGGCTGTTTTTCTGCAAAGGGACCAGGACGACTGATCCGTGTAAAGGACAGAATGAATGGGGCCATGTATCGTGAGATTATGAGTGAAAACCTCCTTCCATCAGCAAGGGCATTGAAGATGAAACGTGGCTGGGTCTTTCAGCATGACAATGATCCCAAACACACCGCCCGGGCAACGAAGGAGTGGCTTCGTAAGAAGCATTTCAAGGTCCTGGAGTGGCCTAGCCAGTCTCCAGATCTCAACCCCATAGAAAATCTTTGGAGGTAGTTGAAAGTCCGTGTTGCCCAGCAACAGCCCCAAAACATCACTGCTCTAGAGGAGATCTGCATGGAGGAATGGGCCAAAATACCAGCAACAGTGTGTGAAAACCTTGTGGAGACTTACAGAAAACGTTTGACCTCTGTCATTGCCAACAAAGGGTATATAACAAAGTATTGAGATATACTTTTGTTATTGACCAAATACTTATTTTCCACCATAATTTGCAAATAAATTCATTAAAAATCCTACAATGTGATTTTCTGGATTTTTTTTTCTCATTTTGTCTGTCATAGTTGAAGTGTACCTATGATGAAAATTACAGGCCTCTCTCATCTTTTTAAGTGGGAGAACTTGCACAATTGGTGGCTGACTAAATACTTTTTTCCCCCACTGTATATAGGTATAGGTATAGATGTTACCGCTGAACTAGAAGGTTTTGAGACTAAAACGTAATTTTTTTTTCAGATGAAATGTTTTATTACCAAGGACCATTTTTCTGATTTTGAATTTGAATTGTCATTTGCCCGACAGTATAATGCGGATCTTCAGTGCTACGGATTAAACATATTAAGTATGTTTTTGTAACAGCCGGCGTCGGAATGAGACCAAAGCGCAACGTGGAAAGTGTTCATGATTTAACGTTCAAAAAACACTCAAACAAAATGACAAAAGATGAAAATGAAAGCGCACAGTTCTATCAGGAAAAACCACTAAACAGAAAACAACATCCCACAAAACCCAAACGGAAAACGACAACTTATATATGATCCCCAATCAGAGACAACGATAGACAGCTAGCTGCCTCTGATTGGGAACCACACTAACATAGAAATAAGGAAACTAGAATGCCCACCCTAGTCACACCCTGACCTACCCAAAATAGAGAATTAAATTAAATTAAATTATTTACAAACACTATATATTTCACGTAATAAATCTGAATATCCTGGAATAACTGTTGGCTCTCTGGCTGACTGTGACTGTTAGTAACTTGTCATTGTCAAACAATTAATTTACTTAAATGTGCAATATGCAGAAATCGCTCTGCCATTTCCTGGTTGCAAAAATTCTAATAGTTTGCCTAATTTCAGTTTGTGACAAAACAAGCAGTGATTGTGTAGAGAATCATTGTATCATCTAAACCACTGTGAAATATATTTTCCATGACCCCCCAAAATATTTTATTTTCAGCTGTTTGAAGCTGGTGTCCAAAACTGAAAATAAAAGGTGCAAAACGAAACTTAATAACGGAAAGTATTGAAATAGCGCACATAGAACAGATCTACCACTTCTTAGACTTGCTATTAATGAGAATGACAGATCTATAACTCAGATTTCTATGTGAATTAGATCGGGTCGCCCAAAATGTTACGTATTGCAGATTTAAATAAACTATAGAAACTATTAAACGATGACAGGTGTTTTAGTTACCTTGACAAACCGTCTCGAACGTCCACTCCACTGAGGTTGCAGAACATGCAACCCCTGGAGATAGTGAATGTTTGAACAAGTAATGGTACAGAAGTGTGGGAGATTCCTCAGGTGATTGGATGAGTCACCACAGTAAACAGACTGGATGGAGAGGGATTCCGAATAAGAAGCTTTAATTAACTCATTCACCTGGCAACGATAGACAACTGTTGTCAATAAACTGTCTGTCACTTCCTGTTTTAATAAAGCTTCAAAAACATTGCTTATTTCACACAATTCAAGTGTGTATGAAAGCACAAAGATTAGCTTGACAGAATACAATATACACTACATGCTTTGAGAAAGTAATTTTATTTTGAGATGTTTCATTTTCACAAACATAAAAAATAACATAACAATTGGATAATACTGCTAGGAAACATAATTTCGAAACTTGGAGAGAACCTACGTTTTCATATTTTCCCATAAAAGACTTGACAAAAGGAAGATTTCAACAACCTAAATGACTTCACTAATCAAGAACAGAATCACTTTCTTTCACTTGTGGTAACTCAAATCTGCTCATATTAGTCGAGTGAATGAGGTCAATAGGGAACGATAGCATTGAAACGATTGTTCCTATGTTGCGCCTCGAACAATGAATGATTACTAATGCAGTTTCAGATTGAGATCATGTGTCCTTGAGTGGGCCAAGTTTACACCTAAGCCGTGGCATGCCATTTACATGTAAGAATGTACCCACTAGGCACACACTGGTTGGTTCAATGTTTCCACGTCATTTCAAGAAAATTAAGTTGAACCAACGTGGCATAGACATTGAATTGACGTCTGTGCCCGGTGGGTAGTTACTCCCCTTTCCGCTGCTGTGAGATACCTACTGTAGATCTAGCTTGAGGTACAACTCCCAACCACAGATCTAGGATCAGATTAAACTACCCTCAAACTTCACCTTAACCATTAGGTGGACAAATTATCTGACCCTGTGTCAGTAGTTAGGGAAGACTTTTATCCGTAAATCTGCTGTCTCAATATCCCAGTGTTCTCTAACAAATGTATATGACGATTTACAGTTCAAGGTGATGGCGTTGTTCAAAGTCTGTGAAAAGCCTGATAACGTAAGCACCTCGGACTACTCTACACCTGGCGAATTGATTCTTATCATTCGGCCAAGGTCTTTGAATCCAAAACCTTGTCCTATTCACCACTTAACTGTTGCCTCCCCTCTCCATCCTGATAACAAGGTATGTTGATGACTGTCTGATTGTACTTGCTCATTGCCATAACCAGAGGTTACCCTATCTTTTACAGGCCTTTGCTCCATACTTTTTTTTATTGCAAATTAACTTTTGTAACACATTTTGGTTCATTTGTGACCATAAAGTACAGATGTGATTGATGCGAAAAGATAAAGTAAGACAAAAGCAGACACATTTGTTTAGATCAATTGATGTGCTTGTTTCAATCACGTTACGTAAACTTAGATCTAGGGCAGGATCAAATATTAGGTTTCTAGTTCAACCTCAAGCAGGTTTTGACTTAACAACCTCAATCAGGGTTACTATAGGTCAATGTCACATGACGACATTGGTCTGAAGATGCTCTTTCTGTCTGGTCAGAGTAGCTGGAGGATCTCAGCAAGGATACACATCATCACAGATATCTCATCTGCGCTTACTTTCAACTCCAGGTGTGCGCACGCACGCACGCACACACGCACGCACACGGTCTCCATACTGCTTCTGAAGTGTTTGGGCTCTTGATGCGTCTTTGGGGAATAGCAGAAGATGACTAGGTTACTCACTGAGGGAGGATCTTAGTTGACCTCACTGCTCACTGGGCTTTGGTCTTGATGGTCTCCTTCTACATACGGATGAGACACAAGGTGTGATATAATTGGAGCATGCCGCGTGATGGAGTAGTCCGGTGAGCATGTGCATCATTCAGAAAACAAGGGCTGAACTTTGTGGTAACCTGTTCATACAGTACAACACATTAATGCTCTCAGCTCAATGTCACATGTAAAATACAGTGGAAGCATGTCTCAAGCAATATTTGTGTCAGATGATATTCTGCTTTAAGAATGTAAGTTATTCCTTCTCTCTCCAACCTACCCTAAGTGGAAAACCTCCACATCCCAAGCTGATCAACAATAACAAGTTCCATTTGACTAAACGGTGGGAAAAGGAAACCTTGAGGTCTTGAGCGATCAGTGCTGTAAATGTGAGGCTGATAAACCATCAGACATGGATCTCAGGTCAATGTTACCTGGGAACAAAAAAGTTTCCTGGGACTATAGCGTCAGTCAGCGAGCTCACCATGAGTCGTTAATCATGGAACATACACCCCCGCCCTTCTTCAGGTGCACAATTGAGAGCAACCTGTCGGGCTGTATCACCGCCTGGTACGGCAACAGCACCGCCCACAACCGCAGGGCTCACCAGAGGGTGGTGCGGTCTGCACAACGCATCACCGGGGGCAAACTACCTGCCTTCCAGGACACCTACGGCAACCTATGTCACAGGAAGGCCAAAAAAGATAATCAAGCACAATAACTACCTGTTCACCCCGCTTCCATCCAGAAGGTGAGGTCAGTACAGGTGCATCAAAGCTGGGACAGCGATTGAAAAACAGCTTCTATCTCAAGGCCATCAGATTGTTAAACAGCCACCACTAGCACAGAGAGGTGGCTGCCTACCTACAGACTTGATATCATTTGGCCACTTTAATAAATGGAACACTAGTCACTTTAATAATGCCACTTTAAGAATGTGTACATATCTCACATTACTCATCTCATATGTATATACTGTATACTGTATCCTTCACTATCTATTCTTTCCTATCTAATGCATCTTAGCCACTCTGTCACTGCTCATCCATATATTTTATACTTATATATTCTCATCCCTTTCCTTTACTAGATTGTGTGTATTAGGTTTTGTTGGGGAATTTTTTAGATATTAGGTTTTGTTGTGGAATTGTTAAATATGACCTGTTAGATACTGTTGCACTGTCGGATCTAGAAGCATAAACATTTTGCTACACTAGCAATAACATCTGCTAACCATGTGTATGTGACTAATAAATTTGATTTAGTATCTGTCTATTACTGTCTATGCAAGGCAACCCCAGTCAACCCTTCCTCCAGATTCTAGTACTATAATTAAATTGAGAAGCTGCAATGGAACTCTGTGAAGTGTGGCGAACCCAAGATATCCCTGAGCATCCAATCACCACAGATAAAAGAGGCATATACTATAGGGTGTGTGTGTGTGTGTGTGTGTGTGTGTGTGTGTGTGTGTGTGTGTGTGTGTGTGTGTGTGTGTGTGTGTGTGTGTGTGTGTGTGTGTGTGTGTGTGTGTGTGTGTGTGTGTGTGTGTGTGTGTGTGTGTGGTTGGCAAATACGAACCATATCACACAATGACATGACACACTTGCAACTGTGTTTCCCAACCCTGGTCCTTGAGTACCCCCCCAACAGTACACATTTATATTGTAACCCTGGACAAGCACACCTGATTCAACTTGTCAGCTAATCATCAAGCCTTCAATGAGTTGAATGAGGTGTGTATGTCAAGAGCTACAACGAAACTGCATACTGTTGGGGGTACTCGAGGACCAGGGTTGGGAAACACTGACATACAACGTTTACACTCCGTTCTGCCAACGACATCTTAGAAAACATCCAAATACAGTACCATCAGTGTCTTTCGAAATGTTATAGTATAGTAGTATAACTTCAATACTGATACTGTGATAAATTCCTTACCAAACGTTTCAGGCTCCCCTGCCCTCATAAGAATAACAAAACTGATATATAAACAGTTGTGATTCCCATCAAATGAGGTCATTTGTATCAAATGGCTAGATGAACATGTGAGTTCCACACTGTGCCTCTGTTACAACAACAAGCCTATAAAACAGCACTTACAGCAGTGCACCATACTGTTAGTGCTGAGGTGGATATTTTGAAGGGTTTGGTTTCTCCATGGGGGGGGGGGGGGAAATGAGTAAATAATATGCTTTCTATCGTGAGAAAGTTTCATCTCTTGAGAATATTCTGTGATGCACATTGTTTGCATTTAAGGTTAAGCCTATAATGAGTATAGACAGTGTGTAGTATTTTACCCTAGCCTCTTGGCTACAGAAGAAGCACATGCACGGGGATACTTTTATGAAACGAATTCGGGAGAAAAATCATTGGTTACGGTTTATCGGTTATGGCGTTACTCAACATAGCAACGTCTGGGTATTATTCCACTTAACTCTTGCCTCGATATAAGCCTCGTGATTTTTTCCCAAATCAAATGTGAAACCGCACCTTATTCACAAGCCAAAAAAAGTTACTTTCCATAACACACGGAACTACTGTATGCAATCTTTCGTAAACATAACAGCTAGAGAATGCTTCATAGCAGAGTAATCATAATTATGCATTCTCTATGCTACATCAGTGTGGTCTCTCCTATAGTATACGAGTGCAGTCTCCACAGGGCATGATGAGTGTGGACTGTCCTCGGCATAACAACAAGGGCTTGGTATTAAAATGATGAATCATTCATCACAACATTAATTCTTATAAATGTATAATTTCAGTGCATGAGTTATTATAGATGTAGCTAGTGTTATTGTGTTGTAAAAAGCTACTCGCTCTGTAGGTATTCATTACCAGGCGTATTAAATTGAGCAGAACAACAAACACTAGCGATGAAATAAGGGACGTGAATACATGTCAGACTAGAGGGAACGGTTAGTGCTGCACAAGAACACTTTATTAGGAAGAAAACAGAGGAGTTTTCTTCTTCAAATGAATGAATCCTCAGGGAGATACTGCACAGTATGCAGCAAAGTATACTTTTCCTGCTTAATGTTGAATAAGGTAAGGACCCTTACACTTATGTTAATCTTTCTATCTACCTCTCAATAGATTGTCAGAGAGGAACTAAAGCATATGAAAGGTCGTACGCGACCCAATTGTAATGATCTTTGAACAAATGTAGGAGACTTCATTATTACTGTGCGCAGATTTTCTCAGCTACAATACGTTTCAATGAGCTAAACAATTCCAATTGAATCTATAGTCCATTCCATTAGCCCCTAGATGTACTGTACATGAAGGAATACACATTCAAGCACCATCTGTTTGGCAGAAAAGACACTTAAATCAATAATGTTTGTGACGGCGTGATAGTCAGAAATAAATAAATAATAATCAAATGCTCTATTCCAAAAAGAAAAACCATTTCAGGTGACCTTTGACCTCTAACTGCTCTGGATTCTGAATGGCCTGAATAGCCTGTGTGGAACAAGGCAGTATAAGCAGCACAAGAACGCACATAAAGATATAAAAATTGCATAGCAGTAGTCCTTATCAGAGGCTAACAGGACACAAAGATCATGTTTACTAGGTAATATGAGCCATAAAATATGATTAACCATGGCTGAAGACAGAATTACACAATCCCATAGTAATTTTCAGTCATAAAACAAAAGGTAGATCAACCGTGGGTAAGTCAATGAGACACGAGGTTACCTTCAAAGGTCATGTAAGATACTGTAGCTACCCCTATACAATATCTGACAGTGAAAGAACTCTAGATAGCCTGACTGAAGCTTGTTTGACTGTTTTATATATGAACATTTATTTTGATGGAATATAAAATTGACCCAGGCACAAAAGACAGCCGGTAATTTTATCTTCATATTGAACTAAACTAACTGTATAACACAAGGGCACTAAGAAGTTGTATTTTCGTAAGGCCTAGGAGGTTTATGTTATTTTCTCTTTGCTTTTTAAATTGAGGCTAATAACTTCAAGGGACAGATACTCCCTTCCCCTAAGTATAGGAGAATGTGCATTATGTTAGGTTGTGGGTAACGACCCCCATGTACAATCATACTTTTTTGGCCAAGACTTGTAATTGTATGAGTGTTGCGATTTATTTTCATTAGTTTTGTGAGGCTACAAAATACATTTTTCTGATATGAAAGGCCTTGGAGTGAGATTAATATTATTAGTATTTATTTATGTTATATGGGGATAGCTACCCCCTTTCCTTTGGATAATGTATATAACGCTGTTTGTGTCTCCTCCTGCGCTGTCCCCCTGCTGAGTCAAAGAGTGTGCCCCACATAGCACGGTTAGATCTATGACAGTCTTTTGGCCAGTTAAACTGACACTTTTTCATTTCATATGTCAATTATTAGACAAAAGGTATCTTGTTGTCCGAGACGTATAACTGTATTATTATATCATTTTAATTGTATCATTTTTTTGTGTAGGCGTTGCCAAGTGCAACATGGACTCACGCTCTGAGCAACTCTAGGGGTCCAAGCTCCTCTAGGGAGACAGGTTGGGATAGGGATTAGGGACTTTTTGGGGGTAATTGTATTTTGTTGAATTGTTTTTGTGGGAGGGGTGTTGGAGGACAACTGGAGGACGACTTAGAGTTAGTATGGATCAGTGGCAATTTTAGCATGTAAATCTTGGTGGAGCAAACTCCAAAAACTATTTTTAGATGCATGCCAGAAAAGCCACTACACAACACTAAACAATGCATTAATTGCACTATAACGGTGACAAACGGTGCCCAGGGTTAAGTTGGATAACTGTTAGGGCCTACATAAAGCTGTCCCAACAGCAGAGATTTCTCTTCAGCACCATTGAGTAAATCCTTACCACCACTACACCTGGTAATCAGCGGAGCCTTGTCTGGCAGCAAAATAGTTCATTCAGCCTCCCTTACTGCCTTTAAAACAAACATAGCTGATATGGCTGACTTGCTTAAACAAATGTGGTTTCTAATGACACTTTAGATGTACAAACTATGGCATCAGGGGACGACAAGCGATAAGAGGCAATCCGTAATTTCGATTAAGACATTAATGAGCGAGCTAGGATGGACGTACATTAGTCAATATAACTATTTGTTCAGGACTCTGGAAATTTACAGCAACAGAAATCAGAACATGGGCCACTCTTACAGTATTTTCCCTGTACACCAAGTCAGAACCGTAGCCTAAATTATGAGGGGAAAGGGACCAAATTATTAGGGTGAGGCACATGGGGTACTAATAGCTTACTACACAACATACACTTTGTATTGTTTTCTTAGCTACAGTATACATATCTCCCTGGCATATTACAACATTTATGCAACAGCACGCAAGACATTTTTGGACTCACCTTTTTGTTCTGTGCTCACTTGAACAGGAAGGTGGCGGAGTGGTCCTTCTTGTGGGCAAATTTTGTCATCAAAGTCTGGCATTCTCTGGATTGATGGTACTTTCAAGACAAATGGGAACTCCCCCCTCCCCCCAAAAAACAAAACATGGTCGAATCATGATGTCAGTGATCTTCAGATCAGAGCTCTAGAAACAGGCCAGAGTCCCCGACTTGGAATTCCGAGTTGGATGACCGTACAAAACGTATTTTCCCAGCCAGATCTCATTTTTGCAAATGCCAAGCATGTGTAAAGCTGTTTTTTTATTTTTTTATTTCACCTTTACTTAATCAGGTAGGCTAGTTGAGAACAAGTTCTCATTTGCAACTGCGACCTGGCCAAGATATAGCAAAGCAGTGTGACACAGACAACAACACAGAGTTACACATGGAGTAAACAATAAACAAGCCAATAACACAATAAACAAGTCAATGACACAGTAAAAAAAAGAAAGTCTATATACAGTGTGTGCAAAAGGCATGAGGAGTGAATAATTACAATTTAGCAGATTAACACTGGAGTGATAAATGAGCAGATGATGATGTGCAAGTAGAGATACTGGTGTGCAAAAGAGCAGAAAAGTAAATAAAATAAAAACAGTATGGGGATGAGGTAGGTAGATTGGGTGGGCTATTTACAGATGGACTATGTACAGCTGCAGCGATCGGTTAGCTGCTCAGATAGTTGATGTTTAAAGTTGGTGAGGGAAATAAAAGTCTCCAACTTCAGCGATTTTGTCACGACTTCTACCGAAGTCGAAGCCTCTCCTTGTTTCGGGCGGTGCTCGGCGCTCGACGTCACCGGTCTTCTAGCCAATCATTGATCCATTTTTCATTTTCCATTGGTCTTGTCTTCCTACACACCTGGTTTCAATCCCATTCATTACCTGTTGTGTATTTAACCCTCTGTTTCCCCTCATGTCTTTGTCAGAGATTGTTTGTTATTCAGATTTCGTGTTGTTTGTATTGGTGTGCGACGGGTCCTCGTACCCACTTTGTTATATTTTTATTCATAGTTTTGGAGTTATGTTTTGTTTACAGTCATTAAACAACTCCATTTCATTAAGTTTGATTCTCCTGCGCCTGACTTCCCTGCCATCTATACACACGACTGACAGATTTTTGCAATTCGTTCCAGTCACTGGCAGCAGAGAACTGGAAGGAAAGGCGGCCAAATGAGGTGTTGGCTTTGGGGATGATCAGTGAGATATACCTGCTGGAACGTGTGCTACGGGTGGGCGTTATCGTGACCAGTGAACTGAGATAAGGCAGAGTTTTACCTAGCATAGACTTATAGATGACCTGGAGCCAGTGGGTCTGGTGAGGAGTATGTAGCGAGGGCCAGCCGACTAGAGCATACAGGTCGCAGTGGTGGGTGGCATAAGGTGATTTGGTAACAAAACTGATGACACTGTGATAGACTGCATCCAGTTTGCTGAGTAGAGTGTTGGAAGCTATTTTGTAGATGACATTGCCGAAGTCGAGGATTGGTAGGATAGTCAGTTTTACTAGGGTAAGTTTGGCGGCATGAGTGAAGGAGGCTTTGTTGCGAAATAGAAAGCCAATTCTAGATTTGATTTTGGATTGGAGATGTTTAATATGAGTCTGGAAGGAGAGTTTACAGTCTAGCCAGACACCTAGGTATTTATAGTTGTCCACATATTCTAGGTCGGAACCGTCCAGAGTGGTGATGCTAGTCGGGCGGGCGGGTGCGGGCAGCGAACGGTTGAAAAGCATGCATTTGGTTTTACTAGCGTTTAAGAGCAGTTGGAGGCCACGGAATGAGTGTTGTATGGCATTGAAGCTCGTTTGGAGGTTAGTTAGCACAGTGTCCAAGGAAGGGGCAGAAGTATACAGAATGGTGTCGTCTGCGTAGAGGTGGATCAGGGAATCGCCCGCAGCAAGAGCGACATCAGTGATATATACAGAGAAAAGAGTCGGCCCGAGAATTGAACCCTGTGGTACCCCCATAGAGACTGCCAGAGGTCCGGACAACATGCCCTCCGATTTGAGACACTGAACTCTGTCTGCAAAGTTGTTGGTGAACCAGGCGAGGCTGTCATTTGAAAAACGAAGGCTATTGAGTCTACCGATGAGAATACGGTGATTGACAGAGTCGAAAGCCTTGGCCAGGTCGATGAAGACGGCTGCACAGTACTGTCTTTTATCGATGGCGGTTATGATATCGTTTAGTACCTTGAGCGTGGCTGAGGTGCACCCGTGACCGGCTCGGAAGCCGGATTGCACAGCGGAGAAGGTACGGTGGGATTCGAAATGGTCAATGATCTGTTTATTAACTTGGCTTTCGAAGACTTTAGATAGGCAGGGCAGGATGGATTGGGTCTAGGGTGTCACCCCCTTTGAGGAGGGGGAAGACCGCGGCAGCTTTCCAATCTTTAGGAATCTCAGACGATACGAAAGAGAGGTTGAACAGGCTGGTAATAGGGGTTGCAACAATGGCGGCAGATAGTTTTAGAAAGAGAGGGTCCAGATTGTCTAGCCCAGCTGATTTGTACGGGTCCAGGTTTTGGTTTTCTTTCAAAACATCTGCTGTCTGGATTTGGGTGAAGGAGAAGCTGGGGAGGCTTGGGCGAGTAGCTGCGGGGGAGGCGGAGCTGTTGGCTAGGGTTGGAGTAGCCAGGAGGAAGGCATGGCCAGCCGTTGAGAAATGCTTATTGAAATTTTCGATTATCGTGGATTTATCAGTGGTGACCGTGTTACCTAGCCTCAGTCCAGTGGGCAGCTGGGAGGAGGTGTTCTTATTCTCCATGGACTTTACAGTGTCCCAAAACTTTTTGGAGTTAGAGCTACAGGATGCAAATTTCTGCTTGAAAAAGCTAGCCTTTGCTTTCCTGACTGACTGTGTGTATTGGATCCTGACTTACATGAACAGTTGCATATCGTGGGGACTATTCAATGCTATTGTAGTCCGCCACAGAATGTTTTTGTGCTGGTCAAGGGCAGTCAGGTCTGGAGTGAACCAAGGGCTATATCTGTTCTTAGTTCTGCATTTTTTGAACGGGGCATGCTTATCTAAGATGGTGAGGAAGTTACTTTTAAAGAATGACCAGGCATCCTCGACTGACGGGATGAGGTCAATATCCTTCCAGGATACCCGGGCCAGGTCGATTAGAAAGGCCTGCTCGCAGAAGTGTTTTAGGGAGCGTTTGACAGTGATGAGGGGTGGTCGTTTGACCGCGGACCCATAGCGGATACAGTAAATGAGGCAGTGATCGCTGAGATCTTGATTGAAAACAGCGGAGGTGTATTTGGAAGGCAAGTTGGTCAGGATAATGTCTATGAGGGTGCCCATGTTTACGGATTTAGGGTTGTACCTGGTGGGTTCCTTAATGATTTGTGTGAGATTGAGGGCATCTAGCTTAGATTGTAGGACTGCCGGGGTGTTAAGCATATCCCAGTTTAGGTCCAGGGCACAGGGCACAGCTGGGAGCGGAGGGGGGTCGATAGCAGGCGGCAACAGTGCGAGACTTATTTCTGGAGAGGTTAATTTTTAAAATGAGAAGTTCAAACTCTTTGGGTATAGACCTGGAAAGTATGACAGAACTTTGCAGGCTATCTCTGCAGTAGATTGCAACTCCTCCCCCTTTGGCAGTTCTATCTTGACGGAAAATGTTGTAGCTGGGTATGGAAATCTCCAAATTGTTGGTGGCCTTCCTAAGCCAGGATTCAGACACGGCAAGGACATCAGGGTTGGCGGAGTGTGCTAAAGCAGTGAGTAAAGCAAACTTAGGGAGGAGGCTTCTGACGTTGACATGCATGAAACCAAGGCTTTTTCTATCACAGAAGTCAACAAATGAGAGTGCCTGGGGACACGCAGGGCCTGGGTTTACCTCCACATCACCCGATGAACAGAGGAGGAGTAGGATGAGGGTACGGCTAAAGGTTATCAAAACTGGTCGCCTAGAGCGTTGGGGACAAAGAATAAAAGGAGCAGATTTCTGGGCGTGGTAGAATAGATTCAGGGCATAATGTGCAGACAGGGGTATGATGGGGTGCGGGTACAGTGGAGGTAAGCCCAGGCACTGAGTGATGATAAGAGAGGTTGTATCTCTGGATAAGCTGGTTATAATGGGGGAGGTCACCGCATGAGTGGGAGGTGGGACAAAGGAGGTATCAGAGGTAAAATGAGTGGAACTAGGGGCTCCATTGTGAACTAAAACAATGATAACTAACCTAAACAACAGTATACAAGGCATATTGACATATGAGAGAGACATACAGCGAGGCATAAAGTAATCACAGGTGTTGATTGGGAGAACTAACTAAGACAACAACGGGTGAGAAAACAACAGCTAATCAGCTAACACAACAACAGGTAAAATGGCGATGAATGGGCAGAGAAGGTCGGTTAACTACACACAGAGCCTGAGTTCGCGGCTGGGGCCGACAGATAAACAAAAACAAAAAATAAACAGAATGGAGTACCGTGATTAATGGACAGTCCAGCGAGCATCAGCTATGTAGCCAAGTGATCATAGGGTCCAGGGGGCAGCAATAGAAGGAACAGGGAAGCCGTGGAGTAGTCGTTACTACGCTAGCACGTGGGCGACGCAGCGTTTAAAGTTAGTAGCCCGGGGCTAGTAGAAGCGTCTGCTCCGACGTCCGACGGAGTCCGGTTGAAGGCACAGCGGATGGAGTATTCGTCGGCAGACCAGTCGTGGTGGTGCGGCGGGGCGCCGTGTCGACTAAGGATCCAAGCCAGATGGCGAAAGAGGTATTGTAGTTGTAGTAATTTACAGACAGTTAGCAGGCCGATGCTAACACGCTAACAGTTAGTAGGCCGGGGCTAAACAAGCTAGCAGTTAGCAGACCAGGTTAGCAAGCAAGCAGTTAGCAGGGGCTAGCAGTTAGCAGACCGGGGCAGGCAAGCTAGCAGTTAGTAGACCGGGGCTAGCAAGTTAGCCTTTGGGGGACGTCACGATGGGGGTAAGTCTGTTTTTGCCTCTTCGTGCGGTGACGTCGATAGACCAGTCGTGGAGTTAGTAGGGTTCCAAGTAGCTCTAGGTAGCTAGCAGGCCTAGCAGGTTAGCAGAATGGGCCTTCAGCCGGCGTCGCGCCTGAGGGGCCTGTTGGAATCCTCGGGCAGATTATGTCGGTATTCCAGTCGTAAAGGATCGGTGGGGTTCCTTTGTCAAGGCAAAGGGTGGCTACTTTGCAATGTTCTGTGAAGGGAGTAGTACACAGCATTGTACGAGATCTTCAATTTCTTGGCAATTTCTTGAATGGAATAGCCTTCATTTCTCAGAACAAGAATAGACTGACGAGTTTCAGAATAAAATAATTTGTTTCTGGCCATTTTGAGCCGAACCCACAAATGCTAACGCTCCAGATACTAAACTAGTCTAAAGGCCAGTTTTATTGCTTCTTCAAACAGAACAACAGTTTTTAGCTGTGCTAACATAATTGCAAAAGGGTTTTCTAATGATCAATTAGCCTTTTAAAATTATAAACTTGGATTAGCTAACAAAACGTGCCATTGGAACACAGGAATGATGGTTGCTGATAATGGGTCTCTGTATGCCTAAGTAGATATTCCACAAAAAATCTGCCGTTTCCAGCTACAATAGTCATTTACAACATTAACAATGTCTATACAATGTCTAACAATTTTATGCTATTTTAATGGACAAAAAATGTGCTTTTCTTTCAAAAACAAGGACATTTCTAAGTGACCCCAAACTTTTGAATGGTAGTGTGTATATATATTTTTTGATACTGTAGCTACCCCTATACAATATCTGACAGCGAAAGTACTCTATAGAAAGACCCAGAGGAGAACCAATCAGTAAAAAAGGACATCCCTTTCATTATCGATGCACTGTGCCGACAACATCTAAATAGCCTTTCCAGACTCTGAAGTCAGGAGGACTTTGAGTTAGGTGTTAAAGGCAGGCCACTCTATAGAGATAATAGGGCTGCTTTTACACAGGCAGCCTAATTCCGATTGCAGCCAAAAGGATCGGATAGAGAAATAAAAAAATCTTGTGGCGATTGAGACGTTGACAATTTTTTATTTTACAATCAAACTATCAATTTCAAGGTAATTCAAGTTGAAGAATTTGGTCCAACAAAAGCTTTGTTCCAATCTCATGTATGCATCGCCATATCTCAGAGGAAACAGCTATGACTTTACATTTTTGAAAGGGACAAGACTCCTTACTGCACGATTGTCCATAAACGTTCAAAATGGCTTTCAGTTCATTATCAGGTATTATTTATTGGCTTATTGATAAGTAATCATAGCAGTGTCAGAACATTATCATGGGCATTGATACCCAGCAGCACTTATTGACTGACCTCACTTAATGTGGCTCAAAGGCCGTATAGTCTTTACAATCTCCGCTGCTGGCTTGTTTGTTACACAGGAAATAATGGAGAATCATTAGAGCAGAGTTAATATTATTCTACTCTAAAATGAACTCTGCAGAGTGAACTTAAAACTCGGTTGTGTAAAAGAACCCCAGTGTTGTTGTTAATTACCAGAGTTGAGCATGATTCTGACATTTTTCACTCTGTGTAGAGTAAAACACTCAAAACCACACCATTCATTATCATATTCTCCAGCATACTCTATTGCAGTTCGATTTATTTGAATTGTTTGTTTCAATATCTGTGTTCTTGCATGTGCATTGATTGATAAATTAATCGCATGCAACACAAAGATAAATAACATACATTTTTCTAAACTAATCCAATCTGTTAAATGGACTTATTGCACCCGTTACTGAAATGATTGTTCTATTTTAGATGGTTTAGGTAGTCTCATTTCTTTATCTTTCTAACCCTGGCAGTCATTCTGAATGCAGGTTGTGGGTGAAAAGATTTTCCAATTGTTGGATATCCCCACTCTGGCTGGATTCCAATAGGAATTAAACATCAAGCCAGAATAATGTGACTTGCAGGCCTAATGTGGCCTGCAAACCAGGAGTTTCAGGTCACTGTATTACAATAGTATTTTTCTGTGTTTACCCTGATCCGAGTCAATTTAACCCTGATCAGAGTCAATTTATTTAGTATTATGAGTCAGAGTAAATATGTAATGACACTGGTAGAACTAAAAATTACTCTAAACAATGAACTCTAGAATAGTGGGACAACACTGCAGAGAGTTAATAAAAGTAATGTTGTGCAGGGTGAAACGCAATGACTCAGAGTTAAATATCAACACTGAATTGAGCAAATACAACTCTGAAAAAGAACTCTGTTGCCAGAATACATTTAGCTTGTTTTAGACAGAGTAATGTTATCTGCACAGTCATTGTACTGTGTGGGAGCCTATCTATGGATCATGGCAAGGAAGGTACAACGCAGAAAATAGACAGGAGGAAGCACACTTTATGGATGCACACGTTCTTTAAAATGTAAAAACATGAATTTGACATCATCATTTCATGCCATTATGGAGATAGGGTATGGACTTAGATACAGTATACACTCTTCAGTTGTCCCCATAGGAGAAACCTTTTGGGTTCCAGGTCGAACCCTTTTGGGTTCCAGATCGAACCGTCAGTAGAAAGGGTTCTAACTGGAACCAAAACGGTTTTTCAAAGGGTTATCATATGGGGACAACCGAATAACCCTTTAAGGCTCTAGATAGCACCTATTGTTCTAAGAGTGTAGAGAGCGTTATCCATATAGCACAGACAGACAGACAGACAGACAGACAGACAGACAGACAGACAGACAGACAGACAGACAGACAGACAGACAGACAGACAGACAGACAGACAGACAGACACAAGCCCATGAGAATGGACCTATATGAACCGTTGATGCCTTTAGAAAATGCATTATATAAGGCTGACCTCTAGTGGAGGTTCAGTAGGGTATCGCGTCATCCATGTATTTACAGTGAGCTCCAAAAGTATTGGCACGGTGACACATTTTTTGTTGTTTTGGCTCTGTACTCCAGAACTTTGGATTTGAAATTATACAATGACTATGAGGTTAAAGTGCAGACTATCAGCACAATACCCACACCCCCCCCCACAAATGCTAACCTACCCTGTTACTGTTATGGTGAGAGGTTAGCATGGTTTGGGGGTATGATACAGTATATGTGCGTCTAACTTTCTCACTCATTATTCACGATTCATTCAGGACTATCCGTAATTATGGTAGCATCCACATTAATATAGAACTGTTAATAAAAATGACTCCAAAATTACATTATTTACAATGAATTTCTATTGGGCCCAAAATAATCTGAAACGCAAGCAAAACAAACAGCAAATGTATCCAACAAGTTTGTAGAGTCACAAGCATTGCGTGCTAGGAATGTTGGACCAAATACTACACTTTTGATTACTTTAATACACATACAGTGGCAAGAAAAAGTACCTGCCTTACTCTGATTTGGATTACGACCCTTTTCTTGCCCCAACTACTCTTTTGCCTGCCCTTTGTACTATAAGAAACTCTGAGACTCGTACTATTCACCTCCTGTGTCTGCATCTGGGTCTTAGCCTGAGTCATGATAGTACAAACTGGCAACAGAAAACGCAGGTATAAATACACAGGAGATAATGGGGACAAACGGGAGACACCTGGTGGGGGGTGGAGACAAGCACAAGATGGGTGAAACAAATCAGGGTGTGACACATATACTATCACTATGGACATACATTATATTGTACTACTCTGTACCATTCTGGAAGAGAGCAATTGTCAGAGTGGTACAGTATACTGCTCTGTGCTCAGTGTGCACCGTATAACAATTTTATGATTTCCCTTCATGTTTAAGCAGGAGGGCATTGTTTGTATGAGAAAAAAGAAACAAGTAAAGATACCATACTGTACTGTTTCACAAGTTACTTCATGAGACTACTGTACAGCATGGGACTTTTGTTCAATAGAAGTACAGTATCTTTGGTTGGGAATACACTAATGTGCGTCCCAAATTGCACCCTAGTCTCACTGTAGGTAATAGGGTGCCATTTGGTGACCCAAACTAAGTGTTGTAATACCTGTGCTGTTTCCCAGGCTGTAGATCCATCAGGAGAAAGTAGCTCGGAGAGAGACTTCACCACAGTAACAAAGTTGGCTTGCACCAAATTAATGAGCCCTCCCAAAGCTGGCCGGGAGCCCGGGGGCCGCTACACCAGACAATACATTTTCCCTTGTGGAGAAATGTATCCCATTAGACTTAGCATTGAGGTTTGTTAAAGTAATATGTTATTGATTTGACAATGCCAGCAGCACATAAACAAGACACTCTCTCTATGAATAATTTATAGCAGTCTACATCATTGACATCACTGACAAGTCTCTGGCATTATTAGCACTAGCGCTTATTAGCACTTACTTACTTTGTCTGTAATTCAATGCCGCCATAGCAATGTTATTCGGCCATCTTCTTGTGTCAGCTATCTATCTAGATGCTGACTTTAGAGCAATAATATGGTTGTGATGTTTTCCTAATTTATTGTCTTCCCCCTGCTCAATGAGCTGCAGCCTCGGAAGAGAACAGAGAGCGTGCAGAGTACATGGAGCTGTGGCCCGGTGGAGTGTCCCGTTGCTCCTGCTACCCAGCCTGGGGAACCCTCCTCTGCCAGCATCAATAATGGTCTCTACAGGTAAGCACAGCACTAGTTGGAGTAGTGATGGGGTACGACCAGTTATTGTACTGTAGTTAAACGAATCATAATGCCCGTATTACCAGTAACAGATGGACATTAGTCTACATTGTCTCAAGATGGGACATACTGTACATTTAAATGAGGGATTCTGAAAAAAAACATCACAATTTATCTATAAAATATCAATTGAATTATCAGCAACTATCACTCCTGTGTTCCAATGGCACGTTGTGTTAGCTAATCCAAGTTTATCATTTTAAAGGGCGATTTGATCATTAGAATACCCTTTTGCAATTATGTTAGCACAGATGAAAACTTTTGATTTAAGAAGCAATAAAAATGGCCTTCTTTAGACTAGTTGAGTATCTGGAGCATCAGCATTTGTGGGTTCGATTACAGGCTCAAAATGGCCAGAAACAAAGAACTTTCTTCTGAAACACGTCAGTCTATTCTTGTTCTGAGAAATTAAGGCTATTCCATGCGAGAAATTGCCAAGAAATTGAAGATCTCGTACAACGCTGTGTACTACTCCCTTCACAGAACAGCACAAACTCTAACCAGAATAGAAAGAGGAGTGGGAGGCCCCGGTGCACAACTGAGCAAGAGGACATGCGTGTCTAGTTTGAGAAACAAACACCTCACAAGTTCTCAACTGGCAGCTTCATTAAATAGTACCCGCCATACACCAGTCTCAACATCAACAGTGAAGAGATGCTGGGATGCTGGCCTTCTAGGCAGAGATTAGCTAACACAACGTGCCATTGGAACACAGGAGTGATGGTTGCTGATAATGGGTCTCTGTATGCCTATGTAGATATTCCATTAAAAATCTGCCGTTTCCAGCTACAATAGTCATTTACAACATTAACAATGTCTACACTACATTTCTGATCAATTTTATGTTATTTTAATGGACAAAAAATATGCTTTTCTTTCAAAATCAAGGACATTTCTAAGTGACCCCAAACTTTGGAACGGTAGTGTATGTATGCATGTATGTATGTATGTCGCGAATTCACATACAAAGTCAAACGCACACCATCAAAGGGAGTGAGACCAACTCGGACTCTGTCAAGTCACTCAGTCAGAACAGAAAAGCAGAAAGGTAGTGGCGAAAAAATTTGAGACCAAAAAAAGGGCTCTTGAGGCCGAAGCTGCAAAGTTTGTGAAATTAACTGACTTTTTTGCTAATAGTTCGGGTACTGCTTGTCCGAGTGCTGTGTCTGTGTCTGTGAGAGAAAACAGAGAAAGACACACTCACGCACACTGACACACTGCTGCCAGTTAGGCCTAATACTTTGGCTGTATATTGTATGAAATACATTTCATACCTACTATAGTGGAATCATTACGGAAGGGAGGATTCGGGGGAACATTTAGACGCTAGGATACTTACATTATAGCCTAACAAGTCGTTAGATTGTCTTTTATAACACATAGGTAAGGCAATAGCCATCTACTAAACATTTATACAGTGCTTTTTATTAAACACAAGTCATCATGTATTACAATAAAGGTCAATTCGGGGACTGTCTGTGTATTTGAATAATTTTATCAATGTTTATTCGCTTCTGAATCAGTCTCTTCAGCCCAGCAAGTGGGTTTATGACCTGTAGTAATGAGAAACTCTGGTGTCGGATTACATTACATCGCCACCACCACTGAAGGCTGGAAAGTCCCCCCTATCTCCAGCTCACTTCATTCGCTAAAAGGCCCATCACTTCTTATCAGAAAGATACGCGTACGCGCATGTCACTGTCAAACGAACCACAGCAGTAGAAATCTATGCGCGTCCACATAAACTAGTCCCTGCATCGTTCTATGACAAACACAGAAGGTTGTATATTGAATTCAATAGAAAAAAACAGAGATAGGCAGAGAGAGAGAGACTGTCAGCTCCTTAATGTAGCCATTGGCTGTATTATACGGCCAAAACATTAAGGAACTGGCAGTCTCTTGCTCTCTTTCTCTCTCTCTCTCTGTTTTCTTCTATATAATTATATGTAGTGTAATATTTGAACACTTAGCTACATGGGCAGGGGGGAACACATGACATGCACTTATTTGAACATGTATTTAAGCTGTTATAAGGTATACAGAAGAGAACAAGGAGAATGTGGACTAGTTGCTAAAATGCCAAGGCTGAATTTTTGTCCCAGTCTGCCCCTGCCTCAGAATGCTATTTTCTGTATTCTCCACATAGAGAGAGACCAATCACAACAACAGACTATGATGGACACTGACAGTTGGTTACTTGGTTCAATAAAGTAAGTCTTTATTTTTCTGTTTCATTCTGTTTGTGATCTGCACCACCATCAAAAGGTACACACTTAATTCATTTAACTTAATAGTCAGATGTGGATGTACTGGATACTACACATCACGTCAGTATGTGAGCAATAACATGAGGTTGTAAATATTTTAAAGACAATATCCTAATGTAAAAGTATAAAATATGATGAATTTGGTGTACTATTTATAGGGCTAGGTTAAAACTATTATTTTGATCTCACGGATGGTCAGTCCTTGCATCCATAGCTATGTCTATGAATTTGAGAGTGGTTACATTTTTTCCAGCCCCATTCAGCTGTTGACCAAAACAGTGCCGGGGTGTTCGCGTTGGTGTTGTTAGATCTGCAAATTCCCCCTTTAAGTTAGTCTGCCCCATTTCTTTTTGTTGTTGTTATATCTGCATGATTTTCTACCAAAGCATTTCAACAGACCTCACACAAGACTAAAATAGTTTCTGTAATTAGAAAATACTCTCTTTTTTTTACCCCCCAAAAATAACTAATGTAGTGTCACTAAAGCACTGAGTTACACGATCTCATTCAAAAGAGCACATTAACCGTTTTGACCTGCCCAACTTCACCTGGCAACAGAGAGATAAAAATTAAAATAATTATATAATAATATAGTAGATCGGCCAACCGGGAAAAAGTGTATGAAAAAATATTTCTTGTTAAAAGCCGTCATCTGGGGGCCTAACCGAGTGGCGCAGTGGTCTAAGGCACTGCATTGCAGTTCTAGCTGTGCCACTAGAGATTCTGGGTTCGAGTCAGGCTCTGTCGCAGCCGGCCGCAAACGGGAGACCCATGGGGTGGTGCACAATTGGCCCAGCGTCGTCCGGGTTAGGGGAGGGTTTGGCCGGCAGGGATGTCCTTGTCCCATCGCGCACTAGCGACTCTTGTGGCGGGCCGGTCGGAGTGCACGCTGACACGGTTGCCAGGTGTACGGTGTTTCCTCCGACACGTTGGTGCGGCTGGCTTCCGGGTTAAGTGGGCGTTGTGTCAAGAAGCAGTGCGGCTTGGATGGGTTGTGTTTCGGAGGACGCACGGCTCGCGACCTTCGCCTCTCCTGAGTCTGTATGGGAGTTGGAGCGATGAGACAAGACTGTAACTACCAATTGGATACCATGAAAAAGGGGCTAAATACATTAAATTAAACACAAGTTGTCCATCCTTGGCCTCTGTATAACCAACATTGATAATAAACTAAATAAATAAGTTAATCAAAACAAATGTTCTTCCCACGAAACAGTCGGACACTATAAGTGATAGTTCACATTTAAGAACTTTTGAAAACGAAGTGTGAACAGTAATCAAACAAGTACACATTATATAAAACATTTCTTAGGGGACTAAATTAATACTTTCTGATTGTGGCCTATGCTACAAAGATCACGAACTGAATATTTCCAACATCTCACACAATAAACCATTTTTTTTTTTTTTTTTTTACATATTTGATAAAAACATGGCAACAAAGAACAAAGAAATGAAAGCTGACAGTAAAATACTCCATTCTCGGAGTAAGAAAATAGAGCTGTGCTGCAACCAGGTAAATTCAACAGAAGGATGCATTGTTGATTGCTGTGTGAATGTCTTTGCGTGTGTGCCTATGCATTCATGCATGCATTCGTGTATATTTATCTCAGATCATGTATTGCTATTGCTATGCCTTCTTATTTTTTCAACAAAGAACATTAATAATGATAAGTACAGTAAGATCAACAGTTGTCAATTATTTACAATTGTATGATCATATGACCAAATATACAGAATTTCATATAAAGAATAGTGACAGTTGGTACCTTTTTTGTATTCTTTAAATCTGCCGTAACATGAAACACTGAATGTAAACATTGCAGTCCATAGTTTTTGTAAGATTTGGTAAGGCCCCAATTTGTTTTATAAATAAAAAATATTTGGTAAGGTAAAAATGTTCAGTGAACTCCTGGTAGTATAACAATGTTCATTATACTCCAAGACCTCCAGCACAGTATTTGCTAAATATATAAGCCTACTTCAACCTATATAATATACTGTCACTCGTATCACTCACACGCTACGCACCGTACCTCAAAACACCTCTAACGCCTCCACAACAAATACCAATATATATTTTGTTAACATATTTTTTATATAAATTAGGCTTATAATTTTTACAGAAATTACAGTTCGACATCATGTCTGTGGAGGAACTATAATTTGTGCAGCAGTCTACCATGAGGCAAACCCCTTGCACTGGAGCATCTGAATTGGCCCTTTACAACAGGCCTCCAACCAATACCCCATGAAAGTGATGCGTTCCTATGTCATACGTCCGTATCCATGTCCCTGGGCCCGGTTTCCCAAAAGCATCTTGAAGGAGAATTTCATTATTTAGGAACCTAATCTGTAAATTTGTGATGTACTGTAAATGGCATGCTATAGAAGGGTCCAGGTTTTGAGAAACTTACACTAGCAGCGATTGGCTTTCTGAGTTCCAGGACGTCCAAAGAACACCAAAACACGTATTTTAACAAATGGCAAAGCTCTTAGTATCGTGATGCAGGTCTTTAGAATCTTTACAGACGACATTGCGGATAAAGATCAGAATGACACAATGTTATAATCCATTTTGTGGTGTGGGGCAATGACCATAGGGTGTGTGGGGACCAAGTTAAAGAAAATAAATAAAACAACTTTTTAAAATCAATAATATACATATTAACAACTGCAACAGTGATGAATGTGGGGGAAGAGTAAAAGTCAGTTGGGGGGATGGGGGGAAAATGTCCATACAGGGAGAAGCATGTAAGGTAAATAACCGTTGAGGGGGTGTGGGGGGGAAATGTCCATAGGGGGTGTAGCGGGATGTCCAGGACCCAGTTACATACGGAGGAGTTCAGACCCATGGCCGTGAGCTTTGAAATGAGCTTATAGGGCACTATGGTATTGAACGAGCTGTAGTCGATGAACAGCGTCCTCACATGTGCATTGCTTTTGTCCAGGTGGATAAGGGAAGTGTGCAGTACAATGGCGATTGCGTTGTCTGTGAATCTGTCAGGGCGGTAGGTGAACTGGAGAGCGTCAAGTGTGTTGGGGAGGGAGGTGATATGGTCTATGACTAGCCTCTCGAAGCACTTCATGATGACGGAAGTGAGTGCTGCTGGTCGGTAGTCATTCAGTTCAGTTACTTTCCCTTTCTTGGGCGATAGATGATAGTGGACATCTTGAAGCAGGTGGGTATAGCGGCCTGAGCTAGGGAGAGATTGACAATGTCAGAGAACACAACAGCCAGCTGGTCTGCACATGCTCTGAGGGCTCGGCTAGGGATGCCATCTGCCATACATCCTCGGTGGAGACTGTGAGTGTGTAGCCCACGTTGTCATCGTGGGCTCTCCTGGGAAGCTCAGGGTCATTGTGCTCAAAACGTGAGAAAAAGGTGTTTAGCACCTCCGGTAGGGTGGCATTGGTGACCTGACACACATGCCTTGTGTCTGACCCGCTGAATTGCTCCTCCACTTTGTCCCTATACTTGTGTTTTGCCATCTTGATCGATCTGAGTAGGTCTTATTTGTACTGTTCAACCAAACTATTGTCCCTGGTAACCTTGCCCTGTTTATAAGCAGCATCGCTCTCTTTCAGAATTCCTACAAGGCTGCTATCAATCCACGGTTTTTGATTCAGGAACGTTTTGAAAGACACTATTGGTATCACGTCATCTATGCATTTTCTTATGAATCCGGTGACTGAGTCGGCGTATTCATTGATTTTGAACATATTCCAGTCCATGTGATCAAAACAGTCTTGGAGCGTGAATTCTGATTGGTCCAACTCTGTACAGACCTGTCCACCGGAACTTCCTTCTTAAGTTTTTGTTTGTAGGCGGAGAGAAGCAAGATGGAGTCATGGTCGGATTTGCCGAAAGGAGGACGGGAGAGGGCCTTATACCCGTGTCGAACGGTGTGTAGCAGTGGTCAAGAGTAGAATTTCCATGAAATAGACAGTCGATGTGTTGGTAATAATTTGGGTGCACAGCTCTCAAATTACTTTTGTTAACTTCTCTAGGGTAGGGGGCAGCATTTTCACGTTTGGATGAAAAACATACCCAAATTCAACTGCCAGTTACTCATCGCCAGGAGATAAGATATGCATATTATTAGTAGATTTGGATAGAAAACACTCTGAAGTTTATAAAACTGTTTGAATCATGTCTGTGAGTATAACAGAACTTATTTAGCAGGCAAAACCCCGAGGACAAACCATTCAGATTTCTTTTTTTTTGTTGAGGTCACCGTCTTTTCAATGAGCTTTCATTGGGACACCAGATTTCTAAGCAACTTGCTTGCAGTTCCTACGGCTTCCACTTGATGTCAACAGTCGTGAGAAATAGGTTGAGGTTATTCCTTTGTGTAATGAAGAAATACGGCCATCTTGAAGTCGAGGCACTCCTGGTGTCCTAGACATGCGTTTCAATCAAACAGAAGGCATGCTACATATCGTTTTAATCCTGTATTGAACACATATCATCCCGTCTTCAATTTTATCGATTATTAATGTTAAAAAATACCTAAAGTTGTATTACATAAGTAGTTTGACATTTTTTGGCAAAGTTTAAAGGTAACCTTTGATATATTTTGTCGTCATGTTTGAGCAAGTTGGAACCGGTGTTTTTCTGGATGAAACGCGCCAAATAAATGGACATTTTGGACATATATCGACGGAATTAATCGAACAAAAGGACCATTTGTGATGTTTATGGGACATATTGGAGTGCCAACAACAGAAGCTCGTCAAAGGTAAGGCATGAATTATATTTTTATTCTGCGTTTTGTGTCGCTCCTGCAGGGTTGAAATGTTTCCTCTCTTTTGTTTACAATGGTGCTATGCTCAGATAATAGCATCGTATGCTTTCGCTGAAAAGCCTATTTGAATTCTGACATGTTGGCTGGATTCACAACCAGTGTAGCTTTAATTTGATATCTTTCATGTGTGATTTAATGAAAGTTTGATTTTATAGTCATTTTCAGTCATTCATTTTAATGTGGCGCTATGCATTTTCTCAGGCTTTTTGCCAAGTGATACAGTAGCGTCTTGCCTAAACTCAGATTTTTGGATATAAATATGAACTTTACCGAACATAAAATACATGTATTGTGTAACATGAAGTCCTATGAGTGTCATCTGATGAAGATTATCAAAGGTTAGTGATTAATTTTATCTCTATTTCTGCTTTTTGTTAATGCTCTCTTTAGCTGGAAACATGGCTGTCTTTTTCTGTGACTTGGCTCATAACTTACATAATCGTTTGGTGTGCTTTCGTCGTAAAACCTTTTTTGAAATCGGACACTTTGGCTAGATTTACAACAAGTGAAGCTTTAAAATGGTGTAAAATACTTGTATGTTTGAGGAATTTAAATTATGGGATTTCTGTTGTTTTGAATATGGCGCCCTGCAGTATCACTGGCTGTTGATGAGGTGAGACGCTAACGTCCCACCTACCCTAGAGAGGTTAAACTCCACCGCAACAATGAACGTTGCCTCCGGGAATGCGGTCTCCAGTTTGTTCAGGGTCCAATGAAGATCTTTGAGATCCTTTTTGGTGTTGGCTTGGGATGGGATGTACACAATCATGGCGATAATCCCTGAGAACTCTCTCGGTAGCTAAAAAGGCCGACATTTGATGGCCAATTATTCCAAGTAGGGGGAACAGAAGCTCACAAGTTCATGTACGTTTCCTCCATCGCACCATGTGCTGTTGGTCATACAGCAGAGCACCTTTGCTCTTGCCAGAGAGAGCCCAACATTGGCGAGTAATATGCTCGGTAATGGAGGACGGGATGCACAGCGTCTTAATCTCAATAAGATCCCGCCACGTCTGCCTCTCCGTTGGCATCTTCGCTTCCTACTCTCAGGTAGGGAGGTCGGGTGGACGGTGAGTACCGAGTGATTCATATTCTAATAGTTCTACCCGGGTGTATGTAGTAATGCATGAAGTAAAATGATTATGAAAATTTGAAAAAAAACAGTAGAAAACACACACAAAAAAAGTAGAAACCTGCAATGTTTTATCAGAGCTCGAGGCGAGGCGCCCTCGGTCGGTGCTATCTTAACCACACACGCGTACAGAGAGCTCCGCTAAACATAGAATTAAGATGTTTATCTGTCTCTCTGTGACCACCGATAACTTCAGAACGAAGTTGACTACAAATACAAAGTTGGCAATGTCTTTGCAATTGTTACAAACAAGCAAATGACAAACAACGCTTCAAATGAACACTAAGATGACTGCATTAAAATAGAAATAATATAGGCTACATAGGCCTATATGCAGTATTTCAATCATATTGAAATACATTTTATGTTCAATCAGTTATATTTTGCTCATGTTAGGCTAAGCTCATTTTGGCCTCACTATTTGTCATTATGTGTAGCAACATGATGTGCCATATTTTGTGCATTATTATTGGATAAGCGTTAGAATAAGCAGCCTCGATATTTGCTGCCATATTTGGAAATATCTAAACTGATCCGAGAGCAGCACTGCCTTTCTTTCGACCCTATCAGTATCGACACATGCTCCAACGACGCATTTAGCAAACATTCTCTCTGCGTGGTGTTTTGGGAAACGCATGTTACATATTCGGCCGTTGTAGGAACGATAAAAATGTTTAAAACACTCGTAAGCCTAAGTTACATCACTATTGGGAAACCGGGCCCAGGTCTTTTGAATGGTAATGAAGACTATATCATCAAATTCAGGAAAACAAGGTAATTTAAGATATATATGATATAACATCATCTAAAAATATTTGACGCTCAAGAAGTAAGACACACGGCAGAAAGGTAGAAAAGTCTCATTTGAACTACATCTCCTGCTGCTTTGACAGCATGCCGGAACATGCATGCTCTAGCCGAGAACTTACTCGTTTCGTCCTGCAAATTGGCATTTATATTTCGATTTATATTTAAAAAAAATACTTTTACTGTTTATTGATGCCAAGTTGTGGAAAGAACTGTAGCTTGGATCCCTTCATCAAACAAACCTAAACTATTCGGTTTCACCAACAAAAAAAACATTTCCCATCAACAAATGCAGATCAATAATGTCAAGGAACAAAACTTATGATATGTCGGGTTGAATGTGTCCCTCGCTATCAAATAAGCGTTTAAAAGACATTTTTATCCAGGGTCTTCCATGTTCCGGCTGTGGGCTGCCATTGTAAATCACGCAGTAGCTAACTCACAGTAAGAAACCGTTACTTACAGGCTGTTTGATGTGTTGTATATTAGATTACACTTTTTTTTTTTATGAACACTGCCAGCCGTTACTTTTTTTAAATGCAAAAAAAAATAACTGTAGACCTGGCGAGCTGCCGAAAGATTTGTAGTTCTAATGAAACGGATTTTCACTTTTCGGCTTCATGCTTCTTCTTGGCCATCAAATACATTGAAAACCAGCATATGGTAGAGTATACAATTTAATATATATCTTAAATGACCACGTTTTCGTGACTTTGACGATGCAAATTTTAGGCTCATTTTTAGCCTACAAAACAATGGAAAGGGAACTAAAATTGACATAACTTGCACATCGTATAGCGTCACACGCTGCTGAGGGAAACTCCACTCCTTTACAATTTACTCTCTCCTAATTGGTCACACTCAACCTGCCAACTCCTCAGACCTATGACCCCTATTCTGACCTCCTGACCGCTAGCTCTGACCTCTGATTGATTGGCCTTTAGAAGACCCAGCTGACAGGAACCCACTGCTGCTCTGAGCTCAGTCTCTCCAGTGCCGTCTTCAGGCCGCAGAAGGCCCCCTCCAGGCTGTCGTTGATGATGTTCAGGTCAAAGTAATGTCCGTAGGCACGCTGGATCTTCTCGCTCTCATCCAATGTCCTCTTCAGCTCAGAGTCCTGCATGGGAGGAACAACATGGTGATGATAGTGGTGATAAAGGTCTATGATAGAGGTCTATGCCCAAACAGTTTGAGCTTCTATTTAAAAAAAAATTCTCTCCAGAAATAAGTCTCTCACTGTTGCCGCCTGTCATAGACCCCCCTCAGCTCCCAGCTGTGCCCTGGACACCATATGTAAATTGATTGCCCCCCATCTAGCTTCAGAGTTAGTTCTGTTAGGTGACCAAAACTGTGATATGCTTAACACCCTGGCAGTCCTACAATCTAAGCTAGATGCCCTCAATCTCACACAAATTATCAAGGAACCCACCAGGTACAACCCCAAATCCGTAAACATGGGCACCCTCATAGATATTATCCTGACCACCAAATACACCTCTGCTGTTTTCAATCATAATCTCAGCGATCACTGCCTCATTGCCTGCATCCGCTATGAGTCCGCGGTCAAACAACCACCCCTCATCACTGTCAAACGCTCCCTAAAACACTTCTGCGAGCAGGCCTTTCTAATCGACCTGGCCCGGGTATCCTGGAAAGATATTGACCTCATCCCGTCAGTAGAGGACACCTGGTCGTTCTTTAAAAGTAATTTCCTCACCATCTTAAATAAGCATGCCCCATTCAAAAAATGTAGAACTAAGAACAGATATAGCCCATGGTTCACTCCAGACCTGACTGCCCTCGACCAGCACAAAAACATCCTGTGGCAGACTGCACTAGCATTGAATAGTCCCCGCGATACGCAACTCTTCAGGGAAGTCAGGAACCAATACACGCAGTCAGTTAGGAAAGCAAAGGCTAGCTTTTTCACACAGAAATTTGCATCCTGTAGCTCTAACTCCAAAATATTTTGGGACACTGTAAAGTCCATGGAGAATAAGAGCACCTCCTCCCAGCTGCCCACTGCACTGAGGCTAGGAAACACTGTCACCACCGATAAATCCACGATAATCGAGAATTTCAATAAGCATTTCTCTACGGCTGGCCATGCTTTCCTCCTGGCTACCCCAACCCCGGCCAACAGCTCCGCACCCCCCGCAGCTACTTGCCCAAGCCTTCCCAGCTTCTCCTTCACCCAAATCCAGTTAGCAGATGTTCTGAAAGAGCTGCAAAACCTGGACCCGTACAAATCAGCTGGGCTAGACAATCTGGACCCTCTCTTTCTAAAATTATCCGCCGCCATTGTTGCAACACCTATTACCAGTCTGTTCAACCTCTCTTTCGTATCGTCCGAGATCCCTAAAGATTGGAAAGCTGCCGCGATCATCCCCCTCTTCAAAGGGGGTGACACTCTAGACCCAAACTGTTATAGACCTATATCCATCCTGCCCTGCTTTCTAAAGTCTTTGAAAGCCAAGTTAACAAACAGATCACTGACCATTTCGAATACCACCGCACCTTCTCCGCTGTGCAATCCGGTTTCCGAGCTGGTCACGAGCGTGGCTGAGGGGCACCCAAGGAATTAAACGATATCATAACCACCATCGATAAAAGACAGTACTGTGCAGCCGCCTTCATCGACCTGGCCAAGGCTTTCGACTCTGTCAATCACCGTATTCTTATCGGCAGACTCAATAGCCTTGGTTTCTCAAATGACTGCCTCGCCTGGTTCACCAACTATTTCTCAGATAGAGTTCAGTGTGTCAAATCGGAGGGCCTGTTATCCGGACCTCTGGCAGTCTCTATGGGGGTGCCACAGGGTTCAATTCTCGGGCCGACTCTTTTCTCTGTATATATCAACAATGTCGCTCTTGCTGCGGGTGATTCCCTGATCCACCTCTACGCAGACGACACTATTCTGTATACATCTGGCCCTTCTTTGGACACTGTGTTAACTAACCTCCAAACAAGCTTCAATGCCATACAACACTCATTCCGTGGCCTCCAACTGCTCTTAAACGCTAGTAAACCTAAATGCATGCTTTTCAACCGTTCGCTGCCTGCACCCGCCTTCCCGAATAGCATCACTACTCTGGACGGTTCTGACCTAGAATATGTGGACAACTACAATAACTAGGTGTCTGGCTAGACTGTAAACTCTCCTTCCAGAGTCATATTAAACATCTCCAATCCAAAATTAAATCTAGAATCGGCTTCCTATTTCACAACAAAGTCTTCTTCACTCACGCTGCCAAACATACCCTCGTAAAACTGACTATCCTACCGATCCTCGACTTCGGCGATGTCATTTACAAAATAGCCTCCAACACTCTACTCAGCAAACTGGGTGCAGTCTATCACAGTGCCATCCGTTTTGTCACCAAAGCCCCATATACCACCCACCACTGCGACCTGTATGCTCTCGTCAGCTGGCCCTCGCTACATATTCGTCGCCAGACCCACTGGCTCCAGGTCATCTATAAGTCTTTGCTAGGTAAAGCTTCGCCTTATCTCAGCTCACTGGTCACTATAACAACACCCACCCGTAGCACGCGCTCCAGCAGGTATATCTCACTGGTCATTACCAAAGCCAACACCTCATTTGGCCGCCTTTCCTTCCAGTTCTCTGCTGCCAATGACTGGAACGAATTTCAAAAATCGCTGAAGTTGGAGACATATCTCCCTCACTAACTCACTATCTGAGCAGCTTGCCGATCGCTGCAGCTGTACACAGTCCATCTGTAAATGGCCCATCCAATCTACCTACCTCATCCCCATATTGTTTTTATTAACTTTTTTGCTCTTTTGCACACCAGTATTTCTACTTGCACATCATTATCTGCACATCTATCACTCCAGTGTTAATTTTTTAAATTGTAATTACTTTGCTACTATTGCCTATTGTGCCCATTCAAAAAGCATCTCAGAGTAGGAGTGCTGATGTAGGACTGTACATCAGGTCAAACTGATACTATGACATGACCGAGACGGTAACAAGGGGTGATGTAACACTGAGATTAGTGGTACACAGTCAGAAATGAATTGGTGTTAATGGGCTTATTAAATATGATGAATTGCTAGGGTTAATGCATTTTCAACATACCAGTCATACATTTCAACGCGTTTCAAACAACATATTCTGCTAACTGGAACAATGATGTAGCTATGATACAACTGTCCAGTCTGTCTGGGACTCACCGTTAACTGCTTAGTCATCACTCCGGCTTCTTTGGCAGACTTATTCATGGCTTTGAGGACCTCGTAATCTGGAGCCTCAATAAACACCACGTAGGGAAGGAACTCTGATGTCCGCAGAACCTTAAGTGCCTGCAGAAAGAAATGAAATAGTTCAAAAGCAGTTTTAATAATAGATTATTAATAGATGCTAATGCGGTAACGAGCTAATCAAATTAGCTATGAACCACTTGGGAATATTGAGTCTCATTAAAGTATTCCATTCCTTCCATTTCATCTCCGTAATGCAAACCTTGGCTTTGGTTAAAAAATAAGAACGTTCTATAATAATCCTTTTACTTCACTGTTCTATGTGCCAAAGTTTGGCGGTAATGTAGCCAACAATCTCAATAAAACAATAAAATACAAAGGGGAGACCGAATTCTGTTGTCCTTTCAAAAAGAAAGAAAAAGGTTAAGATTAACCTCTTCTCTGGACATTGATGCAGAGAAAATGTGTCTGGAGTATTATACCGATGAATGAATTAAAGATGCCCAGATGCTATAGTCTACCTGTGGGTTGACATCCAGGATGCAGATCTTTCCAGCATCCACCACCTCATGGATGGAGTTGATCTTCGTGCCGTAGAGGTTCCCGTCGTACTCGCCGTGCTCCAGGAAGCGTCCGTTCTTAATGTCCATATCCATCTCAGTGCGAGTCATGAACGAATACATCTGTCCATCCTTCTCATCCACCTTGGGCTTCCTCGAAGTAACTGGAAACAGGTAGTAAAGAGAGATTGATGGTTGTTGTTGGGTTTTGTACATAAAAATATAGCAACTGACAAACACAGTGCTGAGCAACGCACACAGAATTAAAAAAATGTAGTCCTTGTATCTCATACAAATGTGAATACAGTATTTGTATTTGTAAATTGTTTTTTAAATATTTATTTAATATGGCACAAATCACAGAGGGTCAATGTCAATGGCTTGTCAGTGTTAAATGCTACTGTAGTGCTACTCACAGGGGATGGTGGTCCCGTAGCGCAGGGGGTCTGACACCAACAGTTTGTTTTTTAGACTACGGCGGCCCACTCCCTGTGCTCCAATCAGAACCAACGTCTTCCGGCGAAACGGGGAAACCTTGGCCACCTCCTCGTAGATCCTCAGCTCGTGCCGATCAAACTCTGAACAGGAACATATTCATATCCACATAATCAGTATTACTATCAGTATTACTTTACCTAGTGTAATTCACACACATAATATAGCATACCACATTGACAACCGTTTACACTTTTTTCTAATAGAGTTTACAAGTAAAGAATACAATGGCAGCAGTTTCAAACATTGTTACGTATACAAATTGTCATTTTGGCACAAAGAAAACGTACCTGCATTTTTGGTTGTCAGATACATCATCTTTTTTTTCTTCTTCGCACCCATTCCAGAACAAAGAGGACCTGAGAAAGGCAACACACAAAATGTTGTCTTCATTCAGTACTTCTCAACCCACTTAAAATTAGTCTTTATCAATTCAATGGACAGTACCTGCCAGGCAGGGTCGGTTTGCCTTTTACAATGTTGCTGTTCTGTATCGTAAATCAAGTCTGCAATATGGAGCCTGTACCACCAGAGGGGAGTATGCCAATGCATTACAGCAGGGGCCTTCAATGTTACCCAGAAACCCCCTCCCAGGCAAACAGCAACCCAGGGACCCCCTTCATATATTTGCAAAAAATAAAAAAAATCCCACGTCTTATCATTAGGTGACAGATAATGGCAAGGAGGACTAATCAACATTTTATAATGAATGGATTTAGTAGATTGTTTTTAATTATTTTGACCTCCCCACATTGGATTTGTTAGAGGAAGTGTAACTCTAACATAGCCATAGAGGAGAGAGAGTGACGTATGACGTAAAGGTAACGTAAGGGTAATGGCGGACTGAAGGGATTTATGTAGAGCACCTCAAGATAAAACATAATATTCGAAATATCTGCTAAATTAGACTAAAATATTAGCACTACTTAATCTGGTGAGTGATAACCTTCAATCTGGACAATAACACAAAACAAATCCTAAAACTAGAGACATTTATCGACAAATATTACGAAAACAGGCAACAACCAAACATGACGGAGAGTAAGACAGGGGAACCGATTACAAAACGAAAACGTGACTCTTCTACAGACACTGATGATTTAATATTCTCACCACCCGGAATGGTAAAGGTCGAAACCGATCTGTTAAAATCAATAAATGACAAACTGGGTATACTTGAATTAGTTAGTAAGGATATAAAAGAGTTGAAGGCAAGCCTAGAGATGAGTGATGAAAAAGCTGCGACATTGGAGAAGCAAACACACGCGCTAAAAGGGACAGTCAATAAGATTGAAACCGAAATGAATGGAATTAAAAAGGAGAACACCGTTCTGAAGGAAACCTTACTAGACATACAAACTAGATCCATGAGAGAGAATTTGGTACTTACAGGTATCCAAGAAAAAGAAGGAGAAGTTCCTGAATCTATAGTTAGAGAGTTCCTCCTTACAGCGCTTCAGATTCCACGCGAAGTTATCGACAAAATCCAACTTGAACGCGTTCACCGCTTCGGACAGAGAGGGCAGAGGTACGAACGCCCAATCGTTGCCAAATTTGCTTCATTTAAAGATAAAATAATGGTTAAAAGCCTGGGTAAAAGACTTGCTGGGACCAAAATTGGCATGAATGATCAGTTTCCGAAGGAAATTGCAGAACGGCGCAAAGTTCTGTATCCAATTTTCAAAGAAAATAGATTAAAAGCGAAACGAGTAGCTCTCGTCGTTGATAAACTATATATTGATAACCAGTTGTTCAGAGACACAAAGACTACTCCATGGTTATTTTAAAAATTACAAAGTTCTCATAGACGAGGGAAATAAACACAATTCAAGCCCGGTTACTGATTGTAACAATACAATAAAAAATATAGCTTTTCTATAAATCTTCACATATAACTAATTGAACACACAAGCACTAATTCAACATAGTGAAGATAAAAACTAAGTAAACAGAAGGCACAGTATGTGTGGATGGTATGGTTTGTGTTTATTTTTTATTTTATTTGTTATGTTTGGAAAGTTGAGTGAGTGAGTAATGAAATGGTTGCATATCCCAGAGCCAATGTATTGCTGTGAGCCGGGTATGAGAGGGCTTTCAATGTTGTTCAGATGATGGATATACTTTTATAATGAATTATACGTCTTATTTATTTATTGTCCTATCATGGAGAACTACATTTTTTATTTATTTTTTTATAAATTATATCTAATTATTTATTATCCTATTTTAATGGTACGGTCCATGGCACTATACCCTAGACACCCACCTGAATGACCCAGATACTAAGGAGAAGTCCCTAACTGTTTTATGTGCCCGCTGTAAGCGGTCTGTATGCAGCTAAAATGAGGTCAGAGACCAAGAGCAGCACTGCCCCCTCAAGATTCTGAGCCTGCTTGGCAGGGTTGGTCCTGCAAAGCCAAAGCCCCATAAAGGGAGAGCATAATATACAAGGAAATTCTCAAAGCTGCTAATGAGAACCTTGACGACCTTGTACCTAGCCGGTGGGGATTCCGGTGGGGTGCCCCCACCCAGGCAGTGGCAGTGCTGGCAACACTAGCTGCAGTAACCCATGGGGAGGGGGTCACACTCGGACATTCAGAGAGGGGGTATATTATTGTGGCCCTGGCGGCACAAAATCAAAGTCGGACTGCATGGAGATGCGTGGGGACATGGTCATGACGGGTGGCCGTATTGTGGGTGTTTCAGGAATAAGGTGTACATTTGACCTCCATTATCTAGGATATGACAATGGTAAATAAATCTCTCAATTTTTGCTAATTTTTTGTGCGGTCTTGCAGGCCTTCTCATGCAGCTGCAACTGCAAGTGCATTTGTAAATCATGACCCATCTTGAGTTGGGCTCTGGGATGGTGCAATTGTTGAGAAAGTGAGCTTATGGTTGTGTGGGGGTAAGGGCTGAGTGTGTGTGGGTGTATGTGTGTATCCCACAACTGTTGCGAAGGAAGAAGTAAAAGATGTTAGGGACAATAGAGGATGATCCACAGATATATATAATACAAATCGAGGTGAGGGCAATGGAAATGCATATGGTAATTGATCTTCTTCAATTCGGTAAATGGCACTGTATGCTCTTTTCAAAGAATGGATCCCAGTCGGTTCAGGGCTATGGGATACAGGGGGTCGAGGGTGGTCTACCGGGCATTGGGATGACAAGCCATCTCGAGATGAGGCCTTTTAGCGGGTGGAATAGTAGGGACCAATTGGAGGTTTACTTAGTAGAAATGCAAATATCATGGTACAACTATATAGACACTCAATCATTATGTTACTTTTTAATAGTACGTTTACAAAAATATATTCTGATTAAAAGAATGAAAGGTGTGTCTCATTATGGTAAGTGGTGAAATAAGTATAGCCAGTTACAATTGTAATGGCTTAGCAGATAATAAGAAAAGACGATCAGTATTTACCTGGCTAAAAGAGAAGGATTATAATATCTATTGTTTACAGGAAACCCATTCAACAGTTTTAGATGAAGTTTTGTGGAAAAAGAACTGGGGGGGCAAAATATATTTCTCCCATGGGCAAAGAAATTCAAAAGGGGTGATGGTTTTAATTAACAATAATTTTGATCCAAATGTGCAAATTGTCCAAACAGATCCTCAAGGTAGATGGATTATTTTAAATATGTTATTGGACAATAAACAAATATGGCTTGTTAACCTATACGGTCCGAATAATGATGATCCAAGCTTCTTTGAAAATATATATAAGAATTTATCAACTCTACAAGCAACACTAGACTCTATTATTATAGTGGGAGATTTTAATACGGTCTTAAATACCTCTATAGACCGGAAAGGAAATCACACTACAAACTATCACCCTCAGGCACTTAAGGAAATCATGAATGTCATGGATATATTGGAATTAGTGGATATATGGAGACTTAAATACCCTGATTTAGTGAGATATACATGGCGGAGGCTGAATCAAGCTAGTCGTCTTGACTACTTTCTTATACCATTCTCTCTGGCACCAAAAGTTAAAAAAGTGTTGATAGGGGACAGAATGCGGTCGGATCATCACATAATTGGCATATATATTTCTCTTACAGAATTTCCACGTGGGCGAGGATATTGGAAATTTAATCAAAGTCTACTAGATGATAAATTGTTTAGAACTAGGACAGAAGATTTTATAACTGACTTTTTCAGACATAACATAGGTACAGCAGATCCCCTTATTGTATGGGACACTTTTAAGTGTGCCTTTAGAGGCCATGCAATTCAGTACTCATCTATAAAACAAAGGGAATTTAGATCAAAAGAGTCCATATTAACAAAGGAAATTGAAGGACTAACAGTACAGTTAGATAGCAATAAAAACGGTACCATAGAGGCACAGAATAAGTTAGAGGAAAAACAAAAAGAAATGGAGGAACTTATTCAAGAAAGATCCAGTGTAATATATTATAAAAATAAAGCGAACTGGATGGAATATGGGGAAAAATGCACCAAATTCTTTTTCAATCTTCAATATAGAAATGCTACCAAAAAAAATGTATTAAAACTTGTTACAAATGATGGAGTCACGCATGATTCACCAAATGATATTTTGAAAGAGGAAGTGAAGTACTTTAAGAATATGTTTTCGTTTCAGGCTCCTCCATCTCCACTAACTGAAACTAATTGTATGGATTTTTTTCCTATTAATAATGTAAAATTAACATCTGTACAGAAAGACTCATGTGAAGGCCAAATTACAGAGGAGGAACTGCTTGATGCAATTGGGGCCTTTAAGGATGGGAAAACTCCAGGGCTGGATGGCATACCAGTGGAAGTATACAAAACTTTTTTTGATATACTCAAAGGACCATTATTAGCTTGTTTTAACCACTCCTATATAAATGGTAGATTATCAGACACGCAACAAGAAGGTCTGATATCGTTATTACTGAAACAGGACCCAAGTGGTATATATAAAGATCCAGTCCAATTAAAAAATTGGAGACCTCTTACACTTCAGTGTTGTGATGCAAAAATCCTAGCAAAATGCTTGGCGCATAGAATAAAAAAAGTTTTGTCAGATATTATTCATCCTAATCAGACAGGTTTTTTACATGGACGATACATTGGAGATAATATAAGGCAAGTACTGGAAACAATAGAACACTATGAAATATCGGGGACACCAGGTCTGGTTTTCATAGCTGATTTTGAAAAGGCTTTTGATAAAGTACGACTGGAGTTTATATATAAATGCCTAGAATATTTCAATTTTGCGGAATCTCTTATAAAATGGGTTAAAATTATGTATAGTAACCCTAGGTGTAAAATAGTAAATAATGGCTACATCTCAGAAAGTTTTAAACTATCTAGAGGAGTAAAACAAGGTTGTCCACTATCGGCATATCTATTTATTATTGCCATCGAAATGTTAGCTGTTAAAATTAGATCAAACATTAATATTAATGGATTAGAAATCCGTGGCTTAAAAACTAAGGTGTCATTGTACGCTGATGATTCATGTTTTCTTTTAAAACCACAACTAGAGTCTCTCCACGGCCTCATAGAGGATCTAGATACCTTTGCTATCCTCTCTGGATTAAAACCAAATTATGATAAATGTACCATATTACGTATTGGATCACTAAAAAATACACATTTTATATTGCCATGTAGTTTACCAATTAAATGGTCTGACGGAGATGTGGATATACTCGGTATAAAAATCCCAAAAGAAAGAAATGATCTCACTCCAATAAATTTTTATAGAAAGTTAGCAAAAATAGATAAGATCTTGCTACCATGGAAAGGAAAATACTTGTCTATTTGTGGAAAAATCACCCTGATTAACTCTTTAGTCATATCACAGTTTACCTATTTGCTTATGGTTTTGCCTACACCTAGTGACCTGCTTTTTAAATTATATGAACAAAAAATATTCCATTTTATTTGGAACGGCAAGCCAGATAAAATTAAAAGGGCCTATTTATATAACGAATATGAATTCGGAGGGCAGAAATTATTAAATATTAAAGCATTAGACCTCTCACTAAAGGCATCAGTCATACAAAAGTTATACTTAAATCCAAACTGGTTCTCTAGTAAATTGGTACGAATGTCTCATCCTATGTTCAAGAAGGGCCTTTTTCCCTTTATTCAGATTACACCTGCTCACTTTCGGTTGTTTGAAAAGGAAATAATCTCCAAAATATCCTTATTTTTTAAACAAGCCTTAGAAAGTTGGTTGCAATTTCAGTTTAATCCACCTGAAAGGACGGAACAAATAGTACAACAAATATTGTGGTTAAATTCAAATATAGTAATTGATAAAAAAACTGTATTTATCGAAGAAATGTTTAAAAAAGGTATAATTTTTGTGAATGATATCATAAATAGGACTGGTGGAGTTATGTCACACATGCAGCTCACACAGACATATGGAAATGTCTGCTCTACCCAAAATTACAACCAATTAATTGCAGCATTACCACAAAAATGGAAGAGGCAAGTAGAAGGGGAAAAAAGTAAGGAACTTGTATGTCGGCCCTGTATTAAAGAACATAAATGGTTAAAGAAAAGTGTGATAAATAAAAACATATACCAATTTCATTTAAGGACCAAAAAACTGACAGCTGTGCCATATAAATTGCAAAATAGTTGGGAAGAGATGTTCGATGTACCCATTCCATGGCACATGGTTTATGAATTGATACGCAAAACAACGCCGGATTCAAAACTTCGAATTTTTCAATTTAAATTATTGTACAAAATTCTTGCAACTAATAGAATGTTATATATATGGGGTATACAATCTTCCCAGCTCTGTAGATTCTGCTGTGAGGAGGCAGAGTCATTAGACCATTTATTTTGGTATTGTCCATATGTAGCTCGTTTTTGGTCACAGGTCCAGGAATGGCTGAAGAATTGCAACATTTGCCTAGAACTAACGCTACAGATAGCAATACTGGGGGATTTGAAAAGCCATAGTCAATCAATCAATAATATAATAATTATTTTAGCAAAAATGTTTATTTTTAATTTACAATCTGTAGAAGCTATGAGAATAGGAAGGTTCAAATCTTTTGTGAAGCATCACAGCACAGTTGAAAAATATATGGCAAATAAAAATCCGAAATGGATGATGTTGGAAGATAGATGGGAAGGGTTGAGTAGAACTGAAGGGTGGGACTAATAACAAGATAAACAATGTAGGGCATACGGGATCTGTGAAATGTGTATAGGTGCGGAGCTTTTGTGAAATAGCACAGTTACAAGTGGAAATAAAATTGGATGGACAACAGAAATAGAGGAAGGACTAAGAACAAACAAGAGAGAACTATTATAAAGTAGTCTGTGTCTGTAAAATAGGTATAAGATGTATAAATTGAAGGTAAAAGCAGAAGTGTTTATTAGTTTACTCCAATTGGGGGAGCGGTGGTAGGGTTGCGGGGAATAATAATAAAGGTATATTCTTTAAAAAAGTATGTATGTCTATATAGGTATGTGTATGTATATATGTATATATGTATGCATGCGTGTATGGATATATATATTTACCCCAAAAAATATGGGGGATTGGAAATGATGCAGACAATTACATTGGAAGCAACATTCTTTCCGCAATATTAAGCTGATCCACCCCAAAAAAAAGAAAAAAAAAAAAAAAACTCTAACATAGCCTATTAGCTAGAAAGGTAACTCCAGCTGTTTAGCTGTATAAACAAAGTTTAGCTATGTGTTGGCAAAAATGTATGTTCAAGCCAAGAAAGCTTATCTACTGTAGATAAGTAATTTAAAATGTGTTTATTCTGCTGTTTCTAGTGATATACGTGAAAACTTGAATAAAAAAATGTTAACTTTTTTTTGTATATATATCTATAATTTAAAAAAATGAAGACTCCCGGTTGAATACCCCTGCATTACAGAAAGGATGGCAGTTCAATTTGATTACAACAGTACACCTGGGAATCTCTGTCACTGCCCAGTCGTCTCTTCAGTGTGGGCTTAAAGGACATTTGTTTGAAGCAGAGACAACAATGAGCATGACATAACCTTTTGATATGTCTCTTTGTTCATGGATACAATTATGACTGTGATATTGACGCAGTTTATATATTTGTTGATGGAATGCATTAAAGGGCCGGACCTTTGAGAATGGACCACTTCTGCTTTTTAAATATGGCTCGATCACATTAAAATCATATACTGAATTCTGGTTCCAAGGGCTCAGTCAGTAGGACCATGGTGCTTGCAACTTGACTATTGTGTGTTTTATTCTTACATTGACTTGATACAATCAATACATGTGTTGACTATAAGTAGCTTGGGATAGGCATTTTATATACAGTCGTGGCCCCAAAACATTGCACACTTGTACTTTTTTCAAGTAACTCACAATTTTCCCTAAAAATAAGTTGAAATTTAACAAAGTATTTGGTCTCCACAATTCTTTATTTCACTGTTAATATTGCATAACCTTTGTTTTTATTCAGAACTTAATATATCCATTTAAATCAGAAAATAAACATAAATGACATTGACAAAAAAAAAAAAAACGTTTTCTGGAAGAAATTGTGCATATTTGAAAAAAGTGCAAAAGTGCCAATAGTTTTGGCCGAATATCCCCCACAAGTGTCCCATATTTGTCTCCTACAGGTCCAAGGACAGTCTTAGTGCCTTAGTGGACTGCCTGACTGCCACCTCCCTCTACTGAAGTGAAGAGCATGTGGCTGCAGGCAGGGCTGCAGGCGGAGTGGGGGACTCACCACCTACCACCTGTGCTAGTGTGCTACAGACAGAAAGAAAACACTACAGTATGAATGTGACCTGGCACCTCCTGTCTAGAATGAGCTTAATAAGGAACAACCTGCCTTTCTGAGTCATGTCTTTCTAAGTCTGCTGCTTTAAAAAAATAAAAAAAATATTAAGGGGTGGATCAGCTTAATATTGCGGAAAGAATGTTGCTTCCAATGTAATTGTCTGCATCATTTCCAATCCCCCATATTTTTTGGGTAGATATATATATCCATACACGCATGCATACTGTATACATACACATACCTATATAAACATACATACTTTTTTAAAAGAATATACCTTTATTATTATTCCCCGCAAACCCTACCGCCGATCCCCTAATTGGAGTAAACTAATAAACACTTCTGCTTTTACCTTCAATTTATACATCTTATACACATTTTACAGACACAGTCTACTTTACAATAGTTCTCTCTTGTTTGTTCTTAGTCCTTCCTCTATTTCTGATGTCCATCCAGTTTGATTCTATTTGTAACTGTGCTATTTCACAAAAGTTCCGAACCTATATACATTTTACAGATCCCGTATGCTTTACATTGTTTATCTTGTTATTAGTCCCACCCTTCAGCTCCATTCAACCCCTCCCATCTATCTCTCAACATCATCCATTTCGGATTTCTATTTGCCATATATTTTTCAACTGTGCTGTGATGCTTCACAAAAGAATTGAACCTTCCTATTCTCATAGCTTCTACAGATTGTAAATTAAAAAGATTTTTTTTTGCTAAAATAATTATTATATTATTGATTGATTGACTATGGCTTTTCAAATCACCCAGTATTGCTATCTGTAGCGTTAGTTCTAGGCAAATGTTGCAATTCTTCAGCCATTCCTGGACCTGTGACCAAAAACGAGCTACATATGGACAATACCAAAATAAATGATCTAATGACTCTGCCTCCTCACAGCAGAATCTGCAGAGCTGGGAAGATTGTATCCCCCATATATATAACATTCTATTAGTTGGAAGAATTTTGTATAGTAATTTAAATTGAAAAATTCGAAGTTTTGAATCCGGCGTTGTTTTGCGTATCAATTCATAAACCATGTGCCATGGAACGGGTACATCGAAAATCTCTTCCCAACTATTTTGCAATTTATATGGCACAGCTGTCAGTTTTTTGGTCCTTAAATGAAATTGGTATATGTTTTTATTTATCACACTTTTCTTTAACCATTTATGTTATTTAATACAGGGCCGACATACAAGTTCCTTACTTTGTTCCCCTTCTACTTGCCTCTTCCATTTTTGTGGTAATGCTGCAATTAATTGGTTGTAATTTTGGGTAGAGCAGACATTTCCATATGTCTGTGTTAGCTGCATGTGTGACATAACTCCACCAGTCCTATTTATGATATCATTCACTAAAATTATACCTTTTTTAAACATTTCTTCGATAAATACAGTGTATTTATCTATTAGTATATTTGAATTTAACCACAATATTTGTTGTACTATTTGTTCCGTCCTTTCAGGTGGATTAAACTGAAATTGCAACCAACTTTCTAAGGCTTGTTTAAAAAATAAAGATATTTTGGAGATTATTTCCTTTTCAAACAACCGAAAGTGAGCAGGTGTAATCTGAATAAAGGGGAAAAGGCCCTTCCTGAATATAGGATAAGACATTCGTACCAGCGGTCTAAGGCACTGCATCTCAGTGCTAGAGGCATCACTACAGACCCTGGTTCGATTCCAGACTGTATCACAACCGGCTGTGATTGGGAGTCCCATAGGGTGGCACACAATTGGCCCAGCGTCATCCGGGTTAGGGTTTGGCTGGGGTAGGCCGTCATTGTAAATAATTTGTTCTTAACTGACTTGCCTAGTAAATGTGTTCAACTTGAATAAATTGAGTGCTGTCTTTAGTGTGTAGAAGATGCCAAGCTCCTTTGTATCCTCCAGTACTTGTGTGGGTTATAATGCAGTATATAATATACAGTACCTGTAGTAACCAGCTCCAGATCTCTCTTGACAAAAGCCTTCCTCTTCTCCTCCAGTAGCTGGCTAGGAATGAGGCCTGCACTGCCCCCCACTAGGTGACATGCCTGTGATGGAAAGAATTCATAAAGTGGTTCTATCACTGCATTGCAACAAAAACATTTTTTTTTTTAACTATTTAGGATAAACATGATAAAGTGAAAGACTAAATAGTGGTTGTCCATTAGAAGTGACTGACCTGCCACCAGTTGAGGTCCTCCTGGTTGAAGAGCTGCAGGATGTCTCCACTGCTGAAGCCCAGGCCTGCCTCCTTACAGGGGATTAAGTTGTCATGGGACGGGGCGTAGTCAAAGTGACACTTCACATACGCCTGAGGAAGACGGAGAGGGAGCTCGGTGAACAGGTCAGAGCTTGAGTAGAGGTAAACACCATCTAAACATAATACATAATATCTAGTGCTCAATACACTGCCTACTTCAAAATGCTACGTTAAAACACTTTATTACAGTATTTGTTCACATGCCATACTACTATTAACACAATACCGGCCACCAGTGTGTGGTCTCAATGGTTCCTGGGGAATCGCTACAGTATCTGGTCAAGGCCATCTCAATCAGACAGCTTTGCTCACTTGAAACTCATTCATCTGTCTCTTTACTTTCCCAGACAATACAAAGCTAGAGCACCACCCCTCGAGCCCAACCCCTGTATCCCATCTCCTAAAAATGGAAGAGTCGGAAGGAGTTAGAGCCAAAACAGGTAGCCATGGCAACCATTCCCTATGCTCAACGGTGATTACTCATGGCAGCAAGTTGAAGTGTGAATGAAATGCTCCCCTCGGCCCCTGAGCTACTCTAGCCCTCCCATCACCCCCTCTACCCACCAGTGACTTTAGCAATGTGGAGGGAAATGTTGTCACTTGGAGTCACAGACAGGACACTGGGTAAAAGGAGTTTTCTACTTAGCTCGGTCACCTCAGCATACACCAGCACAGTACAGAGAGATGGTCGTTAATGTTGATACTTCGTAATATACCGGGCTGAACATCTCTTTAATGGACTGGATTAATTGAGCACTTAAGAGGAATGTATCATCCACTATCAATGTAGTGTAGCACCCACCTGCACAAAGCTCCTTATATGTAATGTTACAGTGTTTTGACAAACTGTTTATCTCATTGTTGAAAATGTGTTGTGATGATGGAGCAGTTTTGAGATGCAAGGGAACAGACAATAGCATCTTATCTGTCATCTCTCTCCCTTTCAGAGAAACCATTTTGCAGCAACTCTCGGTTTGGATAGCTTGAAGTCGCCTCCGGAGATCAAAATACTTCAAAATGGACCCTCGCCGGTCGCCAGGGAGCATTTCAATGCCGTAACCTCTAAGTCTTTTGTCCGAACCTTTTGAAATGCGCCAAATATAATTTCCAAAAGAATAGCCCAGGGACTGATTTCAAAATGTCAGTGGAATGGATTGTCACGCCCTGGCCATAGAGAGGTTTTTATTCTCTATTTTGGTTAGTCCAGGGTGTGACTAGGGTGGGCATTCTAGTTTCTTTATTTCTATGTTTTCTATTTCTTTGTTTTTGGCCGAGTGTGGTTCCCAATCAGAGGCAGCTGTCTATCGTTGTCTCTGATTGGGAATCATACTTAGGCAGTCATTTTTCCCTCCTTCAGTGTGGGATCTTGTCTTTGTTTTGAGTGCATGTAGTTTGCACGATGAAGTTGGTCGGTCATTGTATTGTTTATTGTTTTTTTGGTGTACATTTAAATTAAAGAAGAATGTACGCCTACCACGCTGCACCTTGGTCTCATTCCGACGACAGGCGTTACATGGATGGACAGTACAGAGCTGTGGGCTATTAGCATGCCATGAATTACTGCTATTTGAGAGAGGTGTTCAGTCCTGTGAGCTTTTCCTTGATCTCTGGGCCAGTTACCCAAGGTTCGCTGGTTCAAATACTCCAGCCGACAAGGTGAAAAATCTGTCGATGTGCCCTTGAGCAAGGCACTTAACCCTCATTTGCACCAGGGGTACTGTATTACTATGGCTGACCCTGCAAAAGAAAACCTTTCACTGTATGTATCCGGTGTATGTGACAAAACATTTTATTGTTATTTATTTCATTTGGGTCATGATGTCGCTGAGTACAATAAATCTCGCACACTCTTTCCCACTGGGCACACACTGGTTGAAACCACCGTGTTTCAACATCATTTCATGAAATGACATTGAACCAACGTGGAATAGACATTGAATTGACATCTGTACCCAGTGGGTTGACTACTCAGAGACTCTGGGTCCATTAGCTAGACTCCAGGGGCAAATGCTCACAGAGCTAAGGACACTATACTAACAAGGAATTCAAAGGCTGGTCGGAAGAAGTTCAAAGGGGACTAATAGTAACCAGTAATGTGTTTTAGGTGTATTCATTTAGGGTGCATGCACTATTTTGAATAACAATTTTTGTCAACTGAATGCTGAGTCTGTGGGTTGAAATGAGAGATTGAAACATTTTCCTTCAAGTTGGAACAGATGTACTGTACAGATCTTTTTCGGTGTTTTTCTGGCCCTTTTTGGTTTGCTCTCTCATCCTCACGGTGACTCCAGTAGCTCATTCTTTATTCATGAGAGAAAAGCCATTAGTAGGATTACACTTTCCAAATATTTTTCTCTCTCACAAAACTGGAAAAGTAAAATTGCCGGCGCAATTGTCAGGTTGACGTTTATTGTCATGAAGCTTGGCCTGCAGGCAGAACTGAGTGATTTCCACTAGATGGGCCAGCTACAAAGTCAAAATTGGATATATATATAACCTTAATCTAATGTTAGGGTTTGACATTAGCATTAGCAGTGTGGTTAAGGTTAGGGTTAAGGTTAGATTTTAAATCTGATTTTATGACTGAGGCTAGTGACCACTCTTGCCTCCAGATTCATGACAATAAATGCCACCATAGCACTCACTTGAGGACGTTGCATTGGATTCATATTCTTGGCAGGAGACACAAGGTTAAAGACTGCAGGAGGGAGACATTGGCTGTACAGTATTTTCTGAAAAACCAAATAGAATTTCATGTATATCTGAAAAGATTTGATAGGCTAAGTGGACTTTTTTGGCATATTGGATACACATATAAAATGCTTTCAGATATACAGAAGTCCCAAAACAGACATGGGCTAAGGTTACATTTATACTGAACCAAAAAATAAACGCAACATGTAAAGTGTTGGTCACATGTTCCATGAGCTGAAAAAAAATATCCCAGAAATTTTCCTAAAGCATAAAAAGCTTCTTTCTTGCAAATTTTGTGCACAAATTTGTTTACATCCCTGTTAGTGAGCTTTTCTCCTTTGCCAAGATAATCCATCCACCTGTCTGGGGTGGCATATCAAGAAGCTGGGGACAATAAAAGGCCACTCTAAAATGTGCAGTTTTGTCACACAACACAATGCCACAGATGTATCAAGTTTTGATGGATAGTGCAATTGGTATGCTGACTGCAGGAATGTCCACCAGAGCTGGTGCCAGACTATTGAATGTTCATTTCTCTATCATAAACCGCCTCAAATGTCATTTTAGATCATTTCGCAGGATGTCCAACCTGCCTCACAACAGCAGACCACGTGATACCACGCCAGCCCATGACCTCCACATCTGGCTTCTTCACCTGTGGGATTGTCTGAGACCAGCCACAAGGACAGCTGATGAAACTATGGGTATGCACAACTGAAGAATTTCTAAACAAACTGTCAGGAACCGTCTCCGGGAAGCTCATCTGCGTGCTCATCGTCCTCAACAGGGTCTTGACCTGACTGCAGTTTGGCATCGTAACTGACTTAAGTGTGCAAATGCTCACCTTCGAATAGGTACTGGTACGCTGGATAAGTGTGCTCACGGATGAATCCCAGTATCAACTGTACCGGGCAGATGGGGCCGTGTGGGTGAGCGGTTTGCTGATGTCAATGTTGGGAACAGAGTGCCCCATGGTGGCAGTGGGGTTATGGTATGGGCAGGCATAAGCTACGGACAATGAACACAATTGCATTTTATCTATATAAAATTTGAATGCACAGAGATACCGTGACCAGATCCTGAGGCTCATTGTCATGCCATTCATCCGCCGCCATCACCTCGTGTTTCAGCATGATAATGCCCGGCCCCATGTCGCATGGATCTGTACACAATTCCTGGAAGCTGAAAATGTCCCAGCTCTTTCATGGCCTGCATACCCACCAAACATGTCACCAATTGAGCATGTTTGGGATGCTCTGGATCAACAGCGTGTTCCAGTTCCCGCCAATATAGAGCAACTTTGCACACCCATTGAAGAAGAGTGGACAACATTCCACAGGCAACAATCAACAGCCTGATCAACTCTATGCAAAGGAGATGTGTCGTGCTGCATGAGGCAGGTGGTGATCACACCAGATACTGACTGCCCTACCTTTTTTTTCAGGTACACTATATGGCCAAAAGTGCTCGTCAAACATTTCATTCTAAAATCATGGGCATTAATACGGTGTTGGTCCTCCCTTTGCTGCTATAACAGCTTCCACTCTTCTGGGAAGGCTTTTGACTAGATGTTGAAACATCTGAATGGAAGCAAGCCGCGGGGACTTGCTTCCATTCAGCCACAAGATCATTAGTGAGGTCGGGCACTGATGTTGGGCGATTAGGCCTGGCTCGCAGTCGGCGTTTCAATTCATCCCAAAGGTGTTCGATGGGGTTGAAGTCAGGGCTCTGTGTAGGCCAGTCAAGTTATTCAGCACCATTCTTGACAAACCATATCTGTGTGGACCTCGCTTTGTGCACGGGGGCAATGTCATGCTGAAACAGGAAAGGGCCTTCCCCAAACTGTTGCTATAGAGTTGGAAGCACAGAATCGTCTAGAATATCATTGTATGCTGTAGCATTAACATTTCCCTTCGCTGGAACTAAGGGGCCTAGCCTGAACCATAAAAAACAGCCCCAGGCCATTATTCCTCCTCCACCAAACTTTACAGTTGGCACTATGCATTCGAGCAGGTAGCATTCTCCTGGCATCTGCCAAACCCAGAATTATCTGTTGGACTGCCAGATATATTTTTCTATTTATGCCAGTTCCTTTCAGCCAATTTGTATCTTTAATATATGGGAGGCAAACAATTTCCCTACCTTCTCCCTTTTTCACTTGCCGCCTCCATTTTTGTGGTGGTGCTGCAATCAGTTGATTGTACATTTGGATTGAGCAGATATTCCCATATATTTTCGATAACTGCATATGTGACATAACTCCTCCGTTTCTATTCATAATATCATAATACCATAATATAATTTTATTAATCAGTATATTTGAGTTTAACCATAACATTTGGTGTAATATTTGTTCGATATTTTGGAGGATAAAACTGAAATTCTAACCAGCTTTGTATGGCTGTCACACCCTGACTTTAGTTATATTTTGTTTTCTTTATTTTTTAGTTAGGTCAGGGTGTGACAAGGGTGGTTTGTTTAGTTTTTGTATTGTGTATGGGTTTTTGACTTGTCTAGGGTTTTTGTTTATCTATGGGGATTTTGTATGGTCTAGGGGTATGTAGGTTTATGGTGGCCTGAGTTGGTTCCCAATCAGAGACAGCTGTTTCTCATTGTCTCTGATTGGGGAGCCTATTTAGGTTGCCATTTTCCATGTTGGTTTTGTGGGTAGTTGTTTTCGGTTTTGTGTTGCTGCACCTTACAGGACTGTTTCGTTTTCGTTTCACTCTCTTTGTTATTTTGTTTAGTGTTTCTGTTCTAAATAAATAACATGACCAATTACCACTCTGTGCTTTGATCCGATGACTACTCTTCATCCGAAGACGAATATCGTTACAATGGCTTGTTTAAGAAAGGGTGATACTTTAAACAAAATGTCATTTTCAATTAGTCGAAAACGAGAAGTAATCTATATAAAGGCAGAAAGGCACTTTTTTAAGAAAGGATGAGCCTTTTTTAATAATCTACTGGAGAACCATTTGGGGTTTAAGTATAACTTATGTGCAGTATGAGTCAGAGGTTTAAAACAATTTAAAAAAAAAAAAATTTTAAATAATTTTAGCCCCCCAAACTCATATTCATTATATAAATAGGCATGTTTAATTTTGTCTAGCTTAGCATTACAAGTAAAATGAAATATGTTTTGCTCATATGATTTAAAAACAAGTCATCTGGAGTAGGCAGTGCCATTAGTAAGTAAGTAAACTGTGATAGGACCAAAGAGTTAATCAATGTGATTTTTACATAAATAGACAATTATGTACCTCTCCATGGTTGCAGAATCTTATCTATTTTTGCTAACTTTCTATTGAAATTAATTGTGGCAAGTTCATTTATATTTTTTAAGATGTGAATACCAATATGTATGTCTACTTCACCATCCGCCCATTTTATTGATAAACTACAAGGTTTTTTTAAACACTGTATTTTTTAACGGTCCAATACATAATGAGTGAGAGGTCATCCCTTTACACTTGTGTGTTAGGTTAGATTATTCGTTGGTTATTACTGCATTGTCGGAACTAGAAGCACAAGCATTTCGCTACACTAGCATTCACATCTGCTAACCATGTGTAAGTGACAAATAAAATTTGATTTGATTTAATATGGTACACTTGTCATAATTAAGTTTTAATCCAGAGAGGCTAGAAAAGTGATCAAGATCTTCAATGAGACTGTGCAGGGATCCAGATTGCGGACTTAAGAAAAAACGAGAGTCATCGGCATTCATTGACACTTTTGTTTTTATCCGCTGGATTTCTAACCCCTTGATGTTCTTGTTGGATCAAATTTTAATAGCTAGCATTTCAATGGGCATAATACATAGATATGGAGACAACGGACAGCCTTGTTTACCTCCTCTTGAAAGCTCAATACTTTCTGAGAAGTAACCATTATTTACTATTTTACATCTGGGGTTGCTGTACATAACTTTAACCCATTGTATAAGAGATTCACCAAAATTAAAATATTCCAGGCATTTATATATAAATTCTAGTCGTACTTTATCAAACGCCTTTTCAAAATCTGCTATGAAGACCAGGCCTGGTATCTTCAATGTTTCATAGTGTTCAATTGTTTCCAGTAATTGTCGTATATTATCTCCAATATATCGTCCATGTAAAAAACCTGTCTGATCAGGACAACAAAATATCTGGTAAAACCTTTTTTATGTGCAATGCATTTTGCCAGGATTTTTGCATCACAACATTGAAGTGTTAGAGGCCTCTTTATACTTACTTTCCTGTTTAAGTAGTAATGAAATCAGACCTTGTTGAGTAGCTGAAAGTCTACCATTTGTATAAGAGTAATTAAAACATGCTAATAATGGATCAAAAAAGGTCTGATATACCTCTACTGGTATACCGTCAAGCCTTGGTGTTTTTCCATACTGAAAAAATGTTATTGCCTCAAAAAGTTCCTCTTCTGTAAATTAGCTATCACACAGATCTTTCTGTAAATTTGTTAATTTTACATTATTATTATTATTAGGAAAGACATCCTTATAGTTAACATCATTCAGTGGAAATGGAGGAGACTGAAAACAAAACATATGCTTAAAATATTTTGCTTCCTCTTTCAAAATATAATTTGGTGAATCATTAAATAGTACCCGCAAAACACCAGTCTCAACGTCAACAGTGAAGAGGCAACTCCGGGATGCTGGCCATCTAGGCAGAGCTGCAAAGAAAAAGCCATATCTCCGACTGGCCAATAAAAAGTAAAGATTAAGATGGGCATAAGAACACAGACACTGGACAGAGGAACTCTGTTAGAGCTAGAAGGCCAGCATCCCGGAGTCGCCTCTTCAATGTTGACGTTGAGACTGGTACTATTTCATGAAGCTGTCAGTTGAAGACTTGTGAGGCATCTGTTTCTCAAACTAGACACTCTAATGTACATGTCCTCTTGCTCAGTTGTGCACCGGGGCCTCCCACTCTTTGTATTCTGGTTAGAGCCAGTTTGCGCTGTTCTGTGAAGGGAGAAGTACACAGCGTTGTACGAGATCTTCAGTTTCTTGGCAAATTCTCACATGAAATAGCCTTCATTTCTCAGAACAAGAATAGACTGACGAGTATCAGAAGTAAGGGAACACTCCCCTGAAATGGACAAAAATGAATGGGATGTTATTGGCACCGTACGAAACATATACACAATGTACAATACCACTCAATTGGACGTCGTTTCATTCAAAACTGATTGCAAATACCATATGGCAAATGCCAAGTGTAACACTGCAAAAATCCAATAGATGGCAAGTGCGCTCCACCATACATTTTCATATTGCAAATGTAACACAAGTCAAGACCCAAGAGTAAAAAGTTTGAAAATTTGGAAAAAAAATCAAGAACTTATCACTCCCTTAAAAAAGTGCTTTCTGAACCGTTTTTCGAAAGTCTTTCGATTTTGTTTTTGTCAATTACACATATATAAGAACTGTATGAACATACTTTTGTCAAATTTTATTATCCACATTTTTGTTTTTTTGTTTTTACTTGTCCATAAGGCATATGTTTTGTCCATTTGCAATATGATTTCATAGGAAGTCAAAAGTCAAAGTCAAAAGTCACTTTTGTTTTGTTGCCAAATGCCATAAGAAATGTCCAAATGCAATATGAAAGATTTGAAAGTGCCAAATCAGGATGTTATGTCCATTTGCCATGTACGATCATAGGAAGTCGGTTTACAAACCCAAAAGTCGGTGAACCATGTCCAAAAGGCATTTATACTGCCCAAATTATATATTGCACTATGTTAACTTTTTAGGGATAGGGGGCAGCATTTTCACTTTGCATGAATAGCTTGCCCAGAGTGAACTGTCTCCTACTCTGTCCCAGATGCTAATATATGCATATTATTATTACTATTGGATAGAAAACACTCTGACGTTTCTAAAACGGTTTGAATGATGTCTGTGAGTATAACAGAACTCATATGGCAGGCAAAAACCTGAGAAAAAATCCAAACAGGAAGTGGGAATTCTCGATTTTCAACTCCTCGCCTATTCAAATCCCAGTGGGATATGGTTCTGTTTGCACTTCCTACGCCTTCCAATAGATGTCAACAGTCTGTAGAACGTTGAATGAAGCTTCTACTGCGATGTTGAGCCGGATGGGAGCTGTTTGAGTCAGTGGTCTGGCAGAGTGCCAGGTCCTGGTCACGCGCATTCCACATGATATCGACTTGCGTTCCATTACTTCTATAGACACAAAGGAATTCTCCGGTTGGAACGTTATTGAATATTTATGATGGAACTAGGATTCCTGGGAGTGCATTCTGATGAAGATCATCAAAGGTAAGGGAATATTTATCATGTAATTTCGTATTTCTGTTGACTCCAACATGGCGGAGAAATGTTGTTTCTATCTGAGCGCCGTCTCAGATTATTGCATGGTTTGCTTTTTCCGTAATTTAAGGGTTAATGCCACATGGTTCTAACCCTAAATGTTCTCCCGATGTCACCCAAAAGCACCTGCAATTTAGGGCCAGGCTTCATTATGGGCCTACTTTTTTCATGCCATTGCAGGCTCTGTGTGTCTTTAAGCCCCGCTCTGTGTCACTCCATCCTTGCTCTGTGTGCGTGTGCGTGTGTGTGTGTGTGTGTGTGTGTGTGTGTGTGTGTGTGTGTGTGTGTGTGTGTGTGTGTGTGTGTGTGTGTGTGAGAGAGCTGTTCTTTTACATTTGTTGGGAGAAATGACTGATTTACAGTTCATGAGGGTTGCCTAATCACACATATAAAGTTTTGAAAAGATCTGACCTTTTAACCCTTCAAAACAGCCCCTATGACACCATTTTAAGGTACTTCCGGTTAACACAGGAAGCTGAAAGTGAACACATATCCTCCTTGGGGTAGGCTCTTATTGAATTTTGAGTTTTAAGTCTTTATGTTAAGAACTGAGTTATTTACAGAGGGTTGAATGAGTGTGTGTTATTTCAGAAAATCACAGAAATCTCGCAGAGCTCCGAAACCCACTTAAAAAAGATTCTTCTGAACACGCTGCAACTGGATCTGTAACTTTTTGGGGAGAAAAAACACATTTTTTGGAACATCACCAATTGTACATTGTACGATTTCTCTTAAATTACGATAGATAAATGGCTGGTTCTTTTTTTCCTGACACCGTAGGTTCATGTACTTTGACGTGAAGTGGTCAAATTAGCGATCTATTTTCGTTTTTAATCTGAGAAATATGGTCATAACTCAAAAAGCGTTGAGGCTCGACGCCATATTGTTCGGGGCCAACTGCCCATTATGCCAAACCTATGCTCACCAAGTTTTGTCTTCGAAGTCTTTTCCGTTTAGGAGAAAAGGCCACGTCGTGATTGGTGATGTTTTGTACATTTGCAATATGATTCCATTCGCCCTCTGGTGGGATTTACCGGGACAGCGGAAAAATTACAAAAATTAGAACATTTTATAAAACGGAAACCGAATGTCCGAGCGACTTCGTTCGATGACTTCCCGGAAGATCTGGCCCCCGTGCACGACCCGCCACCGTCCGCGAATTTTACAAACGTTCGCGGACGTCTAGTAAGGGACCGTACATTTGCAATATGGAGTTTCTCATCAACCATACAGCAAATGTCAAAATGTTCCCTTCAGGTATGAAAGGTCTTTGTTTCTGGCCATTTTGAGCCTGTAATATAACCCACAAATGCTGATGCTCAAGATACTCAACTAGTCTAAAGAAGGCCAGTTTAATTGCTTATTTAATCAAAACAACAGTTTTCAGCTGTGCTAACATAATTTCAAAATGGTTTTCCATGATCAAAATTATAAACTTGGATTAGCTAACACAACGTGCCATTGGAACACAGGAGTGATGGTTGCTGATAATGGGCCTCTGTACGCCTATGTAGATATTGCACTAAAAATAGCTGTTTCCTGCTACAATAGTCATTTACAACATAAACAATGTCTACAGTATACTGTATTTCTTAACAATCTGATATTATTTTCAAAATGGACATAAAAGGTGCTTTTCTTTCAAAAGCAAGGACATTTCTAAGTGACGTCAAACATTTGAACGGTAATGTATGTGAACAACAGCTTGTGCACGATATCTAAGGAAGTCTCAAGGTTTTGCTCGCCTGAGGTAGAGTATCTCATGACAAGCTGTAGACCACACTATCTACCTAGAGTTTATCTGTATTTTTCGTAGCTGTCTACATACCCCCACAGACCGATGCTGGCACTAAAACCGTGCTCAATGAGATGTATACCACCATAAGCAAACAAGACAATGCTCTTCCAGAGGCAGCGCTCCTAGTGGCCGGGGACTTTAATGCAGGGAAACTTAAATCAGTTTTACCTAATTTCTATCAGCATGTTAAATATGCAACCAGAGGAAAAACTATTCTAGACCACCTTTACTTCACACATAGAGACGCATACAAAGCTCTCCCTTGCCCTGCATTTGGCAAATCTGACCATAATTCTATCCTCCTGAATCCTGCTTACAAGCAAAAATTAAAGCAGGAAGCACCAGTGACTCTGTCTATAAAAAAGTGGTCAGATGAAGCGGATGCTAAACTACAGGACTGCTTTGCTAGCACAGACTGGAATATGTTCTGGGATTCTTCCAATGGTATTGAGGAGTACACCACATCAGTCATTTGCTTTATCAATAGTGCATCGAGGACATTGTCCCCACAGTGACTGTACGTACGTACCCCAAAAAGAAGCCATGGATTACAGGCAACATTCGCACTGAGCTAAAGGGTAGAGCTGCCGCTTTCAAAGAGCAGGACTCTAACCCGGAAGCTTATAAGAAAGGCAAAGCGTCAATACAGGACTAAGATCGAATCGTACTACACCGGCTCCGACGCTTGTCGGATGTGGCAGGGCTTGCAAACTATTACAGACTACAAAGGGAAGCACAGCTGAGAGCTGCCCAGTGACACGAGCCTACCAGACGAGCTAAATAACTTACATGCTCGCTTCGAGGCAAGTAACACTGAAACATATATGAGAGCATCAGCTGTTCCAGACGACTGTGTGATCACGCTATCCGCAGCAAGTAAAACCTTCAAACAGGTCAACATTCACAAGGTCGCAGAGCCAGACGGATTACCAGGACGTGTATTTCGAGCATGCGCTGACCAACTGGCAGGTGTCTTCACTGACATTTTCAACCTCTCCCTCTCTGAGTCTGTAATGCCAACATGTTTCAAGCAGACCACCATAGTCCCTGTGCCCAAGAACACTAAGGTAACCTGCCTAAATGACTACCGAACCGTAGCACTCACTTCCGTAGCCATGAAATGCTTTGAAAGGCTGGTCATTGCTCACATCAACACCATTATCCCAGAAACCCTAGACCCACTCCAATTTGCAAATCGCACCAATAGATCCACAGATGATGCAATCTCTATTGCACTCCACATTGCCCTTTCACACCTACGTGAGAGTGCTATTCATTGACTACAGCTCAGCGTTCAACACCATAGTGCCCTCAATGCTCATCACTAAGCTAAGGACCCTGGGACTATACATCTCCCTCTGCAACTGGATCCTGGACTTCCTGACGGGTCGCCCCCAGGTGGTAAGGGTAGGTAACAACACATCCGCCAACCTGATCCTCAACACGGGGGCTCCTCAGGGGTTTGTGCTCAGCCCCCTCCTGTACTCTTTGTTCACTCATGACTGCACGCCAGGCACGACTCCAACACCATCATTAAGTTTGCTGATGACACAACAGTGGTAGGCCTGATCACTGACAATGATGAGACAGCCTATAGGGAGGAGGTCAGAGACCTGGCCGTGTGGTGCAAGGACAACAAACCTCTCCCACCATGTGATCAAGACAAAGGAGATGATTGTGGACCTCAGGAAAAGGAGAACCGAGCACGCCCCCATTCTCATCGACGTGGCTGTAGTGGAGCAGGTTGAGAGCTTCAAGTTCCTTGACGTCCACATCACCAACAAACTAACATGGTCCAAGCACACCAAGACAGTCATGAAGAGGGTACGGCAAAACCTATTTCCCCTCAGGAGACTGAAATGATTTAGCATGGGTCCTCAGATCCTCAAAAGGTTCTACAGCTGCACCACCAAGAGCATCCTGACCGGTATAGCAACTGCTCGGCCTCCAACCGCAAGGCACTACAGTAGGGTAGTGCGTACGGCCCAGTACATCACCGGGCCAAGCTTCCTGCCATCCAGGACCTCTATACCAGGCAGTTTAAGAGGAAGGCCCTAAAAATGGTCAAAGACTCCAGCCACCCTAGTCATAGACTGTAGTCTCTGCTACTGCATGGCATGTAGTACCAGAGCGCCAAGTCTAGGTCCAAGAGGCTCCTAAATAGCTTCTACCCCTGAGCCATAAGACTATTTGCATTGCCCCTCTTTGAAACGCTGCTGCTACTCTCTGTTATTATCTATGCATAGTCACTTTAATAACTCTAGCTACATATACATATTACCTCAATTACCTAGACACCGGTGCCTCCGCACATTGACATTGACTTTGTACCGGTACCCCCTGTATATTGCCCCGCTATTGTTATTTACTGCTGCTCTTTAATTATTTGTTATTCTTATCTCTTACTTTTTTTGGGGGGGGGTGGGGGGGGGTGGGGGGTGGTAAGTAAGCATTTCACTGTAAGGTTCACACCTGTTGTATTCGGCGCATGTGACAAATACAATTTGATTTGATTTAACCAACATCTCCAATCTTGTCTCATTGATTGGACTCCAGGTAAGCTGACTCCTGACTCCAATTAGCTTTTGGAGAAGTCATTAGCCTAGGGGTTCACATACATTTTCCAACCTAATGCTAAATGTTGTATTCAATATAGACAAGATAAATACAATAATTTGTGTGTTATTAGTTTAAGCACACTATGTTTGTCTATTGCTGTCTTTTTTTTTTTTTTTTTTTTTTTTTTTTGGGGGTGGATCAGCTTAATATTGCGGAAAGAATGTTGCTTCCAATGTAATTGTCTGCATCATTTCCAATCCCCCATATTTTTTTGGGTAAATATATATATCCATTCACGTATGCATACATATACACATATATACATACACATACCTACATAGACATACATACTTTTTTTTAAAGAGTATACCTTTATTATTATTCCCCGCAAACCCTACCACCGATCCCCCAATTGGAGTAAACTGATAAACATTTCTGTTTTTACCTTCAATTTATACATCTTATACACATTTTACAGACACAGTCTACTTTATAATAGTTCTCTCTTGTTTGTTCTTAGTCCTTCCTCTATTTCTGTTGTCCATCCAGTTTGATTTCCACTTGTAACTGTGCTATTTCACAATAGCTCCGCACCTATACACATTTCACAGATCCCGTATGCCCTACATTGTTTATCTTGTTATTAGTCCCACCCTTCAGCTCCACTCAACCTTTCCCATCTATCTTCCAACATCATCCATTTCGGATTTTTATTTGCCATATATTTTTCAACTGTGCTGTGATGCTTCACAAAAGATTTGAATCTTCCTATTCTCATAGCTTCCACGGATTGTAAATTAAAAATAAACATTTTTGCTAAAATAATTATTATATTATTGATTGATTGACTATGGCTTTTCAAATCCCCCAGTATTGCTATCTGTAGCGTTAGTTCTACGCAAATGTTGCAATTCTTTAGCCATTCCTGGACCTGTGACCAAAAACGAGCTACATGCGGACAATACCAAAATAAATGGTCTAATGACTCTGCCTCCTCACAGCAGAATCTACAGAGCTGGGAAGATTGTATCCCCCATATATATAACATTCTATTAGTTGCAAGAATTTTGTACAATAATTTGAATTGAAAAATTCGAAGTTTTGAATCCGGCGTTGTTTTGCGTATCAATTCATAAACCATGTGCCATGGAATGGGTACATCGAAAATCTCTTCCCAACTATTTTGCAATTTATATGGCACAGCTGTAAGTTTTTTGGTCCTTAAATGAAATTGGTATATGTTTTTATTTATCACACTTTTCTTTAACCATTTATGTTCTTTAATATAAGGCCGACATACAAGTTCCTTACTTTTATCCCCTTCTACCTGCCTCTTCCATTTTTGTGGTAATGCTGCAATTAATTGGTTGTAATTTTGGGTAGAGCAGACATTTCCATATGTCTGTGTTAGCTGCATGTGTGACATTACTCCACCAGTCCTATTTATGATATCATTCACAAAAATTATACCTTTTTTAAACATTTCTTCGATAAATACAGTTTTTTTATCAATTACTATATTTGAATTTAACCACAAGATTTGTTGTACTATTTGTTCCGTCCTTTCAGGTGGATTAAACTGAAATTGCAACCAACTTTCTAAGGCTTGTTTAAAAAATAAAGATATTTTGGAGATTATTTCCTTTTCAAGCAACCGAAAGTGAGCAGGTGTAATCTGAATAAAGGGAAAAAGGCCCTTCTTGAACATAGGATGAGACATTCGTACCAATCTACTAGAGAACCAGTTTGGATTTAAGTATAACTTTTGTATGACTGATGCCTTTAGTGAGAGGTCTAATGCTTTAATATTTAATAATTTCTGCCCTCCGAATTCATATTCGTTATATAAATAGGCCCTTTTAATTTTATCTGGCTTGCCGTTCCAAATAAAATTGAATATTTTTTGTTCATATAATTTAAAAAGCAGGTCACTAGGTGTAGGCAAAACCATAAGCAAATAGGTAAACTGTGATATGATTAAAGAGTTAATCAGGGTGATTTTCCCACAAATAGACAGGTATTTTCCTTTCCATGGTAGCAAGATCTTATCTATTTTTGCTAACTTTCTATAAAAATTTATTGGAGTGAGATCATTTCTTTCTTTTGGGATTTGTATACCGAGTATGTCCACATCTCCGTCAGACCATTTAATTGGTAAACTACATGGCAATGTAAAATGTGTATTTTTTAGTGATCCAATACGTAATATGGTACATTTATCATAATTTGGTTTTAATCCAGAGAGGATAGCAAATGTATCTAGATCCTCTAAGAGGCCGTGGAGAGATTCTAGTTGTGGTTTTAAAAGAAAACATGAATCATCAGCGTACAATGACACCTTAGTTTTTAGGCCCTGGATTTCTAATCCCTTAATATTAATGTTTGATCTAATTTTAACAGCTAACATTTCGATGGCAATAATAAATAGATATGCCGATAGTGGACAACCTTGTTTTACTCCTCTAGATAGTTTAAAACTTTCTGAGATGTAGCCATTATTTACTATTTTACACCTAGGGTTACTATACATAATTTTTACCCATTTTATAAGAGATTCCCCAAAATTGAAATATTCTAGGCATTTATATATAAACTCCAGTCGTACTTTATCAAAAGCCTTTTCAAAATCAGCTATGAAAACCAGGCCTGGTGTCCCCGATATTTCATAGTGTTCTATTGTTTCCAGTACTTGCCTTATATTATCTCCAATGTATCGTCCATGTAAAAAACCTGTCTGATTAGGATGAATAATATCTGACAAAACTTTTTTTATTCTATGCGCCAAGCATTTTGCTAGGATTTTTGCATCACAACACTGAAGTGTAAGAGGTCTCCAATTTTTTAAATGGACTGGATCTTTATATATACCACTTGGGTCCTGTTTCAGTAATAATGATATCACACCTTCTTGTTGCGTGTCTGATAATCTATCATTTATATAGGAGTGGTTAAAACAAGCTAATAATGGTCCTTTGAGTATATCAAAAAAATGTTTGTATACTTCCACTGGTATGCCATCCAGTCCTGGAGTTTTCCCATCCTTAAAGGCCCCAATTGCATCAAGTAGTTCCTCCTCTGTAATTAGGCCTTCACATGAGTCTTTCTGTACAGATGTTAATTTTACCTTATTATTAGGGAAAAAATCCATACAATTAGTTTCAGTTAGTGGAGATGGAGGAGCCTGAAACGAAAACATATTCTTAAAGTACTTTACTTCCTCTTTCAAAATATCATTTGGTGAATCATGCGTGACTCCATCATTTGTAACAAGTTTTAATACGTTTTTTTTGGTAGCATTTCTATATTGAAGATTGAAAAAGAATTTGGTGCATTTTTCCCCATATTCCATCCAGTTCGCTTTATTTTTATAATATATTACACTGGATCTTTCTTGAATAAGTTCCTCCATTTCTTTTTGTTTTTCCTCTAACTTATTCTGTGCCTCTATGGTACCGTTTTTATTGTTATCTAACTGTACTGTTAGTCCTTCAATTTCCTTTGTTAATATGGACTCTTTTGATCGAAATTGCTTTTGTTTTATAGATGAGTACTGAATTGCATGGCCTCTAAAGGCACACTTAAAAGTGTCCCATACAATATGGGGATCTGCTGTACCTATGTTATGTCTAAAAAAGTCAGTTATAAATTCTTCTGTCCTAGTTCTAAACAATTTATCATCTAGTAGGCTTTGATTAAATTTCCAATATCCTCGCCCACGTGGAAATTCTGTAAGAGTAATATATATGCCAATTATGTGATGGTCCGACCGCATTCTGTCCCCTATCAAACACTTTTTAACTTTTGGTGCCAGAGAGAATGATATAAGAAAGTAGTCAAGGCGACTAGCTTGATTAAGCCTCCGCCATGTATATCTCACTAGGTCAGGGTATTTAAGTCTCCATATATCCACTAATTCCAATATATCCATGACATTCCTGATTTCCTTAAGTGCCTGAGGGTGATAGTTTGTAGTGTGATTTCCTTTCCGGTCCATAGAGGTATTTAAGACCGTATTAAAATCTCCCACTATAATAATAGAGTCTAGTGTTGCTTGTAGAGTTGATACATTCTTATATATATTGTCAAAGAAGCTTGGATCATCATTATTCGGACCGTATAGGTTAATAAGCCATATATGTTTATTGTCCAATAACATATTTAAAATAATCCATCTACCTTGAGGATCTGTTTGGACAAGTTGCACATTTGGATCAAAGTTATTATTAATTAAAACCATCACCCCTTTTGAATTTCTTTGCCCATGGGAGAAATATATTTCGCCCCCCCAGTTCTTTTTCCACAAAACTTCATCTAAAACTGTCGAATGGGTTTCCTGTAAACAGTAGATATTATAATCCTTCTCTTTTAGCCAGGTAAATACTGATCGTCTTTTCTTATTATCTGCTAAGCCATTACAATTGTAACTGGCTATACTTATTTCACCACTTACCATAATGAGACACACCTTTCAATTATTTTTATCAAAATATATGTTTGTAAACGTCCTATTAAAAAGTAACATAATGATTGAGTGTCTATATAGTTGTACCATGACATTTGCATCTCCACTAAGCAAACCTCCAATTGGTCCCCACTATTCCACCCGCCAAAAGCCCCCATCTCGAGTTGGGTTGTCATCCCAATGCCCGGCAGACCACCCCCGACCCCCCGCATCGCACAGCCCCGGACCGACTGGGATCCATCCTTCGAAAAGTGCACACAGCGCCATCCACCGAACCGAAGCAGATCCATTGCCAAATGCATTTCCATCGCCCTCACCTCGATTTTTATTTCATATTGCTGTGAATCATCCTCTATAGTCCCTAACATCTTTTACTTCTTCCTTCGCAACAGTTGTGGGATACACACATACACCCACACACATTCAGCCCTTACCCCCACACAACCATAAGCTCACCCTCTCAACAATTGCACCATCCCAGAGCCCAACTCAAGATGGGTCATGATTTACAAATGTACTTGCAGTTGCAGCTGCATGAGAAGGCCTGCAAGACCGCGCAAAAAATGAGCATAAATGTAGAGATTTATTTACCATTGTCACATCCTAGATGATGGAGGTCAAATGTACACCTTCTTCCTGAAACACCCACAATAAGGTCATCCATTTTGACCATGTTCCCAAGCATCTCCATGCAGTCCGACTTGATTTCGTGCCACCAGGGCCACAATAATATACCCCCTCTCTGAATGTCCGAGTGTGACCCCCTCCCCATGGGTTACTGCAGCTAGTGTTGCCAGCACTGCCACTGCCTGGGTGGGGGCACCCCACCGGAATCCCCACCGGCTAGGTACAAGGTCGTCAAGGTTCTCATTAGCAGCTTTGAGAATTTCCTTGTATATTATGCTCTCCCTTTAGGGGGCTTTGGCTTTGCAGGACCAACCCTGCCAAGCAGGCTCAGAATCTTGAGGGGGCAGTGCTGCTCTTGGTCCCTGACCTCATTTTGGCTGCATACAGACCGCTTACAGCATGCACATAAAACAGTTAGGGACTTCTCCTTAGTATCTGGGCCATTCATGTGGGTGTCTAGGGTATAGGGCCATGGACCGTACCATTAAAATAGGATAATAAATAATTAGATATAATTTATTTTAAAAATGTAGTTCCCCATGATAGGACAATAAATAAATAAGACGTATAATTCATTATAAAAGTATATCCATCATCTGAACAACATTGAAAGCCCTCTCATACCCGGCCCACAGCAATACACTGGCTCTGGGATATGCAACCATTTCATTACTCACTCACTCAACTTTCCAAACATAATAAATAAAAATAAACACACACCACACCATCCACACATACTGTGCCTTCTGTTTACTTAGTTTTTATCTTCACTATGTAGAAATAGAGCTTGTGTTCAATTAGTTATATGTGAAGATTTATAGAAAAGCTATATTTTGTATTGTTACAATCAATAACCGGGCTTGAATTGTGTTTATTTTCCTCATCTATGAGAACTTTGTAATTTTTAAAATAACCATGGAGTAATCTTTGTGTCTCTGAACAACTGGTTATCAATATATAGTTTATCAACGACGAGAGCTACTCGTTTCGCTTTTAATCTATTTTCTTTGAAAATTGGATACAGAACTTAGCGCCGTTCTGCAATTTCTTTCGGAAACTGATCATTCATGCCAATTTTGGTCCCAGCAAGTCTTTTACCCAGGCTTTTAACCATTATTTTATCTTTAAATGAAGCAAATTTGGCAACGATTGGGCGTTCGTACCTCTGCCCTCTCTGTCCGAGGCGGTGTACACGTTCAAGTTGGATCTTATCGATAACTTCGCGTGGAATCTGAAGCGCTGCAAAAAGGAACTCTCTAACTACAGATTCAGGAACCTCTCCTTCTTTCTCTTGGATACCTGTAAGTACCAAATTCTCTCTCATGGATCTAGTTTGTATGTCCAGTAAGCATTCCTTCAGAACGTTGTTCTCCTTTTTAAATTCATTCATTTCGGTTTCAATCTTATTGACTGTCCCTTTTAGCGCGTGTGTTTCCTTCTCCAAAGCCGCAGCTTTTTCATCACTCATCTCTAGGCTTGCCTTCAACTCTTTTATATCTTTACTAACTAATTCAAGTATACCCAGTTTGTCATTTATTGATTTTAACAGATCGGTTTCGACCTTTACCATTGCCGGTGGTGAGAATATTAGATCATCAGTGTCGGTTGAGGAGTCACGTTTTCGTTTTTGAATCGGTTCCCCTGTCTTACTCTCCGTCATGTTTGGGTGTTGCTTGTTTTCGTAATATTTGTCGATAAATGTCTCTAGTCTTAGGATTTGTTTTGTGTTATTATCCAGATTGAAGGTTATCACCCACCAGATTATTTAGTGCTAATATTTTAGTCTAATTTAGCAGATATTTCGAATATTATGTTTTATCTTGAGGTGCTCTACATAACTTCGTTCAGTCCGCCATTACCTTTACGTTACCTTTACGTCCGCCGTCTACGTCCTACGTCCTATTGCTGTGTCTTAGATGAAGATCAGATCAAATTTGATGACCAATTTAAGCAGAAATCCAGTTAATCCCAAAGGGTTCACATACTTTTTCTTGCCACTTTATATGGAGGCCAATTAGATGGTGGTCCGGTCGCATCCAGTCTCCTATTAATACTTGTTTTACTTTTGATGCCAGCCAGAATGAGACTAGGAAGTAATCAAAACGGCTAGCTTGATTAAGCCTCCTCCATGTACAGTGGGGCAAAAAAGTATTTAGTCAGCCACCAATTGTGCAAGTTCTCCCACTTAAAAAGATGAGAGAGGCCTGTAATTTTCATCATAGGTACACTTCAACTATGACAGACAAAATGAGAAAAAAAATCCAGAAAATCACATTGTAGGATTTTTAATGAATTTATTTGCAAATTATGGTGGAAAATAAGTATTTGGTCAATAACAAAAGTTTATCTCAATACTTTGTTATATACCCTTTGTTGGCAATGACAGAGGTCAAACGTTTTCTGTAAGTCTTTCACACACTGTTGCTGGTATTTTGAAGCCACTCCTGCGTTGTCTTGGCTGTGTCCTTAGGGTCGTTGTCCTGTTGGAAGGTGAACCTTCGCCCCCGTCTGAGCTCCTGAGCGCTCTGGAGCAGGTTTTCATCAAGGATCTCTCTGTACTTTTCTCCGTTCATCTTTCCCTCGATACTGACTAGTCTCCCAGTCCCTGCCGCTGAAAAACATCCCACAGCATGATGCTGCCACCACCATGCTTCACCGTAGGGATGGTGACAGGTTTCCTCCAGACGTGACACTTGGCATTCAGGCCAAAGAGTTTAATATGGGTGTCATCAGACCAGAGAATCTTGTTTCTCATGGTCTGAGAGTCCTTTAGGTGCCTTTTGGCAAACTCCAAGCGGGCTGTCATGTGCCTTTTAATGAGGAGTGGCTTCCGTCTGGCCACTCTACCATAAAGGCCTAATTGGTGAAGTGCTGCAGAGACAGTTGTCCTACTGGAAGGTTCTCCCATCTCCACAGAGGAATTCTGGAGTTCTGTCAGTGACAATCTGGTTCTTGGTCACCTCCCTGACCAAGGTCCTTCTCCCCTGATTGCTCAGTTTGGCTGGGCGGCCAGCTCTATGAAGAGACTTGGTAGTTCCAAACTTCTTACATTTAAGAATGATGGAGGCCACTGTGTTCCTAGGGGACCTTCAATGCTGCAGAAAAGTTTTGCTACCCTTCCCCAGATCTGAGCCTCGACACAATCATGTCTCGATATTCTACAGACAATTCCTTCGACCTCATGGCTTGGTTTTTGCTCTGACATGCACTGTCAACTGTAAGACCTTATGTAGACAGGTGTGTGCCTTTCCAAATCATGCCCCGTCAATTGAATTTACCACAGGTCGACTCCAATCAAGTTGTAGAAACATCTCAAGGATGATCAATAGAAGCAGGATGCACCTGAGCTCATTTTCGAGTCTCATAGCAAAGGGTCTGAATACTTATGTAAATAAGGTATTTCTGTTTTTTTATTTTTAATACATTTGCAAACATTTCTAAAAACCGGTTTTTGCTTTGTCAAGGGGTATTGTGTGTAGATTGATGAGGATTTTTATTTATTTAATCCATTTTAGAAAAAGGCTGTAATGTAACAACATGTGGAAAAGGGGAAAGGGGTCTGAATTCTTTATTTCGGGTAGCTATTTTGTCAACTATTTAACTAACTATTTAGCAGTCGTACGGTTTGGAGTTGGAAGCTGTTCAGGATCCTGTTGGCTCCAGACTTAGAGCAGCGGTACAGCTTGACGTGCAGTAGCAGAGAGAACAGTCTATGACTTGGGTGGTTGGAGTCTTTTGAAAATGTTTAGGGCCTTCATCTGACACTGACCGGTATAGAGGTCCTGGATGGCAGGTCATATGGTTCACTGTATGGGGTCACAGAGGAATCATGGGTCAACTCACCTGGCGCGGGGTGTGAGGCTCCTGGTAGCTGGGGAGGATCTTGAGCACCACACTGCCGCTGGCCTCTTTCAGCATCTGCTGGAGCACCTTGGGGTCGTTGCCCACCTCTTTCGCGTTCACCTCCTTGATAATGTCACCCACGTGGAGGAGGCCCTGCTGGTCGATCATCCCGCCGTGGAGGATGCGGGCGATCACCAGCTCTCCGCTCTCTACCCGAAACGTCACACCCTACAAAGGCAAAGATATAGCACTGTATTTTACATTGCCGTTTTTAACATCCATGACACTGAGTAGAAGGACTAACAAAGGCATAACAAGGACCGCCATTTTGTTTTTTCATTTCATTAAGAACCATACTCACAAACTCAACAAACAGTTGCACTGTAAGCCACTGTAGAGTAAGCCATTTCAAAATGCCCCTCACTGAGTCTTACCAGGTGCTCTCCAGACACCTTGCGGATGCCCACCATCCTGACTGCGTCTGGGGCAACAGGCTGGGTGTTGAAGGCAGCGTCCATGAAGGAACAGGGGCTGGGAGGAGGGGTCTCAAAGGTCTTGGATGCCACCGAATCATGGGTTTCCAGGAGAGACTGTGTGTGGACCAATAGGGGCAGAGGATAATGATGTTGATGATTGCATGACACATACTGTAGGATGGAATTGATCTAGTAAGATTTACAACTGATCTTAAGAAGACTGCATTCGATACATTAAACACAGTAACATGCCATCCATGGTAGCTACATCAGTTTGGTCAGTTTTCCCTCAATAAGGTAAAGTTCTTGGAGAATGGGTCAAAAAAGCTCACAGTAGGAGTGCTGATCTAAGATCAGTTTGCTCATTCAGATCATAATGAATAAGATTACGTGGACAGGAGGGAACTTGTCCTAGATCAGCCCTGATAAAAGCTAAAACATTGAGTGTTTAGACCTGGAAGTGTGGCTCCTTCAGTATGCGTGCCAGTTCGTCTGCAGCCTTGTTCCTGTGTGTGAGGGGAGTGAGCTCCTTCAGGATGTTCTGCACCAGCTCCATGTTGTTGTCACTCACCGCCTCCAGCTTGGACTCCTCCAGGTTCTCATGGGCCTGAGGGTAGCAGGGAGACGGGAACTGAAGGTAAAAAACGGTCTTGTTAATAACTAGCCATCTTTGGTGGTAATTTTAGCCTACACTATTTAGCAGACACTTTTATCAAAAGCGTGTGTGCAAACATTTTTGCATTCAAACCCATGACCCTGGCGTTGCTAGCGCCATTGTTTTACCAACTGTGCCACACAGCACACTTAGTACCAAATCAGAGCCAACTAGTGCCAAATCTCACAACGTACTTAGGCCATACAAATAAGTGCAAATAGTCACAGAGTATTCACCATTTACTCAGTTCTTTTCTAGCAATAAAGTCAATGAATTGTAAAAAGACAGGAAACCCCAAAATAAACACACAGTACAACTCCTATTCAGAAACAAACAACAAGCGTCTCAGAAGATAAGCATCTGCCCTAAAACAGTCAAATACGCTGTGTGTTTTCTCCCTGTGCTGTGGAGCATCAATATATATATATTTTTTAAATTAATATTTCACTTTGTCTCTCGTACCGAGGGCACTGGGCCCTCACCTTTTACCACGACTGGCCTCTGGCCCACCGCCCATGTGGAACTAGTGAACTGAATGATAATGTGTTACTGCCCATCAATCTCCAAATGTTTATTTTTGGCTCCCATTAACAGCAAACCCTTTAATTTAGAAGTTTGAAACGCCGCGTAGCGCGCACCAGATAAATGAATGAGGACACTCAGAAGACTACTCAAATAAGGATCTCTGTGCATAGCCGTCACAGTCTGCTGCTGCATAGAATAAAAAGACAGGATAGTAAATAATAAATGACCTATCGACCTGCTACGTTACTCCCAAACAGATTCAAATAGCCGTGTTGTCTTGTGGGTAGATTCACAGAGACAGTCATACTCCCATGGGCCTGTTGTCTAATCTCTGATCTGGCAGCCATGGGCTGTTTGTTTACGTGAGGGAAAGGAGAGCGCCCCTGCTGTTGAGAGACAGAGACACAGAGAGACACAGAGAGACACAGAGAGACACAGAGAGACAAAGAGAGACACAGAGAGAGAGAGAGAGAGAGAGAGAGAGAGAGAGAGAGAGAGAGAGAGAGAGAGAGAGAGAGAGAGAGAGAGAGAGAGAGAGAGAGACCCACACACATAAAGCTTCAGAGAGTGGCCCTTGGACAGCAGAACAACACAGCCAAAGGCAGGTTATGCCCCCATTGAATAGCTATCTTTGCCCTCTGCTGTTGTTGTCTGGCTTTGTAAGCTACTTCACAGGCAAATTGAAAAGATGGGAGGCTGAAGAATCCCAAATAGAGCAAAAGACCTGCAAGTCTGTTGTCATTTATTTAGATACAGTATCCACTCTTAGAAAAACGGGTTCAAAAAGGGTTCTTCAGCTGTCCCCATTGGAGAAACCTTTTGGGTTCCAGGTAGAGCTCTCTGTAGAAAGGGTTCTACAATGGAATCCAAAAGGGTTCTACCTGGGGAAAAATAGGGTTCTTCGAATGGTTCTCCTACGGGGACCGCCGAAGAATCCTTCTAGGTTGTAGATAGCCTTTTATTTTAAAAGTGTAGGCCACCTAAATACGTGCGTGAGAGCAAGAGCAAAGTGCGCATTTGTCATCTCATGATCTACAACTTCAATAGTTCTGACGACTCCAAGGTAAGGAGCCAAGCAGTAGCTGCCAAGGAAATGACTGATCGTAATGTACTGTGGTTTTGTGAATGGCTTTTGGCATAGCTGCTTCTGCCAATATCCATTCGCAGCATATATATATCTCACCCATCGTTTCGCTACACCCGCAATAACATCTGCTAAATGTGTGTATGTATGACATTTGATTTAATAGTACAGAATATTGCTGAATACACATAGTGCCCTGTTCAAAAGTAGTGCACTGTAAGGAATAGGGTGCCCTTTCAGATGAGGCCACGTAATATATTCCATTTATTCTTTACCGTGAATATTATACAATAGACCTGCTACTGTCTCAAGTCCTTGAACATAGACCAGTGTTCTTGCATCTGTGGATTAATCATTGATGAGGTTCCCCATCGATAGATAGACACAATGGGCACACACACAGATAATACATACATCATTCTCTCTCTCTCTCTCTCTCTCTCTCTCTCTCTCTCTCTCTCTCTCTCTCTCTCTCTCTCATTGATTATTTCACTTTTGTTTATTATCTATTTCACTTGCTTTGTAAATGTAAACGTTTGTTTCCCATGCCAATAAACTCTTACATTGAAATTGAGAGCGAAAGTGAGAGAGCGAGGGGCCCTGTTCTTTTCTTCAACTGGAGGCATTTGATGCAGTGCTCCCCGAAGAGCTCTCATCTTCGTATCTCTCCCAGAAAACTCTGTCTGCATGCTCTCTATAGGAGAGCGAGAAAGACCACACAGCACTATTGGGCCTGCGAGTCTGTTCTTTCTCTAAGCGCAAGGAAAAGAACACAGTATCCCCCAGGACATGGTATTGTGAAAGCTCAGAGCTTCTCTCAGTTCCTAGGCCTCAACTGCATTTGATTGGATGACGCAACAATTACGACTATGTTGTAATGTTTATAATTACAATGTTAATGTCAAGGTTGATTTGTTCATTTCATAATGAAAACAATTTTTTTTTGCATTGAATAATTTTGATGGTTGACTTTTCATTCTAGTAGCTCTTGTAAAAGTAAAATAGTTTTATACCTTACACGTTAACCCACTGTTCCCCGGGCGCCGAAGACGTGGATGTCGATTATGGCAGCCCCCCGCACCTCTCTGATTCAGAGGGGTTGGGTTAAACGCAGAAGACACATTTCAGTTGAATGCATTCAGTACAACTGACGAGGTATCCCCCTTTGCCTTTCCCTTCACTCGTGAGAATTTGCCTAAATAGGAATAAGGCCATATTTGGAATAAGGATAAATTGAAATGTTTTTTACAGAAGAAAAACATTTGCATAACCATGGTAACAATTCAAAGGGAACAGTTTGGAGATTATGGGAAAATTGTTAGACTAAATAAGTACACAACAGTTCACCTGACACAAGACTGAATGGAAGAATTACACTGTTGATTGTATGTGCATTTTACATTTACTGTACATTTGTTGATAACAAAATCTGAAAATACTCTGGATACATTTAGTAACATGATAAGAACATTCTTGGAAAATTTGGGGTAGGTGCAACTAATGTTCCTCTAAACTGTGCGCATGCACGGGCTCGCAGATCCCCCTGGATTGAGGCACAGAAGAAATATCAGCCCGCGCAGAGAAGCGCGAGATTGAACTACACTCAACTTTCTAGAGTTTTCCCCGTTTCTAGAGTTTTCCCCCTGTTAACACTATCAACTTTTCCCTTTACTGGGGGAATTGTGATCGAATCAATGCAATATTAGCCACTTTCAATGCAACATACCAGATGAAAACATACTATGCAAGACTTTGTCACGATCGTCTTTGGGTGAGAGATTGGACCAAGGCGCAGCGTGTGCAAAGTACATCTTCTTTTATTCAGAAGAGGGAAAAAACACGAAACGAACACTATACAACTAAACAAACAAAATAACAAACTGACGACCGTGAAGCTATAATAACAAAATGGTGCTGACACTGACCATTACACACTGACATAGACAATTACCCACAAAAAGCTAAAGCCTATGGTTGCCTTAAATATGGCTCCCAATCAGAGACAACAATAACCAGCTGTCTCTAATTGAGACCCAATTCAGGCAACCATAGACTTTCCTAGACACCTACACTGAACACTAAACCATCTCCTCTACTAAACCCCCTAAACCATACAACACCCTAGACAATACAAAAAACACACAAACTTCCCCATGTCACACCCTGACCTAACTAAAATAATAATGAAAACAAAGATAACTAAGGCCAGGGTGTGACATAACCCCCCCTTTAAGGTGCGAACTCCGGGCGCACCAGCATAAAGTCTAGGGGAGGGTCTGGGTGGGCGTCTGTCCATGGTGGCGGCTCTGGCACTGGTCGTGGTCCCCACCCCACCATAGTCACTACCCGCTTTCGTAGCCTCCTCCAACTGACCACCCGCCAACTTAACCCCACTGGATTAAGGGGCAGCACCGGACTAAGGGGCAGCACCGGATTAAGGGGCAGCACCGGACTAAGGGGCAGCACCGGACTAAGGGGCAGCACCGGACTAAGGGGCAGCACCGGACTAAGGGGCAGCACCGGACTAAGGGGCAGCACCAGGATAAGGGGCAGCACCAGGATAAGGGGCAGCACCAGGATAAGGGGCAGCTCCGGACTGAGGGACGGCAGCTCCGGACTGAGGGACGGCAGCTCCGGACTGAGGAACGGATCCTGGCTGGATGACGGCTCTGGCGGATCCTGGCTGGACGGCTCATGGCTGGCTGACGGATCTGGCTGCTCATGGCTGGCTGACGGATCTGGCTGCTCATGGCTGGCTGACGGATCTGGCTGCTCATGGCTGGCTGACGGATCTGGCTGCACATGGCTGGCTGACGGATCTGGCTGCACATGGCTGGCTGATGGATCTGGCTGCTCATGGCTGGCTGACGGATCTGGCTGCTCATGGCTGGCTGACGGATCTGGCTGCTCATGGCTGGCTGACGGATCTGGCTGCTCATGGCTGGCTGACGGATCTGGCTGCTCATGGCTGGCTGACGGATCTGGCTGCTCATGGCTGGCTGACGGATCTGGCCGCTCATGGCTGGCTGACGGATCTGGACGCTCATGGCTGGCTGACGGATCTGGACGCTCATGGCTGGCTGGCAGCTCTGGCAGATCCTGTCTGGTTGGCGGCTCTGGCAGATCCTGTCTGGTTGGCGGCTCTGGCAGATCCTGTCTGGTTGGCGGCTCTGGCAGATCCTGTCTGGTTGGCGGCTCTGGCAGATCCTGTCTGGTTGGCGGCTCTGGCAGATCCTGTCTGGTTGGCGGCTCTGGCAGATCCTGTCTGATGAATGGCTCTAGCGGCTCCTGACTGACTAACGGCTCTGACGGCTCGGGACAGACGGGCGGCTCTAATGGCTCTGGACAGACGGATGGCTCAGACGGCGCTGGGGAGACGGATGGCTCAGATGGCGCTGGGGAGACGGATGGCTCAGATGGCGCTGGGGAGACGGATGGCTCAGATGGCACTGGGCAGACGGATGGCTCTGGCCGGATGAGGCGCACTGTAGGCCTGGTGCGTGGTGCCGGAACTGGAGGCACCGGGCTAAGGACACGCACCTTCAGGCTAGTGCGGGGAGAAGGAACAGGGCATACTGGACCCTGGGAGCGCACATTAGGCCTAGTGCGTGGTGCCAGAACTGGTGGTACCGGACTGGGGACACGCATCTCAGGGCTAGTGCGGGGAGCAGCAACAGGACGCACAGGACTCTGGGGACACACAGGAGGCTTGGTGCGTGGTTTAGGCACTGGTGGTAAAGGGCTGGAGACACGCACCATAGGGCTAGTGCGTGGAGGAGGCACTGGTGGTACTGGGTTGGGGCGGGGAGGTGGCGCCGGAAATACCGGACCGTGCAGGTGTACTGGCTCCCTTGAGCACTGAGCCTGCCCAACCTTACCTGGTTGTATGCTCCCCGTCGCCCGACCAGTGGGAGTAGGGAGTAGGCGCAGGTCTCCTACCTGACTTCGCCACACTCCCTTTAAGGCCCCCCCCAAAGAAATTTTTGGGTTGTACTCACGGGCTTCCAGCCTTGCTTCCGTGCTGCCTCCTCATATCGCCTCCTCTCGGCTTTAGCTGCCTCCAGCTCTTCACGAGGGAGGCGATATTCTCCCGGTTGTGCCCACGGTCCCTTACCATCCAGTATCTCCTCCCATGTCCATGAATCCTGTGTAGGTGGGTCCTGTTGCCGCTTGACACGCCGCTTGGTCCTGGATTGGTGGGTAATTCTGTCACGATCGTCTTTGGGTGAGAGATTGGACCAAGGCGCAGCGTGTGCAAAGTACATCTTCTTTTATTCAGAAGAGGGAAAAAACACGAAACGAACACTATACAACTAAACAAACAAAATAACAAACTGACGACCGTGAAGCTATAATAACAAAATGGTGCTGACACTGACCATTACACACTGACATAGACAATTACCCACAAAAAGCTAAAGCCTATGGTTGCCTTAAATATGGCTCCCAATCAGAGACAACAATAACCAGCTGTCTCTAATTGAGACCCAATTCAGGCAACCATAGACTTTCCTAGACACCTACACTGAACACTAAACCATCTCCTCTACTAAACCCCCTAAACCATACAACACCCTAGACAATACAAAAAACACACAAACTTCCCCATGTCACACCCTGACCTAACTAAAATAATAATGAAAACAAAGATAACTAAGGCCAGGGTGTGACATAACCCCCCCTTTAAGGTGCGAACTCCGGGCGCACCAGCATAAAGTCTAGGGGAGGGTCTGGGTGGGCGTCTGTCCATGGTGGCGGCTCTGGCACTGGTCGTGGTCCCCACCCCACCATAGTCACTACCCGCTTTCGTAGCCTCCTCCAACTGACCACCCGCCAACTTAACCCCACTGGATTAAGGGGCAGCACCGGACTAAGGGGCAGCACCGGATTAAGGGGCAGCACCGGACTAAGGGGCAGCACCGGACTAAGGGGCAGCACCGGACTAAGGGGCAGCACCGGACTAAGGGGCAGCACCGGACTAAGGGGCAGCACCAGGATAAGGGGCAGCACCAGGATAAGGGGCAGCACCAGGATAAGGGGCAGCTCCGGACTGAGGGACGGCAGCTCCGGACTGAGGGACGGCAGCTCCGGACTGAGGAACGGATCCTGGCTGGATGACGGCTCTGGCGGATCCTGGCTGGACGGCTCATGGCTGGCTGACGGATCTGGCTGCTCATGGCTGGCTGACGGATCTGGCTGCTCATGGCTGGCTGACGGATCTGGCTGCTCATGGCTGGCTGACGGATCTGGCTGCACATGGCTGGCTGACGGATCTGGCTGCACATGGCTGGCTGACGGATCTGGCTGCTCATGGCTGGTTGGCGGCTCTGGCTGATCCTGTCTGGTTGGCGGCTCTGGCAGATCCTGTCTGGTTGGCGGCTCTGGCAGATCCTGTCTGGTTGGCGGCTCTGGCAGATCCTGTCTGGTTGGCGGCTCTGGCAGATCCTGTCTGGTTGGCGGCTCTGGCAGATCCTGTCTGGTTGGCGGCTCTGGCAGATCCTGTCTGATGAATGGCTCTAGCGGCTCCTGACTGACTAACGGCTCTGACGGCTCGGGACAGACGGGCGGCTCTAATGGCTCTGGACAGACGGATGGCTCAGACGGCGCTGGGGAGACGGATGGCTCAGATGGCGCTGGGGAGACGGATGGCTCAGATGGCGCTGGGGAGACGGATGGCTCAGATGGCGCTGGGGAGACGGATGGCTCAGATGGCACTGGGCAGACGGATGGCTCTGGCCGGATGAGGCGCACTGTAGCCCTGGTGCGTGGTGCCGGAACTGGAGGCACCGGGCTAAGGACACGCACCTTCAGGCTAGTGCGGGGAGAAGGAACAGGGCATACTGGACCCTGGGAGCGCACATTAGGCCTAGTGCGTGGTGCCAGAACTGGTGGTACCGGACTGGGGACACGCATCTCAGGGCTAGTGCGGGGAGCAGCAACAGGACGCACAGGACTCTGGGGACACACAGGAGGCTTGGTGCGTGGTTTAGGCACTGGTGGTAAAGGGCTGGAGACACGCACCATAGGGCTAGTGCGTGGAGGAGGCACTGGTGGTACTGGGTTGGGGCGGGGAGGTGGCGCCGGAAATACCGGACCGTGCAGGCGTACTGGCTCCCTTGAGCACTGAGCCTGCCCAACCTTACCTGGTTGTATGCTCCCCGTCGCCCGACCAGTGCGGGGAGGTGGAATAACCCGCACCGGGCTATGTAGGCGAACCGGGGACACCATGCGTAAGGCTGGTGCCATGTAAGCCGGCCCGAGGAGACGCACTGGTGACCAGATGCGTTGGGCCGGCTTCATGACATCCGGCTCAACGCTCAATCTAGCCCGGCCGATACGTGGAGCTGGAATGTACCGAACCGGGCTATGCACGCGTACAGGAGACACCATGCGCTCTACTGCGTAACACGGTGTCTGCCCGTACTCTCGCTCTCCACGGTAAGTACAGGGAGTAGGCGCAGGTCTCCTACCTGACTTCGCCACACTCCCTTTAAGGCCCCCCCAAAGAAATTTTTGGGTTGTACTCACGGGCTTCCAGCCTTGCTTCCGTGCTGCCTCCTCATATCGCCTCCTCTCGGCTTTAGCTGCCTCCAGCTCTTCACGAGGGAGGCGATATTCTCCCGGTTGTGCCCACGGTCCCTTACCATCCAGTATCTCCTCCCATGTCCATGAATCCTGTGTAGGTGGGTCCTGTTGCCGCTTGACACGCCGCTTGGTCCTGGATTGGTGGGTAATTCTGTCACGATCGTCTTTGGGTGAGAGATTGGACCAAGGCGCAGCGTGTGCAAAGTACATCTTCTTTTATTCAGAAGAGGGAAAAAACACGAAACGAACACTATACAACTAAACAAACAAAATAACAAACTGACGACCGTGAAGCTATAATAACAAAATGGTGCTGACACTGACCATTACACACTGACATAGACAATTACCCACAAAAAGCTAAAGCCTATGGTTGCCTTAAATATGGCTCCCAATCAGAGACAACAATAACCAGCTGTCTCTAATTGAGACCCAATTCAGGCAACCATAGACTTTCCTAGACACCTACACTGAACACTAAACCATCTCCTCTACTAAACCCCCTAAACCATACAACACCCTAGACAATACAAAAAACACACAAACTTCCCCATGTCACACCCTGACCTAACTAAAATAATAATGAAAACAAAGATAACTAAGGCCAGGGTGTGACATAACCCCCCCTTTAAGGTGCGAACTCCGGGCGCACCAGCATAAAGTCTAGGGGAGGGTCTGGGTGGGCGTCTGTCCATGGTGGCGGCTCTGGCACTGGTCGTGGTCCCCACCCCACCATAGTCACTACCCGCTTTCGTAGCCTCCTCCAACTGACCACCCGCCAACTTAACCCCACTGGATTAAGGGGCAGCACCAGACTAAGGGGCAGCACCGGATTAAGGGGCAGCACCGGACTAAGGGGCAGCACCGGACTAAGGGGCAGCACCGGACTAAGGGGCAGCACCGGACTAAGGGGCAGCACCGGACTAAGGGGCAGCACCGGACTAAGGGGCAGCACCGGACTAAGGGGCAGCACCAGGATAAGGGGCAGCACCAGGATAAGGGGCAGCACCAGGATAAGGGGCAGCACCAGGATAAGGGGCAGCTCCGGACTGAGGGACGGCAGCTCCGGACTGAGGGACGGCAGCTCCGGACTGAGGGACGGCAGCTCCGGACTGAGGGACGGCAGCTCCGGACTGAGGAACGGATCCTGGCTGGATGACGGCTCTGGCGGATCCTGGCTGGACGGCTCATGGCTGGCTGACGGATCTGGCTGCTCATGGCTGGCTGACGGATCTGGCTGCTCATGGCTGGCTGACGGATCTGGCTGCTCATGGCTGGCTGACGGATCTGGCTGCACATGGCTGGCTGACGGATCTGGCTGCTCATGGCTGGCTGACGGATCTGGCTGCTCATGGCTGGCTGACGGATCTGGCTGCTCATGGCTGGCTGACGGATCTGGCTGCACATGGCTGGCTGACGGATCTGGCTGCTCATGGCTGGCTGACGGATCTGGCTGCTCATGGCTGGCTGACGGATCTGGCTGCTCATGGCTGGCTGACGGATCTGGCTGCTCATGGCTGGCTGACGGATCTGGCTGCTCATGGCTGGCTGACGGATCTGGCTGCTCATGGCTGGCTGACGGATCTGGACGCTCATGGCTGGCTGACGGATCTGGACGCTCATGGCTGGCTGGCAGCTCTGGCAGATCCTGTCTGGTTGGCGGCTCTGGCAGATCCTGTCTGGTTGGCGGCTCTGGCAGATCCTGTCTGATGAATGGCTCTAGCGGCTCCTGACTGACTAACGGCTCTGACGGCTCGGGACAGACGGGCGGCTCTAATGGCTCTGGACAGACGGATGGCTCAGACGGCGCTGGGGAGACGGATGGCTCAGATGGCGCTGGGGAGACGGATGGCTCAGATGGCGCTGGGGAGACGGATGGCTCAGATGGCACTGGGCAGACGGATGGCTCTGGCCGGATGAGGCGCACTGTAGGCCTGGTGCGTGGTGCCGGAACTGGAGGCACCGGGCTAAGGACACGCACCTTCAGGCTAGTGCGGGGAGAAGGAACAGGGCATACTGGACCCTGGGAGCGCACATTAGGCCTAGTGCGTGGTGCCAGAACTGGTGGTACCGGACTGGGGACACGCATCTCAGGGATAGTGCAGGGAGCAGCAACAGGACGCACAGGACTCTGGGGACACACAGGAGGCTTGGTGCGTGGTTTAGGCACTGGTGGTAAAGAGCTGGAGACACGCACCATAGGGCTAGTGCGTGGAGGAGGCACTGGTGGTACTGGGTTGGGGCGGGGAGGTGGCGCCGGAAATACCGGACCGTGCAGGCGTACTGGCTCCCTTGAGCACTGAGCCTGCCCAACCTTACCTGGTTGTATGCTCCCCGTCGCCCGACCAGTGCGGGGAGGTGGAATAACCCGCACCGGGCTATGTAGGCGAACCGGGGACACCATGCGTAAGGCTGGTGCCATGTAAGCCGGCCCGAGGAGACGCACTGGTGACCAGATGCGTTGGGCCGGCTTCATGACATCCGGCTCAACGCTCAATCTAGCCCGGCCGATACGTGGAGCTGGAATGTACCGAACCGGGCTATGCACGCGTACAGGAGACACCATGCGCTCTACTGCGTAACACGGTGTCTGCCCGTACTCTCGCTCTCCACGGTAAGTACAGGTAGTAGGCGCAGGTCTCCTACCTGACTTCGCCACAATCCCTTTAAGGCCCCCCCCAAGAAATTTTTGGGTTGTACTCACGGGCTTCCAGCCTTGCTTCCGTGCTGCCTCCTCATATCGCCTCCTCTCGGCTTTAGCTGCCTCCAGCTCTTCACGAGGGAGGCGATATTCTCCCGGTTGTGCCCACGGTCCCTTACCATCCAGTATCTCCTCCCATGTCCATGAATCCTGTGTAGGTGGGTCCTGTTGCCGCTTGACACGCCGCTTGGTCCTGGATTGGTGGGTAATTCTGTCACGATCGTCTTTGGGTGAGAGATTGGACCAAGGCGCAGCGTGTGCAAAGTACATCTTCTTTTATTCAGAAGAGGGAAAAAACACGAAACGAACACTATACAACTAAACAAACAAAATAACAAACTGATGACCGTGAAGCTATAATAACAAAATGGTGCTGACACTGACCATTACACACTGACATAGACAATTACCCACAAAAAGCTAAAGCCTATGGTTGCCTTAAATATGGCTCCCAATCAGAGACAACAATAACCAGCTGTCTCTAATTGAGACCCAATTCAGGCAACCATAGACTTTCCTAGACACCTACACTGAACACTAAACCATCTCCTCTACTAAACCCCCTAAACCATACAACACCCTAGACAATACAAAAAACACACAAACTTCCCCATGTCACACCCTGACCTAACTAAAATAATAATGAAAACAAAGATAACTAAGGCCAGGGTGTGACAGACTTAGCATGCAAAACTACCTATAAAAGAGATTTTGTTGTAGGCAGAACACATCTGAGTAGAATTCTATTGCATTGACAGGCAAGACTCAGGAACATCCTCTACACAGACTGGTGTGCCATAACCAATCAGAGCTGCAGTAGGCCTATATGCAAATAGACCATTGCCATATATGGCTCTGTGCCATTGACTTTGAACTGGACTGTTTTAACAGAACGAGCGGTTGTGAGTAGATGTGCTTGTTTTGAGATCAAAGTGAGAGCTACATGTAGCCACGTGTGCACATTTGTACATTTGTTCACATCCTTTGCTAGCTAATTAGTTATTAGCCCAGTTATAGATACTTTGTTATCAGCAATGGGGAGAGTGATTGCTTCTTACAAGAGAACAAAATGTGTGCATTTTTCTAGACATCTTTGAAAAGCGAGTCAGGTAAAGAGCTTTTTTTTGTCTTAAAGGGGCAGTGTTGTATTTTGAGGCAGGCTTGAATAAGCTAAGTAGCCAATAGGCAGTGGGTAGCATAATTGTTACGATTCTCTGTAATAATGGTATGGGAATAATGATGCATTTTATTTTGTAAAGTGGTTTCTTGCATCAAAAAACACCATAGACAAGTAGGTATACTGTAGGTACATATATTCTCACCACGGGGCTCTCCATGATGCCTTTGAGGAAGATGAGGTCCAGGTCATTGGCCATGGTGGAGCTGGTGCTGTTACTCAGAGTGTCCATAACCTGCTGCATGGCTGAAGACAAACACAGAGAGGACAGTTAGGACTACAGGTTACTCACCGTTCCACTTTTCCAATGTGTGCAAAGCTGTCATCAAGGCAAAGGGTGGCAACTTTGAAGAATCTCAAATATAAAATATATTTTTTGTTTGACACTTTTTTGGTTAATACATGATTCCATATGTGTTATTTCATAGTGTTGATGTCTTCACTATTATTCTACAATGAAGAAAAATAGTAAAAATAAAGAAAATCCCTTTAATGAGTAGGTGTTCTAAAACTTTTGACCGGTAGTGTATGTACTTGCTGGTTTTACGCACCTACTAACCCTTTGGGAGAGTCCCATGGTTTTCTTATGATTAGTCTCACACACACATATACACACACACGCGCACACACACACACACACACACACACACACACACACACACACACACACACACACACACACACACACACACACACACACACACACACACACACACACACACACACACACACACACACACACACACACAGAGAGAGAGAGACAGACAGAGCAATTTCACCACTGTCATTCCCTTCCCTTTGAAGTCAGTGTTAACAGCATCTTACTTCCCTTCTTCCTCAGTCTCTCTCTCTTTTATCTCTCCGATGTAGTCACAGTAGGGAGAGACGGGGGGCAGCGGGAACTGTACAATCTGACAAAGTCACGTCGACAACTCTACTTGTATTACTAGAAAGGTTGGCAGTGCAGTTGGTCCACTGGTTTTACATAACAAAAGGGACGCATTAAAGTAAAGTTGACTGACTAGTGGCGTGTATTCATGGATGCCAAGGGAAGCCAGGCTTCCCCGAAAAATGTAACTAGAATTTTTTATTTTTTTTAACTCTCGTCTCTCTGTGTTTCATAAATGTCCTTCAATTCGCAAGAGGCTGAATGTCTCACTGGAGAAAGCATCAGAGCGAACGAAACAGCGCCCCTCTGTCTCAGTATGTGCAGCATATCTATCTGATGCTGTCTGGTCAGAAAGAGTATGACATTGTTGCCGCCGCAAAAGCCAGCAAGCATTTGGTCTCCCTTGATAAAAAAAACTAAAAAATAATAGCCAATCAGCGTTGAGCTAAACTGCATGAGCTCAGCTGTAAATGGTCCTGGGGCACCAAAAAAAAGTATCAAGGGAAGCCAGTTTGGATTTGGCTTCAGACCAATCACATTACAAGCAAAACGTCATTATTGACAGAAAGAAACTTGAATTGTTGCATCTCGTTGTTGTTTTGTTGTCCTCCGGTGGCTAGCTAGCTATCTCAAATCAAATCAAAGTTTATTTGTCACGTGCGCCGAATACAACTAGACCTTACAGTGAAATGTTTACTTACAATAGTGCAAAAAAAGGTATTAGGTGAACAATAGGTAGGTAAAGAAATAAAACAACAGTAAAAAGACAGGCTATTAACAGTAGCGAGGCTATAAAAGTAGCGAGGCTACATACAGACACCGGTTAGTCAGGCTGATTGAGGTAGTATGTACATGTAGATATGGTTAAAGTGACTATGCATATATGATGAACAGAGAGTAGCAGTAGCATAAAAGAGGGGTTGGCGGGTGGTTGGTGGGACACAATGCAGAGAGCCCAGTTAGCCAATGTGCGGGAGCACTGGTTGGTCGGTCCAATTGAGGTAGTATGTACATGAATGTATATCTAAAGTGACTATGCATATATGATAAACAGAGAGTAGCAGCAGTGTAAAAAGAGGGGTGGGGGGGACACACAATGCAAATAGTCCTGGAAGCCATTTGATTACCTGTTCAGGAGTAGGGCCTTCCTCTGACACCGCCTGGTGTAGAGGTCCTGGATGGCAGACAGCTTAGCCCCAGTGATGTACTGGGCTGTACGCACTACCCTCTATAGTGCCTTGCAGTCAGAGGCCGAGCAATTGCCGTACCAGGCAGTAATGCAACCAGTCAGGATGCTCTCGATGTTGCAGCTGTAGAACCTTTTGAGGATCTCAGGACCCATGCCAAATCTTTTTAGTTTCCTGAGGGGGAATAGGCTTTGTCGTGCCCTCTTCACGGCTGCCTTGGTGTGTTTGTACCATTATAGTTTGTTGTTGATGTGGACACCAAAGAACTTGAAGCTGTTTGGACCATTCTAGTTTGTTGTTGATGTGGACACCAAAGAACTTGAAGCTCTCAACCTGCTCCACTACAGCCCCGTCGGTGAGAATGGGGGCGTGCTCGGTCCTCCTTTTCCTGTAGTCCACAATCATCTCCTTAGTCTTGGTTACGTTGAGGGATAGGTTGTTATTCTGGCACCACCCGGGCAGGTCTCTGACCTCCTCCCTATAGGCTGTCTCGTCGTTGTCGGTGATCAGGCCTACCACTGTTGTGTCGTCTGCGAACTTGATGGTGTTGATGTCGTACCTGGCCATGCAGTCGTGGGTGAACAGGGAGTACAGGAGGGGACTGAGCACGCACCCCTGGGGAGCTCCAGTGTTGAGGATCAGCGTGGCAGATGTGTTGCTACCTACCCTCACCACCTGGGGGCGGCCCATCAGGAAGTCCAGGATCCAGTTGCAGAGGAGGTGTTTTTAGTCCCAGGATCTAAAATTGTTCCTTTCCTAAATTAGTCATGGACGGAGATAGGGATAGGGACTTGTGGATTTATTTTATTCTCCATACTGGCCAATGACTATAACGGCGATTCTGATCCAAACATAAATTCATACATTGTGTCCCTGGCCTGAGAGGATGGAAGTTCAACATGTAGCTAGATGTAATATGCTAATGTTAACTAGCTAGCCTGGCGTATCATTGCCCATGAAAGGAAGTTAGGCTAGAAAGAAAGTATTTTAGCCAGGTAGCATAGGAAAACAAAAAATAAAAGCATGTACTGTATGACAGAGTGATAGACTGTTTCATCAATATGAAAGAGAGGAGGATGGTATTGGCGTTTCTCTACAAGTTGGGTGAGTCGACATGTTTTTTCTACTTGCACGCACGTACGCACACACACCACACACATAAATCAGTACCATGGACAGCCACGTCATATTTAGCTAACGTTGATTGGACTAAACTGTTTTTGGTATCTTTTAGTTGTCACTGTATTAGACTAAGCATACATGATTAGATGATGTTGAAGTTGAAGTTGAAATGGTGCTGGAATGGAGGAGGCAGCTCCTGTTTTCTTTGCAACTTGCGGTAACTCTCTGTGGTTCTAAATCAATAGTTGTTTAGTCATCCGAAAATGTCAGAAACATGACCTTGCTTGACCCTACTGTAGGTCATGTTACTGCTTGTTACACGCAATATGTTTTGTGGACTTCATTGGATGTTGCTCTCCGGTTTTGTAATGAAACAACTGTGTGGTCGTGACGCTCGTCTGAAGAAGTGGACCAAGATGCAGCGTGGGGTAGGTTAATCATATTCTTTAATGATAACCAGCAAAACCAAGAAAGAGAAAACCAACGAAACGTCGAGCCTTGTAGGGCTCAACAGCAACAATACAAGAACAAGATCCCACAACATAGGTGGGAAAAAAGGCTACCTAAGTATGATTCCCAATCAGAGACAACGATAGACAGCTGCCTCTGATTGGGAACCACACTCGGCCAAACACAAAGAAATACAAAACATAGAATGCCCACCCCACATCACACCCTGACCTAACTAAATAGAGAAATAAAACGGTTCTCTCAGGTCAGGGCGTGACAGTGGTTGAATTGTTTTCTACCACTGTGTCTTTTTATTGTCTCAGCGTTAGGCCTAGAGTGGTTCTTCTTTTTAAAAGTTGCGGCACAGCTTGCGGGGTGCCACAGATTTCTATGGCACGTTATTTAAGCGTCAGCCATTGTTGCCAGAATGACGCAATTTACCACAATCTGCCACCATCTACCACAAATGGTTGTGGCATAAGCTCAAAACTTTTAAAGGAAGAACCACTGTATACAAAGCCTAACGGCATCAAGGCATATTAACTAATTATAGATTATAGAGCAAACAACGCAATTATCACAACACATAGGTTTGATTTTACCCACGTACCGCTCCTGTGACTAACTATCACTGACTGACTGATTTTTATTTAACCAGGTATGTCATTGAGAACACATTCTCTTTTACAATAACAACCTGGCTGACTGAACGATGGAGTCAGTGGCTTTTGTTCTCAGAACTTTATTCATCCCTCATTTTGTTGGATAGCTTTTTGTTCATCTTCACTGTCTTGTCCCATCACCAACAAATAGCAATGCAACAGACATGTCAATTGTTAGAGAAGTCACAGTGGGAATCCACTAAAGTTATTTTGCCCATGTCATCACTTCCTAAAAAGGCATCCCTCTCTAACGAGGGTGTGATATGTCACTCAGAGAGGATCTGTCCAATTGTAGCACAGCTAAGCAGTTTAATTAGCTCCCTTAGGAGTGCCTGTGCTGCAGTTTGGAGACACACAGACCCTGGATCATGCCTCCCACTATAATATTGTTTGCTCCTAACCTCAGATCTAGGATCAGATTACCCTCTCCTCAATCCTAACAAGATGCTAACCTTAACAAGATCCTAACCTTAACAACACATCCGTCACACTGATCCTCAACACAGGGGCCCCTCAGGGGTAATGCTCAGTCCTCTCCTGTACTCCCTGTTCACTCATGACTGCACGGCCAGGTACGACTCCAAAACCATTATTAAGTTTGCAGACGACACAACAGTGGTAGGCCTGATCACCGACAACGACGAGACAGCCTATAGGGAGGAGGTCAGAGATCTGGCCGTGTGGTTCCAGGACAACAACCTCTCCCTCAATGTGATTAAGACAAAGGAGATGATTGTGGACTACAGGAAAAAGAGGACCGAGCACGCCCCCATTTTCATCGATGGGGCTGCAGTGGAACAGTTTGAGAGCTTCAAGTTCCTTGGTGTCCACATCACCAACAAACTAACATGGTCCAAGCACACCAAGACAGTTGTGAAAAGGGCACGACAAAATCTATTCCCCCTCAGGAGACTGAAAAGATTTGGCATGGGTCCTCAGATCCTCAAAAGGTTCTACAGCTGCACCATTGAGTTGCATCACTGCCTGGTATGGCAACTGCTCGGCCTCCGACCGCAAGGCACTACAGAGGGTAGTGAGAACGGCCCAGTACATCACTGTGGCCAAGCTTTCTGCCATCCAGGACCTCTATACCAGACGGTGTCAGAGGAAGGGCCTAAAAATTGTCAAAGACTCCAGCCACCCTAGTCATAGACTGTTCTCTCTGCTACCGCACGGCAAGCGGTTCCGGAGCGCCAAGTCTAGGTCCAAGAGGCTTCTAAACAACTTCTATGCCCAAGCCATAAGACTCCTGAACATCTAATCAAATGGCTACCCAGACTATTTGCATTGCCCCCCCCCTCTCTTAAACCGCTGCTACTCTCTGTTATCATCTATGCATAGTCACTTTAATAATTCTACCTACATGTACATACCTCAACTAACCCCTGTATATAGTCTCGCTATTGTTATTGTGCTGCTGTTCTTTAATTACTTGTTACTTTTATTTCTTATTCTTATCCGTAATTTTTTAAACTGCATTGTTGATTAGGGGGCCATAAGTAAGCATTTCACTGTAAGGTCTACAATACCTGTTGTATTCGGCGCATGTGACTAATAACATTTGATTTGATTTGATAATCATTGGGGTTATGAAAAACATCTGACCCCATATCAGTGGTTACGAGTAACTTCTACTAATTCCACCTCACTCCATAACACTAGCTCTGAAGGCAAAGAGGGGACTAGAAGACATCAAATATAGAGAGGAGAGAAGTTGTGTATCTTTTCCATTACATGAGGATCAGTGTGACACAAGGTCAAAAGTGACAAGTAGTTCTGTACTCACATCACTATAGAGACATTTCACAGCAAGGCTGTAAGGAGCTCTGTCAAGGTCAGCCATTCATTGTACATCAGACACAGCCTTGACTTGTTAAGATAAATGGAAGTCACATACGTACACTATCGTCTTCTCTAAATCCTCCAGCATGCCACTTTTTAAGAGGAACACACTATGAATCACACACACAAATGATTATTTTTCATTTTTTTACCTTTATTTAACTAGCCTAGGAAGAGTGAGTTAACTGCCTTGTTCAGGGGCAGAACAACAGATTTTTACCTTGTCAGCTCGGGGATTCAATCTTGCAACCTTCCAGTTACTAGTCCAACGCTCTAACCACTAGGCTACCTGCCACCCCAATTGACGGACGACGGATCTGTTACCACATAATCAGAACGATACTGTTCATCTTCAAGCGAATACAAGCAACTGTCTGTTGCGTAACCTATCATTTTTTAACACCTGTCCTATCATTACAGACCTCTCCTCAATAATAGAGGAAATACCGTACACCTGGCTACCGTGTCAGCATGCACTGTGCCCGGCCCGCCACAGGAGTCGCTAGTGCGCGATGGGACAAGGACATCCCTGCCGGCCAAACCCTCCCCTAACCCGGACGACGCTGGGCCAATTGTGCATCACGCCATGGGTCTACCGGTTGCGGCCAGCTGCGACAGAGCCTGGACTTGAACCCAGAATCTCTAGTGGCACAACTAGCACTGCTATGCAGTGCCTTTGACCACTGCGCCACTCGGGAGGTCCTACTGTAGTAATACTGACCCTTGACAGGTTCTGCAGCTTCAACACTTCCACCCCCAGGTGTCAGCAGCAAAACATGAGGATTAAAGATGCAGCCCTTGTCTTGATTTGGCTTTCACAAGACAGGAAGGAAGACAGAAAGAGAGGAAGTAAGGCCATAATTAAAAATCCAGTCTCCATCTGCTTCCCTAAACAAAGAATTATGTGTGCAGTGGTGAAGGCTCGTTATCCCTCCCCTCTTCCCCCTAAACCCCTACTGTCATCTGGAGATCTGGAGCGGAGGTTGCCAGATTGGAGAACAGATCAAACTGCCGACCCAGCTTTTACAGGCCCTGTATAATTCTCTTTAATAACCAACACTCACCACAGTGTGCCCACTCTACACTTTTACAATAAATGTTGGTTCTACTACTTTGCTTCGGCTTCACACAGGGTTTGTTTACACTTTAGTTTACTGGGCCCTCGCTTGCTTCTCTCATATTACCGCGCTTTCTCCCTCTCGCCTTTTCAGTCTCGCTATCTCTCCCTCTCTCTCTCCTCACATTCCCGTCAGTTCCTACAATTCTGACAACATCATGTAACGCTACATAGTCGGCTCTTTCAATGGATTGAATAAGATAATAAGGAGAGCTAGCTCACAGACAGGGGAAATATGTAGCCTAGCCATGCTTTTCGATGAGGTTTTCTGCTGTTTTGGAATAGGTTTGATGTCTAGGCAAATTACGAGCGAAATGTGACGCGATAAGAGAATAAGGGACCTATTGTATTATTCAGAAAGATTATTAAAAATCCAACTTGGCCAACTTCTTGTGTCTCGCTGCGTGTCAGTTGCCAGATTGGGTTGCCTCGCTCACTTTTCCTGACACACTACAACAAAAAGTGTAGTAGTTTCAAGTTTTATTAGTCGCTTACTTGCAGGTTCTTTCTCGACAATGCGACAACAATAAAAGATAAGAATATGAACATAAAGTAAATCGTTCAGTAAAATAGAATAAACATTTGAGCATAAGTATAATACAGGAAGGCACAATTTATAGTCCAATATTTACCCTGTTTTGGGGAAGGGGGGGATTGAGAGGCAAGTGTTTCAATTGTGCAGTATTTAGCAATCATACTGTAATAAGAGTCTGGCAGCAGCAGTTGTGATGCGTTTGTAGCATGAACGTGTGTGTGTGTGTGTGCGTGGTGTGTGTGTGTGTGCGCGTGTGTGCGGGCGGTCAGTCCAGTTCTGATGGCTTGTAGATAGAAACTGTCCCTGAGCCTGTCGGTATCAGACCTCACGCTCGGATACAGTCTGCCCGTATAAAAAAAGAGACATAATAGAAAAAGAATAACACAAGGAATAAATGAACAATGAGTAACTATAGCTTGGCGACATACATATAGGTAGGGATAAAGTGGCAAGGCAACAGGATAGATAATAAACAGTAGCAGCAGCGTATGTGATGAGTCAAACGATTTAGTGCAAAAGGGGTCAATGCAGATAGTTAAATAGTTAACCAATAGCAACTGGACTAACTATTTGTCTTAGCATGGTGGATGTTTCGTTGCCGATCCTCACCACCTGGGGGTGGCTTGGGGGTAGACGCTGTTCAGGGTCCTGTTGGTTCCAGGCTAGTACCGCTTGCTATGGTTCCAGACATCGGTACCGCTTGTCATGCGGTAGAAGAGAGACCAGTCTATGACTTGGGTGGCTGGAGTCTTCGACAATTTTTAGGGCCTTCGTCTGACACCGCCTGGTATAGAGGTCTTGGACAGCAGGGAGCTCGGCCCCAGTGACGTACTGGGCAGTACACACTACCCTCTGCAGTGCCTTGCGGTCGGAGGCCGAGCAGTTGCCATACCAAGCGGTGAGGCAGCCAGTCAAGATGCTCTCAATGGTGCAGCTTTATAACTTTTTGAGGATCTGAGGCCCCATGCTGAATCTTTTCAGCCTCCTGAGGAGGAAGAGGCGTTGTCCTGCCTTTCTTTACGACTGTGTTGGTGTGTGTGGACCATGATAATTCCTTAGTGATGTGGACACTGAGGAACTTGGCCCACTCCAATACAGCCCCCTCGATGTGGATGGTGGTGTGCTCGGCCACTCCATTTCCTGCAGTCCACGACTGTTGTCCTGGCACCACACTGCCAGGTCACTGACCTCCTCCCTATAGGATGTCTCATCGTTGTCGGTGATCAGGCCAACCACCGTCGTGTTGTCAGCAACCTTAATGATGGTGTTGGAAAAGTGTGTGGCCACGCAGTCGTAGGTGAGCAGGGAGTACAGGAGGGGACTAAGCATGCACCACTGATGAGCCCCCTTGTTGAGAGTCAGCGTGGTGGATGTTTCGTTGCCTACCCTCACCCCCTGGGGACGACCCATCAGAAGTCAAGGATCCAGCTGCAGAGGGAGCTGTTCAGTCCCTGGGTCCTGAGCTTAGTGATGAGCTTGGAGGGCTGAACGCTGAGCTATAGTCAAAGAACGAGTCAGCCTATCGGGAGGAAGTAAGTGGTGTCATGACAACAACCTCCTTCTCAACGTCAGCAAAACAAAGGAGTTGATTGTTGACCTAAGAACGGGACTGCAGTAGAGAGAGTATGCAGTTTTAAGTTCCTCAGCATCCACATCACCGAGGACTTGTTATGGACCAACAACAAAAACAACTCTTGTCAAGAGGGAGCAACAGCCTCTCTACTTTCTAAGGCGGCTGAAGAAATTCGTCATGCCACCCCCGGTCCTCTCCAAATACTACTGTTGCACCATCGAGAGCGTCCTGACCGGTTGCATCACGGCCTGGTACGGGAATTGCTGCTTCCATGACGGCAAGGCCCTCCAGGCCATGGTGAAGATGGCCCAGGACATCCAGGACATCTACATGAAATAGTGCCTGAGGAAGACATGCAGCATCATCAAGGACCCCACACACCGCAGCCACGAGCTGTTCTCCCCCCTTACCGTTGGGCAGATGGTATTGGAGCATGAGGTCTGATACCAAGAGACTCAGAGACAGTTTCTATCTACAAGACATCAGACTGCTGAACACTTGAACTGAACTGACCACCTGTTCTGATTCTCCACACCTTAGCACACATGCACTCACTCATGCACACACCCACACAGACATACACAGACACATATACAATGGGTGTACAAAACATTAGAAACACCTTCCTAATATTGTGTTGCACCACCTTTTGCTCTCAGAACAGCCTCAATTCGTTGGGGCATGGACTCTACAAGGTGTCGAAAGTGTTCCAAAGAGATTCTAGCCCATGTTGACTCCAATGCTTCCCACAGTTGTGTCAAGTTGGCCGGATGTCCTTTGGGTGGTGGACCATTCTTGATGCACACGGTAAACTGTTGAGCGTGAATAATCCAGCAGCATTGCAGTTCGTGACACACTCAAACCACTTATATCTTTTGAAAGTGTGGAACTGTGGGAAGCATTGGAGTCAACATAGGCCAGAATCCCTGTGGAACGCATTCGACACCTTGTAGAGTCCATGCCTCAATTAATTGAGGCTGTTCTGAGGGCAAAAGGGGCGCATCTCAATATTATGAAGGTGTTCCTAATGTTTTATACACTCATTGTATTACTCTACCAAGAACAGGCTCTACTAGTAGCTAAAAGGAATAGGTCAGGTAAAATCAAGTCGCTCTACCAATAAAAGCAGGAAGTTGTCCAAAAAAAACTATCCTCACGCTTGACTTAATCCCGGTTCAACAGGGAAACAGAGTGAACATCAGTCAGCGGGATTACCACATTCCACCCGCTTCATTAACAGCCTAAAATGGCCGACAGACGGAGACTTGGCCGCTAGCCAATCCCAAAAGGTAAAACTATTGTCAAATAATGCTCCCTCCTTGTCCGTTTCTGCCCAAAACAACCGCATGAGGCCACAGGTGACCAGCCTGTGACTGTTAAAAGCTTCAGTTGATCTCACGGGGAAGCTGCTACGGTCCCAATATGTACATCAATGGCATAACGAAAACCACACAGTGGGTTTACTGGGTTGTAATAACCTCTGTTTGCTTAAGAGAAACAGGTAGACATCTTTAAACTAGAAAATACCTGAAAATATAATAGGGAGAGGGGACTACCTTAAGTCACCCAGCATTCATGCATTATCATACTGGTCACCTCAACAACAACAAGAAGCTGCAATTAAAGCTCCAATTGTCACGTTCCTGACCTGTTTTCTGTTGTTTTGTATGTGTTTAGTTGGTCAGGACGTGAGCTGGGTGGGAATTCTATGTTGTGTGTCTAGTTTGTCTGTTTCTATGTCAGCCTGGTGTGGGTTCTCAATCAGAGACAGATGGTAGTCGTTGTCTCTGATTGAGACTCATATATAGGAGGCTTGTTTTGTGTTGGGATTTTGTGGGTGTTTGTTACCTGTCTCTGTGTTTGTGTTCTGCACCAGATAGGTCTGTATCGGTTTTGCACATTTGTTATTTTGTAGGTTGTTTGTAGTGTTTCACTTGTGTTTGTATTAAACATGTTTAACACTAGCCGCGCTGCATTTTGGTCCTCTCCTTCACCCCTGGAAGAAAACCTTTACAGAAACACCCACCAAACCCGGACCAAGCAGCGTGGCAACGGGCAGCAGCAACAGCAGCAGCAGTACAAGGAGGAATGGACATGGGAGGAGATTCTGGACGGAGAAGGACCCTGGGCAGAGCCAGAGGAGTGTCGTCGTCCCAAAGCGGAGCTGGAGGCATCAAAAGCAGAGAGGCGGCATTATGAGGCGCTTGCAAGGCAGAGTGGCTGGAAACCCGAGAGGCTCACCCAAAAATTTCTTGGGGGGGGGGGCTAAAGGGGAGTGTGGCGAAGCCGGGTTGGATACCTGAGCCAACTCCCCGGGCTTACCGTGGAGTGAGAGGGCGTCGTACTGGTCAGACACCGTGTTATGCGGTAAAGCGCACGGTGTCCCCAGTACGCGTGCTTAGCCCAGTGCGGGCTATTCCACCTTGCCGCACTGGGAGGGCTAGGTTGGGCATCGAGCCGGATGTCATGAAGCCGGCCCAACGTATCTGGCCTCCAGTACGTCTCCTCGGGCCGGCGTACATGGCACCAGCCTTACAGGTGGTGTCCCCGGTTCGCCTGCATAGCCCAGTGCGGGTTGTTCCACCTCGCCGCACTGGCAGGGCTACGGGGACCATTCAACCTGGTAAGGTTGGAGAGGCTCGGTGCTCAAGAGCGCGTGTCCTCCTTCACGGTCCGGTATATCCGGCGCCACCTTCCCGCCCCAGCCCAGTACCACCAGTGCCTACACCACGCACCAGGCTTCCAGTGCATCGCCAGAGCCCTGTTCCTCCTCCCCGCACTCGCCCTGAGGTGCGTGCCCTCAGCCCGGTACCTCCAGTTCTGGCACCACGCATCAGGCCTATAGTGCGTCTCAGCCGGCCAGAGTATGCCGTCTGCCCAGCGGTGCCTGAACTGCCCGTCTGCCCAGCGGCGCCTGAACTGCCCGTCTGCCCAGCGGCGCCTGAACTGCCCGTCTGCCCAGCGGCGCCTGAACTGCCCGTCTGCCCAACGCCGTCTGAACCATCCGTCTGCCCAGCGCCGTCTGAGCCATCCGTCTGCCCAGCGCCGTCTGAGCCATCCGTCTGCCCAGCGCCGTCTGAGCCATCCGTCTGCCCAGCGCCGTCTGAGCCATCCGTCTGCCCAGCGCCGTCTGAGCCATCCGTCTGCCCAGCGCCATCTGAGCCATCCGTCTGCCCAGCGCCGTCTGAGCCATCCGTCTGCCCAGCGCCATTAGAGCCGCCCGTCTGTCCCGAGCCATTAGAGCCGTCCGTCAGTCAGGAGCCGCTAGAGCCGTCCGTCAGTCAGGAGCTGCCAGAGCCGCCAGCCAGTCAGGAGCTGCCAGAGCCGCCAGCCAGTCAGGAGCTGCCAGAGCCGCCAGCCAGTCAGGAGCTGCCAGAGCCGCCAGCCAGTCAGGAGCTGCCAGAGCCGCCAGCCAGTCAGGAGCTGCCAGAGCCGCCAGCCAGTCAGGAGCTGCCAGAGACGCCAGCCAGTCAGGAGCTGCCAGAGACACCAGCCAGTCAGGAGCTGCCAGAGACGCCAGCCAGTCAGGAGCTGCCAGAGACGCCAGCCAGTCAGGAGCTGCCAGAGCTGCCCTACAGTCATGAGCTGCCCTACAGTCATGAGCTGCCCTACAGTCATGAGCTGCCCTACAGTCATGAGCTGCCCTTCAGTCATGAGCTGCCCTTCAGTCATGAGCTGCCCTTCAGTCATGAGCTGCCCTACAGTCATGAGCTGCCCTACAGTCATGAGCTGCCCTACAGTCATGAGCTGCCCTTCAGTCATGAGCTGCCCTCCAGTCATGAGCTGCCCTCCAGTCATGAGCTGCCCTCCAGTCATGAGCTGCCCTCCAGTCATGAGCTGCCCTCCAGTCATGAGCTGCCCTCCAGTCATGAGCTGCCACTCAGTCCGGAGCTGCCACTCAGTCCGGAGCTGCCACTAGTCCGGAGTTGTCCCTCTGTCCTGAGCTACCTCTCTGTCCTGGGCTACCTCTTTGTCCTGAGCTACCTCTTTGTTCTGAACTACCTCTCTGTCCTGAGTTGTCTCCTCTATTGTAGAGGGGCGTTGGTGAAGGTTCCTGGACCATGGTCGGGGGTGAGGGTCGCCACTCAAGGGACGCTAAGGAGGTGGACAAAGACAATGGTGGAGTGGTGCCCTCGTCCACCGCCGGAGCCGCCACCGCGGACAGATGCCCACCCAGACCCTCCCCTTGAGTTTTAGGGGTGCGCCCGGAGTTCGCACCTTGAGGGGGGGGTTCTGTCACGTTCCTGACCTGTTTTCTGTTGTTTTGTATGTGTTTAGTTGGTCAGGACGTGAGCTGGGTGGGAATTCTATGTTGTGTGTCTAGTTTGTCTGTTTCTATGTCAGCCTAGTGTGGGTTCTCAATCAGAGACAGATGGTAGTCGTTGTCTCTGATTGAGACTCATATATAGGAGGCTTGTTTTGTGTTGGGATTTTGTGGGTGTTTGTTACCTGTCTCTGTGTTTGTGTTCTGCACCAGATAGGTCTGTATCGGTTTTGCACATTTGTTATTTTGTATGTTTGTAGTGTTTCACTTGTTCTTGTATTAAACATGTTTAACACTAGCCGCGCTGCACTTTGGTCCTCTCCTTCACCCCTGGAAGAAAGCCTTTACACCAATGTTCTGTGTCACCGAACCATTCAGAGGTGTTATTGCTTGTGGTTCTGGTATGGGAACACAGTGGGGAACATTAACCTCGTAGTATTAGCAGAGGCAACCGGTTGCTATGGAGCTCTGTGGCTCAAGTGAGCGAGACAGGGGCAGTGGGTGTTTTTTGTTGTGTAGTGACTGTTCTGAGATCTGTCTGTTGTTGCCAGACATATGTCAGACGAGTTGCCTAAAGTGCGTGCAGATCTCAATATGGAGCGTCTGACAATAACAACAGGATGTACTGTGGATGTTGTTTTTTTAGAGGATTGAAGGATGTAGGAAATACAGACTAATAATGTCTATAGACGAAGCTATGGCTTAAACATTTGAGTTTGCTGAAGAACTACAGAGTGATTCACACTGGCATGTCTTGAGAGTCTTAACAGGTAGTGTTTCTGTAGGCTATTTGGGTAGTTTCCTTCTTTCCTTCCTTCCTTCTTCGACTTTGCTCCCTCAGGAGCTGTTTGATACGACTGTAAGGAATTGCTGTTAAATGGCTTTTAAGAAGTAAGTGCACTGCCGTGGAGCGATTTATAAATCAAATACATTTCATATGAACAATTACTGACACCCTAAATTGCCTAAATGATCTATCGGCAGAAAGACTTTTACAACATTAGAGTTGACCGAGAAATGATGAAACAGTTCGAGGCAGTAGACATAACATAATAATATTCCCTGCTTTGCTACGGAGTTGTGTAATTAAACTAAGGCCTCCGGTAAAGATGATGACTGTCAGTGGACAATATTCAGTACATTTTTTGGATTGGAGCTTATTCCTGAGTGGTATGTCACTGATTAGCAATTTTTGATGGAACATGCACTTTGAATCACTAGCTTTCATTATTGTATGTGCCGTGTTTCTGAACTTGGAACCCTTGAAGAAAAGCCTTAAATTCCCACTTTCAACCAACATCTAGACTACATCAAATATAATTCAAAACGCCATCCAGCACAAGAGTTATTGTATTATCAATTGAGCCAGTCTAGTGTGCAAATGGACTTAGTTTGTGAACAGAGTCTCAAGACTTGAAGTCAACATTCACCTAGTGACACAGTAACTTCACTGTTAAGACAATTGATTTGGGCTGATGTTTGTGTGCAGTACATGTGCATGCAGTGTGTGTGTATCTGTGTACATTTGTGTGCATGCATGCGTACAATATACGGTATGTGTGTTGCATATTCTGACAGTTAAGATATTTCCAACCCCCCCTTCCCTCGAGAACACAACAAGGCCCTCTGAAGGACCTACAGTATAGCAGCCGTTGAAAGCACAACATCTCCATGGCGATGGTCGTAGTCCCAGTCTACGTGCCTCAGAAGGACTCAGACCTCGTTATCAAGCTGAAGGTCACTAGTCCAGACAACGACCAGTGATATTTAGCTCCCGTTATATTTAAGCCGAGTACGTCCAGGATATAACAACAGGATTGAACGACAGGCTTATTATATGACGGCTGTCAGGGAAGAAAACAATGACAAATGTGTGGTGTAGACACACTTTGTTCCTTTCTATAATGACAATTATAATATATAATAACACGTCAATAGCAATATGACATGGCATTACGTGACATGCCAGAGATGACGACGTCACCATTGTCACCAAACCATCATTGGGTCGTTGAAAATGGCAATATAAAACCCAGGTATTATTACCATCGTTACCAAACCACATAATCACATCAGGATGTAAGACTGTCACTGTCAGTCCAATTCACTAAGAAAGAGTATTCTTTCTCAGCAGTCACCCTTCTATGGCACCACACTTTTATTACTGACAGCCTAATCATACATGAAAACTCCCCTTACTCATCATCGATGGTGCTGAAGGCTGCGTCCCAAATAGCACCCTAATCCCTTCATAGTACACAACGTATGACCAGAGCCATATGGTTATTAGGGCACCATATAGGGAAGAGGGTGCCATTTGGGACGTTCACAATGATGTCTTTCCTGGGCCATTACCTAATGTGCATATCATTGAGTATTCAATGTGACAGGTCCTGGTCCAGAGAGGGCAGAGAGAGAGGGATGTTAATTGAAGGTTGTGTCTCTGTCTCTGAAACTCCCAGACGTGACCGCTCTGAGAAGCGCACAGTTGCATACGAATTACCGCATAGCAGCTCCCGTAGAATACACAATGCACTGGGTAGGAGGGAGGTCCTCAGTGAAGGACTAATGTGAATGTGCTGACAGACTGCGTAGTTCATAGGACTGTGTTGTCTGTCACGTCAACTTGTATTGGAAGATACTGTACATCTCGAACTCACTGTGCTATACAGCAGTATGCACCACGTGCATTATCTTAAGCACTCCTCATTCACCTCTCTCTTGCTGTTCATATAATGTATATAATAACACACACTGAAACAAGCTTTTTGTGCGTATGGAACATTTCTGGGATCTTTTATTTCGGTTCATGAAACATGGGACCAACACTTTACATGTTGAGTTTATATTTTTGATCAGTGTATTATGATAGTCAATGCAACATAATGTCTAACAAAGGCACCTGATTCTAGTACGTCCTGTGAAAGCTTCGTTTTCCATTTTGACCCCTATCCATTTGTACAGTGATACATTTCCTTAGTGGCTGTGAGTTCAGTGACTGAACATATTTCTTTATTTTTTTATTTTTTTATTTTTCTGGATTATGTGTGTATTGTTTTATTTTTTATTGCTATATAATACTGCACTGTTGGAGCTAGAAACACAAGCATTTCGCTGCACCGGCGATTACATCTGAAAATATGTGTATGCTGCCAATAAACTTTTATTCGATTTCTATGACCAACAACAATCAATGCAAACAGCATGAACACGCATGCAGTAGAGTATGCAATATAGGTCTGGGAATTGCCAGGGACCTCACGGTACAATTCTATCACAATACTTAGGTGACAATACGACATGTTTTGCCATTCTCACAATTCTATATGTATTGCGATTCGATACTGTGATTTTATTCCCATATGTCTGCTGCAGAGACACAAGAAAGCCATGAGAAAACAAGTTTTTAACAGTCATGGGAAATAAAAGTTCCTAAAAGCAATTAGCTCCCTATTTAAAAAGAATATGGCGAACAAGCTATGCAGGTACAGCCAACTGGTGCAAATATAACACTGCGATATTGTCAAAACGATACAATATATCGTCACAAAGAATATCCCGATATGTAACTATCATTTTTCCCCCCATCACTAATGCAATACATAAATATTTAACGCCATCAATTATGGATATAAAATAGAAGAGCACTTCCCCCACACACTCATTCAGCTTTGTCAGGCACAGTGATTTACTGTTAAGAGCAGCCATATTTGTCATAAAGAGTACAATGGTTTTTATCATAGAAACACAATCTAATAAAGTGATTCTATTTCTATGGCCATTTGAGGGCTTAAAGTACTACATGTTTTCTCTCTATGGACTCTCATTTTCCCCTAGTCATAATGGACATTGGATCAATACATAGTTTAGCTAGTAGGTAATAATTACACTTTATCAATGGTCAAATCAAGGACAGTAATACCATACAAAAATATAAGTACTACCATATGCTTGAGATTCTGCTGTTTGTTATTTCTGACATCAGGTGAATACAGTTTCCCACCTCACAGCAATGAGTCTGACACATCCACACCCTATTGGGCTCTCATCTGTCTGTACCTACTGTATCTATAGGTAGGTAATCAAATAGATAGGTAATCATTCTCACTCACGCTTCACTTCAAGACCAATACATAAAACAACATCCAATAAGTAAGTGGAACACATCCATAGATGAGCCATAGAATCCAAACCCTCATCCCTTCACCATCGATGAACCACAGAGTCACAACCCTTATCCTATCACCATATAGTCCAAACCCTCATCCATTTATTATGACCCCCATCACCATTAGCATCACCTCAGCCCTCTGTCCTTACCTGCCCCACTGAGTTCCAGGCCCTCCAGGGACATGACAAAGTCCTCCTCCAGGGAGAGTCTTCCAAACAGACTGCCAGCCATGTAGACCACCCACCGACCACCCACACACTCACAACTGAGAAGCTCCTCTCCTCCTCTTTATCCTTCCCTTCCACAGAGCGCCTCTGTCTCTCTCTCTGTCTCTCTCTCCCTCTCTCTCTCTCTCTCTCCTCCTCTCAATACCTACAGCTCTGTGGGCTGCCAAGGCTGATTGAGCCTCTCCCTCTGAATGGAAGCCTCTCAGAGGAGAGAAGGAGGGGGGAGATAGAGAAAGTGAGGGGGGGTGGGGGTAGAGCGACGCTTCTCTAGAGAGACAACACGAGAGAGGTGTGATGCTTGGAAATGGGGAAACGAGGCACAATAATCTTCTACTACCGGCCACTACTCAGTATGTGTGTGTGTGTTTGGAGGGAGAGCAGGTGGGGCTGAGAGAGGGATCTTCTGATTGGAATTTATACCTAGAACTTCCTTCCTGTTCAGTGACATCACCACAGTTCACCACCCATTGGATGTGTCCTAATTAGAGGTATTCACGGGTCCACCCAAGACCCTACCTGGGACTCCAGTCATCCGGGTCCAAAAATATTTTCCTTTATGTCAGAGTCGGGTCCTGTTTGTTTGTCATCTGTTCTCGGGTCTATGCAACTACAGCTAATATACCCAGAATGGACCCAACCACGGCTCTGCCTAGCCTATAACATACACTGAACCAAAATATAAATGCAACATTTAAAGTGTTTCATGAGCTGAAAAAAAAAGGTCCCAGAAATGTTACATACGCACAAAAATCTTATTCTCAAAAACAAATTGCACAAATTTGTTTACATCCCTGCCAGTGAGCATTTCTCCTTTGCCAAGATAATCCATTCATCTGACAGGTGTGGCATATCAAGAAGCTGATTAAACTGCATGATCATTACACAGGTTCACCTCGTGCTGGGGACAATAAAAGGCCACTCTAAAATGTGCAGTTTCGTGTGTATATATATATATATTATATTAGCCATATGCTTTCTTGAGTAAGGCAGCTCCAAAATGCAGGTGTTTCAGCCTAGCTCAGTGCTTTCTGTGGTGGTGGGGCAGCCAGCGGAAAATACAGAGCGTAGGGGTTGGTAATGTTCTCTAGTTGCGCCGTGATTGGCTCAGTGTTCTGTCACTCATGGGGACACAACATCACCGCAAAATCTACAGGGAGAGCTAGAACGTTCAAGCCCCTTTAGGTGCTGCCATAGATTTACATTAAAAGTACCCGTCCAAGAAGGCTCAAGGTCATTGGCCACGGATAAATTGACGTCAAATCACGTTTTATCTACCATAGCTTTGATTGGACTGATCATGTCAACATCATACTTTCAAAATCTTAGCTAGCAAGCTAGACAAGCAGTCATCTTCATGAATCACATTGACAATCTACTGGCAAATCATTTTTAATCCTTGTCATATGAAGAGAAATTAGAGATAAAACCTTTTTAAACATTACACAAGAAGTCGGAAATCGCAAATTCAACAGTGAGTGGTTTGGAACGATTCAATGGCTAATTGCAAGCATCTCAAAGCAATCACTATTTTGCTTCCCCTGCCTGCTATTCAGTGGAGAGGTTGTGTTGTCCAAGTCTGGGTTTAAGGACTTAAAACATATAGACAACACATATAGACAACGCTGCTAAACTCGGATGACTGGGGAAATCAAAGTTGTGGCTCAGCTAGACACCACATATAGACGAGCCATCGACCTTCACAACCAATAAACGGAAGAGAATAGGTACGCGCTTGCCAGAATTATAGCATGCATATAGCATGCATTGTGTGGCAATTGTGAGACAGCACTGCGGAGCCTGTTTGTACAACAGTTCTGACTTTGTGGTTCCCCACTAGTTTTAGAGAAAATGTCATAATTTATAATATGACATATGCTTGATTTGTGAAGCATTTATGTAGTGATTATGAAACGTGGTCCTTCGAGACAGATAATTGACTGAAAGGAAGGTGTTGTGGCATGCATTGCATGCATGTGTAGTGACTGTATGCATCCCTTGATGGACTTGCTGTCAGAAGCCTGCCTCTTGGAGTGATTGGACCTGAATCTCCGTCCCTGCACTGCTTTGGCGGTGTGTGTGTCAGGGGGGTTGGCTCAAACGCCCCCGTGCCTGACAGCGTGTTGAGTGATGGCATAGGTAGCATTAGAGCTTCCCCTCCCCCAATTCACAGTATTATTCCAACCTCATAATTTGAAAATATATATAAAACACAGGAAATCACATTTTTGACTGCACTGGGCCTTCAACCAGAAGAGGAACTTGGCTGATAAACATTTTTTTAAATGTCACTCGAGTCCATTCGGGTCTGGTTCCAACTGTTTGGACCAGGGAAGACCTCTCGTTTTTTTTATGGTTTGAGCTACAAACCATTAAAAGCTATCTATGAAAAACAGAAAATGTATGACGCTCACAAGCTACACAAGAGTCGTAGAAGGTAAGGGGTTCTTCTACATAGAAGATCATAGGAAATCTCAGGACAGTGTCTATAATACTGAAATAAGCTCACATAGTTCCTGTCAAAAACTCCAAACTCCACACAGTTGTCAGGATATTCATTTTCCACTGAGCAAACAATTTTTGTACTAACAGCATTCATTTTAATTCATTTTTATCAGGTTTTTGCATTGTCGGACCTTATTTTTTTATTGAAATCTGTCAATAAAACTCATGAATGCAACTTTTTATGTCAAATAGTTTTGTGTTCTACTTGTAGCCCTGGTTGTCCTGAAAATAAAAAAGTAAAACACTTAATTGTGAGGCTAAATATAAGGGCTGGACATGCAGATAAATTAAAGTTAGATAAATGAAAATCCTATTTTTGCTGGGGTCTCGGGACTGATAGGGTTAAATTCCCTGAAGGTTTTGCCATGCTTTGTACCCATTTTGTGGCCTGATTTCTGTCTATTTGTACTTGCTATTGGACAGGGACAGGGCTCAGGGACAGTGGCAGAGACAAGGACAGTGAGGGATAATGACATAAACAAGGATAGGGACACAGACAGACACAAGGACAAGGACAGAGACAATAAATATCATATTCATTTATCACTCCACTGGGAGGGGAAGTGAAGGAGAGAAGAGAGAGATGGAAGAGAGGGAAAACTGAGCTGTTTTCTTCTTATTTGGCTGGCTGAATCAATCTATTACCAAAAGTTGTATGGCCTCTGATGGAAAACATAAGTATATCGTGAGTTCGAGCAGGACGGAGAGAGGAGATGAATTTACTCTGATGGACATTCAACTCCCTTGAGATATTGAATGTGCATTTATCAGGGATCAAGGTAAGACCCAGGCTGTCGAAGAAACAATGTTTATTGTAGCAACAGGGGCAGGCAAAGACAGGTCAAGGCAGGCAGTGGTCGAAAATCCAGGGTAAGGCATACGTACAGGACGGCAGGCGGACTCAAGGTCAGGGACAAGCAGAGTTCAGTAATCCAGAGGTGGAGCAAAGGTACAGGACGGCAGACAGGCTCAGGGTCAGGCAGAGAGGTCAGGCGGGCGGGTACAGGGTCAGGACAGGCAAAGGTCAAAAACCAGGGGGACGAGGAAAGAGAGGCTGGGAAACGATAGAAGCTGACAGGAAAAACGCTGATAAGCTTGAACGAACAAGACGAACTGGCAAACACAGGTATAAATACACAGGGGATAATTGGGAAGATGGGCGACACCTGGAGGGGGGTGGAGACAAGTACAAGGACAGGTGAAACAGATCAGGGCGTGACAGCATTACATTTTTCTTTTTTTTTTATCCACACATCAATCTATTTTTGTAAACTAGCCGAAGGGGAAGTCTCCCCGACTGAAATTTTCAGTAACCTAGAATAAATTGTGCCTCCTAACCATTTCATGTCTCCCGTTTATGAAAAAGGATAGCATTTATCAGTGTAGATATTTCTGGCAATGGTATGCCAGATACAATTACATTTTGATTTGGAGCGAGCAGGTGGTTCATGCACTCAGTCAATGAACCTGTAACGTTTTTATGTGCAATGAATGGTGAGCAAAATGCTAAAAGTTACAGTGCTTTCAGAACCCTTCCATTTGCCAAATTTTGTCACGTTACAGCCTTATTCTAAAATTGATTTTGATTTTTTTTTAAACATCCTCAGCAATCTACACACAATATCCCCATAATGACAAAGTGAAAACTGTTTTTTAGAAATTTCTGCACATTTATTAAAGATAAAAAACAGAAATAACTTATTTACATAAGTATTCAGACCCTTTGCTATGAGAAATTCGAAAATGAGCTCAGGTGCATCTTGTTTCCATTGATCATCCTTTAGCTGTTTCTAAAACTTGATTGGAGCCCACCTGTGGTAAATTCAATTGATTGAACGTGGACTTTGATCTGAAGCCATTCTTGTGATTGTTGTGATTGTTGTGACTTTGTCATTGTGGTTGTTTGTAGGCTTGTGTGGTCTTAAGTGAGTCTATGATCGTATGTTATCCATTTGTATTTATTGTATGTTGCTCTTTCTATGCCATTTTAATATTTGAGAAATTAACCAATGATATTAGGCCACTCTTGGCCATGATTACAGACACCTGTGTGTCTTGACACTATATATAAACGAGTCATCCCGCAGTGTCTGCGATTGTACCCTGATGAAGACAGCTTGCCTGTCGAAACGTTGGTAAATTAAATATTTTTGCATCTGAGCTCCTAGAGTGTGCGGCTCTCCTTAATTTTCAAGTTTTCTACTCCGCTAGCCAGCACCTCGCCTAAATAGGTGTGCGTTTCTTTTTCTTCTAAATTCAATTGATTGGACATGATTTGGAAAGGCACACACCTGTCTATATAAGGTCCCACAGTTGACAGTGCATGTCAGAGCAAAAGCCAAGTCATGAGGTCAAAGGAATTGTCCGTAGAGCTCCGAGACAAGATTGTGTTGAGGCACAGATCTGGGGAAGGGTAGCAAACATTTTCTGCAGCATTGAAGTTACCCAAGAACACAATGGCCTCCATCATTCTTAAATGGAAGAAGTCTGAAACCACCAAGACTCTTCCTAGAGCTGACCGCCCGGCCAAACTGAGCAATCGGGACAGAAGGGCCTTGGTCGGGGAGGTGACCAAGAACCCGATGGTCAATCTGACAGAGCTCTAGAGTTCCTCTGTGGAGATGGGAGAACCTTCCAGAAGGACAACCATCTCTGCAGCACTCCACCTATCAGGTCTTTATGGTAGAGTGGCCAGACGTAAGCCACACCTCAGTCAAAGGCACATGACAGCCCTCTTGAAGTTTGCCAAAAGGCACCTGAAGACTCTCAAACCATGAAAAACAAGATTCTTGGCCTGAATGCCAAGTGTCACTTCTGGAGGAAACATGGCACCATCCATACAGTGAAGCCTGGTGGTGGCAGAATCATGCTGTGGGGATGTTTTTTAGCGGCAGGGACTCGAAGACTAGTCAGGATCGAGGCAAAGATTAACAGAGCAAAGTACAGAGAGATCCTTGATGAAAACCTGTTGTTTCTCGTCAGCGTGTAGGGTAAATTACAGAATGCTACGAGCCAGGACATATGGGCTGGCCGATTTTAAGTATTTTGAGAAATAGACTCATTGGGCCAAAACGTAGTACTATTTCTGTCTCTCGCGTTTCAGGAGCGAGTAGACTCTGTCATTATTAATTTCTTGAGCCAGGACATAATATGGGCCGGCCAATTAGAAACATTTTAGTAGATATTTTAGCTTGACTGAAGCGAGTAATTATCTCTCCATCTCTCGCGTTTCAGTAGCGTGAGTAGAACAAGGTGTATTTCTTCATGTTACCGCACGTTCCGGTAAATATCGCGAAAATAACGCCTAAAAGGGTGAACGTGAGACGTCATTAGTAAACCCATTCCCTTGTTAAAGGGGACCATGTTGTGTTTGGAACCATCATTCCTGCACAAGTAAGGCTAGCTTTGCACTAGATGCTAAGCTAACACAGGGAGAGCAGACATTTTTTTCCTTCTTTGTTCACAAGGCAACACGCTGTGTTTTGGGAAACGGAAGAGACGCCCTTTGGACTCCTGTTTGATTTCAGCTTTCTGCGACCTGGTGGTGAAGAATCGGCAGTAATTAAAAAATATATATATTTCCATGTGACAGCAACCGTATGCTCACAACTGTTACAACGGGTTACACTTATGATATCCAGCCATTCTCAACTTATTGGATATCGTTGTCCCATTCAATTTAACAAGGAAGTTAAATTGCTGAACATACCTTTTCAGGTCGGTCATTTGGATGAGGTCCAAATTGATTTGTTTCAACCAATGAGACATTTTAAACTCCACATTAACCTAGATACAGCGACCCTTTCAGTTTAATTAAAGTTTAAGTCCCGGATAGCCGATACAGGTATGATTAATCATTAACATTGATTAATCAATTTAATTTAAATTAGCAAATTCATTCACATCCAAATCCCACATTACTGATCCAGTATTGATGGTTCATTAACGTCTTTAAATAGATTAAACTCGTTTCACAGCTTCCAACGACTCAAAACCCAAACCTTTAAAAAAAGTAACTTAAAACTTCTTATGGCTGCATCCCGCTACCGGGATCGATATGACAGCAGCCAGTGAACGTGCAGGGCGCCATTTTCAAAACATCAAAAATCTCATAATTAAAATTCCTCAAACATACATGTATCTCATACCATTTTAAAGCTATTCTTGTTGTTAATCCCACCACAGTTTCCGATTTCAAATATGCTTTACAGCAAAAGCACCACAAACGATTATGTTAGGTCACCACATATAGCCACAGAAAAACACAGCCATTTTTTTCCAGTGAAAGAGAGGAGTTTCAAAAAGCACAAATAGAGATAAAATTAATCACTAACCTTTGATGATCTTCATCAGATGACACCAATAGGAGTTCATGTTACACAATACATGTATGTTTTGTTTGATAAAGTTCATATTTATCAAAATATGAGTTTACATTGGCGCGTTACATTCACTAGTTCCAAAAACATCCAGTGATTTTGCATAGCCACATCATTCAACAGAAATACTCATCATAAATGTAGATGATAATACAAGTTATACACATGGAATTATAGATATACCTCTCCTTAATGTAACCGCTGTGTCTGATTTCAAAAAAACTTTACGGAATAAGCCAGCCATGCAATAATCTGAGACGGCGCTCAGAAGAATTAGTCACAATTAGCCGCCATATTGACGTTAACATAAACAAGAAATGACATGATAAATATTCCCTTACCTTTGATGATCTACATCAGAAAGCACTCCAGGAATCCCAGGTCCACAATAAATGTTTGTTTTGTTCGATAATGTCCGTTATTTATGTCCAAATACGTTATTTTGTTAGCGCGTTTGGTATACATATCCAAACGCTCATTCTGGTCAGTGTTACATCGGACAAAAACTTCAAAAGGTTATATTACAGGTCGAAGAAACATTTCAAACTAAGTACAGAATCAATCATTAGGATGTTTTTAACATAAAGCTTCAATAAAGTTCCAACCGGCGTATTCCTTCTTGTCTTCATGAGAAATGGAACGCAAGTGGGTACCATGAGGAATAAGCGTGATCAGAAAATGGCTGACTGCCAGACACCTGAAAGATTCTGCTATCATTCACTCCCACAACACCATAGAAGTCTCATTATAATTTCTATTGATGGTTGACATCTAGTGGAACCCCTAGGCAGTGCAACATCATTAATATCTCAAGGGGATTTCATTGGGGACTCTGGTGAATACATACAAAGCTCAGATTTCTCACTTCCTGTTTTGATTTGTCCTCAGGATTTTGCTGCCATATGAGTTCTGTTATACTCACAGACATCATTCAAACAGTTTTAGAAACTTTAGAGTGTTTTCTATCCAATACTAATAATAATATGCATATATTAGCAACTGAGACTGAGGAGCAGGCCGTTTACTTTGGGCAACTTATTCATCCAAGCTACTCAATACTGCCCCCCAGCCATAAGAAGTAAAACATGTTTTTAAAGAATGTGCAAGCTATCAGAAGGGGTGGTCCTCAGTCCCCCGCTAATTAGTGAACCTTCACCCATAAAAGGATTCATCGCTGACCTCGGCACTGATACAAACCCTAACTATGCCATTAGTGGAAAAACAGCAGAAATTGTGACAAAAGTTCTCCAAAATCAAGCATCGGGCGCAGGCCTTGTAAAGGTTCTCTCCAGTTTAGCCCTGATGTATCGCCATCAGAGATTGGCATCGGTCCAGTACCGCAGTGCACAGCTGAAGCACGAGCAAGAAATGGCTGATATGAAGGGACAGGTGGAGAGAACAGGGAAACTAATGACAAAAGCAGAAAGGGAAAACGTTCTGCTAGCCGAGGAACTTTTGAAAACTAAACAGTTAAAAGTAATTGCAAAAACTTATGATGATGAATGAGCACAAACTCTCCAACAAAATTGTCTTCTACAGGAACAACTCGATTTAGCCAAAACTAAATACGATGAAGTTCACGCCAAACTAGATAAATCTGACGAGTTATCTATAAACAGGAGCGCGCAATTTGCTGTTTTGAAAAACATTACTCAAAGCAATAATGTTCTAGTCCAAATGCTGCAGACCAAAGACGATCAGTTAATGAACACAATGACGATTTTGGATGACAATCGAAATATCGATTTCTAAGCAAGCGGAGGAAATCTCACCAAAGAATCTCTCAATCTGTACTCAAGACCTCTACCTGCACACCATGACAGATAAGTATGAGGCCGAACGGAGCAAGTGCGAAACTCATGTGTATGAAATAAGTACTTTAAGCGCCCAAGTGGACTCTGCTATGCAGCAGAATACCACCCTTAGGTACCTGTTCTGGAGGAATTCCAGAACAGTCACGCACAACAGCGTGACTACCCAATCATGCAACCTAGCTCGCAACCGGAGCTCGGTACACAAAGGAGTGAAGATGAAAGAAGGTTTCAGACTTTGCCTCCCTCAGGTGTCCCTCAGTCTTCTCTTCTTGGCCATTTGGCACAGAGTAATATGGGGCCTCCTCGCCAACAAAGCCAAAGCTTGGCTTCTCCACTTGGCCTTTCGGCCACAATTTCCCCACGGGATGAAGCCAACAATATCCGCCCACTTGGCACGGAACGCCTTGACAAACTCGGCAAAAACTTCTGCCCCTTTGACACCGTTCCAGGTAAGCTAAACGACATTAGCAGACATATACAGTGGGGAGAACAAGTATTTGATACACTGCCGATTTTGCAAGTTTTCCTACTTACAAAGCATGTAGAGGTCTGTAATTCTTATCATAGGTACACTTCAACTGTGAGAGACGGAATCTAAAACAAAACTCCAGAAAATCACATTGTATGATTTGAAAAAGGGAAAAAGTGAAGTCAATATGACTAAACGTGGAATTGTTGGACAACAGGGTTAGGGTTACATTAACAATCAAATTACTCTCTCTCTCTCTCACTCGAGACCCTATCCAGGGCCCGCGCGATCAAAGAACAAGCCCACCGGCTTTGTCTATAGACTCTGATACAAAGATTGCGAAGAAAAAGGTAAAAAGCTTTGCAAGAGCCAAGTCCACTCAAAACCCGATTAGTCAATCTGTCTTCACCATGAACAGAAATGACACATCACATCGTAGCGAACAACCACTACACTTTTTGGGGAATATGTTCACTAAACACAACTCAAAGAGGCCATACCTGGAAATAGTCCTGTGATGCACTAATTGATTCGGGATTGACAATGTCGCTCATCTCTCAAACATTGTTCAATGATCTCAAAATGGCTTTGAAGCTAGCTAAATGTTGTTTAAAAAGGGAATGATGCGACACTACACTTCAAGGTTTCACTCAGACTACCTCGCCTCTCACATTGAGAGTCATGCTGAAACTACACTTCCAGGACATATCGCTTGTTCACCCTGTGTATGTTACCAGCCTCGAATCTGAACCCCTTCTACTCGGAGCAGACTTGATGGATCGGAAAACCAACCAAGTATGGTCACAGGTCACAGTGCCGTCTCCACTGACCACACTGTCTGCTCCTAACGCTAGCTGCAATGCAGTCCTCCACGAAGGGTATCTGTCGACAGCACACCTTGGGAAAAAGACGTTTCAAAACCTCTTGAAGCGGAATCTGACCCAAGGAGATATTACGATATCTCGTCACATTCAATCAGCAAACCTGGTTGACCCTTATTTCCATGGTTTCGAGCCAGCAGTCTCTGTGAATGAGCAACTTCCTTCCTCCTTGGAGTCGTGCATTACTGTAGCTGAGATGAACTTCTCTTGTTCTCTTGACACTTCCGCAAGCACTGCGGCCGTCTTAGGAATAAAAGCATTGACGTGCAAAGTGTACTCTGCTTCCGATGATATATTTTCCACTTTGAAGAGGACTGAAACCCCTCAAAATGTAACTAACAGTGTCAGTCCCGCAACTGACCTGATGACCCCCACTGGTGAAACACGATATCACAAACATATGTCCTCGTCTCACTTCGCAGGTACTGGAACAGCTGCCACATGCGGACGCTGTGGTGACTGACAAACACCAGGAGATTTGGTTGAAATGTTACAGCCAATCTAATAACAATGCGGCCGCTGACAACTCGTACAAAGGGTCCGAGGCACAACTTTTTGGTTGTCCCCCCCAACCGCTGGTGGGGGGGACAAGAGACACAAAGGGGGGAATACTAGCCCAGACCCATGATGAGCCTCGTCGGGGCCGGTGGGAGGGGGGGGGGGGGGGGGGGGGGGGTGAGACTACGAGGCCGCCAGAGCAGGAAACAAATCTAGTTGTAAACTTCCCCATGAGAACAGAGAGAAGCGGACAGGGCCCTCGACGGGGATAACCTTAGAACACATCTGAGATATCACTGAGGTGTACCACACTGATCGTAAAAGAAGTCCAGTGGACTTTCCACCTCCAAAACAAATGGCAACAATAATCAAATACAATGCAACTAGTAAAATGCTCTAATCATGTGTCCGGGTAGGATAACATTTCAGAATAAATCGGTAGGATAACTGGTCCCCTTGAGTACCAGTACCATGCCAGCAGTCAGTCCAGCCACAATCAGTAAGAAGGTTATAGACCTCACAATTCAAATTGATATTGATAACAGCGACAGAGGAGTTAGTAGTCACTCAGATTGCAACACGTGGAAGGGAATCTCTAAAACACTCTTCTGATGGTTAACACACATGCCACTAATAAATAGAGCCCTCCATTCAGGAGAAAAGTTATTAAAAGTCATGAACCATGATCACACTGTGTACGACCAGTTCCGTGCTTGTAGAGTACTTCCGTCGTGAGGTTATCTCCTCCGTGGATAACATAGCTATGAAATAAACTCCATCATACCTATCGCCACTACAATGGTGTAAGACACAATGACTCGTAGTAAACCTACTTCAGGTCCACTTAACATATGTCTCGAGGTCGGCATCAATTCTTACTGACCTCCAGGCATTGACATGAAAATGATCTGATGACGTCAGACTCATTCTGAACAGGTTGCAACCTACTTCTTTCCCTTGGCATGTGCGCTTGTGTAAGCCTAAACGCACATGTACAAAGGAACATTTCATGAGGATTTATGCTAGGATCACTTAAGGGTCCGAGCAAAATACCAGCTTTACCTTAGTAAAGTTGAACATTTACCCTGAGGCCTTTGACTCTACAGCTACCGTACTCACAAGTTTCTCCCCAGAGGTCCATATGTCATCCTTGTAGACTGTCCGAAGCTGGTGCCTTACAGCTGTAGACTTATCATGAGGAGGAACTATCCTTCGTGTGGTGGACCATTGTTGATACACACAGGAAACTGTTGAGCGTGAAAAACCCAGCAGTGTTGCCGTTCTTGACACTCTTGACACACTCAAGAGTGTGAAATTCACTGCTCAACTTACAGTAGGGACCTTATAGATAATTGTATGTGTGCGGTACAGAGATGGGGTAGTCGTTTAAAAAACATGTTAAACACTATTATTGCACACAGAGTGAGTCCATGCAACCTATTATGTGACTTGTTAAGCACATTTTTGCTCCTGAACTTATTTAGTCATGCTATAACAATAGAGTTGAATACTTATTGACTCAAGACATTTTAGCTTTTCATTTTTTATTAATTTGTAAATATTTCTAAAAACATAATTCCACTTTAACATTATGGGTATTGTGTGTAGATCAGTGGCACACAATCTCAAAGTATTCAATTGTAAATCCAGGCTGTAACACAACAAAATGTGGAAAAAGTCAAGGGATGTGAATACTTTCTGAATACACTGTATGGGTAACATGGTTGACGAGTTATTCTCGATCCACTCAGTTTTCCACCACAAAACACCAGAAAATGTCCAGAAAGAGCAGAACCAGCTTTTACAATCTGATTTGACTATTTAGTTCACATAACAGGTTTGACCTTAAAATGAGGGGCAGATGTATGTGAAACACTAATCACATTAAATGAATTACAATCTTCAGAAAGGACTTTCTCAAAGCAACAAAATAACTATGGCTTTACAATGATGGTGACAACTTGAAGAAATATTGGATTTTGCTGAATGCTGAAATTTGGCACTTTGGCAAGTCTTTAACCGTAGACTTGGGGGAGGTGAGAGAATGCGAGGAAGTGAGAGAGAGAGAAAGGGGGATGTTTTAACCTTCTCCTCTGATGAATGAGGCATATTTACACATAACAGAGAGAAACACAGCTAAAGAGAAAGGGAGCGGGATGGAGGGAAGCATGGAAGACAGTGATGGAGGGCTAAAGGGAGAGAAAGGGAGAGAGGCATAAAGAGAGATAAAACATTAAAATGGGAGAGTGAGGGATGGAGAGAGCGAGAGAGAGAGGATCAGGGAGGGACAGTTTATCACAGGACAGTTTATCACTCCTCTAATGTGACTTAATTATGTGTCTAACGGAGCAGTAAAGTCAAACTCAGACTAATCAATCTGGCTAGAAGGATCTGTCTGTTATCAGCCCTCATTGTCCTCCAATGGAGGCACACTGCCCTTGGTGCGTGCCCTTCAGGCAAGGCTTCTCTAGTGGGTGGGTCGTTCCACAAAATGAATGCGCCTTTTGAATTTTAACTAGAGATTGTGTACCAATATTGTATTTTAAAAGCCTTTTATATTAAATGAAGTGCCCTTTAATATGGACCACATGGAGAATTCTATAAATATCTTAATATGATTAACACCTTGGACCTCTACCTCTCACGCTTTCTCTCTCTCTCTCAAACACACACGCACACACCCACAGGGCCGGTCATAGCCTTTTGGGGGCCCTAAGCGAGATTTGGTTGGATGGCCCCCCCACCTCGCAGCAAAAATATTTTAGTGGCCCAGCTCTTGACGGCAGAGAGAAAATGTTTCATTTTAAGTTGTTTTCCAGCAATTCTACACATTTTGCCAAGACTAATGTCATGTTAATGATATCTGAGTGAAAGTGAAAATCAATGGACTAACTTTTCAATCAACATTTTTTGCTGTAATGTAATGGCTAATTGACTGTCAGAACAAGAGACAAACTGATGATACACAACCAAATTTCACATTGCAACTTGTGTATTCTACTATTCTAACTCTCAACAGTAAGCTGAGACCCCGACTAAGTTCATAAAAAAAGGAGTCCCTAAGTGTCGCTTAAGCATGGAGCCACACACGTACACATACCTTTCTCACCCCTCTCTCTCTCGCTCTCTCTGTCTCTCTCTAGCGCTCTGTCACGATGAGGCCAAGCCACTTACCAGACTCTGAGTTGGCTGATGCCACAGGCATTTTGGAAATCTGGTACTCCCAAATCGTCTTCTCCGAATCTTGTTAGGTCAACTGGAGAGAGAATGTGAGGGGAGGAAAGAAGGAGAAGTACATGTGAACGTAACAGCCGTGAATTATTGACCTGTTATCAATACAATCGCCCTAAAACACCAAACAAGAGCTGAAAAGAGGGAAAGGAAGAAAGAGAGAAGGAGAGGAAAGAAAAAAGGAAGGAAGTGAGGGTGGGAGCTCACAAGGGGGAGGGAGACTGAGGCAGTTTCTCTCACTCATGTTATTTGTGCCCAGTGCCCACCCAGACCAAATATAGTTTCCATGCCCACACATGCCCAGTCTCCTACGCCCCCCCCTTCCTGTAAGTGGATAAAAGTGTCTGCTAAATTACTAAAAAGCAGATATTGAATATCCCTTAGAGCATGGTGAAGTTATTAATTACACTTTGAATGGTGTATCATTACACGCAGTCACTACAAAGATACAGGCCTCCTTCCTAACTCAGTTGCCAGAGAGGAAGGAAACTGCTCAGGGATTTCACCATGAGGCCAACAGTGCTTTTAAAACTATCGGCCTATATCGAATCTTCCATTCCTCTCAAAAAAAAATGAAAAATCTGTTGCGCAGCAACTCACTGCCTTCCTGAAGACAAACAATATATACGAAATGCTTCAGTCTGGTTTCAGACCCAATCATAGCACTGAGACTGCACTTGTGAAGGTGGTAAATGACCTTTTAATGGCGTCAGACCGAGGCTCTGCATCTGTCCTCGTGCTCCTAGACCTTAGTGCTGCCTTTGATACCATCGATCACCACATTCTTTTGGAGAGATTGGAAACCCAAATTGGTCTACACGGACAAGTTCTGGCCTGGTTTAGATCTTATCTGTCGGAAAGATATCAGTTTGTCTCTGTGAATGGTTTGTCCTCTGACAAATCAACTGTACATTTCGGTGTTCCTCAAGGTTCCGTTGTGGGACCACTATTGTTTTCACTATATATTTTACCTCTTGGGGATGTCATTCGAAAACATAATGTTAACTTTCACTGCTATGCGGATGACACACAGCTGTACATTTCAATGAAACATGGTGAAGCCCCAAAATTGCCCTCGCTAGAAGCCTGTGTTTCAGACATAAGGAAGTGGATGGCTGCAAACTTTCTACTTTTAAACTCGGACAAAACAGAGATGCTTGTTCTAGGTCCCAAGAAACAAAGAGATCTTCTGTTGAATCTGACAATTAATCTTGATGGTTGTAAAGTCGTCTCAAATAAAACTGTGAAGGACCTCGGCATTACTCTGGACCCTGATCTCTCTGACGAACATATCAAGACTGTTTCAAGGACAGCTTTTTCCATCTACGTAACATTGCAAAAATCAGAAACTTTCTGTCCAAAAATGATGCAAAAAAATTAATCCATGCTTTTGTTACTTCTAGATTAGACTACTGCAATGCTCTACTTTCCGGCTACCCCGATAAAGCACTAAATAAACTTCAGTTAGTGCTAAATACGGCTGCTAGAATCCTGACTAGAACCCCAAAATTTGATCATATTACTCCAGTGCTAGCCTCCCTACACTGGCTTCCTGTTAAGGCAAGGGCTGATTTCAAGGTTTTACTGCTAACCTACAAAGCATTACATGGGCTTGCTCCTACCTATCTTTCCGATTTGGTCCTGTCGTACATATCTACACGTACGCTACGGTCACAAGACGCAGGCCTCCTAATTGTCCCTAGAATTTCTAAGCAAAGAGCTGGAGGCAGGGCTTTCTCCTATAGAGCTCCATTTTTATGGAATGGTCTGCCTACCCATGTGAGAGACGCAGACTCGGTCTCAACCTTTAAGTCTTTACTGAAGACTCATCTCTTCAGTGGGTCATATGATTGAGTGTAGTCTGGCCCAGGAGTGTGAAGGTGAACGGAAAGGCTCTGGAGCAACGAAACACCCTTGCTGTCTCTGCCTGGCCGGTTCCCCTCTCTCCACTGCGATTCTCTGCCTCTAACCCTATTACAGGTGCTGAGTCACTGGCTTACTGGTGCTCTTTCATGCCGTCCCTAGGACAGGGGTGCGTCACTTGAGTGGGTTGAGTCACTGACGTGATCTTCCTGTCTGGGTTGGCGCCCCCCCTTGGGTTGTGCCGTGGCGGAGATCTTGTGGGCTATACTCGGCCTTGTCTCAGGATGGTAAGTTGGTGGTTGAAGATATCCCTCTAGTGGTGCGGGGGCTGTGCTTTGGCAAAGTGGGTGGGGTTATATCCTTCCTGTTTGGCCCTGTCCGGGGGTATCATCGGATGGGGCCACAGTGTCTCCTGACCCCTCCTGTCTCCAGTATTTATGCTGCAGTAGTTTATGTGTCGGGGGGCTAGGGTCAGTTTGTTATATCTGGAGTACTTCTCCTGTCTTATCCGGTGTCCTGTGTGAATTTAAGCATGCTCTCTCTAATTCTCTCTTTCTCTCTTTCTTTCTCTCTCTCGGAGGACCTGAGCCCTAGGACCATGCCTCAGGACTACCTGGCATGATGACTCCTTGCTGTCCCCAGTCCACCTGGCTGTGCTGCTGCTCCAGTTTCGACTGTTCTGCCTGCGGCTATGGAACCCTGACCTGTTCACCGGACGTGCTACCTGTCCCAGACCTGCTGTTTTCAACTCTCTAGAGACAGCAGGAGCGGTAGAGATACTCTTAATGATCGGCTATGAAAAGCCAACTGACATTTACTCCTGAGGTGCTGACTTGCTGCACCCTCGACAACTACTGTGATTATTATTATTTGACCATGCTGGTCATTTATGAACATTTGAACATCTTGGCCATGTTCTGTTATAATCTCGACCCGGCACAGCCAGAAGAGGACTGTCCACCCCTCATAGCCTGGTTCCTCTCTAGGTTTCTTCCTAGGTTTTGGCCTTTCTAGGGCGTTTTTCCTAGCCACCGTGCTTCTACACCTGCATTGCTTGCTGTTTGGGGTTTTAGGCTGGGTTTCTGTACAGCACTTTGAGATATCAGCTGATGTAAGAAGGGCTATATAAATACGTTTGATTTGATTTGATTTACAGAGTTTAATGTCGGTGATAGGAGAAAACTGAGGATGGACCAACAAAAGTGTAGTTACTCCACAATACTAACCTAGTTGACTGAGTGAAAAGAAGGAAGCCTGTACAGAAATAAAATATTCCAAAACATGCATCTTGTTTGCAACAAGGCACTAAAGTAATACTGCAAAAAATGTGTCAAAGCAATTCACTTCTTGCCCTGAATACAGTGTTATGTTTGTGGCAAATCCAATACAACACATGACTGAGTACAGCTCTCCATATTCTCAAGCATATAGTGCTGGCTGCATCATGTTATGGCTATACTTGTAGTCGTTATGGACTGGGGAGTTTTTCAGGATAAAAAAGAAACGTAACGGAGCTAAGCACTTGTACAATTCTAAAGGAAAATCTGGTTCAGTCTGCTTTCCGCCAGACACTGGAAGATGAATTCACCTTTCAGCAGGACAATGATGTAAAACACAAGGCCAAATCTACACACGAGTTACTTACCGAGAAGACATTGAATGTTTCTGAGTGGCCGAGTTACAGTTTTGACTTAAATCTGCTTGTATTGTACCATCCAGGTGTGCAAAGCTCTTAGAGACTTACCTAAAAAGACTCACAGCTGTAATTTCTGCAAAAGGTGATTATAACATGTATTAACTCAGGGGTATGAATACTTATGTAAATTTGATATTTAATTTTCTATACATTTGCAGACATTTATAAAAACATGTTTTGACATTTTCATTATGTGGTACTGTGTGTAGATGTAACACATCAAAATGTGGAATAAGTGAAATGGTATGAGTACTTTCTGAAGGCACTGTACACACAAACACACAGACAAATGACAGAGCTTGTTGAAAGTATGCTGGGAGCAGGCGCGTGGTAGAGCCCTGCAAGGCATTAATTTGAAGCCTACGTCCTACTCAGGCCCGGCCCAGGTCTGCCCGAAACCAGAAATAACTTTCTCGGTTAGTAAATCCATTAGCTGCTCCTCTCTGTCTGTCACTCGCTCCCTGTGCACAGCTTGCTCTGCATGAGCTCCGCCCATGGCGGCTCTTGAGTCTTTGAGTATCCATAGCAACGGCTCCGCTTGGGCTGCTCTGCTTAATGAAGAGACATGAGAGAGCAGTTAGCTGCTACTTATCGTCACTCTAAACTACGGCAAAATTCAAGGAGCATGATTATTTTCCATCATATTTGATGAGGTTGAAGCACTTCTGACACCGTGTTATGATCTTATATGACTGCACTGAGCGGCAGATCACGAGCCAATGTCTCAGCTTCAAAATGTTAGTTGCCAATTTAGTGATACCCGAGCCCTGCCCATATCCTAGTTATTGATGGAAAAAAAGGCACTGCCCGGCACTAACCCAATGTATAATGTCGGGGCCCGTTGGGCTCAGGTCGGGTAGCAGAGCTCCAGGGCGTGGCAGCTAAGGAGTCAAGCGGATTGCGGGGCGCCTTGGCCATGCATAAGCTAGGTTGATGGAGGGAGGGGAGAGAGGGTGTTTACGGACATATTAAATCTCTCCCTATCCCAGTCTGCTGTCCCCACATGCTTCAAGATGTCCACCATTGTTCCTGTACCCAAGAAAGCAAAGGGGACTGAACTAAATGACTATCGCCCCGTAGCAATCACCTCTGTCATCATGAAGAGCTTTGAGAGGCTAGTTAAGGATCATATCACCTCCACCTTACCTGTCACCCTAGACCCACTTCAATTTGCTTACCGCCCCAATAGATCCACAGACGATGCTTTCACCATCGCACTGCACACTGCCCTATCCCATCTGGACAAGAGGAATACCTATGTAAGAATGCTGTTAATTGACTATAGCTCAGCATTCAACACATAGTACCCTCCAAGCGCATCATTAAGCTTGAGGCCCTGGGTCTGAACCCCGCCCTGTGCAACTGGGTCCTGGACTTCATGATGGGCCGCCCGCAGGTGGTGAAGGTTGGAAACAACACCTCCACTTCACTGATCGTCAACACAGGGGAACCATAAGGGTGCGTGCTCAGCCCCCTCCTGTACTCCCTGTTTACCCACGACTGCATGGCCATGCACGCCTCCACACAACCATCAAGTTTGCAGGAAACACAACAGTAGTGGGCCTGATTACCAACAATGACGAGACAGCCCACAGAGAGGAGGTGAGGGCCCTGGGAGTGTTGTGCCAGGAAAATAACCTCTCACTCAATGTCGACAAAACAAAGGAGCTGATCGTGGACTTCAGGAAACAGCAGAGGGAGCACGCCCCTATCCACATCGACGGGACCGCTGTGGAGTAAGTGGAAAGCTCAAGTTCCTCGGCGTACACATCATTGACAATCTGAAATGGTCCATCCACACATACAGTGTGGTGAAGAAGGCGCAACAGTGCCTCTTCAATCTCAGGAGGACCGAAGAAATGCTGACTTAGCACCTAAAACCCTCACAAACTTTTACAGATGCACAATTGAGAGCATCCTGTCGGGCTGTATCACCGACTGGTACCGCAACCGCAGGTCTCTTCAGAGGGTGGTGCGGTCTGCCCAACGCATCATCAGGGGCAAACTACCTGCCCTCCATGACACCTACAGCACCCGATGTCACAGGAAGATCATCAAGGACAACAACCTCTCCAGCCACTGCCCGTTCACCCCGCTTTCATCCAGAAGGCGAGGTCAGTACAGGTGCATCAAAGCTGGGACCGAGAGACTGAAAAACAGCTTCTATCTCAAGGCCATCAGAATGTTAAATAGCCATCACTAGGCAGCTTCCATCCGGTTACGTAACCCTGCACCTTAGAGGCTGCTGCCCACAATACAGTGAGTACCATAATTCATTGGACAGTGACCATTTTTTGTTATTTTGGTTCTGTACTCTAGCACTTTGAGTTTGAAAGGATACAATGACAATGAGGGTGAAGTGCAGACTGCCAGCTTTAATTTGAGGGTATTTTCATACATATCGGATTAACCGTTTATAAATTATAGAAGATTTTGTACATAGTCCCCCCTATTTTCGGGCATCAAAAAACATTGGACAGTTTAACATAATGTAGAATAAAGTAATCATTGTTAATATTTGGTTGCATATCCTTTGCATGCAATGACTGCTTGAAGTCTGCGATGCATCGACATCACCAGATGCTGGGTATCTTCCCTGGTGATGCTCTGCCAGGCCTGTACTGCAGCCATCTTCAGTTCCTGCTTGTTTCGGGGACTTATTGCCTTCAGTCTCTTCTTCAGCATGTAAAATGCATGTTCAATTGGATTCAGATCTGGTGATTGACTCAGCCAGTCAAGGATTTTCCACTTTCTGGCCATCAAAAACCCCTTCGTTGCTCTAGCAGTATGTTTAGGGTCATTGTCTTGTTGCATGATGAAGTGCCGTCCAATGAGTTTGGAGGCATTTAGTTTTATCTGAGCAGATAAAATATTTCTGTAGACATCATCGATGAAGACAAGTGAGCCTGTTCCACTGACAGCCATACAGGCCCAAGCCATAACACCCCCTCCACCATGTTTCACGGATGAGGTGGTATGCTTTGGATCATGGGCATGTCTTTTTTTTCTCCACACTTTCCTCTTTCCATCACTCTGGTACATGTTAATCTTTGTCTCATCTGTCCACAATACTTTTTTCCAGAACTCTTGGGGCTCTTTTAGGTGCTTTTTAGCAAACTGTAATCTTGCCTTTCTGTTCTTCAGGCTTATCAGTGGTTTGCATCTTGTAGTGTACCCTCTGTAGTCCTGCTGGTGTAGTCTTCTACATATGGTAGACTTTGACACATCTACACCTGCATCCAGGAGAGTGTTTTTGATCAGTTGGGCTGTTGTCAGGGGGGTTTTCTTCACCATAGAGAGTTTTCTCCGGTCATCCACTACAGTGGTCTTCCTCAGTCTACTGGGTCTTTTGACATAATTGAGTTCACATGTTGTTTTTTTCTTGTTAATGATGAACCAAACTGTTGACTTGGGCATGCCCAGGGTTTTTGCAATGTTCCTGATTGATTGATTTTCATTTCTGAGCCTTGTGACTGCCAGCTTCATTTGCATCGACACTGCTGTCTTCCTCGTGTTGTCACACCCCAACAACAACCTTCAAAGGCAATAGCAAAGTCTGAAATCAATACTATTCATCAACAGCTCTCCTGCATTCACTAACGACACAAATGAATACACCTGCCTAACGACACACATCTGTGAAGCCAATTCAACAAATACTTGTAGTACCTTAAAATGGGGGGACCATGTACAAAAGGTGCTGTCATTTCTAAACGGTTCATCTGATATGTATGAAAATACCCTCAAATTAAAGCTGACCGTCTGCACTTCACCCTCATTGTCATTGTATCCTTTCAAACTCAAAGTGCTAGAGTACAGAACCAAAATAACAAAAACCTGGTCACTGTCCAATGAATTATGGTGCTCACTGTACAGTACATAGACTTGAAATCACTGGCCACTTTAATAATGTATTTACACATTTTGACTTTACTCATCTCATGTACACACTGTATTCTATTCTAATATATTTAGTCTATGCCACGCCAACATTGCTGATCCTAATATTTATATATTCCTTAATTCCATTATTTTACTTTTAGGTTGTGTGTATTGTGGTGAATTGTTTGATATTACCTCACTGTTGGAGCTAGAAACACAAGCATTTCGCTACACCCACAATAACATCTGCTAAACATGTGTATGTGACAAAAAAATATTTGATTTGAGCGAGAGAGAGAGAGAGAGAGGTCTCAGCATTTGTCTGCTTTCCTTCTCCAGCACTCTCCCTGAAACGATTTCATAACTACAGACGCTGGGAGACGGGAAGCAAGTACAGGGTGAGGATTTAATAATAAATAGACATGAAACTGAACAAGAACGGCGTGTGGATAAAGAGAAAACAAACAACATCAATGCAGACACGGGAATAAAACTGAGGAAGTGACAAACATAGGGGAGGCAATCAATGATGTGATGGAGTCCAGGTGAGTCTGACGAAGCGCTGGTGCGCGTAACGATGTTGACGGGTGTGTGTAAGGATGAGCAGCCTGGCGACCTCGAGCGCAAGAGAGGGGGAGCGGGATGGACGTAACACTCCCTCTTTTTTTCAGAGCATTTCTTGTGCAGGGGCAAAATCAAATGATATTGTTTTCTTAGCCTATTATGAAAATGGATGAAAGTGCAATCAGGCATTTATAATACACTTTCAAACTGAATAATAAGGGTGGGTTCATAAACGTACAATAGTAGCATTAGATTCTACAACAGAGACCAACCAGGGTTTGTAGCGTTCACATAAAAACACAATGTTCCTGCTAGGTCTTTGTTATTTGGTATTTAAACTTCTTTGTCTTTAGGTGTGCTCTTCCCCCATTCACTCACTCACCCACACACACATACACACACACATATGTTCTCTGTTCCACTGAGCCGAGTGCACATCGACACTGAGGGTACAAAACATTAGGAACACCTTCCTAATATTGAGTTGTGACCACTTTTTCCCTCAGAACAGCCTAAATGTGTCAGGGCATGGACTCTTCAAGGTGTCGAAAGCGTTCCACAGGGATGCTGGCCCATGTTGACGCCAATGCGTCCCACAGTTGTGTCAAGTTGGCTGGATGTCTTTTGGGTGGTAGACCATTATTGAAACACATTGGAAACTGTTGAGCGTGAAAAACCCAGCAGTGTTACAGTTCTTGACACACTCTAACCAGTGTGCATAGCACCAAATACCATATCCTGTTCAAAGGCACTTACATCTTTTGTCTTGCCCATTCACCCTCTGAATGGCACACATACACAACCCATGTCTCAATTGTCTCAAGGCTTCAAAATTATTCTTTAACCTGTCTCCTCCCCTTCATGTACACTGATTGAAGAGAATTTAACAGGTGACATCAATAACGGATCATAACTTTGACCTGGATTCACTTGGTCAGTCTATGTCATGGAAAGAGCAGATGTTCCTAATGTTTTGTACACTCGGTGTATACCAGAGCTGCTATGACATCACGCTCGCAGCACAGGCCTACAATCATCATCTCTCAACCCAGCCAACCAACTAAGACAAGAGCCGAGGTGTGGTGGAAAGAAACACTGACACTGGGCCACACAAACAGAGGGACGGATGACAACAGGATTAGTCAACACAATCTCAGAGAGAAGAGGAGTGAGAAACACTTGGGGTAGCATTTATGCATTGCTATACAGTCCTTTACATGTCTCTGAAATATATTTTTAATAGGGTTACTTAAGCTAAAGCCCAGTTTCCACTGTCACTTAAAATTAGGGCCAGATGCGAGCTGGGTCAAGGGAAACACGGGCCAGCGCAGCCCAGTTTCACAACTGGTGTCAGCTCAATTAAAATTTGGGCTGGTGACACCTTTACTATGCAACCACCAAGCTGACCACTGCTGGATGCTGACACATTATTTAGCTAGCTCGTCTGGGCTTCCTACTGTTAGCTAGCACATGGCTAAGCAGTACTGCAGTAGTCCGTCATGACACGAATTACCACTATAGCTGGATCCTTCCTTTATTTTTGCACTACACAATAAACTTTTATGAGAACAGTCAGCCCACGAATGCTAGTTACCCAACGTTAGCTAGAAAATCAGAGTTGAAACAAGCTAGCTAGCTAGTAGCTAACGTGTGCTAGCAGGAATTTTAGCTGGCCAGGTTGTATTGAAAGCGAGCGAGCTAGCTACATCATATCAAACCTGTCATCTGGTTTGCTTGGTTAGCTAGCTAGCTAATAGCCAATACCATGGCAAGCAAGGTAGGAATTAAGCTAGCTAACCTGTGATGCTAGCAATGACGCTAACCATTTAGCTAGCTAGCTAACGTGAGTCTGGCTGGCACTGGCAGGAGTATGGGGTAATTTTAGTTACAACATGGTGATGGTTAATTCAATTATTCAACATCTTGCTAGCTAGCTAGCAACATTAGCAAAGCCAGCTGCAGTCACATATTGGCTACCTAGCAACATGACATCCTTTTTAATTTCTGAAGCAGGTGGAAATGCAATTTGAACTACCCCACCAAGGCCAACCCAACCTGGGTTGGCTTAAGTGTCTTGGATCCATTGCAGTTTCATCAACCAACACATCTTGGCCAGGAGCCAGCCCCTACTTTCTTAATGTCTGTCACTGGCACACAGCTGTTATATACCCCCACCAGGCAGTTTCCACCGTCGAGCTGTGATACCAAGACTTACACACACACAGACTCTCTGACACACGTACTCTGACAGAAACACACAGACACACACACTCGCATCACACCTAAAAATAACCCTGCCTGCTCTTCCACAGGTTCCTCTCCCCCTATCATTACTTTACAGGGGGAAATGCTGGTATCCAAGACAACCCCGAAGACCTCTTTTGTTTTTTTCCACCGCTTTGCCATGGCAACAAGGAAAAATGTGTTAAATAATTAATAAGGGGAAAGGGAATTGCAATTGTACTCAACTTGGGAATAATTAAAAAATAAAATTGTGTAGTTTAATGTATCTCCGCTACTGTATTGGAGTTTTCATATTAAAACAATACTGAGAATGTGAACAGCGCCATTGAAATCCAGAGTATTGCCTCAAACGAATCACAGTGGAATCGATCACAGCGCAGTGAGATGCACAAACTGGATCACAAGGTTTGGCTTAAATGGCAGTTTAAAAGGCCAACTCAGAGGTCTATGATGAAAGCTCTCAATCAATGGGTGAGAAATGTCTGTGTGAATGTGCTCTCTCACCCGAAAGACTGATTAACTTGATTTCAGAACCTGGGTCGATGTATGTCTCACTCCATTGACCAAAGCGCTTGAATGAACTTCAGGGGTTTGAGTCTGATTGTCTAGAGTTTATATAGTTTATATTCAGGTCCACTGGTGCAATATTTTAGTGGCAAGCGTATGGTGCATTTGGTCTGGGGCTGGGTCTGTATTCATTAAGTGTCTTGGAGTAAGATTGCTGATCTACGATCAGTTTTGCCTTTTAGAACCTAATGAATATGACTACATGGACAGGAGGGACCTGACCCTAGCTCAGCATTCCTACTCTAAGACGGGGCCTGATTTCTCCAAGAAGAACTAAATGTAGAGAATCGCAGAACATTTATAAGGAGCTTTGAAATAACATATTAAATGTTTTACTAACTGTAATAAATAGCTGTGAAATCAAGGGTGACCTCGATGTCTCCAAAACAAACTTAAATTAATTCATTATTATAACTCTACCTTCTGTGTCACACAACGGGAGCCCAAAATAACTCCAAATGACTTTTGTGGGGAGGAGAAACAAACTAATTGAAATGTCATTTGAAGCTAGTACCTGCTACATGGTTGACTGAGATGTGCATATAGAACACTGTTTTCATTCTCACCTCATGTATATTTACATTAACAGCTGTTACTATCGTTAGCTACCTAAACTGCCCTGAGATCGACAGTGATAGCCCAAACGCAACTGGAAAATAACATTTTAGCCACACACACACACACCAGCCTTGTACTGTACCGCCCAGGGGGAATGTTCTAAAGCGATTCCACTGCCGGTAATTCAGTCAAGGTCCCTGTTCCCCTTGCCATACTTTTATTTCAGAGGGGAAGGAATTACTGATTGAATAAGACTGAATAATGACAGGCCTTTGTTCAATGTCATTGACATCCCTCTTGACTGAGGATGCAATGGGAGTTTCTGACCAAATGTTACAGATGGAACAGTACAGTACGATACAGTATGATATATTAGGGTGAAGTGCGAAGGGGTGTCTCTAGAATAGATGCTGAGGCTCTGTATACCGTCGCTGGTTAATCTCCATGCCAACTCATCGTGCCAACAATGGAGGCCCTACCTCTGCGCTTTCTCTGTTGACAGCTGATTGCAATTCCACAGTAATTACCTAGCCAGAGGAGAAATCAAAGTTAAGAATATGGAGCTACGGAGCCACATAAGAAGAAAATATTGTTAATATTTATAAAGGTACAATCAGGCTTGGTATTTAAGGAAGAACTTGCCGATAACCTAATCTTTCATGGACAGACCAACATAAATGGTATAAATAATGTGAGATTTTCGTTCTAGGTTAACCGAGATTACCAATAACCAGATCTAGGATCGGATTAGACTACCCCCATGATAACCTTATAATTGTGAGATTTGAGGCTGCCCTAGGCAGACATATGTCCTTCCTTCCTCTTAGAGATGTTTCCTTACTTCCTCTTTCCTTCCTTCCTTCATCAAATAAAATACAATTTTATTCGTCACATGCGCCGAATACAACCTTACTGTGAAATGCTTACTTACAAGCCCTTAAACAACAATGTAGTTCAAGAAATAGAGTTAAGAATCTATTTACAAAATAAACTAAAGTGAAAAAAAAGTATTAAGGAAAAAAAAATGACAAGAAAATTGAATAACAACAACAAGGCTATATACAGGGGGTACCAGTATTGAGTCAATGTGCGGGGGTACAGGTTAAATTGAGGTAATTTGTAAAGTGACTAAGCATACGGTTGAAGTCGGAAGTTTACATACACTTAGGTTGGAGTCATTAAAACTCATTTTTCAACCACTCCACAAATTTCTTGTTAACAAACTATAGTTTTGGCAAGTCGGTTAGGACATCTACATTGTGCATGACCCAAGTCATTTTTTCCAACAATTGTTTACAGACAGATTATTTCACTTATAATTCACTGTATCACAATTCCAGTGGGTCAGAAGTTTACATACACTAAGTTGACCGTGCCTTTAAACAGCTTGGAAAATTCCAGAAAATGATGTCATGGCTGCAGGAGGGACTGGTACTCTTCACAAAATAGATGGCATCATGAGGCGGGAAAATTATGTGGATATATTGAAGCTATATATTATGTGGATACATCTTAAGACATCAGTCAGGAAGTTAAAGCTTGGTCACAAATGGGTCTTCCAAATGGACAATGACCCCAAGCATACTTCCAAAGTTGTGGCAAAATGGCTTAAGGACAACAAAGTCAAGGTATTGGAGTGGCCATCACAAAGCCCTGACCTCAATCCTATAGAAAATGTGTGGGCAGAACTGAAAAAGTGTGTGCGAGCAAGGAGGCCTACAAATCTCACTCAGTTACACCAGCTCTGTCAGGAGGAACGGGCCAAAATTCACCCAACTTATTGTGGGAAGCTTGTGGAAGGCTACCCGAAACGTTTGACCCAAGTTAAACAATTTAAAGACAATGCTACCAAATACTAATTGAGTGGATGTAAACTTATGACCCATTGGAAATGTGATGAAAGAAATAAAAGCTGAAATAAATCATTATTATTCTATTATTCTATTATTCTGACATTTCACTTTCTTAAAATAAAGTGGTGATCCTAACTGACCTAAAACAGGGAATTTTACTAGGATTAAATGTCAGGAATTGTGAAAAACTGAGTTTAAATGTATTTGGCTAAGGTGTATGTAAACTTCCGACTTTAACTGTAGATAATAAACAGCGAGTAGCAGCAGTGTAAAAACAAAGAGGGTGTTGATGTAAATGTCCAGGTGGCCATTTGATTAATTGTTCAGCAGTCTTATGGCTTGGCGGTAGAAGCTGTTAAGGAGCCTTTTGGTCATAGACTTGGCGCTCCGGTACCGCTTGCCATGCGGTAGCAGAGAGAACAGTCTATGACTTGGGTGACTGGAGTCACCTTTTAGCAAATTGACACTCTCCTACATATGGCGACCATTTATCGGTTTTCAGGTCATGGAGGAGAGGAGGACGTAGGAGTCGAGGAGAGGACAGACTTTTTCCCCAATTGAGAATCTCCCCAAATTGGAAACCATGCGTTTGATGTACTGATAGCAATCCATTGATTCCGTTGCTGTCATTACTATGAGCCTGCCCTCCCCAATTAAGGTGTCACCAGCCACCTGTGTAGAGCTCACCACTGATCCTGCAGCATTACACATCTGTCAAGCCTGCCAAAAATCATGTTGCAGCTGCCAGTTCTCAAATGGAGACTAATGAATGACCAAGTGTTCCCATCATTGATGGTCCCATCCACCAGGTATCATAAGGACAGGTACAGCCCATCACCTAAAGTGCAGCATTCTCCCTATAGTGCACCATTCTACACCTGAAGCCTGGCATGAGGACAAATTCTATGTCTGTCTACTATCCCATAATGATGATCATTCCCAGTTATGATATAATTTTAGTTTTCATAGGATAACATTAATATCGTAGCAAACGGTGGGGCAGAGAAGCAAACCCAGGGTGCTGGCATGAAAGCCAAGCACTCTACGCATCACACCGATTGGGTTAACCTACTTGGTGGGAATTGCAACGTGGCTCAGAAAGCAAGGATCGCTACACTGCCCTTCCGAAACGGAAAAGCACGTCCCCATGCTTCAACCTACTATGACCCCCTCCCACATCCGGCTGTGCGGTCCGGTCCGATGGCTAGAGATACCATATTTCAAGAGAAATAATATATATGTCCTCTACCATTAGCAACTGCAATTTCAACTCTAGGGTAAATTAGTTTAAATTCAATAGAGGAAAACAGAACTACCGCAACATTATTTTTGTACCTGCCAGCGGGGCGGGAGTAACACAGCCTTGGGCCGGAAGTAACACAGCCTTGGGGCGGTAGTAACAGCTGTCGAGAAGTGTACAATATCTGTCTTTTCTCCATGTTTCTGGTTTGTAATGCTCGTTACTTTCAACAAATGTACTATCAGACATAATTTCATGTTTGTATCGATTTGAATAATGCTATAGGTTCTAAATGTATGAAAATGAACTACAATATTAATGTTATCCGCAACCACAATATTTAGCCCTACAATATTAATGTTCTCCTGTCACGTTCGTCGTATGAATCGGACCAAGGCGCAGCGTGGTATGCGTACATTCTTTATTATATTAAGAATGAACACTGATCAAACTAACCAAAAATAACAAAACGACACATGAAGCTATACAAATGAGTGCTGAAACAGGCAACTACACATAGACAAGAACCCACGAACACAAAAGGGAAAATGGCTACCTAAATATGATCCCCAATCAGAGACAACGATAAACAGCTGCCTTTGATTGGGAACCATATCAGGCCACCATAGACATACAAATACCTAGACCTACAAAACCCCTAGACATACAAAAACCCTAGACAATACAAAAACTAGCATACCCACCCTCGTCACACCCTGACCTAACCAAAATATAAAGAAAACAGAGATATCTAAGGTCAGAGCGTGACATATCCGCAACCACAATATTTTGCCCTACAATATTAATGTTCTCCACATCACAATATTTTGCACTACAATATTAAGCGGACTAAAATTGATCACATAATAGCTATATTAACCATCATTTTCTCATCTAACTTTAATGGCAATGTAGTAGAAGATGTTTTTCACCATTTTCAATGACTATTCATGCTTAGCCCTACCAATCATTTGTGCTCCAGCTGTCCTTGTAATGCTCGCTGCTTGTATCTTGACAGAATAAAAGTTTTTAGACAAGAGGATCGAAAATCAGGCTGAGGATGGAGCATAAGCCTACCTTGTCACTCCGTCGTCCACGCCAGAGCATGAAAATGGCAGCGCCAATGACAGAGAGAATACCAGAGAAAGAGGTATTTGGTATTTTTGGTATTTTATTAGGATCCCCATTAGCTGTTGCAAAAGCAGCAGCTACTGTTCCTGGGCTCCACACAAAACATGAAACATAATACAGAACGACATAATACAGAGCATCAATAGACAAGAACAGCTCAAGGACAGAACTACATTAAAAAAATTAAAGGCACACATATAATACTGTGTATAACGTAGTTGTTGTGAAATTGTTAGATTACTTGTTAGATATTACTGCACGGTCGGAACTAGAAGCACAAGCATTTCGCTTCACTCGCATTAACATCTGCTAAACATGTGAATGTGACCGATAAGATTTGATTTAGCCTACATATCAATGTATACACACAAACTATCTAGGTACAATAGGGGAGAGGCATTGTGCCACGAAGTGTTGCTTTATCTGTTTTTTAAACCAGGTTTACAGTATATTTGAGCAATATGAGATGGAAGGAAGTTCAATGCAATAAGGGCTCTATATAATACTGTACGCTTTCTTGAATTTGTCCTGGATTTGGGTACTGTGAAAAGACCCCTGGTGGCACGTCTGGTGGGATAAGTGTGTGTGTCAGAGCTGTGTGGAAGTTGACTATGTAAACAATTTGGGATTTCCAACATATGAATGTTTTTATAAAAAGAAGAAGTCATGCAGTCAGTCTCTCCTCAACTCCTAGCCAAGAGAGACTGGCATGCATCGTATTAGCCCTCTGATTACAATTAAGAGCTAAATGTGCCGCTCTGTTCTGGGCCAGCTGCAGCTTAACTAGGTCTTTCCTTGCAGCACTGGACCACACAACTGGACAATAATCAAAAATAGACAAAACTAGAGCCTGCAGAACTTGCTTTTTGGAGTGTGGGTTCAAAAAAGCAGAGCATCTCTTTATTACGGCCAGACCTCTCCCCATCTTTACAACCATTGAATCTATATGTTTTGACCACGACAGTTTACAATCTAAGGTAACACCAAGTAATTTAGTCTCCTCAACTTGTTCAACAGCCACACCATTCATTACCAGATTCAGCTGAGGTCTAGCACTTAATAACTTCTTTGGGATAGGGGGCAGTATTTTCACGTCCGGATGAAAAGCGTGCCCAAAGTAAACTGCCTGTCACTCAGGCCTAAAAGCTAGGATATGCATATAATTTGTAGATTTAGATAGAAAACACACTAAAGTTTCTAAAACTGTTGAAATTATGCCTGTGAGTATAACAGAACTGATATGGCAGGTGAAACCCCGAGGACAAACCATCCACCCCCACAAGAAAATTCACTTTACCACTGTTTTCAATGGCTAGTACTATAATTATAAGCCCAAGTCCTCCCAAATTGCAGCTCCTAGGGCTTCCAATAGATGTCAACAGTCTTTAGAAAGAGTTTCAGGCTGGTTTTTGGAAAAATGACCCAGAAATTGTCGTTTTTCTAGGTGGCTCCCATTTTGGCTGTAGTGTTTCCAAGCGCGTGGAGGAAAGCGCGTTCTTTCTTATTTATCTTCGGTAATGAACATACTATTCTCCTTCTTAAATGTTATCGTTTATTTGCGTATTAGGACACCTAAGGTTTGATTATAAACGTTGTTTGACTTGTTTGGAAAGTTTATTAGTAACGTTTGGGATTCATTTTGTATGCATTTTGATGGAGGGAAACTAAGTGGATTATTGACTAAAGCGCGCCAGCTAAACTGAGTTTTTATGGATATAAAGAAGGACATTATCGAACAAAAGGACCATTTGTAATGTAACTGGGACCTTTTGGAGTGCCAACAGAAGAAGATCTTCAAAGGTAAGGCATATATTATATTGCTATTTCTGACTTTCGTGTTGCAACTCCCTGGTTGAAAATGATTTGTTATGCATTTGTGTGCTGGGCGCTGTCCTCAGATAATCGCATGGTTTGCTTTCGCCGTAAAGCCTTTTTGTAATCTAACATGGCGGCTGGATTAACAACAGGTTAAGCTTTATTTTGATATATTGCACTTGTGATTTCATGAAAGTTTAATATTTCTAGTAATTTAATTTGAATTTGGCGCTCTGCCATTTCACCGGATGTTGTCGAGGTGTCCCGCTAGCGGCACGCCTTTCCCAAACAGGTTTTAAGGAATGATTTGTAACAAATACAATGCTCTTAGTTTTAGAGATGTTCAGGACCAGTTTATTACTGGCCACCCATTCCAAAACAGACCTCAACTCTTAGTTAAGGGTTTCAGTGACCTCATTAGCTGTGGTTGCTGATGCGTATATGGTTGAATCATCAGAATACATGGACACACATGCTTTGTTTAATGCCAGTGGCAGGTCATTGGTAAAAATAGAAAAGCATAGAGGGCCTAAAGAGCTGCCCTGCGGTACACTACACTTTACATGTTTGATATTAGAGAAGCTTCCATTAACCTTTCTAGGACACACGTTTCGCTAGCGGAACCCCCCCACAACATTCCGCTGAAAAGGCAGCTCGGGAAATTCAAAAATATTTTTTTGAAATATGTAACTTTCACACATTAACAAGTCCAATACAGTAAATGAAAGATAAACATCTTGTTAATCTACCCGTCATGTCCGATTTAAAAAATGCTTTACAGCAAAAACACAACATATTATTATGTTAGATCACCGCCAAGTCCAAAAAACACACAGCCATTTTCCCAGCCAAAGATAGGAGTCACAAAAAGCAGAAATAGAGAGAAAATTAATCATTAACCTTTGATGATCTTCATCAGATGACACTCATAGGACATCATGTTACACAATACATGTATGTTTGGTTCGATAATGTGCATATTTATATCCAAAAATCTCAGTTTACATTGGCGCCATGTTCAGAAATGCCTCCAAAATATCCGGAGAAATTGCAGAGAGCCACATCAAATAACGGGAAATACTCATCATAAACTTTGATGAAAGATACATGTTTTACATAGAATTAAAGATACACTTGTTCTTAATGCAACCGCTGTGTCAGATTTCAAAAAAACTTTACGGAAAAAGCACACCATGCAATAATCTGAGACGGCGCTCAGATATAACAACATTTTTCCGCCATGTTGGAGTCAACAGAAATACGAAATTACATCATAAATATTCCCTTACCTTTGATGATCTTCATCAGAATGCACTCCCAGGAATCCTAGTTCCACAATAAATTGTTGTTTTGTTCGATAATGTCCGGTATTTATGTCCAAGTAGCTACTTTTGCTAGCATGTTTAGTAAACATATCCAAACACTCGCGCAGGTCCAGGTGAACTCGGACGAAAACTTCAAAAAGTTATATTACAGGTCGAATAAACTGGTCAATCTAAGTAGAGAATCAATCTTCAGGATGTTGTTATCTTAAATATCCAATAACGTTCCAACCGGAGAATTCCTTCGTATCTGTAGAAGTAATGGAACGCAAGGCGATCTCATGTGGAATGCGCGTGACCAGGAACTGGCAATCTGCCAGACCACTGACTCATTCCCCTCTCATCCGGCCCCACATCACAGTATAAGCTTCATTCAACGTTCTACAGACTGTTGACATCTAGTGGAAGGCGTAGGAAGTGCAAACATATGCATATCTTACTGGGATTTGAACAGGCGATGAGTTGAATATCGACCAGCCTCAGAATTTCCACTTCCTGTTTGGAAGTTTGCCTGCCATATGAGTTCTGTTATACTCACAGACAATATTCAAACAGTTTTATAAACTTCAGAGTGTTTTCTATCCAATGGTAACAATAATATGCATATATTAGCATCTGGGTCAGAGTAGGAGGCAGTTCAATTTGGGCACGCTATTCACAAAGTGAAAATGCTGCCCCCTATCCCTAAAAAGTTAAAGAAAACCCTCTACGTTCTATTAGCTCTGATAGCTCTGAATCCAAGATATGGCAGAGGTTAACACATACGTTTTTTCAACAACAGGTTATGGTCAATAATATCAAAGGCTGCACTGAAATCTAACAGTACAGCTCCCACAATCTTCTTATTATCAATTTCTTTCAACCAATCATCAGTCATTTGTGTCAGTGCTGTACATGTTGAGTGACCTTCTCTATAAGCATGGCTGAAAGTCTGTTGTTAATTTGTTTACAGAGAAATAGCATTGTATTTGGTCAAACACAATTTTTTCCAACAGTTTGCTAAGAGCTGGCAGCAAGCTTATAGGTCTGCTGTTAGAACCAGTAAAGGCCACTTTACCACTCTTGGGTAGCGGAATTACTTTGGCTTCCCTCCAGGCCTGAGGACAAAGACTTTCCTCTAGGCTCAGATTAAAAATATGACAGACAGGAGTGTCTACAGAGTCAGCTACCATCCTCAGTAGCTTTCCATCTAAGTTGTCAATGCCAGGAGGTTTGTCATTATTGATCGATAACAATAATTTTTAATCACCTCTCTCACACTAACTTTACAAAATTCTAACTTGCAATACTTTTCTTTCATTATTTGTTGTTTTATGCATGAATACAATTGCTCACTGTTAGAACAAAGTTCTACAGCATTAGTAAAAATGTGATCGATTCATGTGGATGATCTTGTTCCTGTCGTGTTTGTAAACACCCTGGTAGGTTGATTAATAACCTGAACTAGATTACAGGCACTGGTTACAGTGAGAAGCTTCCTCTTGAGCGGACAGCTTGATGAAAACCAGTCAATATTCAGGTCTCCAAGAAAGTATACCTCCCTGTTTACATGACATACACTATCAAGCATTTCACACATATTATTTAGATACTGACTGTCAGCACTTGGTGGCCTATAGCAACACCCCAAAAGAAAAGGCTTTAGATGTGCCAAGTAAACCTGCAACCACAACACTTCAATAACACTTGACATAAGATCTTCTCTAAGTATTACAGGGAAATGGCTCTGAATATATACAGCAACACCTCCCCGATAAGCATTTCTGTCTCTTCTATAGATGTTATATCCTTGCACTGCTACGGATGCATCATCAAATGAATTATCTAAGTGAGTCTCAGAAATAGCTAATATATGAACGTATCTGAAGTTAGCAAGTTATTGATTTCATTAACCTTATTTCTAAGGCTACATATAATAATATGGGCTATTTTCAGCCCTTTCCTTGGTAGCTTATCAGAGAGGCACATGGGCTACTAACAGCTTACTACACAAAATACACTTAGTATTACTTTCTTAGCTACAGTATACATATCTCCCTGGCATATTACATCATTTATGCAGCAGCATACAATACATTTTTGGACTCACCTTTTTGTTCTGTGCTCACTTGAACAGGAAGGTGGCGCGGCGGTCCTTCTTGTGGGCTAATTTCGTCATGAAAGTTTGTCATCAAAGTCTGGCATTCTCTGGATTTATGGTGCTTTCCCAGCTCATTTTTTTCAGTAGTCTTGAACTCGCTTAAGTCTGAGATTTCCCAGTTCCGAGTTTCCATTGAAAGTGGGGCCAATTTATTCAACATTTTCTTGCCCATGGTGTGGCATGTGAATTTGTATCCTTTTAAGCTTGGAAAGAGACCCCTAAACTTAGACTTGGACCACACACCCTCTCCACCAAATAGCAGGGCAAGCAAAATAGTGATTACTTTGCAACGCTTACAGTTAGCCACTGATACCTTCCAAACCACTCATTGTTGAATTTGCCATTTCCAACTTTTTATGTAATGTTCATGTCCAATGGCTAATGAGCACCGACACGTTTTATCTATAATTTGTCTTCATATGACAAGGATTGAAAAAGATTTACCAGTAGATTGTCGATGTGATTAATGATAATGACTGCTTGTCTAGCTTGCTTGCTAAGATTTTGCATGTATGATGTTGACATGATCAGTCCAATCAAAGCCACAGTAAAGTAGACCTCCCTGTTGCGCCTTCTTCACCACGCTGTCTGTGTTGGTGGACCAATTCAGTTTGTCCGTGATGTGTACGCCGAGAAACTTAAAACTTACTACCCTCTCCACTACTGTCCCGTCGATGTGGATAGGGGAGTGCTCCCTCTGCTGTTTCCTGAAGTCCACGATCATCTTCTTTGTTTTGTTGACGTTGAGTGTGAGGTTATTTTCCTGACACCACACTCCGAGGGCCCTCACCTCCTCCCTCTAGGCCGTCTCCTAGTTGTTGGTAATCAAGCCTACCACTGTAGTGTCGTCTGCAAACTTGATGATTGAGTTGGAGGCGTGCATGGCCACGCAATCGTGGGTGAACAGGGAGTACAGGAGAGGGCTCAGAACGCACCCTTGTGGGGCCCCAGTGTTGAGGATCAGCGGGGTGGAGATGTTGTTACCTACCCTCACCACCTGGGGGCGGCCCGTCAGGAAGTCCAGTACCCAGTTGCACAGGGCGGGGTCGAGACCCAGGGTCTCGAGCTCGATGACGAGTTTGGAGGGTACTATGGTGTTAAATGCTGAGCTGTAGTCGATGAACAGCATTCTCACATAGGTATTCCTCTTGTCCAGATGGGTTAGGGCAGTGTGCAGTGTGGTTGCGATTGGGTCGTCTGTGGACCTATTGGGTCGGTAAGCAAATTTGAGTGGGTCTAGGGTGTCAGGTAGGGTGGAGGTGATATGGTCCTTGACTAGCCTCTCAAAGCACTTCATGATGACGGAAGTGAGTGCTACGGGGCGGTAGTCGTTTAGCCCAGTTACCTTAGCTTTCTTGGGAACAGGAACAATGGTGGCCCTCTTGAAGCAGGGCCACCTGCTGTCATTACCTCCCCTATAGCTGTCTGTTCCCAAGCTCTGTTCCCTGTCAGGATTAATGTTTGTTTGTCTTTGCATACCCGGTTCTGATGCTGTCTCTGTCCTGTTTGATGTCTGTTCCCTATTAAATGTTCTACTCCGCGTACCTACATCTCTTCTGCAGCGTCTGTCCTTACAGGGTCGCCACTGGTAATGCGACATGTAGCCTATTTTAAACGATGAGTGCCTCATACATTCACCTTTTCATGTTTTTATATATTTTTTTTATCATTCAAATCATATTGTTGGGTTTCAATACTTCAAAAGCAAATGGTAGGTCCAGGTACAGCATTCAAGGAGACCCCCAGGTCGTTTCCAAGACTTTATCCTCAGGGACGAGTACTTGAAGGGGGAGCATTAGGGTGGGCAGACCCTACCCCAGGCTGGCAGCACCAGTTATGCTCATTGTTTATGGGGTTGTGATGGTAATAGAAGAGGGGGGACTGCACATAGGTTTGTGGGGATATAACTATTGAGGAGAGCCCCATTTTCTCTCTGGGGAGATACCTCCAACAATGTTTATAACTAACCCAAGATAGACCACAGCCTGTATTGAGATCAAATGTTTTTGTTGATGAGGGAATTAGCAGAATGTTGGCCCAAATTCATTTCACTCCATCTTCTCCCACCGCCGGCCACTGTGCTTCCTCTCACCACCATATTTGGTAATGAGTAGAAACGCAAACCGGATGCTTCACATTTATACATCCCGTGAAATATCGGTGATACCTCCCGCTGTACTGCTAGTTAGTTCAGACTAGGTTTGTTGTTTTGTGCAGCTATCTCCCCTTACCTCGTGTAGTTTAACATTGTCTGTTGACATTAACCGTATTTCCCTCTCTGTCCGTTTGTTATTTAAGCTAACGCTAGTAAAGTTGTAAGATCGGGAAACCCCTAAACGCCTCAATATATTCAGAATAAAACTGGGTGGTGACTTGGGCATGCACCAGGTAACAGGTGCTACAATGCATATGATGTCCCACTGTCCTTATAGCTACTTAAGGTCTGGAATTCTGCTATTGTAAATCAGCCATTTTCTCCCAGTGCCAATTACATTTAAAATAGTATGATTGCTCATTCATGATTAACTCATAGATTATTGTTCATACTTGTAAAGTCAGGCAATGTTATAATTCACTAGCGCAAAATATGGAAGATTGCACACGGTTTACTATCCCCTCACACAACTTGGTACTTATTGAGTCCCGTAAGTAGGATAAGAAAAGAAAATCAGAAATCGTTTGTGTTTTTGCTTAAATGCTTTTCTCTCAGGCCAGTCCTCGCGAACTGTGGGCTTTGTATGCACTACGCACGTATATAGGCTCCTGCGTAATAACCATAGACATCGATTGTGGACGTAATCTAGAGGTAGAGTGCTGGCTAATGGTTTGCACTGTCATCCTTCGTGAGATTGGGATACCACCACTATCATGAATTAACTGTCTAGTCAATTCATTTGTCATTTGGATTCCAGCATAAAACAAGCCACCTGGTGCCACGCGCACATCACCGCAGAATCACAATCGATTTTAAAAAGCCGGTCTACGAAGAGGAACATTATGATGACAAAAATGTATAATATTCTAGCCTATATCAACAACCTCATTCATTCTATTCAACAAATTACTAGTTTATGAGCTCATACCTGTTTGGTTACCTTGCTTCAGTTAGTTCCAATGTCCAATTCGAGCCGAAAGCTAGACGGAGCGGCTGAAATGTAAAATCCCTGAGCACGGTTGCTGGAGATAAAGGGGGAAATGGGCTGTGTGACCGTGCGGACCCCACTGATCTGCGATGTGAATGCCTATTGTCGAGTAGGTTGCTTGTGATGGGAATTTCACCAATGTTAAGACAGTATTTCCTACCATAAAAAAATTAAAGAGTAAACTAATGTGTCCAAAAGTTTCAGAATTATGAGTTTCATCTTCACCCTAGGAAACGGTATTAAAATACCTATACTTCAAGACATCCCTACTCTTTTTTATAATATTGTGAGGAATTATGGTCAATGTAGGCTATGCGTGTCCTGCAGCATGGTCAGTAGACTATGTTGTCTAATGCATACATTGTCACATAACTCAAATGGCAAATAAGGCAGAGATAGAAAATTGTTCGAGTAACTGTATTCTCTTGTAATATACTGTCTCCTATTGGTATGAATGTGTAACATATACTGTTAGAAGACGGTACTCTTATAACCATAGGCCTGAAGTGCTGGGTGGTCTAGGATCATGTATTTCCAATCATGGCTTGTGAATAAAAAATATTGTTTTGCTTATCTGAAACCGAAAGGTCAACTAAAACTAATTGTGACCAGATGTATTATTACACATTCATTTCTTTATTATTCATTATTTAATAACACATTATTTACAGGATGAGCAATGAGAGAGAGAGAGAGAGAGAGAGAGATGCATGCGTGTCGGACAGAAGTAGTGGGCCGTACAGTCCAGTGAAGGCTTCCAGTTGAGCAGTCTGTTTGAGTTGTTGTTAGGCCCACCATTTAAGTGGAACAGCAGAGCAGTACACCAGAGGTACGAGATTTACCATAGATCACTGCCATCCGAACTGAAAGAAAAAGACACAAAAAGTCGGTACCTCAAACTCACTAAACTCCAATGATCAAACTTAGATATTGCTATTCATTGTTGCCACTACTTTTTGGAATTTCAGAATGGACTGACACATTGCCACTGCAGTGTGTGGATGGGTCATCATGGTTTGGGTTAATTCTACAAATTCAATTCTAATTCAATTACCTCTACCTCCATTACATCTACCTCAAGTACCTCATTGAATTCAGAGATAATTCAATTCCTCTCAATTCCAATGTTAGGTAGATTCCAATAAGTCAATTCCCAATTGAATATTATCCCCACCAATTCCACCAATTCAAATTCAATTCCCGAGGGCTTTCAGGCTAGTCACTGTTCAGACAGCTATACTGTAAATGTAGAAAATCAAGTTTAAATCATTTAAAACAAGGATGGGCAACTGGCGGGGTCTCAACTTACTCTTGGGAGTGAAAATAGTAGAATACACAGGTACCAGGTGCAATTTTGACATTTGGTTGTGCATCAAACAGTTTTTCTCTTATAGCAGTCACTCAATCAGCCCATGTCAGCGAACATTTTTTAGATTGGTAAGCGGCCAGCCATCTAAACGTGTAGTAATCATGGTCGAATTACCGACTGGGGGAACCCCATTGATTGACTTCGTTAGTCACTCTCACTCAGATGTCATACATAAAAATTCTCTCCACCCTATGGCAAAATGTGTAGAATTGCAGCAAATGAGCTGTAAAATTGCTAATTTTTCTCTCCGCCCAATGGCAAAATGTGTAGAATTGCACGAATTTAACTCTAAAACGTAAATGTTTTCTCTCCGCTGTCAAAATGTTTTCCTTGCAAGGTGGGGGGGGGGGGGGGGGTTCCAACAAAATGTAGTTTAGGGGCCCTAAAAGGCTAGGGCCGGCTCTGACTGCATGCGTGGGTGAAGATGTGGGTATGCAGACCCTGTAAGGACCGACGCCGGAGAGACGAAGCAGGTACGGGGAGTCAACATTTAATCAGGAACAGACATGAAACAAGACAGGAACAGCGTTAGCAAAACAACGACGTTCGACAATCAATGCTGAAGCGGGGAACAGAGCAGGGGAACAGACAGATATAGGGGAGGTAATGACAGAGGTGATTGAGTTGAGGTGAGTCCAATAATCGCTCATGCGCGTGACGGGGGAAGGCAGGTGTGCGTAATGATGGTGGCAGGAGTGCGTAATGCTGGGGAGCCTGTCGCCCTGAAGCGCCAGGGGGGAAGAGCGGGAGCAGGCGTGACAGACCCATGAACCACTGCGTCTCCTTATGATGAGTTCATATTTTTTGTGGCCCCCACCCCCATCAAAGTTGCCGATCCCTGATTTAAAACAAATCCTGCTGTCAACGTTTTATGCTAAGTGCATTAATTCCACTGCCAGGGAAATGTACAAATACTGATTTCCAATTAAATTCCAAAGATTAAATGTTTTTCCAATTCCAATTCAACTCCAAATCAAACAGTCCAAACAGTCTAATTCCACTTTGATTACAATTCCATAACTTGAAGATTGTTGAATTTCGAGGTCATGTTGATATATTCAATGTATGAGTATATTGGAACACATAGGAGACGCAGTTATTTTGAATCACCATGCCTCCCAATCTCTTCATCCTCTCACCTTGGTGTTAAGTCGCCTTCTGACTCGTCTCCAAACAGCAACCACGCCATAGCTGACTCAGGGGAAGACCTCTTCCCATACCTAGTGTACACAGAGAGGCCATCACTGTTACTGTATGTCACCAAGAGATATACATTGCTTGCTGGAGTGTGCTGACAGGGGTCCTATGATCATACCACATCCCCCTTGTGGCCATGAGTAGCCTGCCCACCTCATAATCTACAGCCCCATGAATTCCAAGACACTAGTACCTCAATTCATCTTTCCTGAGATCCCTTGTGTCCTATCTCCTCACCTTCTTCTCAACCGTATTGGAGGAGAAGATCCAAGGTCCTTCCCTTCGGACCTCCTTCTCACATGCGTTTTGAGAAGAAGGCGAGGAGAGAGGATGCTAGGAATCGAGGAAAGATTCATTGAGAAAGAGTAAAAGTGTCAAGAAATTAGACATTCTAAGTGCTTATACCCTACTCGGTGTACTCACTAATTACCAGTGCCCTTTTTATTTCCAGAGGCAAGATCACATATCTCTCATAGCTCCAAACAAGGAGAGATTTCCCATGCTCAGTAAGGCAAGCAATCCTCAGCTCCACAGACAGCGCCAAGGCTTTTAAAATATCTTTACTGAAATCAATGCCTGGCCATTGTGGAGTGATTCTCCCTTTGTGTGAGAACAGAGGGGCTGAACGGCACACAGCCCTTGCAGTGCACTGACAGCTCCAGCCCTTTTAATGATAGACTCTGCACTTTTTAGACGTTTAATAGGAGACTGGTTCAGGTTCCCTCAAACTCTACACGCCTACATGAAATCTCTCTCTGAGCAACAGACGTACCTGCACAGAGACACACGCGCAGATGCACAAGCAGGCACTCATAAGCACACACAGATGCAGACTCACCATGCACGCACACGCACACGCACACGCACACACACACACACACACACACACACACACACACACACACACACACACACACACACACACACATATATATATACCACTGTTGATATCGTTGTCCAAAGGAAGAAGACGCATGTTTCTGAGGACTCTTTTATTGTCGATAGTGACAAAAATGTCAATGTTGTGTGTGCATAGAAATGTAAGTTGCAGAGGGTTTCTACTGGGGTTTTCACATGTTGTGTAATAATAGGTAATTGCCCCTAATTACTTACTGTTACTTTGATAAGATTCAGCCATATGTTCTACTGTTAGTATTTTGTTAATGTTATTAGTATTCTTGAATGTTACAGTTGCCAATGCTGCTTTGTGTATTGTTTATCATATGCAGTGGTGACCTGTTTTGCATGTTATTTTGCATTAGTACGTGTCACATATCAGTTTGCAATGTAAATTAAAATAAAAATCATTGAGTTAAGAAAGCCTCCATACAAACATGGTCTCTTTTTTGCTTTCTTGAGTAAGGCAGCTCCAAAATGCAGGTGTTTCAGCCTAGCTCAGTGCTTTCTGTGGTGTTGGGGCAGCAAGTGGAAAATACAGAGCGTAGGGGTTGGTAATGATCTCTAGTTGCGCCGTGATTGGCTCAGTGTTCTGTCACTCGTGGGGACACTACGTCACTGCCAAATCTAACGGTAGAGCTGGAAAATTCAAGCCCCTTGGGTGATGCCATTGAGTTACATTAGAAGTGCCCATCCAAGAAGGCTTAAGGTCATTGGCCACAGATAAAATTACGTCAAATCACATTATATCTACAGTAGCTTTGATTGGACTAATCATGCCAACATAATAATTTCTAAATCTTAGCTAGCAGTCATCTACATTAATCAAGTCAACAATCTACTGGCAAATCCTTTTTAATCCTTGTCATATGAAGACAAATAATGATAAGAAATTATAGATGAAACGTATTGGTGCTCATTGGCCATTGTACATAAACATTACACAACAAGTTGGAAATCGCAAATTCAACAATGAGTGGTTTGGAAGGAATCAGTGGCTTAATGCAAGCATTGCAAAGCCATCACTAGCCTGCTATTCAGTGGAGTGGGTGTGATGTCCCAATTCTCGGTTTAAGGTTCTCTTTCCCAAGCTTAAAATGATAAACATTCAACACTGGCCATGCTGTCAATCCAGTATGATTTCTGCCACGCTCAAAACAACTGTTAACTCAGAACTGGGAAATTTGACTTCAGTGAGTTCAGGACAAATGGGAACTCAGGTAAAAACGAGCTCCGACTGGGAAAATAAGTTTTGAACGGTCATCCAACTCGGAATTGTACGTCTGGAACTTAGGCCTGCTTCTAGAGCTACGACCTGAAGATCACTGAAATCATCATGATTCAATCTTGTTTTTTTTCAGAATTCCCAGTTGTCTTGAAAGCACCATAAATCCAGAGAATGCCAGACTTTGATGACAAAATTTGCCCACAAGAAGGACCGCTGACCACCTTCCTGTTCAAGTGAGCACAGAACAACAAGTTGAGTCCAAAAATGTTATGTATGCTGCTGCATAAATGATGTAATATGCCAGGAAGATATGTATACTGTAGTTAAGAAAGTAATAGTAAGTGTATGTTGTGTAGTAAGCTGTTAGTAGCCCATGTGCCTCACCCTAATAATTTGGTATTTTTTCCCCTCTTAATTTTGCCAACTGTTCTGACTTGGTGGTGCACATGTAGCAAATCGTTTGTTTTAGAGAAATGTAATTATCTAATATTGTAAGAGCTTTCATTGTCTGCTTATATGCCCCCTTTATTTATCCTACGGTTCTGACTTGGTGTACAGAGAGAACACTGTAAGAACAGCTTACATGTTCTGAATTCTGTCGCTGTGCATTTGAAAAGTGCTGAACAAATAGTTATATTGACTATGTCCATCCTAGCTCGCTCATTAATGTCTTAATTGAAATTACGGATTGCCTCTTATCCGCTTGTCGTTGTCACACCCTGACCTTAGAGAGCCTTTTTATTCTCTATTTGGTTAGGTCAGGGTGTGACTAGGGTGAGCAATCTATGTTATATTTTCTATGTTGGCCTGGTATGGACCCAATCAGAGGCAGCTGTCTATCGTTGTATCTGATTGGGGATCATACTTAGGCAGCCCTTTTTCCACCTTAGTTTATGGGATCTTGTTTTTGTACTGTTGCTTTCCAGCCCTACAGAACTGTGCGTTTCGTTTTGTATTTGTTGTTATTTCGGTGTCATCAATAAAAGAAAGATATACGCCTACCACGCTGCACCTTGGTCCGATCCTTCCATCAACGAGCGTTACAGTCGTCCCCTTATGCTACAGTTCCTACATCTCAATTGTCAGTAGAAACCACATTAGTTTAAGCAAGTCAGCCATATCAGCTATGTTTTTTTAAAGGTAGTAAATGAGGCTGAATGAACTGTTTCGCTGCCAGACAAGGCTCTGCTGATAGCCAGGTGTAGCAGTGGTAAGATGATGGGACTGCTGTTGGGACAGCTTTATGTAGGCCCTAACAGTTTGTGGGCACCGTTTGTCACCATTATAGTGCAATTAATGTATTGTTTAGTGTTGTGTTGTGTTGTGTTGTAGCTTTGCTGGCATGCACCCCCCCCAAAAAAAATAAATGTGTATTTGCCCCACCAAGATTTACATGCTAAAATCGCAACTGATTGTATGCAGTATTACTCCGTACTGCCATAAGTGTTATTGAATTGGTTGCAAAAGTGGTTTATTTGTTGTATTGTTAAACATAGTATTTTGCATGCACACGCTACCACAGCGTTTTCCATAGTGACCTTTATTGCCATTGGCGAGCTTCTAGAGACACCCCAGACAGCTCTTGGAGCTTGCTCATGCGCAGAGTAAATTACGACCCTGTGGTACCAGGGCAGCTCTGCCAGCTCCTCAGCCAGATTCTCACACAAGGCTGGAGAGAGAGGCTGCCATAAATCTTGACCCTTTGTCAATCCACGTAATTGGTTTCTCTCTCTCTCTCCAATAGGTGAATGTTTATGTTTATATTGATGCCGATAGTTATAACTCTTAACTAATACTGTTTAGTGTGTGTTATATCTTTGTCTTATAGAACCACAACAATAAGATTCCAAGTCATTCGGATTACTAAAATCATATAAATATCCTCAAATGTAAACAGCTGTTTGTGTGTGTGTGGTGGTGACTATCAAGAGTACAGCACTATACTGGGCAGAACCACACCAATCAGCTATAAGTATATAGCGGGTGAGGGCATTCACATTGACCACTCAGACGGGTGAGGGCATACCAGCCAATCGTTTTTACGTGGTACTTCTAGATGGATTTATTGACTAACAGTTTTTACATGGTCCGTAATTCTTCCCGGATTTAGTGACCAATAGTTTTTACAGCTGTACTGAGAGACAGGGGCAATTCCTGTTGAGCTTTCCTCTTGCCCCAAGACACAGAGACAGGACATGCTACTTTTTTCCTATCCAGCACACCAGTCATTGGAGATCACACATGCACTGTACAGCAAGCAGCGCATCATTGCCTACAGCAGTCTTGTCCTTACAACCCAGGTTGAGGGAATAATGATAGCAACTCATTATAGATCAGTATAATGAAGCCAGACCAGACCAGACAGGTCAGGTATATTTGCCGGTAATAGCACATCTCCATTACACAGACCAAGGTCTCAGTGGAGCCATTATAGGTCTCTATCGCTGAACTCTATCCCTCTACGCAAGGTAGGTCAGTGATGGAGCAAAACCAGGGCTCCTTTCCTTTCCATACCGTCATTATTTTTAATAACTACACTCTGCAATCTCCACATACTAATCTCTCTGCTGCATATGTGGCTTTCCAAAACTGGAATTAAGTTATGTTATCACAGTGTTCAGAACAACAGGCTGGGTAGAGAGCCAAGAGAACATCATTATCCTCAGGCTTGGTTCAAATATCCTCTATGGAAAATGTTGTTGTCATACGCACATCTTTAAAAACTAAGGTGCTGGGCTAATAAATCATATTTGTAAAGAATCATAATGAATCACAGAGGTGCATATGGTCATGAACGATTATAATCAAAAGAGTCAAACACAAAAATTCAGATAAACAAAAAGTTCCATATCAGATTATGCATATTGTTTATGAGTTGGCACCCCATATTTATGAACAGCTGTGCCTGGTGTCCTTTGTAGTGTGCTGTCTCATGAACTGATATGATGTATTCAGGTGAGAGGACACCTAGGGCAGTTGATTCGTGACTTGCCCTTCGTGCCCGCTCCCATACCCTATCATTTAGTATTTCTTTGTGACTCATTTGTATACAGGTAGAGCAGACAAGTCACATCCCTGATTGGCAGATGACTGGCAACCCTGATTAGAAGCACCTACTGCTCATCGGTTGTTCTCTACAAATGCTGTTTTGAATTAAAATAAAATTGTACCTACACACTGAAGAAGGCTGTAATGCCGAAACGTCTGTGTAAACTATCCCTGATGCAATTAAAATAATTTAAGTAAGCTTTATGCAACATATTTTTGAGTGCGAACCCACTACACCTTTCTGTTCATAAAGGATTATAAAGTGCCTTCGGAAAGTATTCAGAACCCATTAACTTTTTTCACATTTTGTTAGATTACAAAAATAAAATAAATATTACATTTACATAAGTACAGTACTTTGTTGAAGCACTTTTGGCAGCAATTACAGCCTTGAGTCTTCTTGGGTATGACACTACAAGCTTGGCACACCTGTATTTGGGGAGTTTCTCCCATTCTTCTCTGCAGATCCTCTCAAGCTCTGTCAGGTTGGATGGGGAGCGTTGCTTTTTTTTCCTTCAGGTTTCTCCAGAGATGTTCGATCAGGTTTAACGTTGGGCTCTGGCTGGGCCACTCAAGGACATTCAGAGACTTGTCCCGAAGCAACTCCTGCGTTGTCTTGGCTGTGTGCTTTGGGTCGTTGTCCTGTTGGAAGGTGAACCTTCACCCCAGTCTGAGCTGGATGGAGTGTGGCTGGAGTGTTTACGGACATATTCAATCTCTTCCTATCCCAGTCTGCTGTCCCCACATGCTTCAAAATGTCCACCATTGTTCCTGTACCCAAAAAAGCAAAGGGGACTGAACTAAATGACTATCGCCCCGTAGCACTCACTTCTGTCATCATGAAGTGCTTTGAGAGACTAGTTAAGGATCATATCACCTCTACCTTACCTAACACCCTGGACCCACTTCAATTTGCTTACCGCCCCAATAGATCCACAGACGATGCTTTCACCATCGCACTGCACACTGCCCTATCCCATCTGGACAAGAGGAATACCTATGTAAGAATGCTGTTCATTGACTATAGCTCAGCATTCAACACATAGTACCCTCCAAGCGCATCATTAAACTTGAGGCCCTGGGCCTGAACCCCGCCCTGTGCAACTGGGTCCGGGACTTCCTGACGGGCCGCATCCCTGGTGGTGAAGGTAGGAAAAAACACCTCCACTTTGTTGATCCTCAACACTGGGGCCCCACAAGGATGCGTGCTCAGCTCCCTCCTGTACTCCCTGTTTACCCATGACTGCGTGGCCATGCACGCCTCCAACTCAATCATCAAGTTTGCAGACGACACAACAGTAGTAGGCCTGATTACCGACGAGACAGCCTACAGGGAGGAGGTGAGGGCCCTGGGAGTGTGGTGCCAGGAAAATAACCTCTCACCCAGCGTAAACAAAACAAAGGAGCTGATCGTGGACTTCAGGAAACAGCAGAGGAAGCACCCCCCTATCCACATAGACGGGACCGCAGTGGAGAAGGTGGAAAGCTTCAAGTTCCTCAGCGTACACATCACTGACAAACTGAAATGGTCCACCCACAGAGAGAGTGTGGTGAAGAAGGCGCAACAGTGCCTCTTCAACCTCAGGAGGCTGAAGACATTTGGATTGGCACCTAAAACCCTCACAAACTTTTACAGATGCCCAATTGAGAGCATCCTGTCGGACTGTATCACCGCCTGGTACGGCAACTGCACCGCCCGCAACCGCAGGTCTCTCCAGAGCCCAACGCATCACCGGGTGCAAACTACCTGTCCTCCAGGACACCTACAGCACACAATGTCACAGGAAGGCCAAACATATCATCAAGGACAACAACCACCCGAGCCACTGCCTGTTCACCCCATTACCATCCAGAAGGCAAGGTCAGTACAGATGCATCAAAGCTGAGACCGAGAGACTGAAAAACACCTTCTATCTAAAGGCCATCAGACTGTTAAATAGCCATTACTAGCACATTAGAGACTTGAAATCACTGGCCACTTTAAAAATGGAACACTAGTCACTTTAATAATGTTTATATATTTTGCATCTTATATGTATGTACTGTATTCTATCCTATTCTACTGTATCTTAGTCTATGCCACTCTGACATTGCTCTCCCAAATATTGATATATTCTTAAATCAATTCCTTTACTTTAGATTTGTGTGTTTGGTTGTGAAATTGTTAGATATTACTTGTTAGATATTACTGCACTGTTAGAGCTAGAAACACAAGCATTTTGCTACACCCACAATAACATCTGCTAAACACGTGTATGTGACAAATACAATTTGATTTGATTTGAGCACTTTGGTGCTGGTTTTCACCAAGGATCTCTCTGTACTTCGCTTTGTTCATCTTTGTCTCGATCCTGACTAGTCTCCCAGTCCCTGCTGCTGAAAAATATCCCCACAGCATGATGCTGCTACCACCATGCTTCACCATAGGGATGGTGCCAGGTTTCCTCCAGAAGTGACACTTGGCATTCAGGCCAAAGAGTCCAATCTTGGTTTCATCAGACCACAAAATCTGGTTTCTCATGGTCTGAGAATCTTTAGGTGACTTTTGGCAAACTCCAAGCGGGCTGTCATGTGCCTTTTACTGAGGAGGGGCTTCCATCTGGCCACTCTACCATAAAGGCCTGATTAGTGGAGTGCTGCAGAGATGGTTGTCCTTCTGGAAGGTTCTCCCATCTCCACAGAGGAACTCTGGAGCTCTGTCAGAGTGACCATCAGGTTCTTGGTCACTGCCCTGACCAAGGCCCTTCTCCCCTTATTGCTCAGTTTGGCCTGGCGGCCAGCTCTAGGAAGAGTCTTGGTGGTTCCAAACTTCTTCCATTTAAGAATGATGTGTTCTTAGGGACTTAGGGACCTTCAATAGTGCAGAATTGTTTTGGTACCTCTCCCCAGATCTGTGCCTCGACACAATCATGTCTCGGCGCTCTACGAATGATCACATGGGCGTGTATTCCAGCAGTTTCCAAAGTCATCTTTATTTTACTGTTGCCTAGGTTTTAAATTGGACCAATTTGTATATAATCCTTTGACCATATGTACCTCTGCGATTAATTATGATTGACTATGCACAAAAGTGAATGATATATTTTGGGATGTGAGCACTCAATAAAGTGGCGAATTGGGAGCATCAACAGTGTGTGGGCCTTCCTGTTCATTATTAGTTAACATATCCCCCATAACTTCTCCTGTGACCTTGGCTATAGTGGTCATTTGACCTCTTAAGATTATCAGCTAAATTTGATTGGAATTTAGGGAGGGGCATTTTTTATTTATTTTTTTGTATTCAAATTGAATGAAGGAACATGTAATCAGTCTATTGGTTGTTAGTAGGAGCTTACGCTTCCTCAAAACCCGATAGGCTGAAATGTTTGCTTTGTTAGAGTGCTGACTCACTCACCTCTGTCTAGTGATGAGGTTTATGTAGTGTCGCAGCGCCGTGTTGTATCTGGCCCATTCCTCCGGAGGCGCGTTGTTGTCGGGGCTCACAGGCTTGGGCGGATAGGCATCTGCGAAGGTGCCCAGACTAACCAGCACGCACACGAGGAGGGCTACGAGGATCAACCAGGGTCTCAGTATGTTGGCCATCTGTAAATAAAGAATGTCGTCAAACATTTCCCTGAAAACTGCTGGACATAGTTTTATTTTAGGTGAAACTTTTTGATGAGTAAGATGAGTAAGATTGTGTATTTTTGAATGGAGGATTCATTAGAGACGCGTTAGCAGGTGCTCTGTCTATGGTGCCGAAATGTGTGCCAAAGTTGTTTACGAAATAAATACATTGGTCTTCAACCTATTGATTTTACAGTGCTAGGGAACATTCTGGAAGTGTTAAGTAATGATAATGAAGAATTGCTTTTTACTCTAACATTCGGACTTGCTACGCCAATCGGTCGTTCTTGAATTGCGGTGGCAATCCCTTGCCTTTGCAACCATGAAAAACACTTTCAAATGACAAACAGTTACACATGCATGTTTTTTGTTTATATTGAAGTGTTTATCAATGATAAAACAATGCCACAAAACGTTATGTTTATACATTGTTTAAAGTACTGTGGGCACGCAAATTAGCTTGTCCCAATAGAGACCCAGTATAATTTTATGTTTTTGGGGATTTAAAGATATCTATCTATTATTTTGAATGCTAGAATGTAAATACAAGTATTTTTAATATATTGCATGAATCAATAAAAAAGGCTATTATTTTATATATATATAATGTGTACCTAAGTGTTATGTAATTGGTGTTAACACTTTGAAAATCACTCATTACAAAGGATATACAAGGACCTTGAGCATTCCCTCCAGTGGCAAACAGTTTTTGGGGAGTGGTCTTTATTAATGAAAATGATTAACTAATCACACCCTTTTAGTATGTCATAAATTGTCGGATTCCCTTGATCATTTGGTGTGTCTAAATGATACTAAGGGTTAAAGGGTTAATTAATTGACCTTATATTTGGGCGTTTGTTGCCTCCATTTAAGAAAATCCTCAATTATCAAAAATGTGTCATTGGTGTTACTACTCCTAGGGTGAAGTCAGCATTAGTGGGACACTTTTTGGGGAATCACTATGTATAAAATCAAAATCAGCCAACCCTACTCAACTAATGTTTATTTCAATTAATTAAGGTTGTATCTACATGTTTATGATGAAACAAGTTGATCGTTTATTATTTGGTGGATGCTACCATCCCTGAAACAACATCAGACCCATACTTTTTCTAAAGTGTGTCTTTCAGTTGTAGTGGGACACTTTAGTAGATTTTTTTATTTAACTAGGCAAGTCAGTTAAGAACAAATGCTTATTTACAATAACAGCCTAGGAACTGCCTTGTTCAGGGGCATAACGACAGATTTTTACCTTGTCAGCTCGAGGATTCGATCAAGCAACCTTTCAGATTACTGGCCCAACGCTCTAACCACTAGGCTACCTGCGGCCCCACTTTAGTAGATGAAGTAGAGAACACACTCTCCATGCCCTTGCAAAATTGATTTGAGGACATTCCAAGCTCTTCATGAAAATCTAACTAAAGGACTCTAGAGTCCGCACAGCTTTTACTTGATCCTGAAACAGCTCTATTATCCCCAAAATGTTGTCCCCTTTAATAAATGTAACCTCTTTTCTATCCTTACTTTCTTACATGCCATTGTCCTTTGTTTCCTTTCTTCCCTACCATTGTTATTTTTCTCGCATTCGTTCCAATGCCATATTATTGTTATATTATGCTGTTTATGTGCTATTTTGTGTCTAGAATACATTTTGAGATGTCATAAACTACTAAAACAACATATTTTAAAGGCCTAGTGCAGTGAAAAAAATGATTTTTCTGTGTTTTATGTACAGTGAGTGTACAAAACATTAAGAACACTTGCTCTTTCAATGACATACACTGACCAGGTGAATCCAGCTGAAAGCTATGATAACGTATTGATGTCACTTGTTCAATCCACTTGAATCAGTGTTAATAAAGGGGAGGAGACAGGTTAAAGAGTTATTTTTAAGTCTTGAGACAATTGAGTTTGTGTATGTATGCTATTCAGAGGGTGAATGGGCAAGACACAAGACGTAAGTGCCTTTGAACTGGTATGGTAGTAGGTGCCAGGCGCACCGGTTTGTGTCAAGAACTGCAACGCTGCTGAGTTTTTCACACTCAACAATTTCCCGTGTGTATCAAGAATGGTCCACCACCCAATGGACATCCAGACAACTTGACACAACTGTGGGAAGCATTTGAGTCAACATGGGCCACATCCATGTGGAATGCTTTCGACAGCTTGTAGAGTCCATGCCCCAACGAATTGAGGCTGTTCTGAGGGATAAAGGGGGAGGAGCAACTCCATATTAGGAAGGTGTTCCTAATGTTTGGTATACTCAGTGTATATCTCCACGCTATGAGGTTGGAATAATGTTGTGGAAATTAAGACGAGACCCTTTTAGTGTTAGAGCTGTATGAAAAGGCCACCTGAAATTTCTGCCTGTTTTAGTGGGATGGAGTTTTAGACTTCCGTGGTGACATCACCATGCAATAAATTAGTTAATAGATTAATAGGTCGTTAACAATAAAACGTCACAATAGTGTGCAGAGCGTTCGATTTGCCTGCAGGGGGGCAAGGAGACTCGCAGCTCGGGTAAAACCATTGACAACTGCGTGCCGTTATCAAGGGATTTTTTAAATAAGTGTTAACTATTTGGTTGTAATATCATCACCTCTTGAAGAGCACAGTCAAAACTAATATGTGTAGATTATTCCATGCAAAACAATTGCACACATTTAGCTCTATCATCAGAGTTATAGGCCTACAGCAAGTAACTGCATGCTTTTCATGATCAGTAAACATCATGTAATCATGATCATGTAATTTCAGATATGTGAGGGTAACCTCACCATATATGTCAATATTGGCCACTATTAATTGCATATTTGAGTGATATAAAAGTGAACTATACCTGACCAGTATGCGTGGTTTAGGTTCATTTCCCATCCTTTGTGGAGTCTGCCTGTCAAGCAGCAGTAGGGCGCATTTGCCGATGTAACGGTACTGTTACAATGCCTTCAGAAAGTATTCATACCCCTTAACTTACTCCAAATGTTATTTGTTTAATTATCTACCGTGGTGATGACAGTAGTCCGACTGACACCTTTACCAGGACGATGTCAAGCACTTTCCAAAAGCCTAATCTCTGATGAAGCAAGCTAAGAGACACATTGTTTGCTTTAGCTAGCTATCTAGCTATGAAAATACATTATCAAATGATGTTTGCTGATTGCTGTAAAACTCTGATGACAGAGCTAAATGTGGAATCATCGGAAATGCGTAGTTCTGACTATGCTCTTCAAGAGGTGATGATATTAAAACCAAGTAGTTATGTTTATTTAGCCATCCCTTGAAAACGGCACGAATTTGTCAATAGTTTTAGCGGAGCTGGGGTCTCCTTGCCCCCCCAGCAGCCGAATCAAACGCTATTGTGATGTTTTATTGATAGCAAAATATCAGACAGAGAGTTCCAAACCTTTCTGCCAATAACAGCTCATTTTCAGTTTTCCCCTCCCCACTTAGACCACTCCCACACGGTCTTAGCAATATTCTTGCTTGAGAAATTGCCCTTTGCTAAGCTATTTTAAGTTTATTTTTGACAATTTGAATTGAAAACTATCACAGTAAGGTACTTCATTGTTAGAAATGATATGATATTAAGACAAAAACGGCTGCATTGGACATTTAATGTATTTTTGAATATCTAAAGAAGGAAATTGCATTTATATTGATTAACAGATATTTTGTGCACAGTACACATTTAGCAGAAACCCAATAGCATGTGTTGTGATTGGGTTGCAAAATGACCATAGTGCAGGACATTCAAACAGAATGCCCCACTACGCCTGTGGGATATACTACAAAGCAGGATCAAAGAGTTAGCCAGATAACTTGTCTAATTGTTCTGAAATAACTTTTTTTTTTTTTTTAAAGGTAAGCTTGAAATGGGCATGGTCTAACTGACTCAAAAACCCCAAACTCTAAGTTTAGTTTTCTTAATGAACCTGAAAATCAAGTTATTTCTGGTTGTTTATCAAAATTAGCCGGCAAATTCATTGATCCTGCTTTGTAGTATACCACTCTGATGTCTCACTAATTCTGACTTCACTTTACTGGTGGCACAATGTTATCATAATGGTAAAATATCATCAAGCTGCCATATTAATTGATTTAGAATGGGAAGATACTCACATAGCCTACATTTGAATAAATAAAATAATATATAAGATTTTTTTTCTTCTAAAATGCTTTGCCAAAATGCTCCCGCAATTCAAGAACGACCCAATTGCTAAAACTACCACAACAGTCAAAACCTCCCAAACTCAACCTGACATTGATAGTCTCAGACAGCAAAAAGTAACTTTTACTCACCTCGCGGCAGGCTTGCTTCACGGGTTTTCACTTGGTTCTTGTTGTTATTCCCAAATCCCGAATGTTTATATAGGCAATGCTATGTGATGCGCGCGCCATGAGATACAGTAGGAGCATCCAATGAAAACCACACCCCTATTCTTTTTAACAATAATCATTGGCCAGCTGGTGATCACAGTGTTGTGTAACAAATGTTTAAGACAAATTGACTGTATCAATAACGCGCTATAAGGGTAAATACATGCATATAATAACCAATAAAGAAGTAATACAATCGTACATGAAGGTCTACTTCGGTCTAAGTGCATGACACATCGTGTGTGCTGGGTTTCATCACTTAGAGGACAGTTGGAAAAGTAGTCTGTTCTGCTTGGACCACAACTGCAAATGTGGGACAAACTGCCAGTTCTCAAAGATTATTTCACCATATATTTCGACCCTTTATTATAATACTATTGGGTCACCACTACTCATGCTACCCATTTAAGGCCAAGTTGGTCTCTTGAGAGGAGCACACACATCGCGTTCATTCTCATTGTGTACTGAATACTAGTGTGTTTTCCATATATTTGTGAATCGTTGCGTTTGTGCGATAATATTTCATCTTTCACAAAATATGTAGATATATTTTCCACTTCTGTACACAACTCCTGTAATGCAACACGTTTTATTCCATTACTAAAAACTGCACGAAAATAAAAAAAAACTTCATTCCCCAATTGCAAAGTAGCTATAAAGCTCTAAGAGTAACAAACCAATATAAATTAGGCCTATATGTCTGACAGCAGTTATTAAGACACATTGTTAATTCTATGCTGCTGGCCTTTTTTCTTATAGGCAACTATTATTATAGGCCTATAACTCGAGGGGAGTCGTGAGTCATGGCCTCTGGTTTGAGAACTTTAGAACCACTGGTTTAAAGCAGTTTCTCTGGACCCCAGACAACATAAACATCTAATCTGTCCGCCAGACAACCACTCAAAGAACAGACTACAAAAAAATTAAATTATGAAAGAAAGTACAGACTACCGATCGCTGTCCACGGTGCTGAATTTGCGCAGGGTTCGCACAAGGTGCTTGAGTTGTTTAAAGTACTTGAATTCGGCTCGCTGAAATTCAACTATTAGTATACCTTGAAAATCATACATTTTCTCAAGTTGCTACTTGGAAATTACTTTAATTAAAATCATAGGAGAACAGAAAATGCGCAAATATGTTAATATGAAAAATATTAGAAAAATGTACTGGTCTTGCGAATTAACTTCCATGCAGACTACCCGAGTTTTATTTCCTCATGGGTTGCGCGCACTGGTTGCCAGGCGAGCTCGCTCATTCTACCCACACTGCCACTCAGTCAGGCAGGTAGAGAACTAACTGACTAGTCCCCGCCAAACGTCACATCGATAGCTAAAATGCCAAGCAAATGTAGATTCAAACCTGCCTGGCAGGATATTGATGTTTATGAATGGGTTTTGCCATACCCAACCAGGGATGTAGTGGAGGGTAAACACACGTACGCACCTTTTTATGTAGTTAATTATCGTTTACGCACTTATTATTGCGTTCCAAGCATTGATCAACGCTCAGAAGGCTTCTTGATCTGGGTTCTAATTAAGCAATAAGGCCCGAGGAGGTGTGGTATATGGCCAATATACCACGGCTAAGGGCTGTTCTTATGCACCACGGAATGCCTGGACACAGTCCTTGGCCGTGGTATATTGGCCATATATCACAAACCGCCGAGGTGCCTTATTGCTATTATAAACTGGTTATCCAACGTAATTAGAGCAGTTTTGTCATACCTGTGGTATACGGTCTGATCAGCATTAAGGGATCGAACCACCCAGTTTATAATCTCAAATGATTCATGTATGCATGCATGTCATATTTGCCTGCTCCCCGGATCTGCCTTGTTAGCAGCGCATTCATTCACCACTCTGTCCTATGGGAAACTCTGCGTGTCAACAGACATCCCCCAAATAAAATAAAAACTGACTCTCGGAGAATGAGCGTACAACTGATAAATAGATGCTGAAATTAAGCTAGCTATAATCAAAAAGATAGGCTACTATAAGTTCTCATAACAAAAATACATTTTCTTTACAGAGAGTAGTGAGACAGACAGTGGTGAGACAGGCTGCAATGACTTTTTTTGGCCTGAATTTAAAATTTATTAAATTTAGATTTTGTGTCTACATACACACAATACCCCAAAATGTCAACGTGGAATGAGGAAATCAGTCAATTGAAATAAATTCATTAGGCCCTAATCTATGGATTTCACATGACTGGGAATACAGATATGCATCTGTTGGTCACAAATACCTTTAAAAAATGGGCCTCACAATGGGCCTCAGGATCTCGACAGTGTTTTTGTGCATTCAAATTGCCATTGATAAAATGCACTTGTGTTCGTTGTCCATAGCTTATGCCTGCACATACCATAACCATGGGGCACTCTGTTCACAACGTTGACATCAGCAAACTGCTCGCCCACACGACGCCGTACACGTGGTCTGCGGTTGTGAGGCCGGTTGGACGTTACTAACAAATTCTCTAAAACGATGTCGGAGGCGGCTTATGGTAGAGAAATTAACATTCTGGCAACAGCTCTGGTGGACATTCCTGCAGTCAGCATGCCAATTGCACGCTCACTCAAAACTTGAGACATCTGTGGAATTGTGTTGTGTGACAAAACTGCACATTTTAGAGTGGCCTTTTATTGTCCCCCGCACAAGGTGCACCTGTGTAATGATCATGCCGTTTAATCAGCTTCTTGATATGCCACACCTATGATATGCCACACCTGTCAGTGTATACTGTATACCTTGAAAACTTGATTGCTGACATGCAACATTTTTCGGACCATATCAATAATGAACTAATGAAACAAAAGACAGTTTTGGGGTAGAATTATCCTTTAAATATTTGACACACTTTGCCTGTTAAGCTGTTGACATTAACAAGCAACTAAGCAGAGAAGTATATGAGAGCACCATAAAGCCTCCAAGTGGATTACACATTGATTACTTTGCTTTGGCCATTAACAATCAATAATTGTCTAATATTTTAAAACCTTCCACTTTCAAACAGTCTGCAGACATTGAGAAGCAATTTGTGTTTGTTTTACAAAAGGATCTGTTCCTTAAAAATCAAAGCACAGAAGAGTACGAAAGAGCAGTTAAAAGTCAAAATGCTAAATTATTCAAATCAAATCAAGTTTATTTTATATAGCCCTTCGTACATCAGCTAATATCTCGAAGTGCTGTACAGAAACCCAGCCTAAAACCCCAAACAGCAAGCAATGCAGGTGTAGAAGCACGGTGGCTAGGAAAAACTCCCTAGAAAGGCCAAAACCTAGGAAGAAACCTAGAGAGGAACCAGGCTATGAGGGGTGGCCAGTCCTCTTCTGGCTGTGCCGGGTGGAGATTATAACAGAACATGGCCAAGATGTTCAAAATGTTCATAAGTGACAAGCATGGTCAAATAATAATCAGGAATAAATGTCAGTTGGCTTTTCATAGCCGATCATTAAGAGTTGAAAACAGCAGGTCTGGGACAGGTAGGGGTTCCATAACCGCAGGCAGAACAGTTGAAAACTGGAATAGCAGCAAGGCCAGGTGGACTGGGGACAGCAAGGAGTCATCATGCCCGGTAGTCCTGACGTATGGTCCTAGGGCTCAGGTCCTCCGAGAGAGAGAAAGAAAGAGAGAAGGAGAGAATTAGAGAGAGCCAAGATTTTCAAAATGTTCATAAATGACAAGCATGGTCAAATAATAATCAGGAATAAATGTCAGTTGGCTTTTCATAGCCGATCATTAAGAGTTGAAAGCAGCAGGTCTGGGACAGGTAGGGTTTCCATAACCGCAGGCAGAACAGTTGAAACTGGAACAGCAGCAAGGCCAGGTGGACTGGGGACAGCAAGGAGTCATCATGCCCGGTAGTCCTGACGTATGGTCCTAGGGCTCAGGTTCTCCGAGAGAGAGAAAGAAAGAGAGAAGGAGAGAATTAGAGAGAGCATACTTAAATTCACACAGGACACTGGATAAGACAGGAGAAGTACTCCAGATATAACCAACTGACCCTAGCCCCCCGACACATAAACTACTGCAGCATAAATACTGGAGGCTGAGACAGGAGGGGTCAGGAGACACTGTGACCCCATCCGATGATACCCCCGGACAGGGCCAAACAGGAAGGATATAACCCCACCCACTTTGCCAAAGCACAGCCCCCGCACCACTAGAGGGATATCTTCAACCACCAACTTACAATCCTGAGACAAGGCCGAGTATAGCCCACAAAGATCTCCACCACAGCACAAACCAAGGGGGGGCGCCAACCCAGACAGGAAGATCACGTCAGTAACTCAACCCACTCAAGTGACGCACCCTTCCTAGGGATGGCATGAAAGAGCACCAGTAAGCCAGTGACTCAGCCCCTGTAATAGGGTTAGAGGCAGAGAATCCCAGTGGAGAGAGGGGATTCAATTTCTTACTCTCTCTCTCTTGCCGTGATTGGCATGTATCTTTCTTTTGCACCCCTCACCTCTTGTCTATGGGATAACAGTAACAGCACATAAGCATATCCTGTTGTCTCAATCTACCTCTCTCTGTTTACCCTGCTGACAAGAAACAACAGGTAGAAGACAAACTCATCTCAGAAGATAAACTGACCTCTGTCTCTATAGGTAAACATTGAGAAAGTAATGGCAGATAACGAAAAGGCAAACAGTTTAGGGGTTTTCATGGCTCATCGGGCCCAATAAACTCCCCCAGACAGGTCTCTGGCTAATGTACTCCAAGACAGCAGCAGATACAACTAATTTACAACTCAATTACAACTCAGTCAGAACCACATTCTGGCTCAATGCCAACAGAATCTCACTGAGATGGCGCTAGATTTGTGATGTTTCACATCTGTATCAGGCCTTGCCATATTTTGTTACTAACGATGTTGTTGTGCCCATTACTCAATTACAGGTTTAATTGATACAGATGTATGTGCTGATGAACCTCTTTAGCAATAGGGAACATTTTACATTTTCTTTACATAGACACTGAGTGAACAAAACATTAAGGACATCTGCTCCTTCCATGACATAGACTGACCAGGTGAATCCAGGTGAAAGCTATGATCCCTTATTGATATCACTTGTTAAATCCACTTGAATCAGTGTAAATGAAAGCTTAAAGAAGGATTTTAAGCCCTTTTTTTAATTTAACCTTTATTTAACTAGGTAAGTCAGAATCAATTCTTATTTACAATGACAGCCTACCGAGGAACAGTGGGTAAACTGCTTGTTCAGGGGCAGAACAGCATACTTTTACCTTGTCAGTTTGGGGATTCAATCCAGCAACCTTCCAGTTACTGGCCCAACGCTCTAACCACTAGGCTACCTGCCGCCCCAAAATTGAGACATGGATTGTGTATGTGTGCCATTCGGAGGGTGAATGGGCAAGACACAAGATTTAAGTGCCTTTGAACGGGGTATGGTAGTAAGTGCCAGGCGTACCAGTTTGTGTCAAGAATTGCAACGCTTCTGTGTGGTCCAACACCCAAAGGACATCTAGCCAACTTGACACAACTGTGCGATGCACTGGAGTCAACATGGGCCAGCATCCCTGTGGAACGCTTTCGACACCTTGTAGAGTCCATGCCCCAACGAATTGAGGCTGTTCTGAGGGCAAAAGGGGGGAATGCAACTCAATATTAGGAAGGTGTTCATAATGTTTGGTATACTCCGTGTATGTTATCTGTATTTCAGGGAATACTAGTGTGCATGCTTATTATGTGAGAATGCTAGACCAAAATCCTCCATTGTTTGAAAAACCTCTCGCTTTGAAGACTAGACAATATGATTCTGCCCTATTTTGCACTCATTACGTTTGCTGCTTCTACAAATAGAAGTGGAGGGAGGAGTAATACGCACAGACAGAAAATTGGCTTCCTAACATGGATGTCTCCCCAGAGAAATCTATGACTCCTTCCGGTAGTATTGGGAGGTTGTAAAGGGGGAATGATTATGCGTTTTTATTTCGCCTTATCTTCCCGAGTGAGGCGTCCACTAATGTGAGCAGAGTGCTTTCCGGTGATCCAGTCAACCCCGTCTGTTTACGCTGCATACTTCATCACTGGATAGAAAACGGAGGTTGACGAGTGTCTGTTAGTGCAATCATTTATGAACACGTGAACTGCCCTGAAAAGACCCGCTGAGCATCACTCAGAAGCACTATCGAATGACAGTGACCAAACGATGAGATATTTCCCAGGAGGTTTTTCATTTAACGTGGGGGGAAATAACCTTTGAGTCACAACACGTTGGAGAGAATAGGTATAGTCAGAAATGCCGGCTGTCATTTGTAGCTCATGTGTCCCAAAAGGGTTACTCCTTTTACACACTAAGCCCTCTGTGTGTATACATAATATCACTCCTCATAATGACACCCACGCAAAGTATTAACATCCGTGTTTCGCAGTACATATTGGCAGATATTACTCTTGCTAGCTATGGATGAGACGCGTAGCTTTGATTCCCTCACGAGAGATGTAATTCGTCACCTCCGCAGAGGAACAAAGCCAGTCTGCCTGTAGAAGCAATTAGACTGTTTTTTTTTTATTGAAAACAAATCTGACCAATTAAACCAATAGAAAGCCACCTGATATATCTCTTTATGACCGAACAGACAGCCACAGTCCTAATTTCCATGGTTACCTTTGATTGATTGACTCAAAGTCCGTTGAGAGTTGGGACTAAATAGATGATGTCATTGGTCTGAATCCCTAGGTATGAGTGGTGTCTGGGGAACAAATTGACACCATGGCTGTATCATGGACACCAATTAAACACAACATGAAATGAGGTTGTTTGCGAGGTGTTCAATATTTTTTAATCAGTCCCGAAGAAATGTCCAAATGAGAGATGGACGCTAGTGTCACAAAAACAACCACTAAATAAGAACGTTAACAAGCACACTCGATCCTGATGGTATTGATTTCTCTGGCTGCATTTACACAATTTGGATCTTTTTCACTAATTGGTATTTTGACCAATCAGATCATCTGTTAAAAAATATCTGCTGTGATTGGCCAAAAGACCAATTAGTAGAAATATATCAGAATTGGGCTGCGGGTATAAATGCAGCACGTGTAACTGAGACTGATTGGCAATTAGTCTACATGATGAAATCATTGTTCATTGTGGTAGTCAGAAAATAATATACAAGGATCTACAAAGGCTATTCAGAAAAAAATGTGGATCTTCCCTGTTCGCCTTTACTGGACTGATCATTGAGGTGGACAATAGCAGGTATCAAAGCCCCCATATGGCAAAACTCTTCATTTTGATATAATTTCTTCCAGCCTTGTTATTTTCAGAAATGACTGTGTTCTAGGAAATTTGAGAAACATTTCACAAACAAGCAACGCTTCTGTGAGTCTGATGTAGCTGCCAAGACAGGCTTCAAAGACTGTCGAAGAATGATGGGGGCAAACTGAATGTCAGTGGCGATAGAACCTTTAACCTTCATTTCATGTACTGGAGGTACCTGCTTTAGTACATCGTGTTCTGTGGTCTCTTCGGTGATTGCAGGGTTCTAGTAGATGTGTAAAATATACAACTGTCCGTTATCAACTGCTTTTCTTCCACTGGTGAAATTGGGTTCCAAGCCAGCCAGCCATTCATAATGTGAACGCTGCGTGTAACACATCCGGTGTCAGGATAAATAAAAAGCAAGGTCTGCTAACTTTCTTTAATTATGTTTAATTACCGCAAACAATGAATGGCAAATGCAATTTTCGTATATACGGGTTCGCTGTATCACCGCGCAGGGTAAACAGGGAACTGGCAGGAAGTACGTAAACAGCTGTTCTTATACCGTGATGACGTAGTTCCAACACGTCTGTTGGCCTATCACAGTAGAGGCTGGGCGCGGTTTAGACTTTGCCCCGCCTTTGCTGGCCCTCGGACTTGTCCAAGCCCCTTGGCGCTTTCCTTTGTCCACATCTGGTTGCTTGGTAGATTAGCTCTGTCTTGTGTCTCCCCTTGATTCTTCACTCAAACAATTCCTAATATGGTACTGAACAGTCTCCCAACCTCCCTGGTTGGCCTAGAGTGATGCACCCCTCCCCTCTCCAGACTGACCACAGCTTTTATGGCCTGTGTTGGTCAGTCCTTACACACCTACACACACACCCATCTGTATTGTTTGTGTGTGTGTGTGTGTAACAAAACAATATTCATCTTCAAACAATATGCTAACAGGCTATAGTGCATTAACATAAATCCTAACAATAATAACGATGAAGATTTCATTTAAAAGAAGTTGGATCCAAGAAGCTACCCCGAAAACCTAGCAAGACACACACGACATCAAACACAGACAACGTGACCCCAAACGGAGACGCACACAACGGCTCAAGATTACAAGTCGACTACTATAAATCTTAATAGTCTCAGTGCTTTCGATTTGTCCGAAAGATGAAATGCACACTGTTCATCTGAGCACGGGGTTGTGAGCTATCTCTGTTTCCCTGAGCTATGGCTCCTGGTTCGCTAATAAAGCAGCGTGTCTGCCAGAGTAATTGCAGTCGTTTCCCTCAGTCGTACGAGCGGACTATCTGGACTAGACCAGTAAACACAGGTCCCCTGGCAGCAAAGCATACAGACAGAGAGAGCGTGATTCAGACCGGTGTCTACCAGGCTGTTTCAATGGTGGACAGAGGGTCAAATGACACATGCACCATGTCATTCTGACCTGAGTAATATAAACAGGCAAGCCCTCCTGGAGACTTCATGTTGATAGCCTACCATTGTGACTTATGGACATGGGAGCTTCTACAATAGTAAAACATTGGACATATTCCATGGCACAAAGCTGCTAAGTCAAACTGCAAAAGTTGGCTTATGAACAAAAAAGATCAAAGTTGTCCTATTGCTTGATAAATATTTTGTTTGTTTAATTCCAACTGTTGAGAACGGTTTACAATAGCTTCAGTTAATGGTGGTTGTGGGCAGAGGCAATATCCACTACTTACATTAATTCCCTTTAAAAAATAATCATAAGAGGGTCATCCTTTAAAACAGAGGTGAAATCAAACAACTCACTGAAACAATGCAAAGGAGTGCACTTCTGCAGGGCACTTCAAATAAAACGTGCCAGCCCTACTCCAAGATATAAAAAGAACTAACTGAACAGCGTGACAGCATACAATCAATATTTACAATCTTTTTAATTGCTCTATAAATACAAGCTCTTTCATTACAATTCAGAGCTTTCTTGGTCGGGTCGGTTTTCAAAAAGAGACATCAATTTCCTAACGTTTTACCCAACAAAAATCTGTCATATGAAAACAAAGTTAGTAATTGTCCAGATTCACCCACTATCTCTTCCACTTTTCGAAAAAGAAAAATGTGATTATCAGAACACACAACAAAACATCTGCCACCTTCTACCCAGTCTTCCCCATCAGTGTGTCAGCCATCTTGGGCAGGAACATTTCTAGGAAGTGAAAGAAGTCCTGGTACAGTCCGGCGCCATCAGCAGAGGGGCGAAACATGATCACGGCCTTGGTGCTCTCTGTGCCGCCCACCACCTGGGCCTGAACCTGTAACTCCAGTGGCTCCTTGTCCACTATGTGCTGGGTCTCCAGCTCCACACTGCTGGAGAGATGGGGCCTGGAGTCAGAAGGGGCCAGAGGGGGCTTGGAGTCCATGTTCATCGCCCCTTTAAACAGCTCTCACCTCCCGCCGGCCCGCTCACACCCTGTGCCTCTGGACATAGGTCCAGTGTGGAGACCTGGGCTGATTCCCGCTGTAACTGTCCAGCCCTGCAGGGACATGGAGGCATCGCTGCTCTCAGAGGACAGCAGCGCTCTCTTGGCTCCCGGTGTGGCCTTGCTCTGGGGGCTGCAGTCACTGCTTGAGGAGGCACAGCGGTTGGCGTCCTCACCGTGGTTGTTGTTGATTTGCAGTATCCATTCCCTCAGCTCCAGTGCTTTCCTGCATGCCTGTGTTAATCAGGCTGCACTTGAGCACTCCCTGAAACAGCCCCTCCACTGCAGAGCACACCCTCTGGAACCAGAGCAGGCAGAAGCCGTCCCCGGGAGAGTGCAGATGGCTGCGGACCGCCTCGGAGAGCGAAGAAGCCTTGAAGGGGATGCTGGTGGCTAGTGCCTGCTCCGCCACCCTTGTGGTGGTGGAGGTGAGGATCCTTGTCCCAGGGGTGAAAAGGCGCACCAGGACCCACACCTTGCCTTTGGTTGACTTGGGCTCGTGCTGCAGGCTGCAGCAGTACTTCTGTGCCTCCTGGCACACCCTCTGAAAGCTCCTCTGGCTGTGCTCCGTTAGGTTGCCCGCCACATTGTTGCTCAGCTCGAAGGGGTCCAGCACATTGATGGGGCCAAGCTTAGGGTCTGAGGTCCTCTCCTGCTCCGTTGCCTCCCCTTCCCGCTTTACCTTGTCTCGGCTAAGAAAGCTGGTGATGGGGAGTGAACAGCCCTCCCTGATGGAGCTGACAGAGCTGGCAAAGACAAACTGGGTATAGAAGGAAAGTCTGACAGCAGGGAACCTACAGAGAAAAACAAAGGAAAGCCTCAAGCTATTGATCAGCCCAAAATGAATAAATGATGTGAAAACAGCTGAGGGTGTTATACCGAAGATGTACTTAGAGCCAGTTGGGTAAGATGATAACCTGTAAATAATACATCAACTTCACCATTACTCCCTAATTGGTATAAAAACAGATGTAATATTGTACCTGCCAATACAACTAAGGTATTTTCATTACTTTCATGAAGAGTGCCTTACTTTTCCTTCTATGTTTTTCTCTAAACCAAATAGCACCTTCAATTCTACTACTGATATCCTGAATTTCTCTCGTAACGCTGACCGTCCTTTTCTTCTGCGTGGTTGGATGTATTTTTCATGCAATTTTTGGTGTAATTTGCCCAGATCCTGGGTGTTCTTGCTGGAGGGCACAGCAATGGGCTCACTGGGGAAAGTGCAGTTCCAGCCTTCAATAACATACTCTTCCTCCTCATCTTAGAGGAATAGAGGAGCACAGTGGAAAAAAACACATCAATACAAATAATAATTGAATTCACTAGGCACAAAACTATACACATCCTCAGGTTAAACCTATTTTCTGCCATATAGGGGACTGCATGGGTTAATATAGGGTACAACATGGACTACATAAACACAAGTCCTAACAGTAATACAAGTCCTGCACATGCTAAATAGAAATGGCTTGAGAGGAGATGTGTGTTATCAGCATGCGTGTGATATTTGTTGAGCTTGGAAGCGGTGCAGACCAGAAGAAGTACATAACAGGCCATGTCATTCAGCTGGTCCAATGTGGGGAGAACAGGAGGGTCACACTTCTGCAGATAGATCACCAGCAAGGTCAAAGCATAGTTATTCAGCAAGGGTCCCGCACCACTGAGATGCCCTATGGGAGAAACACCATAGCGAGAGAACCGTCATTCCAAGCATGTGACACAAAGCAGCATAATACCGTATCGTCTGTTGACAAAAAGGTTCAAGATTGGCAGCAAGGTTCTGCTGCCCCCTACTGAATACAGTTCAAAATGGTATGACATCTAAGATGTTAGTCTCTCATACAGGATGCTGTGAAGATCACTCACCAGCCAGCTGCTTCTGTTTGGCCCAGTAGCGGGATGGTGTAGACCAGAGGGCGCAGCCTGGAGTCCAGCCCTGAGCACAGCTGCAGAAAATGGGTGCTCCTCACCGCCAGTCTGATGGGTGGAGGAAAGAGAGAGCAGGAGGGTCGGTTGGTGGTGACCCATGTTTGTGTTCATACCAGAAATACTAAGAGTTGTTGTTGTCTGACTTTTCTGATCATTATCAAGTTCCTAGGATGTAGGGCTAAGGGTCAGTCTCGGTCTGGGCTATACACAGTACAGTAGGCATAGAGATACAGTTGGAAGTCGGAAGTTAGGTTGGAGTCATTAAAACTAGTTTTTCAACCACTCCACAAATGTTTTGTTAACAAATTATAGTTTTAGCAAGTCGGTTAGGACAACTACTTTGTGCATGACACAAGTAATTTTTCCAACAATTGTTTACAGACAGATTATTTCACCTATAATTCACTGTATCACAATTCCAGTGGGTCAGAAGTTTACATACACTAAGTTGACTGTGCCTTTAAACGTCTTGGAAAATTCCAGAAAATTATGTCATGGCTTTAGAAGCTTCTGATAGGCTAATTGACATCATTTGAGTCCATTGGAGGTGTACCTGTAGATGTATTCCAAGGCCTACCTTCAAACTCAGTGCCTCTTTGCTTGACATCATGGGAAAATCAGAATAAATCAGCCAAGACCTCAGAAAAAAAATTGTAGACCTCCACAAGTCTGGTTCATCCTTGGGAGCAATTTCCAAATGCCTGAAGGTACCACGTTCATCTGTACAAACAATAGTACGCAAGTATAAACACCATGGGACCACGCAGCCGTCATTCTGCTCAGGAAGGAGACGAGTTCTGTCTCCTAGAGATGAACGTACTTTGGTGTGAAAATTGCAAATCAATCCCAGAACAACAGCAAAGGACAGGTACTGCTTCCTTTTTAGTCACCATGGATGTGGAGTCTCTATACACCACCATTGAACATCAACAAGGATTGGCAGCTATGCACCATTTCTTGAGTACCCAGCCTGAAACAGATGCCTCCTACAGAATTCATTGTATCACTGACTGAATGAACTCTTAATCATAACATCTTTATCTTTCAGGACTGTATTTTTAAACAGGTCAAAGGATGTGCCATGGGAGCTTGCTACAGCCCATCCTACGCTGGTTTGTACTTGGGTAAATGGGTAAATGACTTCATTTTGGATCCTTCTAATAACCATTTCTTTGACCGGATTATATGGTGGGGATGCTATATTGATGTTTGCCTGTTTTGGTCCGGCTCAGAAGATGAACTTATTTCCTTCCACCAATACCTTAACAGCATTAACCCTAACATCAAACTAACTATGGAGTACAGCAAGGATAACATAATTTTTTTGGACCTCGACATCAGTAAAAATGACAAAGGTTGTTTGCACACATCAATCTTTAGGAAGCCTACAGATGGGAATACCATTCTGAGGGCAGACAGCTTTCACCCCAAAAGGCTAAAAGAGAACATTCCATACGGCCAATTCCAAAGAGTCCGCAGAATTTGTGATCAGGAAACAGACTACAGTGTCAAATCTGCTGAATTGGAGAATCGCTTCTTGAATCGGGGCTACAGCGTTCAGGTCCTGAAAGATGCAGGTATAAGGGCTGGATTACGTGACAGAGAGAACTTGTTGCGAAGGGGAGTGCCTCGTGATACATCAGAGAGTGTATTTTGTTACAAAATACAGCACTGAAGCAGAGAACATTAAAATAATCATTAAAAGTAATTGGGGAATCATCCAAAGTGATACGCTACTACGCCAAGTCTTTCCTGAACCACCAGTCATAAGCTTTAAGAGATGTCCTACCCTAAATGACAAATTAGTCCACAGCTATCTTCCTGGTGACTCTCAAAAAACTTGGCTTGACCACAAACCCAGGGGCTCTTTTAAATGTAACCAGTGAAACCATTCCAGAAATATTGCACAGAAAAAGTATTTTGTTAACACAGCTTCTAAAATGGAGTATTACCTCAAGCATTTCATTAACTGCAAAACCACTCATGTCATCTATAGATTGGAATGTCCACAGTGCAAGGTGTTCTACATGTTCTACAAGGTGTTCCAGGCAATGAAGACCTGTCAGACTTTTTAAAACTTTGTTTCTATTGAACATGCCATACAAATAAAGGCATTTTAATAAAGGCCTTGGTCCTCCTTTCTTTTTGACAACAGCAAAGGACCTTGTGAAGATGCTGGAGGAAACAGGTACAAAACGATCTATATCCACAGTAAAATGAGTCCTATATCGATATAACCTGAAAGGCTGCTCAGCAAGGAAGAAGCCACTGCTCCAAAACCACATAAAAAAGCCAGACTACAGTTTGTAACTGCAAATTGGGACAAAGATTATACTTTTTGTAGAAATGTCCTCTGGTCTGATGAAACAAAAATAGAACTGTTTGACCATAATGACCATCGTTATGTTTGGAGGAAAAAGGGGGGGGCTAGCAAGCTGAAGAACACCATCCCAACCGTGAAGCACGGGGGTGGCAGCATCATTTTGTGGGGGTGCTTTGCTGCAGGAGGGACTGGTGCACTTCACAAAATAGATGGCAACATGAGGAAGGAACATTATGTGGATATATTGAAGCAACATCTCAAGACATCAGTCAGGAAGTTAAAGCTTGGTCACAAATGGGTCTTCCAAATGGACAATGACCCCAAGCATACTTCCAAAGTTGTGGCAAAATGGCTTAAGGACAACAAAGTCAAGGTATTGGAGTGGCCATAACAAAGCCCTGACCTCTATCCTACAGAAAATGTATTGTAGGAAGCTTGTGGAAGGCTACCTGAAATGTTTGACCCAAGTTAAACAATTTAAAGGCAATGCTACCAAATACTAATTGAGTGTATGTAAACTTCTGACCCACTGCGAATGTGATGAAAGAAATAAAAGCTGAAATAAATCATTCTCTCTACTATTATTCGGACATTTCACATTCTTAAAATAAAGTGGTGATCCTAACTGAACCAAGACAGGGAATTTTTACAAGGATTAAATGTCAGGAATTGTGAAAAACTGAGTTTAAATGTATTTGGCTAAGGTGTATGTAAACTGTATTTCATATATCTTTGTTGTTGTAGGAAGACACCTCATAGCGGGTAACATCAGGCCCTTGTGTCTTATCATGAACGGGGTATGAAAAGGAGGTCCTCAGCCCTGGTGACGGAGGCTGCTGCAGCTACAGGACTACCTGTGTCTGTAGTTAAGGTATGAAATGGAGGGAAGGGGTGGGTGGGGGGTGAGAGGGAGGTGGAATTAGGGACATGTGACTACAGGGTTGGTGGATTTTGTGGGGTTAGTGGCAAGAGGGATTGGGGGACAAATTGATTTCGTGGAAAGCGGGGAAAGAAATAGGCTGTGTTCTGAGACCCTGCATCCAGAAGTGTTCACACTTTAATTTCACCTCATGCATTTAAAAGCATTGGATTGGTGCAAGCATAATGGGGAGACATTCCACCACAGCACAAGACCACTGAACGACCCCAGGCCAAGCGTTTTCTTTCCTAACCCCCTGTATTATTAGAATATTGTCAAATAAAGAAGAAACAATCCACCACCTAAAACAGGATCAAGTCATGTTTAATTACGGTACTGTAAACTGCATGTTATCAACACAGAAGTTATACAGTGTAATGCTTGACTGTTTTTAGTTGAGTTACATCTAACGACAATGCTTTCCTTTCAAATGACAGAACTGGATTGGTAACTATGAGCGTTCACTTAATACTTCCTGCAACGCCCGGAAGTATTAAGCTGCTGGTTATTAGAACAGTGTGTCTGCCTGTAACTTGTTTTACTCAGAGATGCTGAAGGGAAACGGTATGTATTCTCAGATAAAATTTATTCCAACATTAAAAAAAATTAGTCCTACGTTCTGCTGTGAAATGTTGAGAGTTGCTCAATACTTTCATCTCTCCATTCCAAAATGTTTTTGTTTTTTTCCCCGATTCACTACTACTAAAAAAAATTGTCGGACGCCTTTTACGACACTCAAGGACATTTTGCATTAAATTGTAGGTCTACATAAAATGAAGTGCGATACATAAAGTCATAAAATCAAGTGCATCAATCAACAGCAATATACATTCTGAACAATCTAAAATCAAAGGACGAGGCAAAATAGGACAGATAAAAAGAGGGAGGGGTTGGGAAGAGGATACAAACCTGGTTTAGGGTAAGGGTTTGGTTTAAGGTGGTAGGCTACCCGGTTTGGTTTAGTTGATCTCGTGTGAATTCTGGCAGCAGAGTTCAGAACCAGTTGGAGTCAATTGATGACGTTGGTGGGGATCTGGTGAGGAGAGTGTTACTATAGTCTAGTCAGGCAAGTAACCAAGGTGTCTGGTGAGGAGAGTGTGACAGTAGTCTAGTCAGGAAGTAACCAAGGCATCTGGTGAGGAGAGTGTTTCAGTAGTCTAATCAGGAAGTAACCAAGGCATCTGGTGAGGAGAGTGTTACAGTAGTCTAGTCAGGAAGTAACCAAGGCATCTGGTGAGGAGAGTGTTACAGTAGTCTAGTCAGGCAAGTAACCAAGGCATCTGGTGAGGAGAGTGTTTCAGTAGTCTAATCAGGAAGTAACCAAGGCATCTGGTGAGGAGAGTGTTACAGTAGTCTAGTCAGGAAGTAACCAAGGCATCTGGTGAGGAGAGTGTTACAGTAGTCTAGTCAGGCAAGTAACCAAGGCATCTGGTGAGGAGAGTGTTACAGTAGTCTAGTCAGGAAGTAACCAAGGCATCTGGTGAGGAGAGTGTTACTATAGTCTAGTCAGGAAGTAACCAAGGCATCTGGTAAAGAGTGTGACAGTAGTCTAGTCAGGCAAGTAACCAAGGCATCTGGTGAGGAGAGTGTTACTATAGTCTAGTCAGGAAGTAACCAAGGCATCTGGTAAAGAGTGTGACAGTAGTCTAGTCAGGAAGTAACCAAGGCATCTGGTAAAGAGTGTTACTATAGTCTAGTCAGGCAAGTAACCAAGGCATCTGGTGAGGAGAGTGTTACAGTAGTCTAGTCAGGAAGTAACCAAGGCATCTGGTGAGGAGAGTGTTACAGTAGTCTAATCAGGAAGTAACCAAGGCATCTGGTAAAGAGAGTGTTACAGTAGTCTAGTCAAGAAGTAACCAAGGCATCTGGTGAGGAGAGTGTTACAGTAGTTTAGTCAGGAAGTAACCAAGGCATCTGGTGAGGAGAGTGTTACAGTAGTCTAATCAGGAAGTAACCAAGGCATCTGGTGAGGAGAGTGTTACAGTAGTCTAGTCAGGAAGTAACCAAGGCATCTGGTGAGGAGAGTGTTACAGTAGTCTAGTCAGGCAAGTAACCAAGGCATCTGGTAAAGAGAGTGTTACACTAGTCTAGTCAGGAAGTAACCAAGGCATCTGGTGAGGAGAGTGTTACACTAGTCTAATCAGGAAGTAACCAAGGCATCTGGTGAGGAGAGTGTTACACTAGTCTAGTCAGGAAGTAACCAAGACATCTGGTGAGGAGAGTGTTACAGTAGTCTAGTCAGGAAGTAACCAAGGCGTCTGGTAAAGAGAATGTTACACTAATCTAGTCAGGAAGTAACCATGGCATCTGGTGAGGAGAGTGTTACACTAGTCTAGTCAGGCAAGTAACCAAGGCATCTGGTAAAGAGTGTTACACTAGTCTAGTCAGGAAGTAACCAAGGCATCTGGTAAAGAGAGTGTTACAGTAGTCTAGTCAAGAAGTAACCAAGGCATCAGGTGAGGAGAGTGTTACACTAGTCTAGTCAGGAAGTAACCAAGGCATCTGGTGAGGAGAGTGTTACACTAGTCTAGTCAGGAAGTAACCAAGGCATCTGGTGAGGAGAGTGTTACACTAGTCTAGTCAGGAAGTAACCAAGGCATCTGGTAAAGAGTGTTACAGTAGTCTAGTCAGGAAGTAACCAAGGCATCTGGTGAGGAGAGTGTTACGGTAGTCTAATCAAGAAGTAACCAAGGCATCTGGTGAGGAGAGTGTTACACTAGTCTAGTCAGGAAGTAACCAAGGCATCTGGTAAAGAGAGTGTTACAGTAGTCTAGTCAAGAAGTAACCAAGGCATCAGGTGAGGAGAGTGTTACACTAGTCTAGTCAGGAAGTAACCAAGGCATCTGGTGAGGAGAGTGTTACACTAGTCTAGTCAGGAAGTAACCAAGGCATCTGGTGAGGAGAGTGTGACACTAGTCTAGTCAGGAAGTAACCAAGGCATCTGGTGAGGAGAGTGTGACACTAGTCTAGTTAGGAAGTAACCAAGGCATCTGGTGAGGAGAGTGTTACGGTAGTCTAATCAAGAAGTAACCAAGGCATCTGGTGAGGAGAGTGTTACAGTAGTCTAGTCAGGAAGTAACCAAGGCATCTGGTGAGGAGAGTGTTACACTAGTCTAGTCAGGAAGTAACCAAGGCATCTGGTAAAGAGAGTGTTACAGTAGTCTAGTCAAGAAGTAACCAAGGCATCAGGTGAGGAGAGTGTTACACTAGTCTAGTCAGGAAGTAACCAAGGCATCTGGTGAGGAGAGTGTTACACTAGTCTAGTCAGGAAGTAACCAAGGCATCTGGTGAGGAGAGTGTTACACTAGTCTAGTCAGGAAGTAACCAAGGCATCTGGTGAGGAGAGTGTTACACTAGTCTAGTCAGGAAGTAACCAAGGCATCTGGTGAGGAGAGTGTTACACTAGTCTAGTCAGGAAGTAACCAAGGCATCTGGTGAGGAGAGTGTTACAGTAGTCTAGTCAGGAAGTAACCAAGGCATATGGTGACGAGAGTGTTACACTAGTCTAGTCAGGAAGTAACCAAGGTATCTGGTGAGGAGAGTGTGACAGTAGTCTAGTCAGGCAAGTAACCAAGGCATCTGGTGAGGAGAGTGTTACACTAGTCTAGTCAGGAAGTAACCAAGGCATCTGGTGAGGAGAGTGTGACAGTAGTCTAGTCAGGCAAGTAACCAAGGCATATGGTGAGGAGAGTGTTACACTAGTCTAATCAGGAAGTAACCAAGAAATCTGGTGAGGAGAGTGTTACGGTTAGATTGTGAAAAATATAGAAAATACAAAAGCGTTTAAATTATGTGTCCTCAAATATTATGTAATCTGAAGAATCTCACATTAGCTGGTAGAACTGACTCAATGAAATTAACCATAGAGGTCTTATAACTTGTACAGGTATTTTTTGGGGGGCTCATGTCTTTTTAAATTCATATAGCCTAGGGGCTATGAAGCTTCTTATCTGTCATGTTTGGAGTTGTGTTGCTCTGTTATGCGGACACTTTTTCTTTACAGTTGAGTTGCCCTGGTCATGTCAGTATTCAGTAACTTTAATAAAGAGCCACTGCCCCTAAAAAACAACTTCTCATTTAGAAAACAGCCTATGTGGCATTGATATGAGTCAGAAACATTTATTATACTGTCAAATTGACTACAAAGTGTAAATAGGATCATTTTGGTCATAAAATCAGTCTCGTCCAAAACTGAGTTTTGTGAGACTTGTGGTCGAGACTGCATCACAACGTAAATGAAGGTTGGTTTTTTTCAGTCTTGCCCACAGCTGGCAGCACACAAGTAATCATCAACTAACCCTATGGGGCTAGTTAGGGACCATCGGTAAATTACGCATTTAATATGGGACAATATGTTGAATTTCCAATATCTCCAAATTTCAATAACTAATAAATAAAATAATAAATAAATAAAATTTCAATAAACCTCAAACCAATTATAAATTGGAGAAATTCATATACAAATATTGACAGCATTTAATGAGACAACTAAAACATGTGCAACATGAAAATATTGTCCCATTTATATTGTGTAATTTATTGACGGTCCCCAAACTAGCCCAGGCTATCCAGGGTCAAAGTCAGGTCGCACACCAGCCAGCTGAAGCTAATTGGCAAAATGATTTGTCTAACCCTTCCAACCACACTTCAAACCACAACCACACATCAAACTCACGTTTCAATTCAGTCATGGGCGCTAGCATTTCTTAATGAACCAAATCTAAAATGAGGCCAAATCAGGAAGTCACCCTTTAAAACCTACTAATGACATGTTGTACCTCTACCTTGCTACCTGGCAGATGAGCCAAGCAGGAGAACAGATGAGAACAGCAGGCCAGTTGAGCACTTAGAACAGCAGCAACTAGTAGGGAAGAGGATGATTTAGGCAACCCAGACACAGGCCCAAAACAAGTTAACAACTTCTTCGGGATCGGTGTCCCTTCCACGGGACGGTTGAGCTAATGCAATTAGCATGAGGTTGTAAGTGACAAGAACATTTCCCAGGACATAGACATATCTGATATTGGCAGGAAGCTTAAATTCTTGTTAATCTAACTGCACTGTCCAATTTACAGTAGCTATTACAGTGAAAGAATACCATGCTATTGTTTGAGGAGTGCATCATTTTGAACATGAAAAGTTATTAATAAACATATTAGGCACATTTGGGCAGTCTTAATACAACATTTTTAACAGAAATGCAATGGTTCATTGGATCAGTCAAAAACGTTGCGCATACACTGCTGCCATCTAGTGGACAAAATCTAAATTGCACCTGGGCTGGAATAATACAATATGGCCTGTCTCTTGCATTTCAAAGATGATGGTACAAAAAAAATACAAAATAACTGTTGGTTTTGTCTTTGTATTATCTTTTACCAGATCTATTCTGTTATATTCTCCTACATTCCTTTCACATTTCCACTAAGTTCAAAGTTTTTCCTTCCAAATGGTACCAAGAATATGCATTTCATTGCTTCAGGACCTGAGCTACAGGCAGTTAGATTTGGGTATGTCATTTTAGGTGAAAATTACAAAACAATTCAAAAACGAAAGAGACACAAGACACAGAGACAGCAACAGAAGAATAGGTGATGGAGAAAGACACACCAGACAAGACAGAAACAGCAACAAAAGAGGAGAGACACATCAGACAAGACAGAGACAGCAACAGAAGAGAGACACATCAGACAAGACAGAGACAGCAACAGAAGAATAAGAACCAACACCATCATCCCAGAAACCCTAGACCCACTCCAATTTGCATACCGCACCAACAGATCCACAGATGATACAATCTCTATTGCACTCCACACTGCCCTTTCCCACCTGGACAAAAGGAACACCTATGTGAGAATGTTATTCATTGACTACAGCTCAGAGTTCAACACCATAATGCCCTCAAAGCTCATAACTAAACTAAGGACCCTGGGACTAAACACCTCCCTCTGCAACTGGATCCTGGACTTCTTGATGGGCCGCCCACAGGTGGTAAGGGTAGATAACAACACATCCGCCACTCTGATCCTCAACACAGGGGCCCCTCAGGGGTGCGTGCTCAGTCCCCTCCTGTATTCCCTGTTCACACATGACTGCATGGCCAGGCATGACTCCAACACCATCATTAAGTTTGCTGATGACACAACACTGGTAGGCCTGATCACGGACAACGATGAGACAGCCTATAGGGAGGAGGTCAGAGATCTGACCGTGTGGTGCAAGGTCAACAACCTTTCCCTCAACATGATCAAGACAAAGGAGATGATTGTGGACTACAGGAAGAGGAGGACCGAGCACACCCCATTCTCATCGACGGGGCTGTAGTGGAGCAGGTTGAGAGCTTCAAGTTCCTTGGCGTCCAAATCACCAACAAACTAACATGGTCCAAGCACACTAAGACAGTCGTGAAGAGGGCACGACAAAACCTACTCCCCCTGAGGAGACTAAAAAGATTTGGCAGGGGTCCTCAGATCCTCAAAAGGTTTTACAGCTGCACCATCGAGAGCATCCTGATGGGTTGCATCACTGCCTGGTATGGCAACTGCTCGGCCTCCGACCGCAAGGTACTACAGAGGGTAGTGCGTACGGCCCAGTACATCACCGGGGCCAAGCTTCCTGCCATCCAGGACCTCTATAACAGGCGGTGTCAGAAAAGGGCCCTAAAAATTGTCAAGGACACCAGCCACACTAGTCATAGACTGTTCTGTCTGCTACCGCACGACAAGCGGTACCGGAGCGCCAAGTATAGCCCCCCCCCCCGAGCTGCTGCTACTCACTGTTATTATCTATGCATAGCCACTTTAATAACTCTACCTACATGTACGTAATTACCTCAATTACCTCGACACGGTGCCCCCGCACATTGACACATTGACTCTGTACTGGTACCCCCTGTATATTGCCCCGCTATTGTTATTTACTGCTGCTCATTCATTTTTTTTGTTATTCTTATCTCTTACATTTTATTTTTTGAGTATTTTCTTAAAACTGCATTGTTGGTTAAGGGCTTGTAAGGAAGCATTTCACTTGAAGGAAGAACAGAACAGGCCACCTACATAAGAGGAATACCTATGTGAGAATGTTGTCTATTGACTACTGCTCAGTGTTCAACACCATTGTCCCCTCCAAGCTTGTCACCAAACTTAGGACCCTGGGTCTGAACACCTGCCTCTGCAACTGGATCCTTGACTTCCTGACCGACCCCAGGTGGCGAGGGCAGGCTACATCACCTCCACCACGCTGACCCTCAACACAGGGGCTCCACAGTGGTGTGTGCTTAGTCCCCTCTTGTACTCCCTGTTCACCCACGACTGCGTTGCCACGCACAACTCCAACACCGTCATCAAGTTTGCTGACGACGCAGCGGTGGTAGGCCTGATCACTGGCGACAATGAGACAGCCTACAGGGAATAAGTGACCTGGCAGTGTTGGGCCGGAATCACAACCTCTGGAACGGGTCGAGAGCTTCAAGTTTCTTCGTGTCCAAATCACTAAGAACTTAAAATGGTCCGCGACAGTGCCTCTTCCCCCTTAGGAGGTTGAAAAGGTTCTACAGCTGCATCACTGCTTGGTATGGCAATAGCACCGCCCTCGATCACATGGTGCTACAGAGGGTGGTGCGGACATCCCAGTACATCACTGGGGGCCGTGCGCCCTGCCATCCAGGACCTCTATATCAGGCGGTGTGAAAGGAGGACTCCAGCCACCCAAGCCATAGACTGTTCTCTCTTCTTCCGCACGACGAGATGAACCGGTACATCAAGTCTGACACCAACAGGCTCCTGAACAGCCTCGATCCCAATGCCAGAAGACTGCTAAATAGCTAACTAAATGGCTACAGGGACTATCTGAGTTGACCCTTTAATTTTTGCACTGTCTCTATGCACATTCACAGAGCCCTACACACATACGCACACTGACACTCCAACAGACATACAAACACTCACTCTATCATTTGCTCACACACACATAACATGCACACACATTTATACTAACTCTACAGAAACACACTCACATACAATCACCATATACACTGCTGCTACCCTGTTTATCATATATCCTGATGCCTAGCCACCTTACCCCTATAAATACACTATATATACAAAAGTATGTGGACACCCCTTCAAATTAGTGGATTTGGCTATTTCAGCCACACCCGTTGCTGACTGGTGTATAAAATTGAGCACAATCACATTTATTTATAAAGCCCTTTTTACATCAGCCGATGTCACAAAGTGCTGTACAGAAACCCAGCCTAAAACCCCAAACAGCAAGCAATGCAGATGTAGAACCACAGTGGCTAGGAAAAACTCACTAGAAAGGCAGGAACCTAGGACGAAACCTAGAGGAACCAGGTTATAACAGTACATGGCCAAGATGTTCAAACGTTCATAGATGACCAGCAAGGTCAAATAATAATAATCACAGTGGTTGTAGAGGATGCAACAGGTCTGCACCTCAGGAGTAAATGTCAGTTGGCTTTTCATAGCCGAGCATTCAGAGACAGCAGGTGCGGTAGAGAGAGAGAGAGAGTTGAAAACAGCAGGTCCGGGACAAGGCACACAGCCATGCAATCTCCATAAACAAACATTGGCAGAAGAATGGCCTTACTGAAGAGCTCAGTGACTTCAGACGTGGCACCGTCATAGAATGCCACCTTTCCAACAAGTCAGTCTGTCAAATTTCTGCCTGCTAGAGCTGTTGCCCCGGTCAACAGTAAGTGCTGTTATTTTAATGTGGAAACGTTTAGGAGCAACAATGGCTCAGCCGCGAAGTGGTAGGCCACACAAGCTCACAGAACGGGACCGCCGTGTGCTGAAGCGCATAGTGCATAAAAATCGTCTGTCCTCGGCCTCAACACTCACAACCGAGTTCCAAACTGCCACGGGAAGCAACGTCAGCACAATAACTCTTTGTCGGGAGCTTCATGAAATGGGTTTCCATCGCCGAGCAGCCACACACAAGCCTAAGATCACCATGCGCAATGCCAAGCGTCAGCTGGAGTGGTGTAAAGCTCGCCGCCATTGGACTCTGGAGCAGTGGAAACGCGTTCTCCGGAGTGATGAATCACGCTTCAACATCTGGCAGTCTGACAGACGAATCTGGGTTTGGCGGATGCCAGGAGAACGCTACCTGCCCCAATGTATAGTGCCAACGGTAAAGTTTGGTGGAGGAGGAATAATGGTCTAGGGCTGTTTTTCATGTTTTGGGCGAGGCCCCTTAGTTCCAGTGAAGGGAAATCTTAACACTACAGCATACAATGACATTCTAGACGATTCTGTGCTTCCAACTTTGTGGGAACAGTTTGGGGAAGGCCCTTTCCTGTTTCAGCATGACAATGCCCCTGTGCACAATGCGAGGTTCATACAGAAATGGTTTGTCGTGATCTGTGTGGAAGAACTTGACTGGCCTGCACAGAGCCCTGACCTCAACCCCATCGAAAACCTTTTGGATGTATTGGAACGCCAAGCCTAATCGCCCAACATCAGTGTCCGACCTCACTAATGCTTGTGGCTGAATGGAAGCAAGTCCCCGCAGCAATGTTCCAACATCTAGTGGAAAGCCTTTTATAGCAGCAAAGGGAGGACCAACTCCATATTAATGCCCATGATTTTTGAACGAGTGTCCACATACACTACATGACCAAAAGTATCTACCTCTATCGATACAGTATCCCTGCACATTGTAAATATGATACTGGAACTAACCCTATATAGCTTACTTACTTTATCGGGTTCTTCTTATTAGTTTTTTTTGTTCTACCTTGTTATTTTTAGTATTACATTGTTATTGATCACTGCATTGTTGGGGTTAGAGCTTGCAAGAAAGGCATTTCACTGTACTTGTGCATGTGACCTTAAAGCTTGAAACTTCAGCCAGATGACCACAGAACAATTATGTTTACTTCAATATCATGGTCATTCGATCAATATTTGCGCATTAAGGCATTTCCACCGCTATTTCTGGCATAGTTCATTTTACAGACACAAAAAGATCTCACCATGTCGATCAGTGTCTGTTTCGACACTTCCTGTTTCCATCCCACCTATCGTGATCTTTTAAAATGACTTTACTCGCATAAAACTATGGATGAAAACATGGTTAGAGAGTCCGTTATATTATTAGCCTAACTAATACCTATCCAATGTTGGAATGAATAGTAGGCTATCTTACATTAGTCTGCAAATGCAATGATAAATGCATGCATTGACTACATTTGAAAAGAGGTGTGTATCTGACAGAGACATGTCTCTACATGCCTGGTAAGTAATGCAGGTCAAGTACAAGACTGTGGTGCAGAAGACTCCTCTAGATGGCAGTATAAGACTATTTGACTAAATGTATTTATGTCTGAAATCAAATGGATATTTAATCAAACACTGCTACAGGCACAAAGAAACAAACACTGCAATTATTAAATGCCGATTTTATTTTGTTTTAAGTCGCCTGGATAAATCTTGACAAAAATTGCAACATATTCCAGACTTTTCAAATCGAGGGGAGTTTGTTGCTATTCCCGATTTGCTGCCGAGGGAGACGTGCGATGTTGTGGACAGGTGTGGTCCTCCTGATTGAGGAAAAGAAGTAGCTTTGACTGTACAAAAATAAAGAAAATACAAAATAAACACATTTATGATTCCTAGAGACTCCATACTGACATCCTCTTCATAGCTCTTGCTGTTCAGACCAGCCTCTCTGCAAAGTCCCGGTCTAGCGGGTTAAAGAGAGTGATTATAGGGTTGTAGAACTCAGGGGCTCAGTAGCAGGGGTTTGTATGTGTCAGTGTGTGCGACAGGAGGCGGGGTGTAGCACAGTGGAAATTCTTACAAAGAACAAGCGACACACACAGAATGATGCCTTCCTGAGACATCGGTGTGTGTTTGTGTACAGTGATGAATGTTTGCGCGAGCTGCATGTGAGAATCAAAAACTAGCCTCAGCGGGCATGGTTTGGCTTCTACGAAGAATCACAACAGGTTCGTATTCATGAGTGCACACCAGGGGGTGGGGGGGGGGGATTAGTGTTTCTCACTGTACAAGTTCAGGTACTCTCCCTGAAATTGCTCCCTGAACACAACTGAAATTGTAACTAAGTAACATGTTCGCTGCAAACACTTTTTGAGCTCTGTTTTAGTCCATTTTCTTTTGTTTGATGCCTAATGAATACGATCCAGGTCCTGGCATATACAGTGCATTCGGAAAGTATTCAGACCCCTTCACATTGTTATGTTAAAGCCATATTCTAAAATTGGTTAAATACAACATTTCCTTTTTTTTTTTTTTTTTTGTAAATGTACTAAAAATTAAAAACTGAATAACTACATTATTCAAGTATTCAGACCCTTTGCTATGAGACTCAAAATTGAGCTCAGGTGCATCCTGTTTCCGTTGATCATCCTTGAGATGTTTCTACAACTTGGAGTCCACCTGTGCTAAATTCAATTCATTGGACATGATTTTGAAAAGGCACACTCCTGTCTATATAAGGTCCCACAGTTGACAGTGCATGTCAGAGTAAAAACCAAGCCATGAAGTTGAAGAAATTGTCCGTAGAGCTCCGAGACAGGATTGTGTCGAGGCATAGATCTGGGGAAGGGTACCAAACAATGTCTGCAGCATTGAAGGTCCCCCAAGAACACAGTGGCCTCCATCATTCTTATATGGAAGAAGTTGAGGCACCAAGACACGGCCGCCTGACCAAACTGAGCAATCGGGGGAGAATGGCCTTGGTCAGGGAGTTGACCAAGAAGCCAATGGTCACTCTGACAGAGGTCCAGAGTTCCTCTGTGGAGATGGGTGAACCAGAAGGACAACCATCTCTGCAGCATTCCAGCAATCAGGCCTTTATGGTAGAATGGCCAGACGGAAGCCAGTCCTCAGTAAAAGGCACATGACAGCCCGCTTGGAGTTTGCCAAAAGGCACCTAAAGGACTCTCAGACCATGAGAAACAAGATTCTGTGGTCTGATGAAACCAAGATTGAGCTCTTTGGCCTGAATGCCAAGCAGCACGTCTGGAGGAAACCAGGCACCGCTCATCACCTGGCCAATACATCCCTACGATGAGGCACGGTGGTGGCAGCATCATGCTGTGGGGATGTTTTCAGCGGCAGGGACTGGGAGACTAGTCAGGATTGAGGGAAAGATGAACGGAGCAAAGTACAGAGAGATCCTTGACAAAAACCTGCTCCAGAGCACTCAGGACCTGACTGGGGTGAAGGTTTACATTCCTGCAGGACAACAACCCTAAGCACACAGACAAGACAACGCAGGAGTGGCTTCGGAACAAGTCTCTGAATATCCTTGAGTGTCCCAGCCAGAGCCCGGACTTGAACCCGATCGAACATCTCTGGAAAGACCTGAAAATAGCTGTACAGTGACACTCCCCATCCAAACTGACAGAGCTTGAGAGGATCTGCAGAGAAGAATGGGAGAAACTCCACAAATACAGGTGTGCCAAGCTTGTAGACTCGAGGCTGTAATTGCTGCCAAAGGTGCTTCAACAAAGTACTGAGTACTTTGGGTCTGAATACTGAATATATACACTTTTTTTGTTGCAAAAAATGTCTATAAACCTGTTTTTTCTTTATCATTATGGGGTATTGTCTGTAGATTGATGAAGGAAAACATAATTTAATCCATTTTAGAATAAGGCTGTAAAGTAACAAAATGTGGAAAAAGTGAAAGTGAATACTTACCGGTTGCACTATAGTTGCAAAAGCATAGCCAACAAGGGTAACTTTAGTCAACTTCTTTCACCATCAACAGGGAGATTACTCCCCAAACCACATATCATTTTGAAGCTTCTTATACTAATCACTTCTTGGAAATGCAGTGTACTGTACTCCTTCCTTCACACTGTAATCCATTTGTGCCTAGTCTCTGTGCCTTGTTGGACAAACCCAGCACCTGGATCTCAACCCTCCAACTCCAAACCTTGCCTGGTTACCCATCCACATCATTCCAGCCAAATAACATTTCTTCTCCACAACGAGTCTGGATCCCCAAACCCCCTTCTTTGTTCAGCTACAAATCCTCATACAGCCTCAATATGAGTGCCATGGTTTTCTTTTCTATTCATGGAAATCTGTTGTAATTTAAGGAGTGAGAATGAACTAAATTGTGGCTGCTGTATGTCAGAATCATAGTGATAAATATGGACCTGTCCCTCATTTAAGGGGATGAATTTCCTTCAGTAAAAAGTGCTCATTTATTTTTCTTTTTCTTGAAACAGAAATCTATGAACAAAACACGAAAGGTATTCATTTTTTTAGTTTAAAAAAAAATCAGGTTAAGGCTAAACTTTTCAGTTTAAAGAAATGAATACAGCTTATATACATGAACTCAAAGGCAACTTAAAATAAAGAATCTTCATTAATCTGATATCTTGAAGGACCTGGGACCATAACATACAACCAAGTTCATACAATCATTTTTTTTCTTCCATTCTCATTGCGGCAACAACAAAGAGGAAAAACAAACCCGACCCGGAATAGTGTGCGACATTTCTCGGAACTCTTTTCTGTGCATGTCTGTGTCGTGTCTGTGAATTGAAAAAGCTATTTCAACTTCTTGACTTTTGTTAATTAGAACATTGGGTATGTGATAAAACAACGGAACAGTTCTCTTTTGATACTCTCATGAGTATGAAACGATTAAAACAGTGGAGGAACATAAGAGCATTTAAATCAACAACAATTATAACCTTGTCTAACCTGTTACTCCATCATGTACAAGTCAATCACAATAGTTCCTTACTTTTCTATATATATTTATATATCTTTTGTACGAAATCTGTTTTTTCCAAGTTGGAAAAGTAGAAAGACCCAGTCTTTTTGTGTGGTCTTCTTTGACAAGTCCATGCCTGCAGTCCTCCTCTGAGAAACGCAAAAAAGGTGTCTGGTGTTAGTCTCGCTGTTTGTCCTGTCCGTTTGTCTGTCCCCATTTCCCGCCAGCCTCCCTGAGTGGACCAGTGTTCACAACTCGGACGGCTCCTTCCAGTTCTTGCCCTCAGTCTTTCAGGCAGAGGTGGGGAGAGAGGGGCGTGGGGGAGATGTCAGCAGTGTTCCAGTATGGTCATTCAGAGAAATCCCGCCGCCACCTTTTCCAGACAGTGTCTTTGAGGGGGAGGAGCAGGAGAGGGTGTGTCACGCGGGGGGGAGGAACACTTAAGAGCACGCCGGTCTCTGTGTCCAGCGAGGACACCCCCAAACCCACAGGGAGATTGAAGTGAATGAGGAAAAAGGAGGGCTTGCTACGGCGACTGTGTGGTGGGGCTGGGGCTGCTTTGGGCGGAGCTGGGGGACAGGCTGGGGCTGCAGCTGCCCGGGGGGGCTCCGCTGGTCCGGGTGCCCGCGGCCCCGCTCTCCAGACCCTCAGAGTTCTCCAGCATCTCCTGGATGAGAGGGGGCATGGAGCCCGGGATCTCCATCTTCAGGGTGATGACACGCTCGGCTCCTGAGGAAGGGTGGGGGGGGGGGCAGAGGGGAAGAGGAAGGCATCGATTAGGTAGGAGGACCAATATACGGTGTTAGTCTGTTGTCGGCATTCAACCCCTTTATGAATTAGTCACATTTGACTTGGATCTACATTGAATTTGCAATGACAGTATAGATCATGTAGACCTTTACAATCCTTTACGGACAGTTTAAACGTTCACGGACATTGCAAAGTAAGTACCTTAATTGCGATACATCGTAGACAATATAACATAAGGCTAATTGACACAGAAGTATATGGCTGACCCACAGCTGTGTGTCGATCGACGTCTCGGACTGCCTCACCTTTGGCGCTAATGCTCCTCAGGTCGGTGATCTTCATCAGCATCTTGGGGAACATGTGCGGTTTGTGAGGCCTCCTCTTCCTCACGTAGATCTTCAGAGCCTCCAGTAGGGGCTCCTGTAGTACGTCCACCTTGTCTGCCTGCTCCAGGTCCTGCCGATCTACACACAGCCAAACACAATTACCTGGGTGTGTTCAGTCAGGTGGAATGTGATAAAACAGAGCTCACACCAGGCTGTATTCTACAATGCGGTTCATCGTATTTGCACTACGTTACCAGATTAGCTACACCTCCTGAACTATCTCCAGGTAGGTCAATACTGAGAATGTCTAAGTACACATTGTAACGTTTTTACTATCAACCTGCCTACAATTTCCACGGCCCTGTGGAAAATCGAATCATCCGCCGTATCTGCGGTGAAAGGTGGCAGAGATGGAGCGGTGTCTGTCAGACCACGAGGAAATCCCCCAAAATCGGTATTCTCGTGAAAGCGTCTGTAGCGTCCGAACGGTTTGGCCTACACACTAATATGACCCCTATGTGGAAAGCTGAGACTCACACATTAGGACACCCACAGCCTCACAAGACTCGTCTGCAGGTCCCCCGGGACCAGTTTTAAAAAATGGAGATAGTTTAGTGCCTGAAATAAGGGGATGAATACATGTCATAGTTTCCTGATCTGTCTTATATCTCTCAGATATAGGACAGACACTTCAGAACAAACTTTCTTTAGATGTATTTTTTGGACTATCTATTGTTCCACGTAGTGAATCTGTTATTCAATGTGGTTCTATGGGATAATAGCAGTAATGCCAAATTCAATGTTTCATCAAATAATGATAATAATCCTATATTTCTTTGATACCTTAAGGGGTCTTAAAATTCTAAATCAAATAGATAAATGATCCTTGGTATGACCATCTTAAAACAATTCCATATGTTAGCTTGGAACCCCCTCGGCTTAGACTCTAGAGGTTTAACCACTAAATGGTTCTCAAGATACAGCACTAGTCTACATTCCTAGTTTTGTGCCTGTCCAATGTGTGAATGCTGGAATACGATAGTGTTAGCGGCCTATAATGAGAAGAGATGTGACCAGACCTATTTGTTTAAGACAGCGACACCTTCACAGCCAAATGAAGATGAGGCAGATGAACCCCTACCCTACCTGGACACAATGTCATTATCAGCTTCAATCACTGTGTATGGGTGCGTGTGTATACGCAGTGGTATTGGGTAAGTCCAAACAGCCGCAGTACCTCCACACAGCAGACAGATGGCGCTGAGCAGTCCCGTCTCAGCATCATCCATCTCCAGGGGGAGGAGCTGGTTGGCGAAGGCGAACACCAGGTCGGTGAGAGGTCCGAAGCCGGCATTGTGCATCTGGGTCCGGTTTAGCGTCAGGCCATCCGAGAACGTCATGGTGTCCTGCTCCGGCGTGTAGCGCGTGCAGATCCGCAGAATCTGAAGGAGCAGGGCGTAGGATTTGTTGAGCATGTCAACAAATCCAATATGTGGGCCAATCATGCAATAGCACAGGGATGAATGGATAAGTAGCTGACACGTCAGTGGTCACCACTCACTAATCCTGGGCCTGAACAACTAGATGGTGTGCAGGTTTTTACACCACCCCAGCACTAATACATTAGTTTCAACTAATTAAGGTGATATGGTGTTTTAATGCTGGAACAAACGCCTGTACTCCCCCCTCAGATGGACCAGGACCAGTGTTGGTGAGCGACTCAAACCTGATCCCGAAGAGCGATCTGAGATGGTGTGCAGGATTTTGTTCCAGACCACCATTAGTAGAGCGAACCAAAGGCGGTCCTTACCAGTATGTCCAGACAGGCGGCCTTGAGCAGGGTGATCTGGTCAGCGATGGTGAGCGTGGTGAAGCCAGGAAGCTGCTTGGCGAACTCCACCGTCTTGATGATACACTTGGTGGACAGCTCACTGAACTTGTCCCACAGGTCCACGTCCAGAGCCACGCGCCGCTCCGAGCTGTTACTCTGAACGAGAGGGAGAGACGAGTTAGAGTTTGAGTGCTAACAAGTCTTTAGTGGACGAAGTGTTATCAAATGCATGTACTCTGGAGATGAGAATAAAAGGTAGCAGCACCAATAAGGTTCTGAAGCAATTCTTAAACAACACTTAGAAGAATCATTCGGTAAACCTTTTACTGCAGTGGGCTAAATCAGGGTCACACAGTGTGTTTCTTTGTAGTCTTAAAATAATACGATGCCTTTGGAAAGTATTCAGACCATTTACCCTTTTCCACATTTTGTTACGTTACAGCCTTATCCTAAAATGGATTATATAAAAAATGTCCTCATCAATCTACACACAATACCCCATAATGACAAGGCGAAAACACATTTGTAGAAATACCTTATTTATTTAAGTATTCAGACCCTTTGCTAAGAGACTCAAAATTGAGCTCAGGTGCATCCTGTTTCCATTGATCATCCTTGAGATGTTTCTACAACTTGATTGGAGTCCACCTGTGGTAAATTTGAATTGATTGGACATGTGGAAAGGCATACACCTGTCTATATAAGGTCCCACAGTTGACAGTGCATGTCAGAGCAAAAACCAAGCCATGAGGTCGAAGGAATTGTCCGTAGAGCTCCGAGACAGGATTGTGTCGAGACACAGATCTGGGGAAGGGTACCAAGAACACAGTGGCATCCATCATTCTGAAATGGAAGTAGTTTAGAACCACAAAGACTTTTCCTAGAGCTGGCCTCCCGGCCAAACTGAGCAATCAGGGGAGAAGGGCCTTTGTCAGGGAGGTGACCAAGAACCCGATGGTCACTCTGACAGAGCTCCAGAGTTCCTCTGTGGAGATGGGAGAACCTTCCAGAAGGACAACCATCTCAGCAGCAATCCACAAAATCAGGCCTTTATGGTAGAGTGACCAGACGGAAGCCACTCATCAGTAAAAGGCACATGACAGCCCGCTTGGAGTTTGCCAAAAGTCACCTAAAGGACTCTCAGACCATGAGAAACAAGATTCTCTGGTCTGAGGAAACTAAGATTGAACTCTTTTGCTTGAATGTAAAGTGTCACGTCTGGAGGAAACCTGGCACCATCCCTACGGTGAAGCACGGTGGTGGAAGCATCATGCTGTGGGGATGTTTTCAGAGGCAGGGACTGGGAGACTAGTCAGGATCGAGGGAAAGATGAACGGAGCAAAGTTCAGAGAGATCCTTGATGAAAACCTGCTCCAGAGCGCTCAGGACCTGAGGCTGGGGCGAAGGTTCACCTTCCAACAGAATAACAACCCTAAGCACACAGACAAGACAATGCAGGAATGGCTTCAGGACAAGTCTCTGAGCGTCCTTGAGTGGCCCAGCCAGAGCCCGGACATAAACCGGATCGAGCATCTTTGGAGGAACCTGAAAATAGCTGTGCAGCAACGCTCCCCATCCAACCTGACAGAGATTGATACCCAAGAAGACTCAAGGGTGTAATCACTGCCAAAGGTGCTTCAACAGAGTACTGATTAAAGGGTCTGAATACTTACAGTTGAAGTTAGAAGTTTACATACAGCCAAATACATTTAAACTCAGTTGTTTTCACAATTCCTGACATTTATTCCTAGTACAAATTCCCTGTCTTAGGTCAGTTAGGATCACCACTTTATTTTAAGAATGTGAAATGTCAGACTAATATATTTCAACTTTTACCCTTTTTTTCCCTTTCATCACATTCCCAGTGGGTCAGAAGTTTACATACACTCAATTAGTATTTGGTAGCATTGCCTATAAATTGTTTAACTCGGGTCAAACGTTTCGGGTAGCCTTCCACAAGATTCCCATAATAAGTTGGGTGAATTTTGGCTTTTTCAGTTCTGCCAACACATTTTCTATAGGGTTGAGGTCAGGGCTTTGTGATGGCCACTCCAATACCTTGACTTTGTTGCCCTTAAGCCACAACTTTGGAAGTATGCTTGGGGTCAATGTCCATTTGGAAGACCCATTTGCGACCAAGCTTTAACTTCCTGACTGATGTCTTGAGATGTTGCTTCAATATATCCACATAATTTTCCTCCCTCATGATGCCATCTATTTTGTGAAGTGCACCAGTCCCTCCTGCAGCAGAGCACCCCCACAACATGATGCTGACACCCCGTGCTTCACGGTTGGAATGGTGTTCTTCGGCTGGTCATTATGGCCAAACGGTTCTATTTTGGTTTCATCAGAACAGAGGACATTTCTCCAAAAAGTACGATCTTTGTCCACATGTGCAGTTGCAAACCATAGTCTGGCTTTTTACGGTGGTTTTGGAGCAGTGGCTCCTACCTTTCTGAGCAGCCTTTCAGGTTATATCGATATAGGACTCGTTTTACTGTGGACATAGATACTTTTGTACCTGTTTCCTCCAGCATCTTCACAAGGTCCTTTGCTGCTGTTCTGGGATTGATTTGCATTTTCCGCACCAAAGTACGTTCATCTCTAGGAGACAGAACGCGTCTCCTTCCTGAGCGGTATGACGGCTGCGTGGTCCCATGGTGTTTATACTTGCATACTATTGTTTGTACAGATGAACATGGTACCTTCAGGCATTTGGAAATTGCTCCCAAGGATGAACCAGATTTGTGGAGGTCTACAATTGTTTTTCTGAGGTCTTGGCTGATTTCTTAGGATTTCCCCATGATGTCAAGCAAAGAGGCACTGAGTTTGAAGGTAGGCCTTGAAATACATCCACAGGTACACCTCCAATTGACTCAAATGATGTCAATTAGCCTATCAAAAGTTTCTAAAGCCATGACATCATGTTCTGGAATTTTCCAAACTGTTTAAAGGCACAGTCAACTTAGTGTATGTCAACTTCTGACCCACTGGAACTGTGACACAGTGAATTATAAGTGAAATAATCTGTCTGTAAACAATTGTTGGAAAAATGACTTAACAAGAAATGTGTGGAGTGGTTGAAAAATGAATTTTAATGACTCCAACCTAAGTGTATGTAAATGTGATATTTCAGTTTATTTTTAAAAACTTTTGCAAAAAAATAAATAAAAGACACCTGTATCATATCTGTCCGATATAGAGTTGAAATGTATTCCATTTTGAGTTTGCATGCCAATATTACACTTTATATATATCACAGAAGACTGAAATAACAAAACCGTTTGACATAGAAAAACTGGATTTTTTTAATGAATCATGAAAAATATTAATAACATTCCACCCATGAGGCCACTAGGTCTTTTGACTGCAGGAAAGGGCTACAATATCAAACGACAGATGAGTGAATCCACTGCACTGGTTTGTCTATAAGATTGCACATACACAAACACACACTCGTTCTCTAAGTATTGTGGTGCTCACCGTGGTGTATTTGCCCAGCTGGCAGAGCGAAGGGAAGGTCTCCTTATGCGCCTTGCTGACCCTGTTAATCATCTGCTCCGTCTCAATGCTCAGCACGTAGCTCTCCGGGCACTCCTGCTTCTTCTCATCCTTCTTCTTCTTGTTCCGGTCATTCCTCACCGCTGAAGGGAGAGAGAGAAGGAAGAGAAGCAGGGTTTAGATACAGGGCGGATATTTAGGAGTGGAATGTAGAAGTTAAATAAAAAATAAAAAGGTTTGTTGAAAAGGGGGCTTTACAAACAGTCTAGGAAGGATACTGCATTTCCCGCCTTAGCTAGAAAGCAATTCTGATAGTGACAGAAAGAATGGCAAGACCATTAGTGAAATTAAACCATGGGTGAAGCACCCAGGACTTCACTTGCGTTGGGGGAACAAATCGTGGAACAGTACTCAAATTGCGTGCGTATCTAAACCGAAACCAAGAGGGGACTGAGATATAAACAAGAGGTAGCAAAAGGGCAAGAGCAGGAGGTAGTGTAGGTAGGCTAGCTAGCAGGACAGGTACACGACGGAAGAGGATGATTAAGTTGAGGTAGGAGAACGAAAAAGCTGCGAGGGCCACTGTAGCTAAGAAGCTACCACAACACATTCCAGCTCTGATCCCAGCTGGGAAGATAAACGACCATGAGAGGTCAGCGAAGGGGGGAGAGCGATATCACTGAGGAAAAGCCCTGGAATAATCCAAAAAGAAAGCTGGAGAAATGCCATTCCCTCTGCGAATGTAGCTACACTTACTCCCGAAATGACAAACACACCAGCCGTCGCTGTTTTAAGCATTGGAAAGCCATTAGGGTATATCCAGCCCTCTCCGGTCCTTCCCTCCCCCCTCCTCAGGGTGTATAGGTCTGACAGGGGGTTGAAGGGGGGCAGGTTAGGTGATAAATAGCGTTGGCGGATAAGGTTATACGTAATGCTGATAAATTGCTACTGCTTTCATTAGAGGCCCCGGCTAATCTAATAACATAATATGACAAATATCCAGGCAGTAATGGTTTAAAGGGCTCGGCTGAGCCCACACCCCCGCACAACCCCCTCCAGCATTCGCGCTCACTCATTCTTTCTCTTTCTTCCTTGCCGTCACACATTCCTCTCTTGCTCTCGTCTAATCCTCACGAGCTAGCTTGCTCCCCCTGTCTGTGTCCCGCTCTCTCTCTACAAGCGTCACGTGTTATCTGATAGCTCTTCCCTGTGTTTTTGTTTCCCCTCTTCTCTCCTCCCTCTTTCTCCAGTCACCAGCTGTAGCCCCGGTTAGTGGTGTCGTTTCTGTGCAGACCCAGCGGTCCCAGACCTCGACCGAGGTTACCCTTACAGATCTTGGATCAGCTTCCCCATGTCCAAATCCTAACCTTAACCATTAAGAGGGGTACACAAAACGGACCATAGATTAGTGTCTGTCTAAGGGGCAACATCTGACAGGGGGGACTGGCCCTGGGCCAGCCAGAGAGGGATTCACCATACAGGGACAACGCTCATTAATCAGTTCGCAGACAGGCCTTCCTCCCTTGGATCTTCGAGAGAGACAGGGGGGGCTTCAAGTCTAGAAGTCAAACATTACACAACAGCAGAACGTTTGCGTTGCTAAGTAAGCTCACCATCACATCACAAAGACCCAAGGGACTGTAGATGAAATTAGCCTTAAAAAAAAGCACTTCTTTACATCTACACAGCTATGCATTGCCAACTGCTATTTGTCCTTACCACGAAGTCCATCCACCTTTAAAAGGAACTGCCAGGTGAGGAGAGCTGAGAATTCTAAGTGATGTGAGAATGTGTGTGCATGTGTGTTCGTGAGAGAGTGTCTCGGGCCCTCCCCTGCTCTCTGTGGCTGTCAAAGTGACTCAGCGGCCCCGTCGCCATTAGGGGTCCGCTGGAGACGTTAAATTAATTCCTAAATAAAAGTAGGGCATCCTTAACGCAGAGACATTACCCGTGCTGACAAATTGGCACCGCAATCATAAGCCGCACAACACAATTTAATGCAGTCATTAAAGAACCATTAGCCGGGCCTCGCGATCAGTCATGGAGAATTGCCGCGTGCAATAACTGGTGGGAGATCCATAGCAGGGCTAGCGAGGAGGAGAAATACAACAGCCGTCCGCATTGTTTTGTGTGTGTGTGTGTAAACCGTGAATAGTGTCTACGTGAATCCTTTGTTTGATCTACGAGGGATTATGTCTAGCATTCTCAAATGGTACGACCGTGTAGCATCGTCTTGCCCACTGATATGACCCACACACTAGCAGTATCTTGATTGTAGTGAACAGTATTGTATTGTGTGCGGTATGCTAGAAGCAATACACAGACACCCATCAATCGTGGATTTCATAATATAAAAGGCTGCTTCTGACAATGTGTCTGCATGAATCTGTATGAATATGTGCACGTGTGTATATGCCTGTGTGTACGAGAAAGAGAGAGGGGGCCGGCAGACAGACAGATAATTTGAGGGAGGAAAATGAAAACTGCGACAGGTCGTCCGTCACACAGATGAAATTCAATGGAAAGATAAATATGTCAATGTTCCCCTGCTTCTCCTGCCTGCCTCTCCCTCGCCGCTCTGTAGTGGCGGAGCAACGATGAAACGTGTTCTCCCTCCCGCTCCTACCCTCCTCTTCCCCTCATACATGCTGGAGATGAAAACAGGGGATGAGGGATGGAGGGAAGAGGGGACAGAGGAAGGGGGGTTGGGGGAGTGGCTGCTTACCCGGGGGAGCTGCCCTGTCCGCCCCTGGCCCCCCAGTCTGTCCCCTCCCGGTCTCCAATGGTGGGGGCGGCGGCTGGGGGCCCAACACAATCCCGCCTTTGGAGCTGGAGCGAGGAGCTGAGGCGACAAAGGAGGGGTACAGGTTTACCCCCTTGACAGGGCACAAACTAACTAACACAGGGCTCCCCCTAGCACAGTAAAGTCACCCCCACAACCACACACACCCTACCACAGTAACACGGGGGGAAAAGTTTATGCTGGTAGGATGGGGTCATGTATACTGAAATGGACTATCATATAACCTGAATGTTAATAACCAAATTCAAAACACGACTCAACAAATCCTACAACTTGAATGGGCACATTCTCTGTCGCACACAGACTATATTCTACACACAAATTCACCGGTAGACAATAGACATCATACAAACGGGAAAACATGTAGTACATCTGACTCACTTAGTTAGAAACCAAATACACCCCCCCCCCCCCCCCGAACTTCATAACATAAATCAACTCAACATTCTACACGCATACAGTAATCACCAGCAGGTTTGTCAGTTTCAACGGAACGCCTAAGAAAAAAGAAAGAAAAAAAAGTCGACACTGACATTGAAAAAGAGCATTTACCAGCCCTGCCTTTCCTTGACACCACTCGGGCTCTCTCAGGCTTTCCGTGTTAACCCCCATCCCTCTTTCATCCTCTCCCTCTCTCTGCCTTGGCATGGCCACCTGGCACTGGCAGTGATGCCGGAGTTGTCGAGCGGACGCAAGGTCACCGAGATGTCCCCTAGCAGAGTGGACGCTCCTCCCAGCCTCCACGGTGGCTCCCCGCAGGCCCCCAGATGGCCAGATCCTCCCCCCACCACCACCACCACCACCCCCTTCGAAGTAGCGCCGCGACACGGCCAAAGTTATCAGCCAGGACACGGGGACACAAATCAACACTACACCCTCACTTACCAGACACCAACATAACCCTCTAGCACAAACACACACAGACACAACGACTAAATAGGAGGGAGTATGGGAGTAAGAGTGAACCTATATGGGCTCTTATTTAACTTGACATAGAAGTTAGCCCTTAGGGAGATGGACAGAAGAAACATCTGAGCCTGTCTCGGTTGTTTTTTAACATCAGCCGTGCAGTATCTCCCCCGTCTGTCCCTGTTGTGGGCGTTGCAGAGCTGCCTGCCGTGATCGTTATAACCATGATTAATGGGCCCGTTCAGAGGTAAGGAGCGCTGAGGATAACTTACTTTGCAGTAAGCCTCAGACAGCCCGCCGCGTGGGGAACTCGCAGAGCATTACAGTGTCATGAAGAGGGTAAATGCCATAGCAGAGAGACGACAGAGAGAGGGATGGAGGAGGGAAAGGGCTGAGAGGGTCTGTGTGTGCTTGCCTGCGTGAGTATATTTGCTATGTATACAGTTTGGACATGTGTGTGTGTGTGTGTTGGTAGGCTGAGGTAAGGCCCCTCCGGCCATTGGTCTTCCCTCTCACCTCCACCAATTAGCTTATGTGGTCTGACAGTGTGTGTGTGTGTGTGTGTGTGTGTTCACACAGCCCCCGGGATGCCCTGATCAGAGGCGAAGCCTGCTCTTTCACTCTCCGCAGGTGCTAACATATTCATCACAGAGGCCCACCAAGCTACCACCATTACTGTGCAAAGCCAAGCTGTGTATTGGGCCAGTGCCGCACGCACACGTACACAGTTATGAGGTTTTATGACAGAGAACGATGGGGATCGGAGTACGTGTTGCCTGTTGGCTCAGAGGTTACAGGCTGGAGTGGCTGGTGTAGTGTAGTTCAGTGATATACTATCAATCAGAACTCAATCAAATACATAGACATTTCATCCCAGATGGGACCCAGTCGAACGGAAATGAAAGGACTGTCCCGATCGTCTGTGAATAGTTTGGATGACGTCATGCCCTCTGACTGTAGTGTGGTTGATGGCATGACTGGAAGGGTGTAGTGTATAGTGTACCGAGGTTAGGGTTGGCACTGGCAGGTTGTTGTAGTGTAATATAGTAGTGCACTACTACTCACACTCCTTGGACATGCCCACTTCCAAGCACTTCTGCAGCCGGCAGTACTGGCAGCGGTTCCTGGTGACCTTGTTGATGATGCAGTTCTTCTCCCGGTGACACGTATACACCATGCTCTTCTGGATGCTCCTCCGAAAGAAGCCCTGGAGGATAGAGGGACGGAGAGAGAGATAGGAGAAGAAAAAGAGGGAGCAAGAGAAAAGAGATGGGAAGGAAGGAGAGAGACATTGTCAGTGAGTGTGTGTGTGTAGATTCAAGAACCTACAGATAACAGTACTGGAGTGTGGCCATATGCTCCACAATTAAAGGCAACGAGCTACCAAACACTAAGCTCTTGAAAGTCTTAGCAATGAGTCATCGGTAGGAGAATAAAATATTAACTCATGTTGCCATCTCATGAGATCACCTTCCTACCTTGGCAATGGAGCATTAGGGACATTGAGAGATGCTTTAAGGATGTTAAGTAAGTCAAAACGGGTTGGGGATACAAAACGCAGAGTCTACTAGCCTCTAGCTACCTATCAATGCCCTACTTTAAATCTTGATATGGCCCGGCAAAAACAATTCTGGGTGGAGGCCAACATCATTACAGAGAGAACATTGGTTTAAAACGCTTACAAGTACTCTGAATCTAAAAGGATGAGCGGACATCTGAAACAAAATGAAAGGACGGGAGGAGGGGGGGGCGCAAGAAAGCACATCAAAATGGACCCGTCTCTCATTGTGAAGAATAGACACTAGAGTGAAACCTTTGTCTTTTTAGAATTGAATCAAGAATGGATATCACAATACACAACACTAAACCATGAGTCTCAAAGCTGCAAAACCTAAAAACCATAGCAATACAATGTCGACCATCCGAGGCATCTACCCACTTTGTGTATTCCCAAAGAACGCAATATGGCACAAAGGCAGATACTGTAGAAGATGCCAAGAGGAGATTAGCTCTCTGGTCGACAGATGGCCCATGCACTAAAGACCACAATTTGTCCTTCCTGGATCACCATCTATCCTTCGCTCTCCTGGTCCTCCCCTCCTGAGAAGAGAGATGGGAGGCTGGTGGGACGTGTTTCACGTTTTATTAGGTCGTATGTACAGGACACACATTGTATATACTGTCCAACGAAATGCTTACTTAGAGGTTCCTTCGACAATGCAACAACAATAAGAAATAAAATATAAGAATACAAAAACATAAAGTACACGACTCAGTAGAATAAACATTTAACCATAAGTATAATATAGGAAGGTATAAATTATAGTGCAATATTTACACTTGTATCAGGGAAAGAGGGATTGGTGGGCAAGTGTTTAAATTATGCAGTATTAGCAATAGTAAATAAGAGTTTGGTAGCAGCAGGTGTGATGTGTGTGTAGCATGAATGTGTGTGTACGTGTATATATGTGTCTATGTGGGTGTGTGCGCGCTAAGGTGCGGCGAGTCAGTTCAGGTGGTCTGTCCAGTTCATGTGTTTAGCAGTCTGATGGCTTGTAGACAGAAACTGTCTGTGAGCCTGTCGGTATCAGCCCTTATGCTCCGAACCAGTCTGCCCGACGATAAGGAAGTGAACAACTCGTTGATGGGGTGTGTGGGGTCCTTGATGATGCGGCGGGACTTCCTCAATGACCGTTTCAAGTAGATGTCCTGGATGGCTGTGAACACGGCCCCAGTGATGTACTGGAGGGCCTTGCGGTCGTAGATGGAGTGATTCCTGTACCAGGCCGTGATGCAACTGGTCAAGACGCTCTCGATGGTGCAGTGGTAGTATTGAGAGGACCCGGGGGTGGCATTTCTTTAGCAGCCTTAGGAAGAAGGGGCGCAGTTGCACCCTCTTGACATGAGTGGTGGTGTTGTTGGTCCAACTCAAGTCCTCTGTGATTTGGGCGCGGAGGGACTTAAAACGTCTGACTCTCTCTACTGCAGTCCCGTTGATGTGGATCCGATGTATACGGACACACCCGGCCTGCACAGCGGAGCAGGGGAAACAGCTCGAGTCGCACAAGATTGAATATAACGTTTCAGATTAAGTTTGGAATGACACATTTTCATATGTACAACATCTAAAGTACCGCATCACTATACTGAGAACTTTGTCGTTTTTCTGTTCATGGTTTTTTCAGGGCCCCCATACTGCACAACGAGAATGAGGAAGTTATTCACTGTCTGGGGTAAGTTTATCAAAAACAAGTGAAATCACAAAAAAGGTGCCTGGACTCTTCTATAACATACCATTTACATTTAAAAAAGCAAACAGATTTGGTTGTAAAAAAATAACTTCTCCTTTAATGGATTATCACCAAAGAACCGCATGTTATGCAGGTTTGTATGCCGTCCCAGAATAGATGGAAACTGGCTGAGACTCTGTTACCAAGCACTAATTAGAGATTTTTGGCATGAAAGATATATTTGAACAATGGCTTGTTAGTATTGCATTAAAGCACTAACAAATACCTACAAAAACATGCGTAGCATTAAGACTTGGCCCTGACTACAGAAAATATGTCCATTTTATAGTGAGTGTGAGACTCCATTACTTACATCTAGGCCCTATCTCTAAAACAAATTAGGATCCACAGTCATAACATAAACAAAATACACGACAGGACAACAAGCTACGGCTTCAAAGCCAATCAATAGCCGATATCTAACGACCTGCCAGTGACCCTGGTGTGTCTCCCTGTGATCCGTTGGTGCCCTGACCTTGACCCTGTTGGCCACGGGAGGATTGACCCAGTCCCTTTGACATATAAAAAAGGGGACAACCAATCCCTCCAATACCACGCCTCAGGTGGCCCTGGGGATTGGACCTCTCCTCATGGTTAGCCATTGTCCCTCCCCCGCCCTCCCCATCCCCATTAGGAGTCATTGCTTCCTGGGCGCCTTAAGCCTCTTTTTGTATAAGCGCTAATCCGCCAGACGACAAGAGCCCTCAGCAGGCCTGTCAGCCACCCTGCAGCGTTCTGAGGAGAGGAGCGCGGAGAGATGAAGGGGGGAGGGAGGAATGGAGGAGATGGGGGGGGGGGGGGGGGGGGGGGTGTTAAATATGTGTGTGTGTGTGTGTGTGTGTGTGTGTGTGTGGCTTGTACAATCCATTCTGTGTACTGTAGATATGCACCTGATGTATGGGCGGCAGGTAGCCTAGTGGTTAGCGCATTGGGCCAGTAACCGAAAGGTTGGTGAATCGAATCCCTGAGCTGACAAGGTAAAAATCTGTTGTTCCGCCACCGAACAAGACAGTCAACCCACTGTTCCGTCATTGTAAATAAGAATTTGATATTAACCGACTTGCCTAGTTAAACAAAGGTTAAATTAAAAATGTAAAAACAGAATTTCTTGGCTTGCAAGGTCTCGCAACTTCAGTAAAGCAGGTTTGGATATTCGACACGCAAAAGACTGAACACACTCCTATCATTAGCGAAGAGAAAGAGCAGGCGAACCATCTGCGCTGTGATTAACATTTTGTGGGGGGTTTTTAAATGTGGGGGATGTGTGTGCGCGCGTTTCTACATTTGTATGCGTATGTGGGTGTGTGTTGTTTACTCTGCTTTTTACTGATCAGTCTATGAAAATGCCCTTTTTGTTACTAATTTAACCAGAACCATGCATAATGCACATTCACTAATAATGACCAACTTCTTGTAGCAGCCATTATAGAACATTAACACAGATCTCAAACAAATCAAGCAAAAGCCCGTGTGCTAGTGAGTTGCCAGCTAATCTTTATATTTAAAGTCTAGCCAACTTGGATCTATTAGCTAGCTAACATGGTAGAACAGTGGAACTGCTATAAACACACCCTGTCCGTCTCCAACTGTTTGAACAGCATGCTAGCCTGTCCACTTTGTTCCGATGTTGAAATCAAGTGCCCTACCTTACTTCTCAGAATATGAAAGAGTTGCCAAATCCTTATATAATTGTGTTTCATGTTTATTGCACATGTATAAAACACAGACTATACAGCTAGTATAATGGTTTTTGGCTAAAATGCTGCTAGCGGTACCGACAAAACTGAACATACATTTCCCAGAATCAATGTTTATTGATACTCCCGTTTTAGTAGCGTCTGCTGTGCGTGCAATTTGAGGGGTTGAGACATAAAAAGGGTTCGTTAGAAATAATGTCTCAATGTGTTCCGGTGTCCATATGACCGATTCGGTTGGACCAATGCTCAAATGCAAATAGCGAGTTGAAACCGCTCGTCACAGAGGAAGAAGTGAGCTCTCATCTTTGTTGTTGTGAGTGGCAGGAAGAGGGGCTTGGTGTGTGTGTGTGTGTGTGTGTGTGTGTGTGTGTGTGTGTGTGTGTAAATGGAAAGATGCACACAGCACAGAAGTAGCGAAGGAGACCAGACCAAAAAGACAACATGAGAACAAGCGGACATAATAACAAATGATTCTCGTGATACTGGCATTTGGAATATCGTGCTAAAACGAATTCAAATGAATTTGATCTAAAAATCGGCCAACCCTACGACAGGCACATTACTAAAGATGTGAATCTTTAACAAGGCCAGCTAAAAAGACTGCAACATTAGAGAGAGGAGCGATGGCGGGGCCTTAAGATGTTAAGTGTCTTTACGTCGCAAAAAAAAAAAGGCTTCATGCTGTGCATCGATGCCTCCGAGACAATAAATGAGGAGAGCGTACACATTTTATGTTAATTTGTTTATATCTGGGAGAACGACAGGGAACGAGAGAGAGAAAAAAAGAGACTCCGCTTCAACAACAAACAAATGAGCCGTCTCTAAGTAGTTTGGTCTGACATTATTCCTCACCGCACCCTAGGGTTGGGTTTTGTAGATGGGCTAGTTAAGGAAATGCTAAATTGCTAACCCTCAACTTACCCCGGTCTCCGATGAGTGGCCGTATATACAGTGCCTTCGGAAAGTATATAGACCCTTGACTTTTTCCACATTTTGTTACGTTACAGCCTTATTCTAAAATTGATTCAATTGTATTTTTTCCTCATCAATCTACACACAATACCCCATAACGACAAAGAAAAACAGGTTGACATTTTTTCTAATTTATTAAAAATAAGAACTGAAATATCACATTTACATAACTATTCAGACCCTTTACTCAGTACTTTGTTGAAGCACCTTTGGCAGCAATTACAGCCTCGAGTCTTCTTGGGTATGACTCTACAAGCTTGGCACACATGTATTTGGGGAGTTTCTCCCATTCTTCTCTGCAGATCCTCTCAAGCTCTGTCAGTTTGGATGGGGAGCGTTGCTACACAGCTATTTTCAGGTCTTTCCAGAGATGTTTGATCGGTTTCAAGTCCAGGCTCTGGCTGGGCTACTCAAGGACATTCAGAGACTTGTAACGAAGCCACTCCTACATTGTCTTGGCTGTGTGCTTAGGGTCGTTGTGCTGTTGGAAGGTGAACCTTCACCCCAGTCTTAAGTCCTGAGCGCTCTGGATCAGGTTTTCATCAAGGATCTCTCTGTACTTTGCTCTGTTTATCTTTGCCTCAATCCTGACTAGTCTCCCAGTCCCTACCGCTGAAAAACATCCCCACAGTATTGATGTTTTCACCACCATGGTGCCAGGTTTCCTACAGACGGGAAGCTTGGCATTTAGACCAAAGACTTCAATCTTGGTTTCATCAGACCAGAGAATCTTGTTTCTCATGGTCTGAGAGTCTTTAAGTGCCTTTTGGCAAACTGCAAGCGGGCTGTCATGTGTCTTTTAGTGAGGAGTGGCTTCCGTCTGGCCAACCTTCCATAAAGGCCTGATTGATGGAGTGCTGCTGAGATGGTCCTTCTGGAAGGTTCTCCCATCTCCACAGAGGAACTCTGGAGCTCTGTCAGAGTGACCATCGGCTTCTTGGTCACCTCCCTGACAAAGGCCCTTCTCCCCCTGATTGCTCAGTTTGGCCGGGGGGCCAGCTCTAGGAAAAGTCTTTGTGGTTCTAAACTACTTCCATTTCAGAATGATGGATGCCACTGTTTTCTTGGGTACCTTCAATGCTGCAGACATTTTTGGTACCCTTCCCCAGATCTGTGTCTCGACACAATCCTGTCTCGGAGCTCTACGGACAATTCCTTCGACCTCATGGCTTGGTTTTTGCTCTGACATGCAATGTCAACTGTGGGACCTTATATAGACAGTGTGTGCCTTTCCAAATCATGTCCAATCAATTGAATTTACCACAGGTGGACTCCAATCAAGTTGTAGAAAGATCTGAAGGATGATCAATGTAAACAGGATGCACCTGAGCAAAAAGTCTGAATACTTACTTAAATAAGGTATGTTTTTTTATTTTAAATCCCCCAAAACAGTTTTCGCTTCGTCATTATGGGCTATTGTTTGTTTTTAAAAATCAATTTTAGAATAAGGCTGTAACATAACAAAATCTGGAAAAAGTCAAGGGGTCTGAATACACCTGTTGTATTGAATGATTGAGGATACAAAGTTCACTCGTCTCCTGTTTAGAAGACTAGGAGAGGGGAGGCGGGGGGCGAAGGCAGAATTCTTCAAAGTTCTGCTCTCCCCAGGACGCCCGGCTGGGGGGCGGAGACTAGCAGCTGGCGTTGGGGTAGCTACCACCCGGAAGGGATGTGCACGCAAACATGTACGTGTGCACGCACAGCATCCTGAGTCAGTGAGCTTAAGCAGAGCAGGAAAGTGACACGAGCATGGGTGTCAGTTGGTTTCTGATACAGCCAACAAAGTCATACCCATGCTTTCACACTGACTGAGACCACACACACACGCACGCAAACCTTAGCCTATTTAAATCAGGGCCTATTATTGTGAAGTTAAGAGACACATTAAAAGCTATTGAGGACGTGCAACAGGCAACTCCGTCAAGTGGGGCTTTTCTGCCCCCCCCCCCCAAAAGGCAGGTTAAGGCTTTATTTACTTCGTATACATTTCTTTTAGAGGGTAGGTTAAGTTTCAATGAACGCACAGAGGCGAGACCTTGCCTCGTGCTACTGTGTTAAAACAGGACTGTGTGCTCAAGAAACTCTACTCTTTTCCCCCTCCCCTTTCCATCATCTCGACTCGCCTCCTCTCCGGTCCTGTCCTTTCCATCTTCTCATCTGTCCTCTCCTCCTTTCCTTCTCACCATCTACCTAATCCCCTCATCTCCACCCTGGATGCAACCAGGTTCCCATCCTGCAGCGCCTCTCCCCGTCCCTCCCTCTCTCCAGCCATTCCCCCTACAAGCCAGGTGTTATCTTCCCTGGGCCCAGCCATGTGAGGCAGGCCTAATGGGCACCTGTCACCACCACAGCCAGTCATCCAGCCTCCCTCTCCCTCTGCCTGCCAGTCTCAGGCCATCGCCCTGCCCTCAACCTCCATGCATGGCAGATGAACAGCGAGTCCTCCAGAGCACCACTGCTGACGCAAGCTTTCGCAGGCTTACACAACTCCACGACCCCGTCTTATGAAACGCAGTACTGCAGATAAGGAAGCAGGAGCCAGATACCACTTCAGAGTGCAGAATGCCACCTGGCAGGAACACCCACTCAAGACAATGACTTCATTTGGAGTTGGACAGATACAGCAGCTAGACACTCAAACTGAAGCCACTTAAAGAAACAATTCCTCATATAGTTAATGAGAACTGTATAGTGCAATATTGAAGCATAGCCCAGATCTGACAGTCCCATCATGTATAGATATAGGAGGGGTGCCATAAGCGATGACATAAGCAAATGGCCCAGTTCACTCTTTATAGGGCGTCCCCAAATGCACCCCAACCAATCTATGTATATTCTGAACTTCAGATAATGCTGATGCTTTATAGTAGGATTATAGTAGGGCCTTAGGGTGATGGTCTCCTGGGACTGGGTACTACCATTCCAAACCAGGACAAGTGTTATAAATATCAACATGGGCACCCCAATATGCATTGGTCCAGCCCGTTCACAGGAAACCCCTCAGAAGCAACCGACGATTGAACCCTGGATCAAATAGTATAGAACAGAGTGGAATGGATGGCTATGTAAGGGTGCGTCTCACCTTGCAGCCTTCGCAGGCACTGACTCCATAGTGGTATCCTGAGGATTTGTCCTGGCACACGAAGCAGGGCTTGTAGACCCTCGGGGGAGGAGGGGGCGACGGCGGGCTTGGCACTATCTCCTCTGAGCTGGTACTCTGTGTCTCTATCGCTGCGGGAGAGAAAAGAGAGGGAGGCACACACACACTCAGTGACAGAGGACAAGGACAATATCCTGGCAGGCTACTTCCGTATCCCGGACAAGAAAGGCTACTCTGGATATCGTCGAGAGTCTCCAAGAGCACTTGGCACAGTGAATCAAAGCAAGTCCAGAGATGCAGAGAAGAGAAAAGCAGGCCATTCTTGTTTACCAGTAACCTTAGTGGTTCCACGTATCAATCAAGACAACGTTAGCAGTGGAGGACACAGATAAGGGTGTCCTGGAATGGCTGTCGAGAGAAACTGGCTCACCCATCAGGGAAGGAACAAGACATAATAGTTCGCTCTCTAGGCTGTGTGTGAATGAATGGTGCTTCGAGCGGGGAAGAATGCTCTGCTGGACTGGCGTCCATTACGCTCTGTTGTGTAAGAGTTAAGTGTGTGTGGCCGAGGGTGTGCGGGCGGAATGGAGGTCATCGTGTTGTTTTCTCAAGGAGAGAAACGGGAAGGTGACCTAAGCTAAGGTCAAGGTGGACATTGAGAACCAGACACCAAGGCTGTCCACGCGGAGTCACCCTCCCAACTTTCACTCTCTCTCTTGCCCTCATCCTCTCTCTCTCTCTCCCGCACTTGTATTCTCTCTCCATCTCTCTGGGGTGAAATAATAAACAAGACTAAAGACAGGAGTCACTCTCCCCCACTTTCTCTTTCTCTTTCCCTCTCTCTTTCTCTTGTTCTCATTCCTGGCCCTGAAAACAAACAAGGCTTAAGACGGGAGAATTAACTGAGATAATCAGTCGGAATTCCCTTGTTACTTATTCTTGAAATAGATAGGAACGAACAGCTGACTGAAGACGGTGCGGCCAGGCATTCGAGTCATTTTCTGCGGTAACATGGACTCTTAACGTGATCAAACGTTTTTTTACTCCTGGCAGAAACAAGCAAGGTGTTTGCAAACGAGTCTTCGGTTACCTAGGCAACACCCGCAAAAATCCAGCAGAGGCACACACAGAATGAAATGAACAGGTTTGGAATCTCTAACCCTGGCAATTTGACTGGTAAACTCATGGGTACACTCGCAATGGCTGCCTGGTATTGTGATCCAATAACTTCCATGGTAATGTAGAATGTTCACTCAAATGATGTTAACTGATGTAATGGAAAGTATTTTTTTGTAATGTAAGTTGAGTTGAATAAACAAATCACAACACATATTGATGGGTACACTTCCTGCTTTAACTTCCTTTGCTCCTATGGGTACATTCACAATGGCCACCAGTAGGGTTGGGTGGTTTCCAGATTTTCATATCGTCATACCGTCCTTCTCTCATTCTGGGATTTACGGCTTAGTACACAAGGGGGCGCCAAAAAAAAGAAAAGACCATTGGGCATTTGTTACCAGAATGCTACGAAAATGTGCAAAAGTAATAGCGAATTTCTACGGAGGCTGCTAGCTAAATATGCTAACGATGAAAAACGAAAATAACCAAATTGCAACGACAGGCGATGCAGCTCATAAAGTTATACATACAGTGCATTCGGAAAGTATTCAGACCCCTTCCCATTTAAATTATTATTATTATTTTTTTTTTTTACAGCCTTATTCTAAAATGGATTAAATACAACATTTTCTCATACAATACCATACATACAAAACCCATAATGACAAAGCAAAAACAGGTTTTTATAAATTTTTGCAAATTAAAAAAAATTAATAAAGAAATAGTTTATTTACATAACTATTCAGACCCTTTGCTATGAGACTCGAAATTGAGATCCGGTGCATCCATTGATCATTCTTGAGATGTTTCTACAACTTGGAGTCCACCTGTGGTATATTCAATTGATTGGACATGATTTGGAAAGGCACACACCTGTCTATATATATGCACAGTTGACAGTGCATGTCAGAGCAAAAACCAAGCCATGAGGTCGAAGGAATTGTCCGTAGAGCTCTGAGACAGGATTTTGTTGAGGCACAGATCTGGGGAAGGGTACCAAAAAATGTCTGCAGCATTGAAGTTCCCCAAGAACACAGTGGCCTCCATAATTCTTAAATGGAAGAAGTTTGGAACCACCAAGAACCTTCCTAGAGCTGGCCGCACGGCCAAACTGAGCAATCGGGGGAAAAGGGCCTTCGCCAGGGAGGTGACCTAGAAGCCAATGGTCACTCTGACAGAGCTCCAGAGTTCCTCTGTGGAGATGAGAGAACCAGAAGGACAACCATCTCTGCAGCATTCCAGCAATCAGGCCTTTATGGTAGAGTGGCCAGACAGAAGCCACTCCTCAGTAAAAGGCACATGACAGTCCACTTGGAGTTTGCCAAAAGGCACCTAAAGGACTCTCAGACCATGAGAAACAAGATTCTGTGGTCTGATGAAACCAAGAGTGAACTCTTTTGCCTGAATGCCAAGCATCACGTCTGGAGGAAACCTGGCACCATCCCTACGGTGAAGCATGATGGTGACGGTGTACAGACAACTCATCCAAAGGGCTTTGACTTCTCAAACACGGCAGAACGCTTACCTTACACAATACGATGCCCTGTCACCTTATTAAATGAGTGAATTACTTAGACAAGTAGCAAGTTAGGGGTCACGTCAACGCAGAACTGTTGTTCTGAAAGCAATATAATACGGCTCAGAAATCTCATGCAGCGTTTCGTAAACGCAGATCTAACATGCTTCTGCTTGTAATTTCTGCCGGGCATCGGACACATGTTTGAGCACTAGGACTGATGTGTAGCATTTTTCTGGGTGTAGACAGACTACTTTTCTCTGGTAAAATAACTAAGCAAAATATTAGGAAGTGTCGCTGGCTAGTCATTCTATGATAAACATACACAAATATGATGGTCATGCATCGTTTTTGCAACAACAAAATAAGTGTACCTCTGTGGCTGCCAGCCAAACAGCGGTCCACGTCTGTTCATGAAAACGAAGCTATTTTCTTCTGAATGTGTTGCACTAACGTAAAACTACAGCTGCACGTCCCTGATCACTATATTTAAGCAAATATTTCAATATAAAAGCGACCCATCAATACACAGCTGGGCCCATCTTCTCCCGCTGTGCCATTTACAAACACGCGACTGTCTCAACTGTTCAGGGGAACTAAACATTATTTACATTATGAAGCTGTAAAGGGTGAAATGAAGAGCGTGCTTTACAGTGGAAAGAAAATGATGTGAAACCTTCGGAATTACCTGGATTCATGCAGAAATTGGTCATAACATTTGATCTGATCTTCATCGAAGTCACAACAATAGACAAACAGTCTGATTAAACAGATAACACAACAAAAAATTCTACATTTTCATGTCTTTGTTGAACACACCGTGTAAACGTTCACAGGGGAAAAGGGGAAAGTAGGTGAACCCTTGGATTTAATAACTGGTTGACCATTCTTTGGCAGCAATAACCTCAACCAAATGTTTTCTGTAGTTGCGGATCAGACCTGCACAACGGCCAGGAGGAATGTTGGACCATTCCGCTTTACAAAACTGTTTCAGTTCAGCAATATTCTTGGGATGTCTGGTGTGAACCGCTCAAGGTCATGCCACAGCATCTCAAAATCGGGTTGAGGTCAGGACTCTGACTGGGCCACTCCAGAAGGCGTATTTTCTTCTGTTGAAGCCATTTGGTTGTTGATTTACTAATGTGTTTCGGGTTGATGTCCTGTTGCATCACCCAACTTCTGTTGAGCTTCAATTGGCGGACAGATAGCCTTACATTCTCCTGCAAAATGTCTTGATAAACTTGGGAATTCATTTTCCGTCGATGATGGCAAGCTGTCCAGCAAAGCAGCCCCAAACCATGATGCCCCCTCCACCATACTTTGCAGCTGGGATGAGGTTTTGATGTTGGTGTGCTGTGCCTTTTTTCTCTACACATAGTCTTGTGTGTTCCTTCCAAACAACTCAACTTTCATCTGTCCACAGAATATTTTGCCAGTAGGGCTGTGGAACATCCAGGTGCTCTTTTGCGAACTTCAGACGTGCAGGAATGTTTTTTTTTTGGACAGCAGTGACTTCTTCCGTGGTGTCCACCCATGAACGCCATTCTTGTTTAGTATTTTACGTATCGTAGACTCGTCAACAGAGATGTTAGCATGTTCCAGAGCTTTCTGTAAGTCTTTAGCTGACACTAGGATTCTTCTTAACCTCATTGAGCATTCTGCGCTGTGCTCTTGCAGTCATCTTTGCAGGGCGACCACTCCTAGGGAGAGGAGCAACAGTGCTGAACTTTCTCCATTTATAGACAATTTGTTTTACCGTGGACTGATGAACATCAAGGCTTTCAGAGATACTTTTGTAACCCTTTCCAGCTTTATGAAAGTCAACAATTCTTAATCTTAGGTCTTCTGAGATCTCTTTTGTCCGAGGCATGGTTCACATCAGGCAATGCTTCTAGTGAATAGCTAACAAAAGTGTGAGTGTTTTTTTAATTAGGGCAGCTCTAACAAACATCTCCAATCTCATCTCATTGATTGGACTCCAGGTTAGCTGACTCCAATTAGCTTTTGGAGAAGTCATTAGCCTAGGGGTTCACATACTTTCCCCAACCTACACTGTGAATGTTTAAATAATGTATTCAATATAGATACGAAAAATACAATGATTTGTATGTTTATTAGTTTAAGCACAGTGTTTTTTTATTTTATTGTTGCGACTTAGATGAAGATCAGATCAAATTTTATTACCAATTTATGCAGAAATCCAGGTAATACCAAAGGGTTCACATACTTTTTTTGGCGACTGTATATCCTAACGCATTGCACAAGTTGACAGCGGGTATTTACTTAAAGAAGCTACAAATATTAAGAACATATAGAAATAGAAATAAATAGCTTCAACGGTATTGAAAAACCATCCTGTGGTTATTTCCGAATTCCCCGGTATACAGTATACCGCCCAAGCCTAGCCGCCAGTCCACCCACTTAGCCATCATCGACTTGAATGGGGACGACCGTTCTATTCTATGGCAGCACATGCATCAGGAGCGGAGGAGAGGAGAAAATGTGCATCCCACAAACGTTGCTATTCAAACGGTTATTACGGAGACCACGGTCATTTCGCCGGCCAATTACCATCACCCCAAATTCAATTGCCACCACAGCGCGAGACACACACAAGCAGACGTGTGTGCCTGCATGCACACACTCCTACGCAGAGACACATACACAATAATCAAGGTAGCGTAAGCACAATTATAACATGTGCTGTGTACATTTTTTTTACATTTTAGTCATTTAGCAGACGCTCTTATCCAGAGCGACTTACAGTAGAGTGCATACATTTTATTACATTTGTAACATTGTAATTATTATATTTTATTATGCATGCGTTTTTCTGTGTTTGTGTGTGTATGTGTGTGTGCTCTGCGTCATGATCTCTACCCTCTCCCCTCGTGCGTCAGCTCTGGGAGTAAGGATTGTGACGTCCCGGTGCTGCCCAAAGGCCCGGGCGGCACTCGTGTGTAAATAAGCGATCTATATTTAACACAAAGCTCACAGGTTCACCAGGCCTGCAGTTCAGCTGGCAATGGGACTCCACGTGACGCCGCAGACAGACACTCTGGATGGAAACACAACCAGGCGGCTGGACGCACACACACAGTCCAACACTCCCCTCTCACACTATTTGGCTGGCAGCCACACAAGTGTGTTTGTGTCTTACGCGCACAGGCACACACTCTTATATCCATCGTCCACCTAAACGCCCTCTGTTGCTCTTTCTCTCTCACACACAGTCACAGCTTGGGCTCTCCTTTTAGTGCGTCTATGGATATCTCTGCGTGTCGATCCCAGTGGACATGCTCCTGAAAAACACTTGGGCAGAGCATATTCAGTCAACCAAAATAAACCAGGCTGATGCACACCAACATGCACATGCTCACTGCCTGGAGAAACATTGGAGAAATGTTACGCTGAAACCAACCCCAGATTCTCCCATATCAGGAGACAAGCACGCAGAATATCAAAATGCGTTTCAGATCCTGATAGCAATAACGCAGCTGACTGTAAAGACAACACCAATGAAGCGCACATTGCCGGGACCCACAGCAACCCAGGATATTAAGACAATCTCTCCTGTCTCTCACTGAAAACTGGAAGAAAAATGGAGAGACCTCGGTCTTCAACAGACAAACAGCATATTGTAACATGTGAGAATAGTTTTCCACTATTACTGATCGATTGATTGACAGTATACGTGGCCTCTTAGTTTAGCATTAGGGGACAAACTGAAGTTTATTTAGCTAGCTAGAGTACAGGGTGGTCTTATTCATTAGTCAACCCTGCTGTACCCATACCTCCCTCATCACACCAGCAATGTCCCACAGTTATTACGAGATCAGTTCTGTGGGCTTCTGCTAAATTCCACACGCACCCTTGTGACTCTCTACAGAATGCCATGCCGAGGTCTTACCCAGTCAAGACAAAACCACACACGGACTCAACGGGGCACTAACCGCACCACCGGAGTATGGAAAACGACCTTTAAAAACCTTCTCATCTCAGGAAAACTTTTTTTTCTCCCATCTCCGGGGGGGTCTTGCCTGTGTGTAAAACCAAAACAGCCCGGGAAGCACTTCAAAGCCTATGATAGGCCTGCGCCTTTAAAATACTTTTATAGAGGAAATTAAAGGTGATCTCGCAAATAATCCCTGGGGGACTCCACTTCTGTACATCTATATGTGCCCCCATTGCACTCACTGGTTCTTTTAAAGGCATTTTTAGTGTCATCCGTCAGACATGGAAAACGACCTGTACAATGACTAGGGTTCAAAGACTAGAGGATGCAGCCAAGATGGAATAACCTGTATGGCCCAAAGCGAGGCTGCACAATGAACGTTTAGCAAGGAGTCTGGTAGGTCGTTAACTATAAAGTCTATAGCCCTCCTATAGTAACCAGGCCTGGTCAAGACTGGAGGCAAATTGACAGTTTACTGCAGCCTTACTCACATGGCCCTCCACCGTGGTCCGAGAGCGAGCAGGAAAAACGTGTTGTTACGTAGGCCTAACTCTCCGATACACCTTTGTGCTTCATCCTGTAAGCTCATCCAAACGAAAACCAGAGCACCATTTATCATGACTTCCCTGTATTGCTGTGCATACATTCAGTAAACAGTATTAACCATGTTACGTGTTGGTTTACTTCACCCAGAGGACAAGCTTAGAGGAAAGTCGAAATACAGCAAACACGCAAATCTGCATGAATGAAATAGGGTCCGCTATTCGTTTCAACTGATGATGGGGGACAAGAAGAAGCGAGCGAGCTTAAAAGACCTTTCTTACCGTCAGGACGTGGATCAGGGAACAGGTCACACGCTAGTAAACATAACTTCACCTTTTATCAGCTAGACGGTAATGAATAGCTCAGGGGCAGTTAAGGAGAGACGCACTCAGAGCACCCGCTTTTTCATTTGGGGTGGGATGAAGGGCTGAGGGAGGGAGGGGATGCAATCTTTTGCTTTCATTGCCTTTTGTTATTGTCATCAGTGCTGGCATTAGTCTTTGCTGATGCCATTGGCCCTGGCTGGCAGTCATTACGCTCATGTCAAACAAATTAAACTTAAATAGAGCAATCTTTACGTAACACACCACATTTTCTCTCATTAGCAAAAGCGCATTTGCCGTTTCCCTTCCTCTCGCTCGCCCTCTACCCTCTCTGATGTGGAGCCATTACAACCCTGCATTATTACCGGGACATTCATCCATATTAAAGCTGTATTAAAGCCTTCATTAGACGTATGTATACAAACACACACAAATGTACAGTACACACGCACACAAGGGCCCTTCAGCCCACACACACACTAACTGTCCTAATGGAAAGCACACAAATATTTTTTGTAGAAAAAAAAATCTGGGACAGAAGGACAAGTCTGCGAGGGGACTGGCTACTGTAATTAAACACAATGGCTCAGTTCTGGAGTGCAGAGTGGAACAATGGTGTTCTTGTGGGATGGAGAGGGCTGACTCAGGAGGACAGAGCCTGCTGCTACTGCACAGGTCCACGCCAGCTCTACCAAAGCACGGACAATAGAGTAAATCTGGGCAGTTGTTACCCAGCACTGATAAGGCTAACTAAGCCTCCGTAGGCACCATGAAAGAGAGGGTACCTTTGCAAAACTGTATAAGGGTCTGCTAGACAGAGGATAGGCTAGATCCAATTCCAATCATCTCAACCTCCTAGCATCTATGAGTATGTTTACATGCAGGGTAATACTTTGATATTAAACGGATTATGGCAGTAGGCAGATTATGCAACAGTCATGTAAACACCTCACTCTGCTCATCTTAAATCGGCGTGAGGTCACAATCAAAGTAAGTGCACGCTGATTAAAACGCCTGGTTTTCTGAGCAGTCTTTAGAATTATTAGGACGCGTAAACAGCTTAAAAATCGACGTTGCAGTGGTGTATTTGACCTGCGCATGTGCTACAGTAGCAACAGCTGAAGCGAGCCTGCCTCTTTAGCGCGAGTGAAGTGAGTTCGGAACAAATGAATGTATTGCGTCTTATAAGTACTTCACATGTCCGAACTCAATCAAATATACTTACCAAAAATAACATGTTCGCTGTGGTAGGACGTTTATCTTGATTGGCGTTTTTCTGCATTCATCAGAGTGCCATCAGGTAGCTTGATTTCAGTGTGCATGTAAACAGGATTATTAGGGACGTCGGAAAGACTTCAAACTGTATAATAGAACAATGATATTAAATCTGATTATCCACAATAAATCACATCATTGTGTGCATGTAACCGTACTCTACGACCATGGTACGACAACTCTTTGATTTCTCAGAATTCCCTTTGATGTTCACATTCCCAGACAAACATTCAAAAACAAAGTGTGCGTTGTGTTTTGTCGGCAGCCAAAACATGTTAATGGTTTAACTTAATGTGCTTGCACGGCAGAAGCACCCAAAGCACCATTGATTTAATTAGCTGGAGTGTTAAGGGCCTCATAATGTCGCTCTTCAGATTCACTTTGCATATTTGATGAGTCAACCATTGTGCTCACATTAGACATCTCTCCAGTACTCCGTTACATTGAAGATGAGACATCTCTCCAGTACTCCGTTACATTGAAGATGAGACATCTCTCCAGTACTCCGTTACATTGAAGATGAGACATCTCTCCAGTACTCCGTTACATTGAAGATGAGACATCTCTCCAGTACTCCGTTACATTGAAGATGAGACATCTCTCCAGTACTCCGTTACATTGAAGATGAGACATCTCTCCAGTACTCCGTTACATTGAAGATGAGACATCTCTCCAGGACTCCGTTACATTGAAGATGAGACATCTCTCCAGGACTCCGTTACATTGAAGATGAGACATCTCTCCAGGACTCCGTTACATTGAAGATGAGACATCTCTCCAGGACTCCGTTACATTGAAGATGAGACATCTCTCCAGGACTCCGTTACATTGAAGATGAGACATCTCTCCAGGACTCCGTTACATTGAAGATGAGACATCTCTCCAGGACTCCGTTACATTGAAGATGAGACATCTCTCCAGGACTCCGTTACATTGAAGATGAGACATCTCTCCAGTACTCCGTTACATTGAAGATGAGACATCTCTCCAGTACTCCGTTACATTGAAGATGAGACATCTCTCCAGTACTCCGTTACATTGAAGATGAGACATCTCTCCAGGACTCCGTTACATTGAAGATGAGACATCTCTTCAGGACTCCGTTACATTGAAGATGAGACATCTCTTCAGGACTCCGTTACATTGAAGATGAGACATCTCTTCAGGACTCCGTTACATTGAAGATGAGACATCTCTTCAGGACTCCGTTACATTGAAGATGAGACATCTCTTCAGGACTCCGTTACATTGAAGATGAGACATCTCTTCAGGACTCCGTTACATTGAAGATGAGACATCTCTTCAGGACTCCGTTACATTGAAGATGAGACATCTCTTCAGGACTCCGTTACATTGAAGATGAGACATCTCTTCAGGACTCCGTTACATTGAAGATGAGACATCTCTTCAGGACTCCGTTACATTGAAGATGAGACATCTCTTCAGTACTCCGTTACATTGAAGATGAGACATCTCTTCAGGACTCCGTTACATTGAAGATGAGACATCTCTTCAGGACTCCGTTACATTGAAGATTAGACCGAACAGCAGGACAAAGGGATGATTCAGAGGCATAATCACAAAAAGGTAGGCCATATCAAAAGTTCTGATGATAATCCGAAACTAGCCTGATTACCAGTCAATGTAACTCCTCTGTCATTGGCTAGTGCAGAAACAGAATGGTACCAAGACTATATCTAAAGACACACAGACAACACTACTGGCCATCTTGTAATAAAGCTAGGCATGTGTGGCTCAAACTAGGCATCGTTCTTTGGCCTATTCCTGGTCTGTGTAAGGTACAGCTCTGGGTTATAGGCCAGGGAGCTTTTATTAACATCATCCCCATGGGTGACTGGGCCCAGCTGTGAAGCATATTAATGAGATTTCAGCGTCATTAGGGGGAACGGTAACTACATTAGCTAACGGGCTGGGGAGGCTAGCAGTCGTCGGGCAGGTTGAGAGGGCATTTGCGGGGTCTTCCAGTGTACTGTCCTTTACCACCAGTCACAGGATTGTGTGTTTTCACTGTGTTTTCTATTAGATTAGACCCCAGACACGCAGAGCAGACGACCGTCGCCAAGAACCATTTGTCTCTCCAGACACTATTCTAGTCCAGACCACCATGCCACACAGCCAGTATTAGGGACTCGTTGATGTCCGACCAAAATAATGAACTGAGAACATGATTGAGAACGGATGGAAAGTGTCTCGTCTACAGCAAAGGGGTATCTGGTTCTAGTCAAAAGTATCATAGTTCTCAAGAGTCCAGACAGGCTTCACATTTAGAGACCTTTGATGTGTAGTCAAATATGGTATAGCCCAAGAGGAGAGAAACAGAGGATGATGGATGACAGAAGACGCAGTTGTGCTTTTACTGGTATCGGTGTCAGAAATGTGGGTAAACAGGGAAGACACACACACACACACACACACACACACACACACACACACACACACACACACACACACACACACACACACACACACACACACACACACACACACACACACACACACACACACACACACACACACACACACGAGGATGCTTTGTCAGCATTCTAACTTCTGGGGAAAATGGGGCCTTTTCCTACCTCAGAGGGAAATCCTGCCATTCAACAGCACAACTCGAAGCCAGTTCCTGAACAACTACTAGATCAATATCATCAACACACACATGGACAGGCAGATGAGAGAGAGAGAAAGAGAGGGTTACCCAGGGGCAAGGGAGCAGAGACAGAGTCTTAAGCCTTTCACATATATTGTCTCTCTCCCCCCTCCTCTTCAGCCCTCTTGCTCACAGGGCATGAATGCATGTGTGCATGCCTGTGTGAGTGGTGCACGAGTGTGTGTTAGCATAAATGCATGCTTGTGTGTGTGTCTGTATTACTGTAAGAAAGAGTGAGTGTGACGATTACCACTGCCCCCTGCCTGGTAGTGCAGGGTAAGCACCCCACAAAGCTGCTGCTTGTCTGCGGTGAGTCTGGCTCCCTGTCCATCTCAGCCACATGTGCTCTGGTGACGAGGACGAGTGATCGGCGCAAAAGTCTCCGCCCCCCTCCCAGACCCACAAAGCGCAGCCCTACCAACTCCCAGATGCCCCGCCCCCTGGCCAGATTGGAAGGAGATTTTTCTATATATTTTTTTAGATGAAATAAAACTGCAGCCCTTAATCCCGTTTAATACGATTGGATGGGAGCGTGAGATTTATTATGTCCAGGTAGTGTTAGGAATCTGGGATTCAGAGAAATTAGGTCCTACCACTGGGTCCTACCACTTGTTGGTCTGGGAGCTATTAGATTGCAATTGGGGGGGAGACTGAGTGGACAGCTTTCAAGTTCTCAGTAATGCAAAGACAATTATAGCAATAACTCTCCAATTTCTATTATAAAGACTAGGGATGTGACAAATGGAACATTTTGCTTAGTGTTAAAAAAAAAAAAAAAAAAGTTTTTCCGTTAAAATGGTAACAAAAAAGAAATGATAAAATGTCACGTCAATTCACAATGCAGAATAATGGTCCTATTACATATGTATAACCACTAGGGCCGGGTAATAAAGTTAGATCTACCACTGTCATATACCCTTGAAAACACCTCGGCTACGGCATGTTTGTTGTATGTAAAATTTTTCTGTAGATAATTTCAAAGCGCCAGTGAACGGGTATTATACATGTCTGGAAAGAAATGCGGCTTCTGAAGCGGTACTTAACGTCCATCACTAGCAGTCCAGAACTGTCAATCAAATAATCTCAAGCTGCTTGCACGCAGACCACTCTCTCCTAAAAAAGTACTTTCAAGTTTGTTAAATACCATTGATTTACTAAGACATTTAGTAGAAAGAAAACATCTTCCACTAGGAATCGACTCCTAAGATCCAGTATTTTTGTAACAGAGGTGACTGATTAGTTGCCGCACTTCCAAGAACACAAACATTTGCATCTTTCATGGCGAGGAACAGAGTGAGTCAGAACAGTGTGCCTATCGGCAAGCAAAAGCTGAATCTCGCAATGATATATTGTATTTCGGGGCGGCAGGTAGCCTAGTGGTTAGAGCGTTGGGCCAGTAACCGAAGGGTTGCAGAAAGGTTTCTGGATCGAATCCCCAAGCTGACAAGGTAAAAATCTGTCGTTCTGCCCCTGAACAAGTTCCCCGGAAGGCCGTCATTGTAAATAAGAATTTGTTCTTAACTGACTTGCCTAGATAAATAAAGGTTAAATAAAGAAATCAGAATTTCTTGGCTTGCAATGTCTCGCAACTTCCGTAAAGCAGGCTTGGATATTAAAAAACGCAAAAGACTGAACACAAACCTATCATTAGCAAAGAGAAAGAGCAGGCGAAGCATCTGCACTGTGATTAACATTTTGTGGGGGATAAAAAAATAATAAATTAAAAAATTAGGTATTTTTCTTAACTTTAAGGATCTCAATTTCATTTAAACGTTCACACCACTACTCAAGAGCCACAAATTAAGTCAAACACACAGTCAAACCCGGTACGGACCCCTTAAGGGACGAGGGCCCCAGGAGAAGCAGAAGGGTATGGGTAAGAGAGGCCCCATTCTTGCGTGGAAATGGCCATGTTAGTGTAGGGCCCGAACTGGGGCAAACACGGCAGGCTGCGAATTAGGAGGATCATGTCTTTACACATGGGTGAAGTGGGAGGGGGGGTGTGGCGTGAGCTCTTTTCTCATCTCCCAGGTCTGGTTTGAATCAGCCAATTGTCTAGGACACTCAGACCCAGCTTGTGTTTTCCTTTGTGTTCCCAGCGCCCTTCGCAGGGGCCCAAGATCATTTCTCGTCACTGGCAGGATTGTAATAATGCACAAGGTTTCAGTATCAGCCCATCACTTGGTGGTGCAAAGGCAAACGGAGGAGACTAAACATATGTGGCCAGGCTGGGCTAGGGGGAGAGGACAGAGGAGCAGATGGTAAAGGTGAGGTCGAGAGAGCGAGAGTCAGAGAGATCTTAGCCATACTGAGTTAAGCGTTCATCGGACCTGACGGTACGATAGCCTTGTCTAGTCTAACGCAGAAACCCTTTAGCTGCAATAACAGCTTTTGAATTATTACATAACCATATTTGGATCCGATTCTGAACGATCGATGTTGCAATGGCCTTGTGTTTAGCACATCTAAGGTAACACTTGAGCTGTAAGAACAGCTTTTGAGCTTCAGCGCTCAATTCATGCATGTAGCTAACAGTCTTCTGCAGTCCATTGGCCCAGATTAAAAGAGATCAACAGATAGCCTACTACCCAGTGTGGGCAAACAACTTTCTCTGGCAGATCAGCTGTCTAAAGCTGCTGATTGACACCGGGGTCATGTGTGCTGGCACCTGCCTGGGGTGACTCAAGACATTTGGCACGAGCTGATGGTGGGGGACAACATGACTGAGAGATGGGGCAAAGGGCAGCCGTACCAGGGGATGCCAGGGCGTGGAGGTGCGTGAGTGGAGAATTTTGCCCTTCACACTTGATGTCGTCCAGTGTTGGTGCAACTTAGGCTCAGTCAGAAACATAGGAAAGCTGGTAGAAGAGCTGTGTGTGTGTGTGTGTACGTGTTTGTTACTTCCATAATGGCAGGAAAACTATGCGGTCATCTCTCAGATACTGCTATGCTACAGCATACAGAACGCCAGTGCTTACTGTTAGCGTTTTGCAACACACTCATCTCATTGGTCCCCCCCCAAGTCTCTATAAGAGCCGTTGAAAACACGCACGTCGCAGTGACACAGGCCTGCGTCCCAAATGGCACCCTATTCCCTACATAGTACCCTACTTTTGACCAGAGCCATACGGGCCCTGGTCAAAAAAGTAGGGCACAAACAAAAGGAATAGGGTGCCATTTGTGATTCAGAAACAGCATCAAAACCTACAGCCGAGTTGACCCGCCTACCGCAAGGAGCGGAGAGACATGATGATCTGAGCTGGAAGACGGCTTAAGGACCGGGGAACTGTGACATGAAAGGAAAACATTTCAAAAGGTGCCGAATAAAGCCATGAATGCCGGCTTGTTTGTTCTAGAATGACTGTGTGCGGTGTGTTAGCACTAATACAGCCTAACTTTTGGCAAATCCCTGCCCTGTACCGCCCCATACCTTGTGACGCACTTCTGCTGTGGACAGCCTAGCCCTAGCCAGCCAGGGTCACGTGACAGTAATCCTACACTAAGGACCGTTATGCGCAACTGTGAATTAGGCTGATGTCTGAACAAACCCAGCTTTTAAAAGGAGAACGGTGTCAAAGTGTGAAAGTGCTGCATCAAACATTGAGATGATCCCTCTTTGTAAAGGATGTGTTAACTGGGTGGAATTATGTAAGAGTGTGTGTCTCACGCTCTCTCGCTCTCTCTCTCTGATGTGCAGCTGCAGACACAAGGCCTGTGCCAGCGGACATGGGGCATGGTGGGGCATCGCATGGTAGTGCTGTCAAGGTCAGGTCTGGAGACGCCTTCAGTGTGTGGCTGGACTGACTCTGTATTCTGCAGTTTGTACTATACAGTACACTAGAAAACAGCAAAACACGTTCCCACTCCAAAGTTCTCAGTCTTCAAAAGCAAACAGGGTACTGAATCACCTCAAATATCAGCTATCAACAACGATGAGCGAAGCACTCGCTCAATAGTGGTTTTCAAAGACTTTTTAAATCAATAATAGAGAGAAGAATCTCGATGGATTTACCATGCCACGAAAGGCACGTTTGTGCGCCGACACCCTTCAGTTATTTTGTATATTAACTAGGGCTAATGACCTGCATTAGCCCAACACCACACACGGTGACGGGGTGCTCACGTCTGAGGGCCGACAGAAGTTCAAACATACCTGTGTGTTTGCTCTCGCCAGAGGTTATCTGCACACCGATAGGGCCTAATCCATTGTGACAGGCATTTATTCAGCCCTCTGTTCTCAAACGCATATTCAACACTAGAGGAAGTGGACCGTAAATATATGCAGGGGGGGGGGGGGGGGGGGGGCAAGGGGCTATTTGCATTCGAGAGGTGAAGTGGACGTGGAGAGGTAGGGGAGGGTTATGAGGGGATGGGCGAACAAGGGATTGAGAGAAAACAGAGAGAGTCAGTAGCAAAGGAGTGGGTTGCTGAAATCAGGCGTTGTCATGTTAAACTAAAACTCCCCGCCTCGCTCAACCTCTTCTTATTTCTCTCCCTCTGCGTAGAAGACAATAGTCTTTTACAGGGGAGAGGATTACCACCATTTGATCTCCGCAACGGTTAATCAACTTAGTAATAATTGATTGGATTTATATAGTGCTTCTCTACCAACTGATGTAGACAAAGCGCTTTACATAGTGAGGGAGAAACTCACCTCCTCCACCACCAAAGTGCGGGACTGACCTGGGTGATGCACGGCAACCATTTTTGTGCCAGAATGTTCACCACACATCAGCCATCAGGTGGAGAGGTGAGGAGTGATACATTCCAATTAGGAATGAGGGGGAGGATTAGGTGTGTGCGCATGACTGACTGACGTGTGTACAGCATTGCGACCGGATCATCTCGTTTCCATCTCCAACTTCAAAACACTTGTCAAAGTGATTTTAACCCTAATAATTCCAACTGTCATTCATGTACGTTCTACCTTCATAGATGTCGCAGCTAGATGATGGTTCACATTCCTGTACTGGCCAGTGTTGGACAGCACAGGGAAAAAAATGTACAAAAACAGTCCCTACATAAATTACCTCAAGTACAATGTCAGGTGCACGTTCAGGCTAAAAGCATGCCATAATTGCTGTGGTAAATCCAAAAACAACCCACGTGTCTTGAGGAGTGGGTGGTGGGTTAAGACAGGAGAGAGACAGTGACTGTGCGATTATCCTGTCAGTAGCCAGTTTTTTTTTTAATCTAACCTTTATTTAACTAGGCAAGTCAGTTAAGAACAAATTCTCATTCACAATAACGGCCTACCCCGGCCAAACCGTAACCCGGACGACGCTGGGCCAATCGTGCGCTGCCCTATGGGACTCCCAATGACGGACGGTTGTGATACAGCCTGGAATTGAACCAGGGTCTGTAGTGACGCCTCTAGCACTGAGATGCAGTGCCTTAGACCGCTGCGCCACTCTGGAGCCCCCGTTAGCATGCAGCGGGCAGTCAGGCAGGCGCCAGTGTGTGATCGGGGGCTATAACAGGTTAGTAGGTCACCAGAAGGGGTTAATTAAGAGCCGAGCCTCCTTTAGCGATTAACATCCAATTCTCACTTAACACAGAAATACTACAACAGGGAACAGCTGTTGAGTCGTGTTTGTGTGTCCATGGCTAACGACGGGGGTCGGACGGTTGGGACTGGCTTAGGCTGTCTCACTATACTAAATATGTCAACTGTCTCCCAGAGGACTTTATGGCAAGTTAAAAGAAGCAGCACACGCGGTCGTTTTTTTTAACCAAAACCGTACATGACCGCACAGAACACCAAAAGACGGACAGCACAGACCTAGCAACAGAGCTTCGTTTTGTATGTGAACCCTAGCCACCTAGCTATAGGCTATGTCATCGTGGAGGAGCAGAGTACAGCTGCCCTCAGGTCAGCCTCCTCCTCATTCCCCCTAATGATGACCGGTGACACACATTTGATTCAGCTGTCTGCCCAGCCGAGTCAGGGGGCTCTTTAGCAGGGGATTTGGGCCGAGCTAGGGGAGGACAGACTCATTTGTCTTTAGCACAGGTCGCTAACGTGGAAAAAGGGATATAGTCCCAAACGGCATCCCATTCCCTTAGCCTGACGACTCACACCGAATTCGTCCGCAGCACGGTCGTTCGCGACATACTTTATTTTGTCCGAGACTGTCGTCACTTGAAGCCGTTTGTGGTGGGTGACGAGAGGCACGAGGGGCGTGGCACAAAAGAAAGTGATGCAGGATCGACTCTAACCAATCACAGTATGAAAGCCAGTGACAGATTTTCAAACCGCCACTTTACCCATGTGTGTTCTGGCCCAACATACCGGCTTCTGGACCAGCCAGACGGACCCGAATGTGTTCGCTTTCAGTGAAGGGTCAGGGAGGTACTCAGATCCAGACTCACTTCAGAGAGGAAACTAACGTCCGTGGGTGTGGCGTTTGCCCAGAGCAATGAGTCTGGGTAGCCAGACAACTATTCCTGTCTGGGGGGATATAACAGGGATGTTTCCAGAATTTAATGAAGGACGTTAAGCTTTGTCTGTCAGTGTTAATTTTGTTTTTCCTAGTAGTGTGTGTGTCAGTATGCATGGAACAGACAAGCAATCCCCTCTCTCTGCAGACACTCATTTCCTGCATGGATCCCTGACCTTTCCACAAACAGCCTGAGGGGAGCCATGTAATCATGGCTGTAACACACACACACACAACACACACACACACACACACATACTAGATTTCCTCTGACATGGCTGGCCACCAGCATGTCCACTGGTACTAGTCAGTGCTATGAGACTATGATATTCCCCTGATCCTCTCTCCCCCTGGCAGCCTCATGTGGAGGCAGTTTGCATGTGTGCGTTTGTGTGTCTGCGTATGTATGTGTGTGTGTGTGTGTTTAATGGACTGTGTATAGTGTGTGAAGAGTGAACTGGGTGGTAACCTGAGGCTGCGGCCGGCCGCGTAGCGACTACACCTGAGCATCCAGGACCTTCCCAGTTAACTGTCAATTAAGCTAAGTGGCCCATCCATAACGCAAGCCTCCCCAATGTGATGCAGGCAGTGTAGTATAGGCTAGGTAGAGACACTCGTTTCTATGCTAAGCTACAGGATAGGACAGACAACCATTCATACTACACAAATCCTGGTGTAATATAATGAGGATATGGGGGGGGGGGGACAATACGAACGTGAGTCTTATGAATACGATTTTTTTTTTTTTAAAGAGCCCTGCCGAGAGGGTTGAGAGACGGGAGCTGACAGGATAGGGCACGAGAGAGGCAGAGGAAGAGAGCAGTTGGCAACAGAGAGGATGGAGGAAAGTCAACGGAGAGAGAGAAACAGAGAGGAAGAGAGCGCGAGAGAATGAGAAAACCGAAAGAAAGAGATAGAAATAGGACCGAACATTAAAAAAGCGATGACCTGAGGGGATAGCGAATGCTAATGCTAATGCAGCTATTATGCCTCCGCACAGAAGTGCACTGGTCCACCTCCAGCAGAGCGTAGTGGTATCAGGGAGCCTCCGCTGAGTCGACTGGCTGCTTCACAACCAGGCTCAAAAGTAGGCCATGTCAGGGGAAGAAGCAGGTTGATCAGGCTTCTGAAGAGAGGGCTCTGTGTGGCTGTGCCTAGTGGAGTACAGGTAGGCTTTCCCAGGGGAATCCAGACCCTCTTCTCCATCTATCGGACACTCGGCTGACCATGATTCCATGCGCCTTGTTTTCTCTGTGTTGTACAAAAAGGAGAGGTTAGTTATAGCGTTCCTCTTGACATGATGAGAGGTACTCCTAGTGGCCTTCAACACAGATAAGGCCTTGCCACCTACTGGACTTTGGTGGCATCTCTTTAGGAGAAAAGTGGAGCATGGACGAACTAGCCTACATTCCTTACCTCGGTCTACCTCTGCACGTGTTAGCCGTGGATGTAGGGCGAGGTGCGAAGGACAGTTATGGGGGCTTCAGAGCTGGTCTTACCCTAACCTTTTATCTGTGGCCCAGGGAGTTCCTGTATCTTGCATCCTGCTGCAGACACCTGGTTGGTCACCTTCGCACCGACAACAGCGCAGCAGGAAGTTTGCGGGGGGCTAATCGCTGCATTACACCCAATCCATAATTCACACAGAGGATTTCACCACTGAGAGAGAATTTAGGCAGCCATGCAGACGGCACGCATAGCAACACACCCTTCGGCGACAAGCGACGGCTCAATGACTTCACGTGGGCAGCCAGTCAGCGGCTCTCGCTTCACTCTGCACAGCTATTGTATGCCGGTATCGTCCTCCATTTTGGGGCAACATGGACGCGGTTTCCAAATTGTGGAGCAGTGACGATGGAAACTGCCCTAATCGGAGGGCTCTTTGTGGGAAGGGTAGAATCAACAGAGTCGCTGCCGGGTCATTAGGATTGTGTGGGGCTTTGGCTCCATATGTCACAGGAGAGAACGTGAAGAGGGTGGGGGAGGGTGGGAAAGGCGGATGAGTATAAACATTGGCAACAGTGTAATGCCGCTAAATAGGCCGGGCATATAGGTCATTCTGTACCAGACTCAATTTGCCAACGGGCCTATTTCACAGAAAACTGGTTCCAGGCCAAGTCTCCATCAGTCGAAACATAGAGCCCACAAATAATGAGTCCTTCTAGCAAAGCCTCAGCTCTCACTCTCTTCCTCCCTCTCTCTCTGTCTCTCAACCCAGTCTCTTGGTTTTGTTCAAAGAAGAAAAAGGGCAAAATACCAGGAGCCAAAAATGACATTAAACCGTGCGACTGCTCCAGAGGGATGAGGGTTTGAAAATGCCAGCTCCAGCAGCCCCTTTTCTCCAAGTGAAACCTCGCAGCTCAGGGTGCTGACAGAGTAATCCATCGCCGTTGGGCATCAGCCGCGTCTGTGCAAAAAGGTTTCACACGTACGGTATGAGGGAATAGAGAACTGCGTCTGTTACGCGGAAGCAGCGGGAACTACACTCCAGTACAGAGAGCAACTAGTCTACGCGGTGTGGTGGGGCTCGGTCATTGTGGATGGGTACACTGTACTTTCCGCACTTTGTGAGACTATCATTGGGCAACACTTCAGTTATATTGGAACATCGGAGATGGTGTTGCTTAACAGCGAGGTGTTTGTTTGCCTACAACGGAACAGCATAATAGCGAAATAAAAGTCCAACCAGAACCATATCAAAAGCTATTCTCTCCCGTGAGCAACAAATACCTAAATGCCATGTCTCTTTTCTCTGCCCTCCACCTTTTTTAGCCTACGATAAAAAGCTTCCGTCAGGTTCCTGAGAAATCCCCCCTGAAGTAACACAGCCGGACTCCCCACTGCGTAGACGGCACACACGCACATTTCCATTTTCTCTCAGATCTAAGACAACAGCCAGTCGATGAAATAAAAAAAAGGTGGCCTAAAATGAGGAAGGGACAGTCATAGCCATTTAGATATTTCATATGTCTGTCTGAAACGTCAAAACACTGGGAGCTGTAGGCTAGAAATCCCCAGGGGTGCCGTTTCTCCTCTTTCACTGAACATTGTCTGTCGGAAATTTCCGTCGGTGACTGTATTCCTATCAAGGCCCATAGCCAGAAACTGGACTATGAAGCAGTGAGCTTTAGCCTGGATATTACGCTTCTTCAGGAGATGGGGTATCTCTATATAGCATTACTGCTAACCTACCATAATATCTCCACAACTACTATCACCACTACTAGTGTTGTCACGATACCAACATTTCACCAACGATACTGGTACCAGGCCTAGTATCGCGATAACACGAAGGGGGGGGGGGGCTTGGGCGTCCATCTCCCAGCCGCTTGTTCCGGTTTTCTAAACGGTATGTGCTACCTGACACTGATATTCACACTTCTACTCAATACAACACATGTAGCATTTAACTTCACAATGTATAATAAAATACTGCATAGAACGGCTGAGATGATCATATTTGCAAAAGCCTACCTGTGATTTGGCTGGAGGAATGGGAGGGAGGTATCTACAATGCATTTGGAAGGTATTCAGACCCCTTGACTTTCCACATTTTGTTACCTTACAGCATTATCCTAAAATTGATTAAATAAAACATTCATCAAGCTACACACAATTATCCCATAATGACAAAGCGGAAAATACTTTTACATAAGTATTCAGACCCTTTGCTGGAAATTGAGCTCAGGTGCATCTTGTTTCCATTGATCATCCTTGAGATGTTTCCACAGCTTAATTGGAGTCCATCTGTGGTAAATTCAATTGATTTGGCATACTTTGGAAAGTATATAAGGTCCCACAGTTGACAGTGCATGGCAGAGCAAAAACCAAGCCATGAGGTTGAAGGAATAGCACGTAGAGCTCTAAGACAGGATTGTGTCGAAGCACATATCTGGGGAAGGGTAGCAAAACATGTCTGCAGCATTGAAGGTCCCAAAGAACACAGTGGCCTCCATCATTCTTAAATGGAAGAAGTTGAGGCCCCAAGCATGGTGATGGCAGCATTATGCTGTGGGGATGTTTTCAGCGGCAGGGACTGGGAGACTAGCGAGGATCGAGGGAAAGATGAACAGAGCAAAGTACAGAGAGATCCTTGATGAAAACCTGCTCCAGAGCACTCAGGACCTCAGACTGGGGGCGAAGGTTCACCTTCCAACAGGACAATGACCGTAAGCACACAGCCAAGACAACGCAGGACTCTGAATGTCCTTGAGTGGCCCAGCCAGAGCCCAGACTTGAACTCGTTTTGAACATCTCTGGCGAGACCTGAAAATAGCTGTGCAGCGACGCTCCACATCCAACCTGACAGAGCTTGAGAGGATCTGCAGAGAATAATTTGAGAAACTCCCCAAATACAGGCGTGTCAAGCTTGTACAGTAGCATCATACACAAGAAGACAAGGCTGTAATCACTGCCAATTTATGTAAATGTGACACATTTGCATACATTTCTAAAAACCTCTTTTGATTTGTTATTATGAGATATTGTGTGTTGATTGATTAGGGGGGAAAAAACGTTCATCCATTTTAGAATAAGGCTGTAATGTAACAAATGAAGAACAAGTCAAGGGGTCTGAATATTTTCCGAATGCACTGTACATTCGTCTTCTGCTATCAGAATATGAAGATCGCATTGAAAAGAAGGGTCTAGATGAACAAAAGTCGCTTTGTGGACTGATTGTGTTCAGATCTGGCTGACCACTGAGTGCGGATTCTCCTCAGTCAGGATACAATCAGGCTACCGAAAGCGCATACAGTGGGTGACGTCATCAGCAATCCTCCCACAAGTCTCCAGAAAACTTATGTTTTGGGACAGAGAGACACCTTTTCAGTAGTGATGCACCAATATGACATTTTTGGGCCGATACCGATATCTGATATTTCCTTGCCAAAAAAAACGATACCAAATATATAAATATTTCAGCGACCTTTTAAGCATTCTAGTACAGTTAAATAGTTAACACACATGGACGCAGCAGTCCATGTGTGTTAAATCCAGGCTGTATCACATTCTGCCGTGATTGGGAGTCCCATAGGGCGGCGCACAATTGGGTCAGCATCGTCCGGGGTAGGCTGTCATTTTAAATAAGAATTTGTACTTAACTGACTTGCCTAGTTAAATAAAGGTTACACACACCAAAAAGCTATTTTGTTGGCATTTACGTATGTCCCCATTACCAGTAAAACATAATCAGAACCTATTTCTTTCACTTACTTGCTGTGCTGTTTCTTTGTTCATTTGTTCAGTCGTTTCATCCCAAACCAGGATTTCTATGGAACGCGATTGGGTCTTTGCGTGTCAAAGATACTATTTAACATGTCAAATAAGCTTGTTGACCTATCAGGACCTGAATATGATTGCAAGTCATATAATAATTTAAAGAATTCATAAATGTTTTACGTAGTTATTACACATTGATTATACTATCACTCGTATTACATATGTCACAACGATTCATCAATACGTATGCTATGATGCTGGTAAAGTTGTCTCGCGCACCTACAGTGCTGGTCATAAAAAAAAGCTAGCTAGCTCATGGATGCAGACAATGTTCTTCCCCAAAAACATAGCAAAACGACATCTGTTTCAGTAGCTATAGTTAGCTAGCTAACTATATAGCTTGGTGTCATCATCTAAAATAACTAATTTATAAGACAGTTCTTAGTTGATTAATGGTGGTCGGACCATCTATGTGAAGCTAGCCACAATAAGGATTAGCCAAAATAGTGGACTTTGCGGTTAACCTTCAAAATAAAAGTATGGCATAATTCTACTATTTGTAGTAATTTGCATCACTGTCAATGACATACTTTTATTTTGAAGGCAAACCGCAAATTCCACTATTGTGTATAATCCTTATTGTGGCTAGCTTCACAACACATAGCCCGAAACTAGCTAACTGCTTATAACGTTCGCTTTGGGCAACAGGGTTAAGTTGCTGACTAGCTATTTATTTTCATGAACTGAAGTTCAATTTCAATAGGCGAACAACTTGACAAGTGGCAACCTAGCTAATACTTACTCACAAGGATTCCTAAATCATTGCTAAGAATAATGAACATGACTGCAGTTTCCACTGGTCATTGTTTTCAGGCTGGTTGTACTGGTGATAGCTAGGTACCAAGCAAATCTAGCTACAACAGAAGTTTCGGTTGAAAAAATGCTTTATTACCAACGCGGTATTGTAAACACATCGTTCATGGCCAGTGTTTGCTTGTTTGCTGACTTTTTTGTATTTTTTTGTTTTTTGTACAGCTTTGACAGTGCTACTGTATATTTTTTGACACGCAAAGAACCAAACAGCGTTTCATAGTATATATGTCATGAAGCTAATAGCAGTGATGCTACTACTGTGTAACTCCGGTAGGGCAACATCGGAAAAATAGCGGTGCTCGACCAGTCAGCGAAAGCCAACATCACCCACGACAGAGAACGATTGATTGTCAAGGGCAATGAATTCCATTATCTTGGCTTTAATGGATTTCACCTTTGAGTTGTCTCGCTGAAATGTTCTTACTCTTTCAAATGAATGCTCGACTTGTTGACTGCTTGATCCACACAGCAGACATTGTGGGCTAGGTTAGGAATGCTGTGTTGCACGTGTAGCGCACAATTTTACGTGGTGTCATTACGTCATGTACCTTCGTTATATAGGTATACACGTCAGCTTTGACATCGGTTTTGCACATCGGGCGTTAAACTAGACATCGGCCAATACTGATTCTGTAATTTTTTGTGAATATCGGCAATTCCGATATGTTCACCGATATATCGTGCATCCCTACTTTTCATTATAACGTTGGAGGAAATACATTCCCAGCGTGTGAGAAATGTGTTTGCTGGACTTATGCTAACCCGTTTGCGATCCCTTTAGCATTGCTTGCTAGCTAGCTACAGTAGCTACTGATAGCTACTGCCATCAGATGTTGTTTTGTTATTAGCATATTTAGCCAATTACACCATTTGTAGAATGCATACTGGCATTTGAATATACCGCGGGAAAAGGGAATCCGGACACGCTGTAGACACAGTAGACATTTAAATGTAGGTGTAGCGTTCGGAATTCCATGATCAGAACTCTATGATCAGAATACTAAAGCTGCGTGAACTGTCAAGTCTAGACACAGCCTTACAAACAGACAACACTATTGTGACGGCAGAGCAAATAAGGAACCAGCTTCTGTAACCGCAATGAGATCATCTGGGCCACAGAGACTCAATGGCTCGTTTCTTTTTGTGCTCAGGCACGGGTTGGCCCCCTGTTATTAAAACTAGGGCCTGGTGCAGAAAATGAGACGGATACACTTTCATGAGAAGAAATAAAATAGATTGTGGTTATTTGATATGACCTTTATTTTATTTTTTTTAAATGTAAGAGCAGTATACGAACTCCATAATGTAGACTTATTATAAGTTCCTCCTGAGTGCCCATTTTGGCGAGAGATTAAAACTCACTTTGGTGGCAGCAACTCTCTCTGTCGCAGATGCAGGAATACTGCCATTATTTTTAGCGTGCTAACCTTTGCCCCATTTTCTGGGCTATTCGCGGCATTTGGTACGGATGTCCCGCTCTCTAAATAGGAGGGCATTCCATTGTGTGGAGACATACAACCTGAGACGTACACAGTTGGCTGGCTCTCCGTGTGATGATATAGCAACATGCAGACTCTCCAGAGGGCATGGCAATTGGCAGACGCCAGACGGCCATCTTGCTTTGCGTCAAAGGGATAGAGTTTGTGGGGGGGCTTTCACCCTGCTGCAAGTGGAGAGAATTATGCAGTTTCTGATGAAATAAGATTACTTTCCTTGTAATAACTCCATGTACAGGGAGCACATGAACAGGAAACTAGTGTCAAATAAGAAACAAATGAGGACAGCCTAAAGACGAATAATTCCAGACCGAGAGGTTCTAGATTACCACCTAGGCAGCATGCTGAAGAATGCAACCATGGAACAGGCGGAAAAAGGGAACAACTTTGGGAATGAGAACACCTGCTAGATGAAATCTGGGGTGATAAATGTCCTCGGTTCGATACCTCAATTAATTTATGCACGTTCTATTATGAGGGGGTGTGGATGAGACACGAAGAGGGTGGCGGGAGAGAGTTATTGAGAGAGACCGGGAGCTCTTCTCAATTTGCTGTGTAGCCAGCCAAGCGGAGCACATGGCGAACAAACCATCTGCAGAGATAAGTAAAGAAGTGATTACAACAAGCCGGCTCAATTTCTGACAGCCTGACGCTTGGCTGCCTTCATATACCCAGAATTGATTTAAATAAAGAGGCTATGAATATTTTAAAGTAGAACCACCCTAACCTAAGCCATTTCAAACCGTCTGTCTGTCTGTCCGTCTGTCTATAGGGGGGGGGGGGGGACAGAGGGAGAACGTCATTATCGATAGTGAGATTACTGCCTCTAGTCACAATGTCTGCAATTACCAGTCTCCCTTAAGCTCTAGTGAATCGATGACACTGGCTGAATCCTTTCTGTCCGCTTTGCTTTGTTCATCGGAGTGGGCTTTGCAGCGCAACCCACCCTTGTCTGGGGATTTAGCGTCAAACCCAGCTCGCGTACAGTACTCTGACCAATGCCCCTGGCTAATTCTCTCTGCAAACAAGCCGGAGTCTGTTGTTGTATCCAAGGGTGAGGTTGTGAGCATCAACACACAATCTCCGCACAAATATGCTGAATTTCCCTCATGACTGAGGTCTAAAGATTTTTTGTATGTGCCGCCCACAGCAAATAAAACCCTTGAAGTCAGCGCTGTTTTTTTGTGTGTACGTGAAACATGTACAGTGCCAAGTGCCAATACTCAAGGTGACGAGCCACACACATTTAGCTCCTTTAAATAAAATAAACAATAATGCGCGAGTGCGCTACGTGTCCCGGATGCCACGGGTAACCTGGTTAAGAGAGGCGTCTGTGTTTGGTAAATTATGCATCGCATTAAAGCGATGACTGCTTTGAAGGTTGACAACAGGGTGCCATTTGAGAAGGCGAGTGATGGCAGGTTGTGAAATGCTGCCTCGCGGCCTTTCCCAGGCATGGCACTGAACTCCTTTCACCCCGCGCCATTACAAACATACCTTGATGACAAAGCAGGTTATTGATGTGCACCTGAAGGTGAAAGCGGGCGTCGTTCTGTGGAACACTGCGCTCTCGGCTTTCAGCCGTCCGGCAGGGCCACTAAATCACTGTCTGTAGGGCTGACGGGAGCAGGCAGACGCACGTGAGACTGTGTCTGCTGCTTACCCTGTTAAAACAGGGGACCTTGCCCAACGCAGGCCTGTCCATCCATCTAGCCTGTCCCATCCGGTTCAAGTCCACACAGTCTCAAGGGAAAAAGACCCTGTCCATAAAAGCACTAAAAGGTACTCGAGGAGTATGGACATGAAAGAGTATGCAGAAAATATATAGGGACATGGCATTGACACAAAGAGCAAATGCTGAGGTTCAAAATGGTAGGGTAGCAAAAGGCCTGCAGTATTCTAGTGAAAGAACACAAACTCAAGCACATGACCAGTGATTTACAGTAAACTAATCTATACTGAACGAAAATATAGACAACATTTTACTAACTTACAGTTCATATGAGGAAATCAGTCAATTGAAATAAATTCATTAGGCCCAAATTTAAGGATTTCAGATGACTGGGAATACAGATGTGCATCTGCTGGTCAAAGATACCTTTAAAAAAATAAAAAATAAGGTAGGGGCGTGGATCAGAAATCCAGTCAGAATCTGGTGTGACCACCATTTGCGTCTTGCAGCGCCACACATCTCCTTCGCATAGAGTTGATCAGGCTGTTGATTGTGGCCTGTGGAATGTTGTCCCACTCCTTTCAATGGCTGTGCAAAGTTGCTGGATACTGGAACACACTGTCATACATGTCGATCCAGAGCATCCCAAACATGCTCAATGGATGACATGTCTGGTGAGTATGCAGGCCATGGAAAAAACGGGACATTTTCAGCTTCCAGGAATTGTGTACAGATCCTTGCGACATGGGGCTGTGCATTACCATGCTGAAACATGAGGTGATGGTGGCGGATGAATGGGCCTCAGGATCTCGTCACTGTCTCTGTGTGCATTCAAATTGCCTTCGATAAAATGCATGTTTTTGTTGTCTGTAGCTTATGCCTGCCCATACCATAACCCCACCGCCACCATGGGGCACTCTGTTCACAACGTTGACATCAGAAAACCGCTCTCCCACACTATGCCATACACATGGTCTGGGGCTGTGAGGCCTGTTGGATGTACTGCCTGATTCTCTAAAACGACAGTGGAGGCGGCTTATAGTAGAGAAATTAACATTAAACTCTGGCAACAGCTCTGGTGGACATTCCTGCAGTCAGCATGCCAATTGCATGCTCATTCAAAACTTGAGACATCTGTGGCATTGTGTAGTGCAGGGGTGTCAAACTCATTCCACGGAGGGCCTAGTGTCTGCAGGTTTTTGGTTTTTCCTTTCAATAAAGCCCTAGACAACCAGGTGTGGGGAGTTCCTAACTAATTAGTGATGTTAATTCATCAATCAAGTACAAGGGAGGAGCGAAAACCCGCAGACACTCGGCCCTCCATGGAATGAGTTTGACACCTGTGGTGTAGTGTGACAAAACTGCACATTTTAGAGTGGCCTTTTGTCCCCAGCACAAGGTGCACCTGTGTCATGATCATGCTATTTAATCAGCTTCTTGATATGCCACACCTGTCAGCTGGATGGATTATCTTGGCAGAGAAATGCTCACTAACAGGGATGTAAACAAATTAGTGCACAAAAGTTGAGAGAAAGAAGCTTTTTGTGCGTATGGGACATTTCTGGGATCTTTTATTTCAGCTCATGAAATATGGGACCAGCACTTTACATGTTGCGTTGAGAGTATATAGAACATCAAATTCAAAATGCGAATCCATTCTACCACAAGCTTGGTTGGATGACCATTTTTTCACAGTTGTTATGCTCAGCATCTCTACATTGCAGTGTCACAAAACACCAGCTTTTTGGGGGTTTAGTGGAACTGCCGTCTTTTTATGCAACGTTATTTATGAACTCTTTCAAGACCCTGGTGCATGCTGCCAGGTGCAGCTTGTATGTCAGGGGCGGAAACAATATCCATAGCTCATTTGCAAAGCCAACACTGCAATCGTTTGGCAATCGCTGCGTCCAAACAAACCAGCCACAGTTTCCATGCGCTGTAATAACAGCACAAACAATTATAGGGCAGTCTCGCTACGCTGTATGACGCTTTAAGACCTCAGCCCTGGGAGAAACCGCACGGGTTTACACTTCACAAGCAAACTGGAACTCTTCCCCTTAAACTAATTCCCTCTTCACTAGCCCTGCCCAAAATTGCTCCCGCTATTACAGTCCTTAGCGTTGGAAAACAAAAACACCATCTGTTTTTTCTTCTAAATTCCCCCCACTCAGAAAGGACTTAAATACCACGAGTCAGATTAGGCAAGCAGTTAACAACCCCCCTCCAATACAGGCGATTAGAGCCAATAGGTCGATATTTGGCAGCTCTGCCTTGATAAAAAAAGTCATTCAAGCTCTGCTCCGTGGGCTGGTGTCGGCGCGCAAACCCAACAAGCCATATGACAGCCTTAGAGATGGAGTCCAGCCGGAGTACTCTCACAGCGACTGGAGCCTCCCCATGTGTCATCCTTACCCCACCACCAACCCCCCTCCCCGTGCAGTGTGTGACAGTCACGTGAAAAAGGCCATGCGCATTCCTTCACGCATGAGCCAGTAACTGCTGTAAGGATTCCGGCGGCAGCAGCCCTCTTGACAGGTATGGAATCACGTGCATTTAAATCGGCTTGAACCCGTCGATGAGACCTGGCATTGTTCTTCAAACACAATAACAGATTACTACTGCGGTTGTCGTTCCTTATGATGAACACGACTCACTGACATGGCTGGATAGAGAGAACACCGCTCACTTGGAGCATGTGAATATATAATACGGTGACGAGTGGCAGCTGATCATGTTTCTTAGGAGGCAGTTTTAGACTGATTTCACTGCAGTGGAAATGCCACTGAATGTACTCAGAGTTGAGAGGACTTCTGAAGGGTCGTCTGATGAATAATGGAGATAGGTGCACCAGACATTGGACTATCCTAGCCCTCTTTGGTTTAGATATATCCCCACACAAATAGAAACAGAATCTTGTACTACTATGGCTGTTTTTTTTGTTTTTACCTGTGATGACACCAAAGGACGTTACGTACACCCCCAGCGACTCCCTCCAACCCCCCTCAGTTTCCCCCATTGGGCACTAAACTTTTTATCGCATCCAGGCAGTAAGGCAGACCTCTCCCCACTACTCCTATGAGCACAACAACGTGTACCAGAGCTTGGGATCAGAGGTCTTTTCCTGGTTTTCCCCTCAGCTAGCCTTTCGCATATTAGCTCATATGGTTCAAATCAATTCCACTACTAGAGCCGCTCACTGGACCGATACAATAATAGCGTACAGGGTGGAGTCCACAGCTCAGTAAGGGCTTTTGCTGCCTGTGTTGTGTTCCCGAGGAGCTATATTGCCTTAACCCTAGTAGAGATGTAACCTCCCAAACAAGACCAGCAGCCTGTGAGGAGTTTCTGTCTGTGATTGGTGTCGTTGTCAATATGTTTCTCAATGTCTAATCCCCATCTCGGTCCAAACCTTATGGCTTTTAGTAAACACAGAATCAGGTCAGGCTGGACGGATATTCATATGACAAACCCTGGGGCCCGGGTGCATTTGTCAATACCCTGATGAGAAATACACACGTTCTCATTGACATAGTCCAGATTTACTGAGGAAACGATCCGTTCTCGGGATATGAGAGGCTGTTACGGTCACTCGGCAGTAATCAACAAGCAGACCACTTCTACCATAAAGTCCCAGTGTGCTTTGTCACTAGTGGCACAGCAGGTTACCCCCAGCGGAGGTAGAGAATGGAATGACCCTTCAAATGATACTTTGTTGCCACAATAAAGTGATCTCCATTGCTCCAGATGAAATCTATAGCCAATTCTTTAACGAGGCAAGTCAGTGAAGAACAAACTCTTATTTACAATGACAGCCTAGGAACAGTGGGTTAACTGCCTTGTTCAGCGGCAGAACGACAGATGCTTACCTTGTCAGCTCAGGGATTCGATCTAGCAACGTTACTGGCCCAGCCACTAGGCTACCTGCCGCTCAATAACGCCAGCAGGAAAGTTTGATATGATTACCTTTGGTATGCCTAGATAAAACCTCGTGGTTATTAATCAAAACCCAATGGCTTGGATAACATTGTCTGCTTTATAGGCTACTGCAGGCTACATTGCGATAGAGATACCTTTACATTCTTGCAAAAAGCTGAACGTGGGTTATAGAAGGCAGGGATCCAAGCGTGGGTCAATTAAATGCAAGGTTATGATGTAAGTAATACAGTAATTACCATTTAATAGGCTACATGAGATATACACGAGTTATTGTTAACCTGATTAAAACGAATGTAATAGGCCTAATAGTATGCTATATGTGGAATAAAATGTCAGCCGTTACAAATGAAAGCGCAATAATTCACTACACTTCAGAGAACAAATATCAGGAATATTTAGCTCAGAAAAACAGTGGCACACTTGAACGTGAAGGGCTTCCGTGAACTTCGCCAATTAGTGAAATGAAATGAACGAGGCAGTGAAAATGCCACCTACAGTGATTCGAGCCGTTCCAGTGTTGGTTTCTGATGGACGTGCTGTAGTGATGGGGCGCTCCGTGCACAAGTCCTTTCTCTGGGATCAAACATCCTCTGCTCTGGTTGTAGTAATCCATCATTAAAAACGGGTTCGGGCTGGGATTCAGTCCCACGACGTCCACACTCTCATACATCGTACGTAGAGAGAAAGCGGGATGATTATTGTCCGGAGAGAGAAAAAAAGAACGTCTGCTGCGCGCAACGATTTGGGAACACGAAAATAGGAGCAGCAGACGTGTGGTTTTCAGTTTGCCACCAGTAGACTGTGCAAAAGGGTAAAAACTGCAATAAATTCAAAATAAAGGGAATAAATCCGTTCATAGACACGACACTTGAGGTTTCGGGTCCACTAGTTGTTTAGAGTCAATCCGCTACAAAGCTAAAATAATTGTATGGAATATTCACCCACACTCAATTTGAACACATCGTTCAAAAGAATGGTCAACGTCATGTCAAAAGTGAGGTTTGGAATGCGCCGAATGATTCGTTTAATCGAAAAGCCGACCGGAATAACTTCATCGGATCAGTTCAATGGCCTTGCTCAAATAGTAAATTTTGAGATCGAAATCTAGATAACATACCCTACAAACTCCAATAATACCTGAAATCACGCCAAGGGGTCCAAGTCCATTTCAATAACACCTCACCCACATCAGAAAAGGCAAAAGAGATCAGTTGCTGATCAATCAGAATGAAATTCCGTATTTAGTTCCAACTCGTCCTCTGGGAAAAGTACGATAGTCCACATAAATCAAGAGCGCAAACGGGACAATCAGCCTGCTGTCTGTCCGCCTATCCACTTATTAAGTCTACCGTGCAACACCAATGCACGACTACTTGATTTGCTACATATCTTGCCCTTCTTGCATTTAAAATGTCCTGATTCACACAACACATTCGGTTCTTCTTTTTTGTATTTAGAGAGGAGCCGAATTCGCTCCCACACAAATTGCGTAGCTATCGTGTTCTGCAGAATGTGACAAGGCACAGCAGCTGGGATGTGGCTCCACCTACACTCGCTTCTTATTTAACCCTTCGCAGACATCACCAAACAGAGCCGGACATTTGTGAGAGAGGAACGAACACAAGCCCGCTGGCGCCTCGGCCTGCCTCTATTAGAAAAGTGCGTATTGGATGACATAATTAAGTTTATTAAACTCCTTAATGGACCTTATGTATTTTTAGCGCGCTAATGAACATAATTGATTCTTCCATGAGCCTATAACTATTTTCCTAAAAGTTGTCTACCCTCACTCGTCATTTGGGCTCGTCCTTCCAACTAATTTGACTCCTCAGTGTTCTCATCGTTCACTACCCTCCGTTTTTTTTTCCTCTCCTCTCAGCGCCGCCTGCTAATTTGCCTAACGCTATTCGGCTGAACTTTTCTTGAACTCAAGGAAGCAGGCAGCCTCACCTCCAAATGACCCACATGCTGACTCGGATTTGCCTCTGCGTTTCTCACCTGACATCATTCAAGGTTTCCCACCTTGTACACCCGATATTACACAATCACACTCCCTAAAGTGCTGCTCAATGAACAAGCGCAGATTACTTCTGCTTTCTGCTCAGAGGCTAAGAGTCACAGTCAACCAGGCACTGTAACCAATAACGGGCACTTTTAACAACCACAATCAAATATTTAAAGTTGTTTCCAAGTTTCTAATAGTTGAATGACGTTTGCTACATCAAGTTGGTGTGGGTGCAACATTGTTGCCAACTTCCTTAAAAGAATACACAACACTAGTTTGTATTCAATTGTTATAACCATGTTGAAACACTATCCATTTCCATCCAAACAATAGATAACACTTTATAACTATGATATATATGATATATATATATGATAGAGAATAGGAAGAATTCAGAATAAGTTGGAAAAGCAAAAAATGCCCGTCTTCTGTAACCTCTTCAGACATCTATCCAACATATTAGCCCATCACATGATACATTTCTGAAATCCTCAGCATGTTTCCTAATCACACAAAAAAAACTGAAATGTTGATATCATATTCACAGGAGGCATGACACACCCATTTACGTACATCGAGTCAAAACCGTATTTTCAGTTCCCATTTGCTAGACTGGGACAGCATGTTAGATCAACTGGGACACCAATATTATAATACTAATTGTACCCCAATGATTATTGACTTCAATTTTGTGTGATTAGGAAACATCTGAGGATTTCAGGAATGTATCATGTGTTGGTTGGGCTAGAATGTTGGACAGATGTCTCTTTAGCTAGATATGGCTGGTAAAGCAGTTATAAAATTGAAACATAATATTGCCTTTATTTTTATATTTTGATGCACCAGTCCATAGTATGCACATTTACATCACAGTTTGGCACAGTGCATTATTTATGCAGTTTTATAACCCTAACATCAAAACAGAAAAAAAGCTATGTCACTCATCTTACTGTGTGCTTCGCTTCCTGTTTGAAGCTTGCTCTGTCCCCCTCTATGATGTCACACCAATGAAGTGACATGATTTTGATCATGTGGTTTTTCTCTGCAAGGGTTTAATAACAATAGTTTAGATTTTCTCGTCAAACAAAGAAATAAGCACGTCAGGATTAAGCTGTCCCAGGTTATATGATGTCCCGCTCTTTCCGAATTCCCACTACATGTTGTTTCAGGTCTGATACCTTTGTATATCACAGTACAGGATTTAGCCAGTTCCCCATCCAGGGCTCATTACTGGTAATAATAATAATTATTGGTAATAACCCGCAGTCCCCACGGTTATATCTGCGGAGTGGACGGGTTTAGAGTCACAAAATGTGTGGATAAAGGGTGGTTGGGGTGGCGGGTGGGTTAAATAAAAAGAAAACAATGCATTAAAAAATCCATAAATGTATAATTCTTGTGCAATTCATATCTAAAAGGCAACATTGAGGTTTTTCTTTGATTATTATTAACTGTTAGGCCCTCAAGCATAGGCTTATGCACTAACTGTACGCACGCCAAATACACGCCAAATGCAGATGGCTTAAATGGAATAGTAACTGAAATCTGGAAACTGACTAGGTCTATAATCTCTCACATAGCCTAATATATCAACTCCTGCAGAATTAAGCATTTCTTGCAGTAATACGTTACACCAAATGTACATTTTGACTCGGGAACAGGAGTGGAGAAATAGGATCGATTTCTTTCAGCATCTTAAGAGAATGAATGAGTGGTTAGGGACCGTCTGTAAAGGTCCTATCTTTATTAGCATGATAAAAACTGATAGTATTTAAGCCACATAAAATATGCATCCAAGCCGAAACTGAAATCTTATGAGAAACATGTTGGGTCGTTTTCACATTTCAATTCCCTTAAAACCAATCAAACCGATGTCATTTGGAAATTTAGCATGGAAAATCTTTACATTTATTGTTTTGTTATTCCATTAACTCCCCGGTCCATAAATGTCTTTGCTGCGAGAGAGAAACCGAGATGAAAGAGAAATCTTTACAGATGAAGCTAGATTACTAGATTGAAACATTCATTATATTGATGTATGACATTTTATGGTGAGCAACGGTTTATTTCGTTTTCAAGGGCAAGAAGTAATGACAGAAGAGCAGCTGCATGTAGGCCTATCTAATTACAGACAAGTTGAATTACAAAGCCTACCAAAATGTTGGAAATGATAGGCAGAAACATAGCCCTATCTAACCAGGCTTTAAAAATAAATTATGCAAAAATCCATATGCCATCTCTAACTGTACAGCGCATTTTCTATATTTGCAGGTTAGGGTCGGGTGCGGGCCTCAGATTTTCACTTTATCACATTCGGGCCGTTGCGGATGGATTATTAGCAATTGTGGGCAGGTGAACAAACAGCTGACCCACGCAACACTAATTGGTACATCCCAGCGTCTGGCCTACAGCTGAACCCAATGACAGTATATATATGAATGGACAATGCCATTGATCACGTGACACCACTCATTTCCATGTCAAATCAAATGTATTGCTCGCGTACACAATTTATCAGATGTGAAGCCAAGGAAGTCTGTTAAGATGGCGTCTCATGTGGGAGATTTATGTAGACATAACATGCTCAGTTTGAGCTACTCCAGGAAGTGCTGTTGCAGGTTAGCTCAGTGCTGACCCCTCTTATTCAGTATCTCAAGTTGATGGCCGAACAGGGTACTGCAGGCTGCCATTATCATAATAACTTCTTCTGTGTGGAATTTTAAAATAATCAGTTCAAGGACATACATCTGGTCTAATAGAAGCCATTTGTCAGTTTTTTTCACAAAGATTGCCATCTTCCCATTCGCTATAATGGGGGATCCTGTTTTCTGCAAATAATGCCTGCAGTACCACGGTCAGCCTTGAACTTCGTGGCTTCAATGAGAGGGGCAGTCGTTCTCCCAGGCCTGAACCACAGGGCCATGACTGCGCCTGACTGGAAAGGTGTTAGAGGGATTATTGGCATTATCCACAGAGGGGGGTGGCCTGCTCCTCTGACTGTGACTCTTATCTAATGCAGGGCCCAGACTGTTTACTTTGACTGATAATGAGTCCGCAGAGAGCCAGCTCTGGGCAGATACCACAGAAGAAATTCCTTCACAGGATTGGCCTCAACGAGTAATGGTGTCAGAAAATGCAAATATGCTCTGCCTGTTTATTTCTCAGATTGGGCCGTGTTTAATTGACCTCTACATCGTGATGGCACAGCCAGAGTGGGAGATAATGGTTGACCTCCAAAGACTTAAAATGGACCAAACACACGCGCACAGTCGTGAAGAAGGCGCGACAGCGTCTCTTCCCCTCTCAGGAGGTTGAAAAGGTTTGGCACGGGCCCTAAAATCCTCAAAAAGTTCTACAGCTGTCCCATTGAGAGCATTTTGACTGGCTGCATCACCGCTTGGTATGGCAATAGCACCATACCAAGCGGTACAGAGGGTGGTGCTCCCCGCCATCCAGGACCTCTATATCAGGCGACGTGAAAGGAAGGCCCATAAAATTGTTAAAGGCTCTAGCCACCCAAGCCATAGACTGTTCTCTGCTTCCGCATGGCAAACGGAACCGGTGCATCAAAGTCTGGCAACTGATAAATAGCTAACAAAATAGCTGCACGGATTGAGTTAGCCTTGTATCCTCAACCTTTTTTCTCTCAATTGTTGTCTCTATGCACACTCACAGGGCCCTGCATCATCTGCTCACTCGCACATAACATGCACATACATGTATACTGACTCTACACACGTACACACCACTCACATACAAGCTGCTACTACTCTGTTAATCTTATATCCTGTTGCCTAGTCACCTTACCCCTATACATATCTACCTCCATGACTCCAGTATCCCTGCACAATGTAAATAGGGTATTGGGAACTGACCCTGTATAATATGCTTGCTTATTGTGTTCTTTATACGTCTTATTTCTCATGTTTCTTTTTCTAGTATTACGTTGTTATTGATTATTGCATTGTTGGGTTTTGAGTTAGCAAGAAAGGCATTTCACTGTGTTTGTGCATGTGACATTAAAACTTGGATTGTTGATAATTTCTTATCATGGAGAGGCAGCATGGGAAAGCTTGAGTAACCAACCCTCTTTTTCAGGCCTTCTGAGGACATGTCACATTGCCGGGACTTGAAAAGAAACAGAAGTCAATGCCAAATAGAGTTCCGTCAAAACATAACTAATCATTCTGAATCTATGCAGGCGCCAGGAGACTTAATGAGTGCCGTTTTTCAGGCTGAGTGAGTGAGTGAGTGAGTGAGTGGAGAGAGAGAGTGAGTGAGAGAGTGAGTGAGAGAATGAGTGGAGAGAGAGAGTGAGTGAGAGAATGCACGCACGCATGACTAAGACGCTTTGGATAAAAGCGTCTACTAAATGGCATATATTATTATATTGTGTCGCTTGTCAACTATGTAGCAGATCGCTAATTGCTCTGATACATCCTCTGCTCCCATGGTGCATTGGGCTGTCCTACTCATTGTCTGACCCTATGATATCAAAAGAGGTGCTTATTCCCTTTCGGCATGGGGACATTACATCAGCGTTAGCTGGGAGAATGAGGGCGCTGGAACACTGCCATGTGGTGCCCAGTCATATGTGCCCACTGCCCTTGGCTTTGAAGGACAGGTCTCTGGAGCCAGTGGCTCGTTTGGACATTAGGAAGTGAGCGAGTCGGGATTGTCACACGCAACACTGAGCCAAAGGAGGCAAGCTCGGCTAGTTAGAGGTTAAGTGAATGTGGTCAGTGGCTTCTGGCACAAGTTAGCAGGCGTGTGTGAAGGCAAAGCCTAGGAGGAGGAGGAGCCGGTGCCAGCCTACCCAAATATGCCGGAGACAGAGAGTGGCTTCAAAAGCTCCACACTCCTGACAACACAGAAAGCTACAGAGATTGGACCTGTGTGTGTGTGTGTGTGTGTGTGTGTGTGTGTGTGTGTGTGTGTATATATATATTACTCTATTGCATAGCTCAGGCTTCAAAGCGTGGTTACTTAAAGCCTCAACGGCCCACTGATGGAAAGGCCTTGATTAAAGCACCATTCAAGCATTATTGCCTGGCAGAAATGGCCCTGTTATGTAAGTGCAACATAATAAAGGAATATGAGGGTAACACACAATGCCCTTGATTAAGGAGCGAACTTGGAGGAGAGATTGGATGGGGGATGGAGAGAGGAGAGAAAGGGTTATTTGAGAGAATTCAGAGAGCTTTCAGAGTGAGGGCGGAGAGGAGACCTGCGGCCTGAACCTTGAGGGTGTCAAACTATTTTTACAGCCACTCTCTCCTTGCCCCATCAAGGGTGTTAAGAAGCAGTAAAATGTTGTCCCTCACCATTCCCCCCCATAGGACAGGAGATAGCTAGCTATAGGTCTCCAGGTTAGAACAAACAATAGGTCATTGGGCTAACTGCTATAGTGCTGAGAGGGTAAAATAAAAAGGAGTTATTTGGCAAGCAAACCATCGCAAAATCCTGGCTTACAGGCATAGAACCATGCAAGATAAGGAGAACGTTTTTTTTTTTTTTGCTAACGTTGGCCACGATTCAGCAACATCTAATCAGCTGTCCCTTGATGCTTGTGTTCTCACACTTTTCAGATTTGTATTACCCCACTTACTTCCTGTAACAATATGTTCTTTATCGGAGGGGACAGACAAAAAATAAAAAATACATTCGTCAAAAAGTCATGGAAAAGTCAAGTGTTTTACGGCTAATTTGGGTAAAAAAAAAAGTGGAGAAGTAGTGCTTTCTATCAGCTAGTCTGCTCGACAACACTTAACAGGGAGTAGACCCATCTGCTGACAAGATAACGACGGATATGTTTGAGTCAGTCCAGCCCTGCTCGTCTAATTTTGGATTTCCCATCATCTGCTAGTATCCAGATCCCCGTTCTCCACACCCTCCTCCCCCACGCTAGCACATTTGCCAACAGATGGTTAATACCAGCACCCAGACTAGGAGATCAGAGATAGCCGAGGGAAGCCAGCTTTGCAAAGCTTTCCTTCTCTCTTATAATATCTTATGTGCCACCTAATAAGGCCGGCCAGCAGGAGAGACCAACTAGAGAAAGAACTTAAGAGGAAATAGAGGCAAGAAGGTCCAGTAGCTTTGCAACAAAAAACACAAAGGCATAGAGACACAGATAGTGCATACTCGTCTCTATACTCGTCTGTTTTGCAGCAGTTCGTGTGTCCTGCATTTCTCTGCCATTATCCCATGACTGTGCAGCTGGCATCGCTGCATAGCAAACTTCCTCATGTCAGTCTGCCAGTACGCCACTTCACAGTGAGCTGCATGTGTCTGTCTGGCCCAGAAGCCCAGGTGTTTTCACTATACCTGAGATAGCATGGGCGTGGCGACAGTGCTGTTATCACCCTGCTCCCCGACTGCCAGCCATGTGTGTGTTTGTGTGTGTGTTTACACAGCTGGTTTTCCGCAGCCCGTGTGCTCGCCGCGGCCGGCCAAAAACAGCAGCTGCGCCGCTGACAGTGAGTTGAGGGTGTAAAGGACACGGCTCTCCATGTGAGAACAAGCTGCGGCATCGACGGACATCGCCGCAATTCCTCCTCTTCCCCCTTCCACCTCTTCCACCTTTTTCCTATGGTTCCATCGGACACAGGGCAGTAGCCTCCTATGGATCCAACATCAGAGAAGAGGCACTCCAAAATGTGTGTTCATGGTGGGTGGGTGGGTGGGTGGGGGTTTCTAAAAGCCTATTATGCGGCTTTTGCAGGGATCTTTATGAAAGCCCCATGTCCACTGTAATGCCCCTCAAACAGCAGATTCTGGCATTTATGGTACAAGCCTATCTCCCCATAAAGGCTTTTATTGTTTGGCCCAGTATATGGCGACCGTAACCTGGTTTCTTGTTTTACGGGAACCTTCACTAGGACTTCTAGGACATTATTATCTAGGTAGCCATCAAGAAGAAAACCTATCATAGACAAGGCCATTGGGCATATGTGCGACAGTAAATAATTGGAAATAATCCCCCAAATCAAGAGGGATCACCTTGTGGGGTCAACCTAGAAATATAGCCAATAGAATGGGTCATGAATTGGGATTGAGATATTGTCTTATGTTTATACACACAAACGGACACCACTGTTTCTATCCAGCGCTTAGAGAAAGGAGGGCCAGTCTTAGCTACACTGGACTGGAGCCTTCGTGCTAATCGAGGAGAAGGATGATTAAATCATGACACAGGAAATAGCAGAGGCAGTCAGGGAGAGAGGGAGGAAGAGACAGACCAGGCTTGCTGGCTGGCAGAGAGCCCTGCTCTACCAAGGCCCTACTACCTCATTAGACTTTGATCAGTGAAGCAATTCCAGCTCTTTGTTCATTCCACCCATCCATCTATCTATTGTATTCACCCATCCATCTATCTATTGTATTCACCCATCCCGGTCTGGCCTCTACTTCAGAGCATCAGGGAACCTAGAGAGAGAGAGAGCGAGCGAGCGAGACTGACAGACAGAATGAGAAAACAGAGACAGAGCCCTCATCAAAACAGACTTAGCTGGCTTTGATTCTCTCCTCTTCTCTCTAGTCTAGTGTTTCATCTCTAGCTCTCCCCAACAGAGATCTCAGGCCTGCATCACCGGGGCAAACTACCTGCCCTCCAAGACACCTACAGCACCCGATGTCACAGGAAGACCAAAGAGATCATCAAGGACATCAACCAGCCGAGCCACGGTCTGTTCACCCCGCTATCATCCAGAAGGCGAGGTCAGTACAGGTGCATCAAAGCTGAGACAGAGAGACTGAAAAACAGCATCTATCTCAAGGCCATCATCAGACTGTTAAATAGCCGGCTTCCACCCGGTTACGCAACCCTGCTGCCCTATATCCATAGACTTGGAATCACTGGCCACTTTAATAATGGAACACTAGTCACTTTAAAAATGTTTACATACTGCTTTACTCATCTCATATGTGTGTAATGTATTCTATTCTACTGTATTTAACTCAATGCCATTCCGACATTGCTCAATCTAACATTTATATATTTCTTAATTCCATTCTTTTAGATGTGTGTATTGTTGTGAATTGTTAGATACTACTGTACTGTTGGCGCTAGGAACCCAAGCATTTCGCTACACCCGCAATTACATCTGCTATATACAGTATGTGTATGTGACCAATAAAATGTGATTTGATTTTGATTTGCCTTGCTACCTGGCAGGTTCTGCCTCAGTCTCAGCTTAGGGCTTCAGGCCCTGTATAAATGCCTTTATTCTCTCTCTCAGAGCCTGGAGTCTGAAGTGAAGTGAAGAGCTGAAGAGGGAGGATTTCCTATCGAGAAGTGCTGGCCGGCGGGGTTCACTTTAAGTGGATTGTCCCTTTCCCCTCGCCTAGGCCTGCGGCATTATGACACCCTCGCCAGTTGACCTCCACATGAGACGTGCTCAGGGAGGTGGCAGCGGGCGCTTTGCTGGGCATGGCTGATTGTTGAACAGCACAAAGCCGAAGTGTGAGCCGACGGATGGTGGGTGGGCGTCTGGATGGATGCGCAGTTAGCGCACAGCCCTGGGCTGTGCACTGCAGGTATCATTAGGAATAATGGTATGTCCCGTTTGTGGTGGTACCTTACAGTGCTTCCCTACCACCCCTTCCACCCACCTAGTCCAGGCCTGTTGTAGGCCTAACCTGGTGAGCCACCCCCAATTGTAAAAATGTGCAGAGCCATTTCAAATGTAAATGGCACATCTAAAATCCCCTGCTTAGCCAGCAGGTTGTGAGGAACAAAAGCCCGCAGCATGACAAACCCTGCAGCATGACAAATGCTGCTACCGCTGCTGCTGTGGTGCTGCTATCAGGGGTGGGGGGGGATAGGGTTTAACCCATTGGAGGTGATGGGGTGTGGGGGGAGGTGGTAATGGAATGGATGACTCCATTCCCTCAAACCACTTTAAAGAGAAGAGAGGCAACGATGGGGAGTGGTGGTGTAGGGAGGTCAGGGAGGGTGGGGTGGGGTGGGGGGGTGCAATCATCAGCATTTCAAAAGAATGGGGGCCAGAGAATGCAGATGATAGCGGTGGCTGGGCTCCTCCCCCATCCCTCCCTCCCCCTTCCCCTGCCTCAGCAGAAGCCCTGTGGCTGATGATGATACTCGCCCGTCACTGTGTGTGTGTGTGTAGGGGACAATGAGAGAACAATGTCTCTCCCTCCATCCCTCCTCCACTGGAAGAGAAGAGTTAATTGGATAAGAGCTGGACATTTTATCCACAACTCGGTGTGGGTCAACGTCACTGGAGACAACCCTGACAGTGGAAGTGCACGATTAGGGGAGAAGACTTTCATCGAGGGGCAGCAGGTAGCCTAGTGGTTAGAGCGTTGGGCTAGTAACGGCCAAGGGCCAAAGGTTGTAAGATCAAATCCCCGAGATGACAAGGTAAAAATCTGCCGTTCTGCCCCTGAACAAGGCAGTTAACCCACTGTTCCTTGGCCGTCATTGTAAATAAGACAATCAAAATCCAAAAAACTGTCGTGTCGGCCGAGCTATCAGAATTACATTACATTTTCCCTGGATTTATACAGATGAATATAAACGGATAGGCATGCACAAATAAAACTGTCACTCAAACAGCAATAAAGAGACCAACTCAATAAAGCAGACAACTCGACTAAGTTCCAAAGGGAATCTTTTCTTATGCCAATAGTGCTCGACTAAGTTTCTTTCTGAGAGGTTTCTCCATCTTCAAGACAAGTTCTGATCAATTTACTATTGTCTTGGGAGATGGTTAACGTCTTACCCTTTAAACCGAGACTCTGAATGTTTCCCCAGATTCGCTGACAGTGACAGAGATACATAATCACCATGGATACCCAAACCATCTGTGTTGCGAAGCAGTAGAGAGAAAGAGAGCTCCAGTCTCTCAAGTTGGTAAACAGTGCATTACAAAGTGAATGGCCCAGAAGGAAAGATCATTAGCCTTGCGGACCATTCTATTCTCGGAGTGCGTAGGGGGGGTTTGATACAAAAGAGCCTGATAATATTTAACCAGGGGAGATTGATGATCTATCTTCCCCTATCCCCCCTTCTTTCACCCCTGGGTCTTCCCCATTGTCATGCCAGCCCCAGCCCCCATTCACTCCTTATTCAATATTTCAGGGCCATTGTTCCACCTTTACATACCCCTCGAAACTACATTACTTTTCCCACTCACTCCTCAAAGGAGGGGTTAGCCGAAAAAAACATCATATGTTATAGCAGTGTCAGGGGGTAACAAAACATGTCTACACTCACACACATAAGCATACACGGAGGTTTGCATGCACACACGCACGCCCATACACACTAGTCCCACCAATCCTGACCCGGTGGGTCTCTGCCTGGCTCTTTGGATGAAAGAAGTAGTAATTTATCCGACTCATCCTCGCAGCACCTTCTGAAAACACTCTTTATTCCCCAGCCGCACCTTGCTGACAGCATGATGAACAGTCATGCTCCTTTTCCCCCTGTCCTTTCTCCCTCTGGAGCTTCCCTCACTTCCCATCCCCAGGTCCACTCCTCACAGGAAAATACCAGCTTTTGTGCCCATGCGTGTGAAATTGTGTGGAAATGCATAAAAGTATGAGTGTGTCTGCATGTGTATATCTAAGTGAATGTGTGTTTATCTGTGATCGTAAATTGAAACAAAACGGTGCATGTGTTTGGGGTGTATGTAGCACATGCAAGGGTGTTTCACAGATGAATCTGTTAATGCGGTGGGTGAGAGGAGGAGTGGCAGGGGGAAGCTGAGAGGCCTGGCATGACAGAGCTCATTTGGAGCTAACAGGGCCATCCCTCTTCTCGCTCTCCCCCCTTCTTTTTCCACTATCCTCTTTTCTCGCCTTCTCTCTTACTACCGCTCTCTCTCGCTCTTTCCTTTCTCTGTCACTTTAACTAATTTTCTACCTCTCAGTCTCCCTCTGTCTCCGTCTATCCATCCCTCCCTCTCAGCTGGCTGGCAGGGCAGTAGGCTGGCACAGTGCCGGCCTCTGTTCTCATTGAAGCACCCCCAGTTGTGTCTGCCAGCTGGAGGGCCAGGCGGCGTATTATCTGGGGTGTTCCTGAAATGCCCTGCTCGAGCGTCAGCCATTATATGAGCTGGAGAGGTGCCCTGATGGGCTGGTTGGGCGCTATGTGTGTATGTGTGTCTCAGGGTTTCTGTTAGCCGGTTTTGGGCCGATAAAAAAGAGAGGAGAAAAAAGCAGACAAATAAAAAATTGTCTCTGGCCAATTGTCCGGAAGAAAATCCCTATGGAAATACCAGTCGATGGAAATACATTTGACCCGGTTATGCTTATTGTCGATTGGTTAATTTGCATAATTTATTGGAATTATATTGGCGCGTGCGTATTTTCGTTAGTCATTATGATATTTATTTAACACACGTGCACAGCATACAGATACTACAGCTTGAGAGATGTTGCTATAGTTCCTGTTGGAGTGAAACATTGCACAACAATTCTAAATGCAATCGTGTGTTAAAAACAGTTGATGGACACGATTAAAAAGAGCTACTATTCTCAACTGGCAATTGAAGCGCACTTCCCATTCGCCATTCAAGGTAGGCAGGCTTCAGCGCGTCACACTTTGCAACGTGAGTTGTACGCAGTATGAATATTGAAAATATATAGGCTACTTAATTGTGTGAAACCTCAACGTTTTTACTTCACATTATGAAGCATGTCTTACATTGCTTCAAAGTACCCTAGCCAAAATCCGGACCCAATCATTTTTTATAAAGACCAACACATGCCATTGAAACAAGTAGCTTAGTTCTATTGGATCTTTCTACATTTCCAACAGATATTTTCGTCTCAGTCATGAACACGCTCGCATGTGTAGTGCGCTTCTGACAACGTGTTTTCCCACTAATTGCACTATGGAACGAACATTCGCGCGTAGCCTAGTACCATGTGCGCATTGCTGTGCTTATGTGAATAACATTCTAATCTGTTGCATCAGGCTTATTTCTTTAAAACTTTTTTTAAAGAGTAGTGTAACGACCCTGGGTTTATAAGCGCGGAAATCGACTCTGCCGCACGAGCATGCTTTTGCGGCACAGTCGATAGCGCGCCGGACCTCGGGCTCGAAGGTCGAGGGTTCGAGATCTGCTCCATGCTGTTTCATTACAGTAGATTGACACTACTGATTTTACTGTTTCTTACACGTCTTGTTGGCTGAGTTTAAAGTAAATGAGGACAGTTATTCTAACATCTTCAAAGTGTGCATTGGAATAAAATAAAATGGGCGCACATTGCATCCTCCAGTTCAAATCAAAACGTATTCGTCACATACGCCAAATACAACAGGTGGAGACCCTACAGTGAAATGCTGAAAACAGGTGTAGTCCCTACAGTGAAATGCTTACTTGCGAGCCCCTAACCAACAATTCAGTTTAAAAAAAATACAGATAAGAGATAAAAGTAACAAGTAATTAAAGAGCAGCAGTGAAATAACAATAGGGAGACTATTTTGAGGGGGTACCGATACAGAGTCAATGTGCAGGGGCACCGGTTATTTGAGGTAGTATGTACCAAAGGTGGGACCAAGTCATTGTTTTACAAGTCACAAGTCTTAGCACTCAAGTCAAGACAGGAAAGTCCTAAACTTTGAGTTTCGAGTCCTAAACAAGTCAATGTGCTCTTCACCAAATGTAATACCATTTCATATTTTCACGACTAACCGTTCTCTGTGCAGCTTCAAATGTCAAACAAAGTTGGAAATTGTTGCGCCTCCGTCTAATTTTCTTCCCGCATGTTTTGCAAGTTGCAATCCATTTTTTGGTTGATACAGCGTCGTCTTTATATCCGAAACTAATAATTTTGGGTATCATCTTTCCAAGGGCTCCATCTGAATTCACCCGCTGACGTTCCTCTGCACTGCCACGCACAACTTTTTCTCAGCTGGCACAATTTGATTGGCTGCTGTCCGATTCAAACTGTAATCTGTTAAATGAAGAGTTGATGCGCTGTACACTTTTTAATAGCATCATTTTTACCTTTTGACCAAAGTGAAACAATTTAAAGGCAACGCTACCAAATACTAATTGAGTGTATGTAAACTTTTGACCCACTGGGAATGTGATGAAAGAAATAAAAGCTGAAATAAAAATCACTCCACCATTATTTTGATATTTCACCTTCTTAAAATAAAGTGGTGATCCTAACTGACCCAAGACAGGGAATTTTTCCTATGATTAAATGTCAGGAATTGTGAAAAACTGAGTTTAAATCTATTTGGCTAAGGTGTATGTAAACTTCTGACTTCAACTGTACACACAATACCCCATAATGACAACGTGAAAACAGGTTTTTGTCCGTAGAGCTCTTGAGACAGGATAGTGTCAAGGCACAGATCTGGGGAAGGGTATCAAAAATGTCTGCAGCATTGAAGGTCCCCAAGAACACAGTGGCCTCCATCATTCCTAAATGGAAGAAGTTTGGAACCACCAAGACTCTTCCTAGAGCTGGCTGCCCAGCCAAACTGAACAATCAGGGGAGAAGGGCCTTGGTTAGGGAGGTGACCAAGAACCTGATGGTCACTGACAGAGCTCCAGAGTTCCTCTGTGGAGATGGGAGAACCTTCCAGAAGGACAACCATCTCTGTAGCACTCCACCAAACATGCTTTTATGGTAGAAGTGCCAGACGAAAGCCACTTCTCAGTAAAAGGCACATGACAGCCCGCTTGGAGTTTGCCAAAAGGCACTTAAAGGACCTTGAGAAACAAGATTCTCTGGTCTGATGAAACCAAGACTGAACTCTTTGACCTGAATGCCAAGTGTCACATCCGGGGAAAACCTGGCACCATCTCTACGGTGACACATGGTGGTGGCAGCATCATGCTGTGGGGATGTTTTCCGCGGCAGGGACTGGGAGACATGTCAGGATTGGGGCAAAGATGAATGGAGCAAAGTACAGAGAAATCCATGATGAAAACCTGCTCCAGAATGCTCACAACCTCAGGTTCACCTTCCAACAGGACAACGACCCTAAGCACACAGCCAAGACGACGCAGGAGTGGCTTCAGCACAAGTCTCTCATTGTCCTTGAGTGGCCCAGCCAGAGCCTGGACTTGAACCCGATCGAACATCTCTGAAGAGACCTGAAAACAGCTGTGCAGCAACGCTCCCCATCCAACCTGACAGAGCTTGAGAGGATCTGCAGAGAAGAATGGGAGAAACTCCCCAAATACAGGTATGTCAAGCTTGTAGCGTCTTACCCAAGAAGACGCGAGGCTGTAATCACTGCCAAAGGTGCTTCAACAAAATACTGAGTAAAGGGTCTGAATACTTATGTAAATGTGTTATTTCAGTTAATTTTTTTATACATTTGCACACAAAAAACAACTTTTTGTCTGGTCATTATGGGGTATTGTGTATAGATTGATCGATTTAATCAATTTTAGAATAAGGCTGTAATGTAACAAAGTGTGGAAAAAGTCAAGGGGTCTGAATCATTTTTCGAATGCACTGTAAATAAATATATGCTAAATCGATTGAATTATAGTATTCGCGAATGCACGACAACTGGTTTAAACACTGACCCATAACCTACTTGGCTGAGGGCCTTGCATTTTCCATCTTCCTCTCTTTCCTTCATCTAGATCATTCATCACTCCCTCCCGCTCTTCATTCAGACTGCATCCTGATCAGCACTGTAATGATGGACATCACTGTAGGAGGAAATAGTGGTACGATTAGAACTATAGCGGTCGTGTTACTGATATGACGGCGGTTCGTGGTACTGTGTCGTGTAGTAGTACGGTGCAGTAGTAGCTGTCATAGAAGTAACAGTTGCTGTGGTAGTAGTAGTTGCCTGGTATTAGTAACCAATCAAGCAGTCATCATATTACTTGCAGTAGTACTCCACTGCGATAGACCACTCACCACACATCAGCGATCACAAAGTGACAGTGGTCGATGGCATGAGTGAACCCCGTACAGTGTACTGTAAAGTGCTTTGAAACCTCGTGGAAAAACCCTGTATAAAATGTCATCCATTATTAGTAGGCCAGTATCCTCAGTAATATTCCTATGTAGTATGCTGATGACAGTTCCGGGCAGCCGGTGGTGTCATGCTCCAGTTGATCCACCCACAGTGTGATGTGATTGGAGGAAGACGGGCTCTCACGAAGTACACGAGTCATCGGGCCAGCCATGCAAGGATAACAGGAGGCAGGCCCCGGCCTGGTGGCCCATATTACTGTTCTGCTGTCAACAGCCCTCAAACCCCGCTAGGCTACGGCAGGGGAGCACTCCACACTACAGGGACTGTGCTACGCGTTTGATGTTGGTGCTGTGGGGTTGATATGGGGTGTGTGTGTTGGGGGATAGTGTGTGTGTGTGTCCATGAGCACTGCACCGGTGTGTGTGTGCATACGTGTCTGCTAGTTTGTGTGTGTGTGTGTAGCGCTCGGTACTGGAGCAGGGATACTGAGTGTGTGACACAGGTGAGGAAATAGCGTGTGAATAATTCATCACGGAGAGAGAGAGAGAGCGGGACAGTAAACAGGGCTGTGCTAGTCACAGGACACCAGCGGCCCGTCCATCCATTCACTGTACACCCCTTTATCTATCGCTCTCTCTTTTTCCATCATTCTCGCCCTCTGCTCTGGGGAGCTCAGATAAAGGATAATGGATTGGCTGACATTCAGCTGTCCCACAAAGATTCTCATTAAATAACCTGGTTAGTAGGGAACGAAACACACACAAGTACTGGCACATACACACACACACACACACAGGCTCAAGCCCTCCCGAACCTTTTTTCTACATTTGTATGTGTGTGTGTTTGCTTGCCCGTGTGTTTATGTACTTAGCCGTTTGTTTGCTCCACACCCAGTGTGATTAACACAGTGAGCCGGTTGGGCACTAGGCATCAGCCAGCCCTGCAGCCTTCCACCCGCCCCAGCCCAGAACCTGCGGGTGTTACTTGCAATCGGAAGTAGAGCCGCCACAGAAAAAATGGCTAATCACTGGCCATAGATACAAACATGCACACACACACAAACAGCAGATTGGGTATGTATGATGAGGAGGCCTGGCAGATGCTACCTACCGCTGACTGAACGGCAGCTGTTTGCTATGTGTGGAGCGCTCGGCCAGCAAGCATTGTTTCAACGTAAATACACACACACACACACACACACACACACACACACACACACACACACACACACACACACACACACACACACACACACACACACACACACACAATTAAACAGAAAAATATGAAAGACACACACCCACTGATAATAATACACAGACACGCAGGCAGACCCCACACAAACCAACAGCAGGATCACAGCATTAGCAGCGTGCACCAACACGACCATTCCAGCAACATGACAACAATGGCGGTCGGGCTGCTGCCAAAAGAGCAGTAGTCTGTCAAAACAGCTGAGTGGTACAACTATAAGCCTGGGGGACTTCAGACTGTTAACAGTCCACACAATATTCTGAGTTATCTGTCACACCCACTAGGCAATGTCGCTTCCGTTGGAGGCTGATGAGATGATATTCAGACATTATAAGTGGTTTATAGGCCTCTGTGCTTATGACACGTCTTACATGACATGCTACATAACCCAATGTACCTGTCGGTCTATAAAACTGACCTTAGATGTCCTATTCTGTCTGTCAGTCATAGCTATGTCAAGGGTGGGGTGGAGGAGGAGACATCTGTATTCCCCCAGTGCCATCCCTCGTGTCCCTTACGCTAAATGGGAGACGTCTAGTTCTGTGCACCACACACAGGAAGACACGTCCGATCTCCCGCTCTCACATTCTCTTTTTCTTCCACTCCCTCCAAGGATCCATTCCAGACCATATAACTTAACTGCTTTGCTGTCTGCCGATTCTGTTTTCTGGGCCAGACCAGCTCTGTGTGCTGCCTGCCATGAGGCAGTTCCCATACAGCCTGACTGGGCTACTTAGTGGGCTATAAACTCCATTCCCATTAGCTGCCCACTGCCTGGAGACTACAGCCTATAGAGAGCTGGCTACTGTGGGACTGGGGATTAGTAACCAGTAGGTCCGGGGGCAAAGGTTACCCAGGAGAGAGAGAGAGAGAGAGAGAGAGAGAGAGAGTGCGAGCGAGATACTTACTACAGTCCACTACAGACCAGACCCACACCAGCCCTTGGCTTCAAGCAGTTACACCAGTTCTAACTCTACACTGATGTCAGTAAATTGTGAGAATGACTGCTCCCCCTTATCAGTCTATGCCCCCTGTTGGCTGCTTCCAGTCCAGCTGTTTTGAGGGGTGGAGAAAAGAGGTCCTCTGTACTACAGTACGACTCCTTTTTACACTGAACCAAAATAAAAAACACAACATGCTATTCATATAAGGCAATCAGTCAATTGAAATAAATTAGGCTGCTAACTATGGATTTCACCAGACTGGAAATACAGATATGCATGTGTTGGTCACAGATACCTTAATGAAAAGGTAGGGGCGTGGATCAGAAAACCAGTCAGTATCTGGTGTGATCACCATTTGCCTCATTCGGGGCAACATCTCCTTCGCAAAGAGTTGATCAGGCTGTTGATTGTGGTCTGTAGAATGTTGTCCCACTCCTCTTCAATGGCTGTGCAAAGTTGCTGGATATTGGTGGGAACTGGAACACGCTGTCATACATGTCGATCCAGAGCATCCCAAACATGCTCAATGGGTGTCACGTCTGGTGAGTATGCAGGCCATGCCAGAACTGGGACATTTTCAGCTTCCAGGAATTGTGTTCAGATCCTTGCGACATGGGGCTGTGCATTTTCATGCTGAAACATGAGGTGATTGGCTGAGGATGAATGGCACGACAATGGGCCTTAAGATCTCATCATGGTATCACCGAGCATTCAGATTGCCATCGATAAAATGCTATGTGTTTGTTTATGCCTGCCCATATCATAACTCCACCGCCACCATGGGGCACTCCATTCACAACATTGACATCAGCAAACAACTCACCCACACGACGCCATGCACGCTGTCTGGCATCTACCCGGTACAGTTGAAACCAGGATTCATCCATGAATAGCGCACTTCTCCAGAGTGCTATTGTCCATCAAACGTGAACATTTGCCCACTGAAGTCGGTTACGACGCTGAACTGCAGTCAGGTCAAGACCCTGGTGAGAACGACGAGCATGCAAATGAGCTCCCTTGGATGGTTTATGACAGTTTGTGCAGAAATTCTTCGGTAGTGCAAACCCAGTTTCATCGGCTGTCCAGGTGGCTGATCTCTGACGATCCGGCAGGTGAAGAAGCCAGATGTGGAGGTGGTGGGCTGGCGTGGTGGTATCACGTGGTCTGCGCTTGTGAGGCCGGTTGCACTTACTGCCAAATTCTCTAAAACAACATAGGCCGCCTCCAATGGTAGAGTGGCCTTCTTTTGTCCCCAGCACAAGGTGCTCCTGTGTAATGATCATGCTGTTTAATCAGCTTCTTGATATGCCACACCTGTCAGGTGGATTATCTTGGCAAAGAAGAAATGCTCACTAACAGCGACATAAAAACAGAATTTCTGCACCAAATTAGAGATAAATAAGCTTCCATCACTAAATTCACTGGGAATACATGACATAGGATGAAGAAAATACTCAGCTGCAGCTCCGTACTACTTGTCAAACATAGAGAACTGATACTGTATACTTGTTGTTGGGGTGGTATTGGCGTGGGGGGAGGTCCGTGGGTGGCGTTTCACCATACAGTATCTGTCTAAATCATTGTTAGAAAAAAGTTTGGTCCAAATCAGATATTAGATGAAATATTTTTTGAACATTAAATGAATCCTATAAATTAAAATAGCCAATTTGGGTGAAATCAACTAGATGAATTTCTGAATTAAAATTATATTTTAACAAAATAATGTTGCAGGAATGCTAATCTTATCTGTTTCTAACAGCAACAATTTTTGAAAAATCTGAGATGGTGGGTGTCGAAATCCTCTTGTGCTTTTTGAGGTGGAACGACCAATGTGTAATTTACTGTAAACCGCCCTCCCAACAGACCCTCCTCCCGCTTAGATAACTGCGTCCAGGCTCTCTCAAAGCAGCACTGCTTTATATTTCTCTCTCAGGGAGGAGAGAGGGAGGAAGGGATGACCATAGCAGTCACACTGAAACAGAGACAGACACAGAGACAGAGAGACAGACACAGAGACAGCTGACTGCCCTGGGATATGGGGAACAATGACCTCCAGTGGCAGACAGCGGCCTGAGTGTAGTAGTAGGTGAATGTGTGTGTGTGTGTGTAAACAAGTTACTGGGCCTCCGCTGGCCCCAGTAACTGGTCAACACATGTTATTGTTAGAGTGCCTTTGTCACAACTATGAAACACGGTAATGGCTTCTTTTTACTAAGATTATTTTTATTTTTTTACAAAATACCCCAACCACAAAGACACACGGTCAGAAAAACGCACGGTCAAACGATGAAAATAGTAGCCTAAACATCATTATTAGCACCAAGTGTGCTTAATAAATAGTGAAAATCAGCACAAAAGTAATAATGGCATTATAATGAATAATATAATGACAGCAGTCATAAATAGTCAATTATTGTCTGCTCGTGCTTACATGGTCTGCGTTTTCCCGCAACGGCATCAGTTGGATTTCATCGAGCGGTTCTCTCTCGTCCTAACAGTCGACACAAACCTTCGCCACTTTCACTTGCTTTACACACTTCCCACAAATGTCACTTAAGAGGTGACACCGGTGTCTTGGGTCAGTTCTTTGTGCATCTGGCACACCTGGCACAGTCTCCTCCCCGGGAGCTGTGTGCGCAATTTGGCTCATGCTCACGTGCAATCATCGCTGCTGCCTTGGCCTTCATAAGTCTCTCACGTAGCCTGTGACGTTATGCTAGACTCGCGGTGAAGTCTCTCCTGGGCAGAACGTTGCTCATGCACTGCTTGAACAACACGAGTGCGTTGATAGTGTAACAGTATAACTTTAGACCGTCTGGCTAGCTAGTTAGCGGTGGTGCGCGCTAATAGCCTTTCAAACGGTGACGTCACTCGCTAACTAGCTAGCCATTTCACATCGGTTACAATAGCAGCCAAGTCAAGCATGTCGTAGGACACAGCAACAGGCCGGCTGAGGGTGCCTCTTTTCACAGAGTACGGCTGTGCCATCTGATCCAAAACATCCACACCAACCTATGGAACAGAATAGAGTAGAAAACATTAGGATTATTTTCTCATAGGAAAAACAACACGTGTTATACAGAAGAGCATAATGCATTGCATACGTCTTTCTATGGCGATGAATATTGTGTAACATTAACATACCTTTGTTTGGTTGTAGTGTGTAATAGTATCCGGTTTTCTTTGTATCGTGTCCCCGTCGATGGCAACTGTCGGATGCATGGTGCTCATGACAGAAGCGTTCTTTCTTGCCTTGGTATAGTTGGGGGAGTGTTGTCTTGTCATTCTTCAGCGCCATTGTACAACGGCTGCGCAGGTGCCTTGTTTTGCACAGAGTGAAGTAGCGCCCGTCTCGCTTTGTCCATGGTGCCGACTAGGCTTGTTTTATTTGCAAGCAACTTGTTCGCCAATGACAGTTAAGTGAGGAAAATGTCCATTTCATCCCCTTGCCAACGTAAGGTTCCACCAACCTCATCACCACATTCTCCAACACTCGCTCACCTGCTGCCCGTTTTCCGAAATGGTGCAGTCTCTTCCTCTCCCCGTTTCATTAGCTGGTGGCGCGGACACCTGCTCAGATGCGTACCGTTCCCTCTTTTTTTGCGCTTAGACCTAGGAGGTGTAGGTTCAGGCTGAGGCTCAGAATCAGAAGAATAATCAGAGATGTCATGATTAATTTCTTTCCCACAATCTGAGTATTTTCATTCATATCTTGTAGCAGCCCTAACGCATGTAAATCCATTTGTCTTGGTCTTCTTGCCATTGCAAATTATGCATGCTCTCACTGTGTACTCCAAGAAGGCCAGAGTAGACTGATAAGAGTGCTTGGATTCGGTGGACTGATATAGGGCACATACCATTTTGAGATTATAATTAGAATATACTAATACAATAGAATGTTCCACACTGTTCTTCATTCACAATTGGTGATGACACAATTATGCATTGTCCGCCTCCCCTCACTCATCAACTCACACATTCTACCCAATCATACTTTACTTCATTTATTTCATTGGTTATTATGTGTGAAGTTAGTTAAATTCCATTTCAAGGCAATTATCGGGGTGATTATCAACAGGCCACTGCACCTTCCAATGTTGGGGAAATGAGTGGAGCAGGCCCTACTGTCGGAAGGAGGAGCAAGGGGGGGACGGGACCATCCAAATAATGATCCTCCTACAACTGGCTATAACTCCAGCTCTGTTTGTGATACTACGATTCTAATAATGGCAGTGCTATATAGACTTATTTAGGAAAAGTCAAGGACCAGAAGTCCTCGCAAGAACAGTAATCAAACAAAAATGTCCCACAAGGAAAAAGGTTATTTCTAAGGGGTTTAGGGTTAGAATTTGTGTTAGAGATAGGGGTTAAAAGGTTTAGGGGTTAAAAGGTTTTGGGGTAAAGGTTACGTTTAGGGAAAATAGGATTTTGAATTGGAATCAATTGTGTATCTCCACAAGGTTAGTAAAACAAGGCTGTGTGTATTTGTGCATGTCCGGTCTACTTTTCACAGACAGCTCTTAAAGTACAGTTGGAGTGGGAGAGGGATGAGGAGAGAGAGATAGAGGGAGTAAGAGATGAGAGAGAGCAAGACAGAGAGAGAAGAAGTAGAGAGATAGGGAGGGGTGACATTGGCGTACAGCTGCTAGTGCAGAGAATGAAAGTTGACAGCCAGGCAGCACAGAGCTAAGACAAAATTAGCACAAGTGAACATGCATCATGTGTCAGCTGTGATCTTCATCTTCTCCTCTTTAACTCACACTCGGGGTGGAGACTGGTGCTGGGGCTGGGGACCTATTAAGATCTGTGTGCTCACTGGTGGGGGTTCGGGTTTTGCTGGGAACATTGTAGGACTCAGTGGAGGCTCCTCAGGAGGAAGGGGAAGGACAGGACCATTCTCCTCAGTGAAATTCCATAAAAATAATAATTGTGAAACAAAAAAAGTTAACCTTTTTCGATAACTATACTAAATATATTAATATGTCACCAAATAATTGATTAAAGCACACTGTTTTGCAATCAAGGTCTATAGTAACGTCAATAGCACTCTGGGGTAGCACCATGGTGTAACAGCTTCTGTCCTCCTCTGGGTACATTTACTTCAATACAAAACCTAGGAGGCTCGTAGGCCTCAACCCCTTCCATAGACCTATATGGTAATTATGACCACTTCCGGAGGATGACGTCCAACCAAGCAAAGCTTTTGCAGTATGATCTGACATGTTGTCCATCCAATCAGTTGGTGACATTATTGGATAGAGATTGAAAAAAGTGATAGTTGAGCATTTTTTGTTGTTGATATTATTCAATTCAAATGAGTTTCTTCAAATTACAGGAGACAGAGGAGGTAGATAAATACTTTTCTTGGTTTTACAACTTTGTGTCCAGTTATTGCAATTCATTTAAATTTGCCTGGCTAACTTCAGTAGCAAGTAGCAGTAGCTAGCTCGCTACCAGCTCGAGTGTTCCGTTTTCGCCGCCAACACTACCGCACATTTTGTTGACCTTTTGCTGAAGAACCCCTTTCATTCTCTGGGGTACATGGAAAATGTGCAAATTAAAACCGAGGGTCGACCTCTGCCTGAGATCAGTTTCATGAAGGATGAAAAGGTGAGGGCATAAAATAGCAATTGGTATCAAAAGTATACCTGGTTAACAGGGAGCCCACTTAGACGAGGCCAGCAATACAGGTGGCTGTTTTTTGGAAGGTCTGAGTCTTGGGCCTGAAGAATATCGATATTTTAGCTAAACGGTAAAACAAAAGGAGGAGCATCAGATTCAAGCTTCTGAGAAAAAGCTGCATCGCTCATGACGAAGGTCTGTGTGTTCAAACTGCGCAACACAACAAGAAAGTAAGAAGAAACAGGGATGTTCTCAAGCGGCTTATAAACACCGCTGCGTTTTTGGGCAAGAATTTGCTTTTAAAGGACACAACGAGAGGGGAAGTTCCGCTAACAAGTGGAACTACAAGGAGCTTGTAGAGGTAATTGCACATTATGATGCTTCTTTACTTGCTGAACATATGGAACTTTCTACTGTCTTCTCTGGGATGTCGAAATCAATTCAGAATGATTTGATCGCTTCCATCGCATCATCCATCCAGCGCATTTTTTTGGCGCTCAAGTAGGCTTTCCATCTTCCTCTGGTATTTATTTAGCAAAGATGATAACACATAATCACTCCAGACAGACACAAGCAAAAACTCATGACATGAATGTTGCAGCAGCCTAGGCTACACCTAAAACATTAGAAATCTGACATGCTGTATGGGATGAAAACGAGACAATTTTTCAGTCTGATCAACTGTAGTCTGCTAATAAGAGCAGCTGCATACAGCCTATGTGGCCTGTCCATCTGATCAGGGTAACTAATTGGTAACGTTACGTATTCATAGTCAATTTCTGTGTCAGGAAAAAATGTGAATGTGATCAAATTTGGTTTATATTCAAAATTGAGCTTGCTAGGTTGCCTATACGTTTTCAATCCAAAATGATTCACTGGAATGAATCTATCAACTATAATAGTGACGACAGACGTGAGTACATTCTTTACCAGGCCAAGTTGCATAGGCCTGCATGATGCAAACAAGCTCATCCCTGAGTTCTATTGTCTATCAGTTGTTGTCTGTGTCTGGGTAGAGGAAATCCCCCTCCTAATCTAGATATAATTCATATGAACAAGTATAAGATAGCTGCAGTTTGGCAGGGTTTTCATCCCCCCATGGCCAGTTTCTTAAAACCACGTGACCTGACTAGGAAAAACCGGTCCTATCATAGACCTTATAAAACTTTTTACAACTAATTAATCACCGTCATACCTTATAGGGTCCAGAGTTTTCCTGGTTAGGTTAAAAGATAAGGAGAACCTCTGGGCCCCAGGGGGTAGAAATTGCCCCACCACTCTGCTTGCAGTTGTCAGTTATCATCAGGTATGTGGATGATCAGGGGTTTATTCAGGAACGTTTATTGGGATCGTCTGTGTTTGCCTTAGTGAATTTTGAGATGTCCGAGTTTAACTTCATGGAGAAACTTGTTATTCAAACCTACGATGGCGCAGCTGTAATGGAATGCATCTGCTATTTGTATTTACAGCTAAGTCACCTGTTCTCTCTCTCTTTCCTCTCCAAGGACTGTGCGTATCCCTATCAATTTTCTCTCATTAATGTATGTAGAGTCAATCACATACACAATCACATTATTACACAATGATTTTACTCCTTGCTTGGACTAACTCAATCTTAGCTCTTTTGTCTGTGTAGAGTGTTGTGTTAATGTTTGTCTTCCCAGTCAAATCCTGTCCTGCACTGGTCAAGCCTCTGAACACCTCAACTCATGCCTCTTACCCTCATTCAATCACTGCTGTGATCCCTTCTCAGCACAGTGTAAGTCATCATTCCCATTGTACTATAAATGTCTTTATTAAATGATTTAGGTTAAAATGAATTTGTCTTTGATGATTTTTGAAACACACTGTCGTCTCCATGCGTTCGGCACCTTTACCGTGGATCTCCCATCCTCCTCAATTTTTCAAGTCACCAGCCTCCACTGTTATGGCAGTCTGTTGCATGCATATGCACGCATATTTGCATGCACACGCTTACACACAAACAGGCTCGTCGTTAGGGGAGAATCACTTGAACACGTGTACCTGTAGTCTGCAACATCCCCTCTTACACTAACCCTATACTGGGGAAATACACAATACATTTAACCCACCATACAGTGCATTAGGAAAGTATTCAGAACCCCTGCCTTTTTCTACATTTTGTTACTTTACAGCCTTATTATTACATTTATTCAATTATTTTCTCAGCAATCTACACACAACACCCTACAATGACGAAGTGAACAGGTTTTTAGAAACTGAAATACCTTATTTACATAGGTATTCAGACCCTTTTCTATGATACTCAAAATTGAGCTCAGGTGCATCCTGTTTCCATTGATCATCCTTGAGATGTCTCTACAACTTGGAGTCCACCTGTGGTAAATTAAATTGATTGGACATGATTTGGAAAGGCACACACCTGTCTATATAAGGTCCCACAGTTGACAGTGCATGTCAGAGCAAAAACAAAGCCATGAGGTTGAAGAAATTGTCCATAGAGCTCTGAGACAGGATTGTGTCAAGGCACAGATCTGGGGAAGGGTACCAAAAAATGTCTGCAGCATTGAAGGTCCCCAAGAACACAGTGGTCTCCATCATTCTTAAATGGAAGAAGTTTGGAACCACCAAGGCTCTTCCTAGAGCAGGCTGCCCGGCCAAACTGAGCAATCAGGGGAGAAGGGCCTTGGTCAGGGAGTTGACCAAGAACCCGATGGACACTCTGACAGCGCTCCAGAAGTCCTCTGTGGAGATGGGAGAACCTTCCAGAAGGACAACCATCTCTGAAGCACTACACCAATCAGGCCGTTATGGTAGAGTGGCAAGACAGAAGCCACTCCTCAGTAAAAGGCACATGACAGCCCGCTTGGAATTTGCCAAAAGCACTATAAAGGGGAATAGGGTGCCATTTGGAACATATCCATTAGTTCGTGCCTCTCCTCAATGGACTGGTGGTGGTTGTGGGATAAGCGTGCCATGTTTTTTTTAAATCAACTCAGCCATCCGCCAACCATTATTCAGTAGGTTGGTGGATTGCAGAACACAGGGAAAAGGAAAGAGGGGGGTCTGATTAAGGGCTTTAGAACAGGGGGATGAAAAGGGAGGTCGGAGAAGAAAGTGCAGGAAAGACTGAGATGTGAGAGATGCAGCACAAAGGAGAGGTAGGGAGGGCCAAAGACATAGGCCCTAGTCCTTACGATCCCGAGAATCACAAATGAAACAGGAGAAGTTAAAAGGAGAAGCAGGAGAAGGAGAAGCTCAAATCCAATACTCAGGGGCTCTATGTTCTGATTCCCGCTGGTTGAGGTCCCCTGTGGTGCCCAGTGTGACCCCCGAGGATGGGTGAAATATGATTGGCCAAGATGTGGGATAAATTATGTGGCGGCAGAGATAGGACCGAGTCCCCTAGTGATTGAAGCGTAATTGTCTGGTGGAGAGGAGAGATTGAAAGAAAGAAGGCCGGCCGCACCGTGATGTAGCACCATCCCGAGGCGAAGCCGGTGTGTGTGTGTGTGTGTGTGTGTGTGAGTGAGAGTGTAAGCGTCTTGGAGAACGATACTCACACAGTGGAGGCAGAGGTGGGGAACAAAGCACCCCTGCTGACACTCAGTGGGATGACACAGAGAGCTTATAGGCAGGCAGGCGCAGAGAGAGAGACAGAAGAGCGAGGATGAGAAAAAGGGAGGAAGATGAGAGAAAGAAACAGAAGGAACAGATCGAGAGAAAGGTAAGGAGGGAAATTGCAAATTCCCTCTCCCTCTTTCTCTCCTCCCCAATCCACAGAAGGATACCCAGATTTGCCAGGAAGGCCCTGCATGCAACTAAATCAAGCCGGTTAAATCATCAGGTTTTGTTAATGACTCCTTTTACCCTGCTCCCCCCTCCCTCTCTCTTCTCTAAAAGCACTTGCACCCAAGCTCTGTCATCCCTAATTCATCGTCTCAACTGAAAGGGGAGGAGAGAAGGAGGAGGAGGAGAGGAGGTCCCCTGGGCCTACTGCTTACTGTGTAAATAATTTCCCAGAGTGCAATCTGACTGCGTTCTGAAATGATGTTGTTCTCCTGCGTCGCTCTGACTTAGGCCCGCTGTGCGCTGCTAGCTAGCATAGCAAGGCTAGGTAAGTGGTAGACTGGTGCCATGTGTGCAGCTATGCTCGTTACAGTAGCGAAGGCTATAGGTGGGCAGGTGACCAAGACATTTAGGTGTTCAAAGTCTGCAACGGGCACATTCAACTCCAAACACGATACATCCCATCCTCAGTAAGCCAAACAACTGATCAATGCACGTTGAAAAGGACTGTTGGTTGAAAAACCGTACTGGCACTATGGAACGATATCGCCCTATCAAAGATATCAAGTCCAACCACAACAGCGTTTGGTTAAATCCAGTTTACGCAGCACTCATATTCAAAATTACTCAACATATTGTACCGGGACCAACCAAGGTTGCATGTTTCTTATAGAAAGACCAACTTATGTAAAGAAAGCATTGGCTCGGTCCTGTAAATAAGAACTTCAGATATAAGTTTACAGGCTAACCCGCCATTCAGACGAGGACAGACATTCTGAAAACAGCTGTAGAACTGTAATTGGGAAAAAGCTCATGCCACAGAATGAGAGACACGATTCCATGCTGTACCTAAAGGAAGGAGAAAAACAACAGGAACTTGCGCACACACGGGCAAATGAGAGGGAAACATTTTTGTACTGAAAATGTGGCAGGGGATATGAATTCCAAGAAAGTATTTTTGTATTACAGAGAGATTTAAAGCCTGACGTCCACATTTACCCAGAGGGAAACATTTAAGGTGATGAACTGTAACAACTGTTTTGGTAACGTAATGGCTTGCATTGCTTGAAACAGAACAGCCTATTTTTCTTTCGCAAAAAGAAAAACAAAATTTTTTCCATCACATTTCTCAGAATGTTTTCTTGCAAGAACAAGGAATAATCCAGCTCAGCTATAGTCACTGCGTGTCTCTTGGAAACCTAATTGGCGACTTAATAATAATAAGTAATAGTAATAATCTGAAAGAACGTGTTGTGTTTCCCTCAATCAGCTGAATGTGGCGCTTAGTTCATAGAAGTGGTTACGTGAGTAACCTTATTAGCGGTTGGGACAAATGGGAGTGGTGAAAGTGGTTTCTAGCAGACTGAGCCCATCCCTGAAAGCGAAAACTCCGGAACGTGTACATGTGTTATGTTTCCACCTACCTCACAAGCTGTGCAGGACTCGTTAGACGGGACAGCGATGAATCTGCACAGAACAGGTGAAGGAAATGAATTCATTCTCCACAAACGATCACACATAAGATTGTTTTGATGATCATTGACCTTTCACCTTTCTGGTGCATTTCAATCACTCCACAGCATACTTCCTTCTAGGGGCGTAACGGTTGACCAAACCCACGGTTGCGGTTTTGTGGTCACGGTTCAGTTTCAGTACAGTGGGAAAATGAAATGCCAACAGTTACTGTAGTTAAATCTGTATTTTATGTTTTATATAAAGAAAAAACTAAGTTTGTGTACTCCTGATTCCATATGTGATCATGAGTCATATAATGTTCGATGGCGAGCACAATCAGTAAAACCAACACTTTTGTATTTCCTTCAATGAAAAACACACGATTACTCAAAACTAAAATAAAATGCGTGCGAAATCAATATGTAAACATGGGTCAGACATTGTATGGCTAGAAAAATATGCACACTTGCGTGACTCTCATAAAGGGGGCATGTCTGTAGCAAAGTACTTCTAATTTCCCACTCCGGGGTAATGTGATGGGCTGTCGCTGTTAAAAAGGGCAGCTATTTCTCAATGCCAGAAACACATACAATAGTAAATGTAGAGCACCCCAAGAAAACATTCCCAAATTACAAACTCTTAAATCCATTTTTATAATACTGTAATATTGCTCTAGAAGTTGGGTTTGAGGTTCTCCAAATCAGCTCCAACTTTGGAAACAATCCCAAACAGCCCCTCGGTCAACGTCACACAGTGAGGAAATGAAAATCCATGCTCACCCTTCATATCAGTGCTTCATGTACTCATGGGGGGGGGGGGGGGGGGAGAAACATGTGGGATAGTAGTATGGAGCTAGCTAGGAATTGCATTTTTATTCATCAAGATGGCCAAGCTTTGTGTGGTAGCAGGGTGTAGCTACATTTACTATGCAAATATAAGTATGCCTCAATGGCCATGCATAAGAAAAACGTAGAAAAAAAGTTTAATACATTTGTGCGAATGAGGCGGGGGAAAATTGGGCATCTACTCGTCAATCTGCAGGGCACATTTTATCCTTGAGAACTTTCATAGCTATTAACAAAGAAGGAGGGCTTCAGCAAAACGTTGGTTTTCAAAGCGGATACTGTCCCTACCAACAAAGTGGCATATAAAGTATCAAACAGGCAGCAGCACCAGCAGAGACAGAATTAGCAGGGCTTCACCGAGTAAGTAAAAGAGCTAGCTTACTACCTCCTATGCTAACGTTAGCTAGCTATAGAGCTACTGAATTTAACTAACGTTTTCCATCTAAATAATACTGATTAATGCTAAAGTAACCAAATTAACATGACTGCCAGCTGTTGGTAGCTAACTGCTGGTGCTGTCATACTATAGATAGTGCAAGCCTATGGGAAAAAAGTAGTTTTGGTCACGATGGAGGTCCAAGTTGCTGTATAGAGTCCTGTGGCTGGGGCCAAAACTGTGTGTGGATGGTGGGCTAAATCGCTTCGGCCATGTATTCGATCGTGGATCTGGTGGCATTTCAGAGGTTTTCTTTAGAGGGGTGGATTTTGGATTTTCTCAATGGGAACGTTTTTTTTCTGGAGCTTCCCGCACAAGTGGTGTTTTGGGAGCCGTTGGCTGTCTGCACTTGGTCTCTTTCTGTCTGTGTGTGGATGGCTTGTTGGATGGTGTCTGTGGTGCCAGGGGAGTTTTCTATAGAGCCTGCCTGTGGGCTAAATTGAAAAGTGACCCTTTGGCCATGGATCTGATCGTGGATCTGGTGTCATTTTGTGGTGTGGAGTGGTGGATTGTGGATTTTATGTAATGGGAAAGTAACATTTTGATCTTAGGATCAATGTTGCCATAGTTGCTTTTTGTTGAAGCGGCATCAGCTAACGTTTGCTTGCTACAGCTAGCTATCCTCTTCCTCCGTTTCTGAATTAATTTGTTGCCGTTTCTTTCTAGCCGGCAAAGTAAGTGAGCTAGATTTTGTTTGTGTACTGCCATATGTCAATAACATAGCAGTGTGTCACTGGTATGGGCTAGTAAATATCCTAAAGCTAACTCGCTAGACAGTGATCGCCGCAAGCTAAAACCTGGGAGCGAGGGACGAGATAATTCACTTCGTTTCATCTGCTAATTAAATGTTTCCTCTGGCTTGATAAATTCAAATATGTTTTTCCACATGTAATTGATAAAATTAGATTTTTATTCTATAAAGATTGTAGTTGTGTAAATATGTTTTATATTTTATGAAAAATCCTCACAGCGGTTTTCCATACTTAAATGGGAAGTACAACTTTGAACAACGGCTTACCATGTACAGTAGGCTCACCGTGTTTGTAATCAAAAAATTACAATCTTGCGTTCGGATCTTTCTGGCAATCTTCGTGGCTTTCATATGCAGGGAACATAAATTGTACACTTGTAAACTTACAAAATAATTGGAAAAGTTAGAACCCCATGTATATTAGTTAATATACAGTACAGCACAAACTACATAAATATTTGACAGGGTCCATTATCTGCTACCTGGACTTTACGTAGCTTTCTGTAACCCTGGAGGTCCATCCATCTGTAGTGTGCACAAAACAACGTCGACTTTAGCTTGCTTATATATAGAGCAAATACTACCGGTTTACTGAAATGGGTGCATGAGGGCAAAATTCGTAACGTTGCTTGAGCACTTTTACGATGTGCTTAAACTCCCTATTCTTCTCAACCACCAAGAATGGGTGCATATCCGCAGCGATAAAACATACCTATCGCTATTGTAATTTCTTTGGCCTGGTCATTCAGCTGCGAAGGGCTGCTTGAATGCAGAGGGGAGACAAAGTTGTGTTTTTTGTTGTTGCACGTTTCAGTCTTGCTCCGGTGGTAGGAATACTGGGGTGACATTGGTTTAAATGTGCCAACATGTTTGAGGTGACGGCAGCTGCGTAAACTATTCTAGTTGAGCAGTGGCGACATACTTTCTCTGTCCATCGCTGTTGTAATCTACTGTGAAGCGAAAATCTTCCCAAACTGGAGATTTAAGCGATGGAGAATCCTCCTGGTTTATCGACCCCACCAGCCACGATTGTACAGAACTAGTTCATGGCTGCGACTCACAAAAGGACAGTTTGAATTTTGATTACAACGTGTGCAAACGCTCTAGTTGTTTTAACGGAATAGCCCAAAAATGTTTGGTTTTTTTCAGCTCAGATTTACTCAAGAGACATACAATGCAGCATAGGTATAGCCTATAGGCCTAGTGTTTATATGTATATTTGTTTTTATGTATTCATTCGGGTTCACAGTGTGGACCAAACTGAGGTCCCTGTACCGAACGGTTCGGTACGAATGTGTGTACCGGTACACCCCTACTTCCTTCAGATTTGCTATTACCCGATTTGACATTTTCTGAAACGTTGGTAAATTAGCTTTTACTGTTTAAAGAAATGATGATCATGGCATTGGGCTGTTCAATGACAGATTCCAAACAAATACATGTCTATCACTGATGGTTTAATTTCAGAGAGACAATCTGTACTGTACAAATGATACATTTGACATCAATATTTAAGTGTTTAAAAAAATGAATCAATACAGTAATATGAGATACAATGGGGCAAAAAAGTATTTAGTCAGCCACCAATTGTGCAAGTTCTCCCACTTAAAAAGATGAGGCTTGTAATTTTCATCATAGGTACACTTCAACTATGACAGACAAAATTAGAAAAAAAATACTGAAAATCATATTGTAGGATTTTTAATGAATTTATTTGCAAATTATGGTGGAAAATAAGTATTTGGTTAATAAAAGTTTCTCAATACTTTGTTATATACCCTTTGTTGGCAATGACAGAGGTCAAACGTTTTCTGTAAGTCTTCACAAGGTTTTCACACACTGTTGCTGGTATTTTGGCCCATTCCTCCATGCAGATCTCCTCTAGAGCAGTGATGTTTTGGGGCTGTTGCTGGGCAACACGGACTTTCAACTCCCTCCAAAGATTTTCTATGGGGTTGAGATCTGGAGACTGGCTAGGCCACTCCAGAACCTTGAAATGCTTCTTACGAAGCCACTCCTTCGTTGCCCGGGCGGTGTGTGTTTGGGATCATTATCATGCTGAAAGACCCAGCCACGTTTCATCTTCAATGCCCTTGCTGATGGAAGGAGGTTTTCACTCAAAATCTCACGATACATGGCCCCATTCATTCTTTCTTTTACACGGATCAGTCGTCCTGGTCCCTTTGCAGAAAGACAGCCCCAAAGCATGATGTTTCCACCCCCATGCTTCACAGTAGGTATGGTGTTCTTTGGATGCAACTCAGCATTCTTTGTCCTCCAAACACGACGAGTTGAGTTTTTACCAAAAAGTTATATTTTGGTTTCATCTGACCATATGACATTCTCCCAATCTTCTTCTGGATCATCCAAATGCTCTCTAGCAAACTTCAGACGGGCCTGGACATGTACTGGCATAAGCAGGGGGACACGTCTGGCACTGCAGGATTTGAGTCCCTGGCGGCGTAGTGTGTTACTGATGGTAGGCTTTGTTACTTTGGTCCCAGCTCTCTGCAGGTCATTCACTAGGTCCCCCTGTGTGGTTCTGGGATTTTTGCTCACCGTTCTTGTGATCATTTTGACCCCACGGGGTGAGATCTTGCGTGGAGCCCCAGATCGAGGGAGATTATCAGTGGTCTTGTATGTCTTCCATTTCCTAATAATTGCTCCCACAGTTGATTTCTTCAAACCAAGCTGCTTACCTATTGCAGATTCAGTCTTCCCAGCCTGGTGCAGGTCTACAATTTTGTTTCTGGTGTCCTTTGACAGCTCTTTGGTCTTGGCCATAGTGGAGTTTGGAGTGTGACTGTTTGAGGTTGTGGACAGGTGTCTTTTATACTGATAACAAGTTCAAACAGGTGCCATTAACACAGGTAACGAGTGGAGGACAGAGGAGCCTCTTAAAGAACAAGTTACAGGTCTGTGAGAGCCAGACATCTTGCTTGTTTGTAGGTGACCAAATACTTATTTCCCACCATAATTAGCAAATAAATTCATTAAAAATCCTACAATGTGATTTTCTGGATTTTTTCTCATTTTGTCTGTCATAGTTGAAGTGTACCTATGATGAAAATTACAGGCCTCTCATCTTTTTAAGTGGGAGAACTTGCACAATTGGTGGCTGACTAAATACTTTTTTGCCCCACTGTATGTACCGTGCATTCATTCAGACCCCATCCCCTTTTCCACATTTTTACGTTACAGCTTTCCACATCAACACAATACCCCATAATGACAAAGTGAAAGCAGGTTTTTCGAAATTTTTGCAAATGTATAAAACAAAAAATAAATACCTTATTTACAGCTTCAAGCCAGAAGCTGTAAATCGCAGCCAAAATGTACTTCAACAAAATACTGAGTAAAGGGTCTGAATACTTATGTAAATGTTCTAAACACCTGTTTTTGCTTTGTCATTATGGGGTTGTGTGTGTAGCTTAATGAGGAAACAAAACAATTAAATACATTTTTGAATAAGGCTGTAACGTAACAAAATGTGGAAAAAGTCAAGGTATCTGAATACTTTGGTGGATTTATTCATATCCATAATTATGTATTTCTGTGTAGTACAGATAAGGGACCCATAATGAAATAATGTTACCAGGTGTAAATCATTGCTGACACCCCATTCTCTCTACAGACATCTTGGAATCTCGGAGCAGACACTTAACAGTGGTCATATAAAAAGCTGAGATTTTAAAGAAATTCTGTTACCAAACTTTGCATCGGCACAATTCTTCCAGTGAATGTATTTTTGTAAAATGTTCAGTGTAAATTGTTACGTTTTCCTTGTGCACAGAGTTGTATGATTTGTTAAAACTTTGAAATCAATGGTTTTTCTTTGGTATACATTTTAAAGTGTTACTGTGGAATTGCCCAATGCAAGGCATATACAGTTGAAGTCGGAAGTTTACATACACCTTAGCCAAATACATTTCAACTCAGTTTTTCACAATCTGACATTTAATCCTAGTACAAATTCCGTTTTAGGTCAGTTAGGATAACCACTTTATTTTAAGAAGGTGAAATGTCAGAATAATAGTGGAGAGAATGGATTTCTTTCAGCTTTTATTTCTTTCATCACATTCCCAGTGGGTCAGAAGTTTACATACACTCAATTAGTATTTGGTAGCATTGCCTTTAAATTGTTTAACTTGAGTCAAACGTTTCGGGTAGCCTTCCACAAGCTTCCCACAATAAGTTGGGTGAATTTTGGCCCATTCCTCCTGACAGAGCTGGTGTAACGGAGTCAGGTTTGTAGGCCTCCTTGCTCACACACACTTTTTCAGTTCTGCCCACACATTTGAGGTCAGAGCTTTGGAAGTATGCTTGGGGTCATTGTCCATTTGGAAGACCCATTTGCGACCAAGCTTTAACTTCCTGACTGATGTCTTGAGATGTTACTTCAATATATCCACAATTTTCCTCCCTCATAACACCCCCGTGCTTCACGGTTGGGATGGTGTTCTTCAGCTTGCAAGGCTCCCCCTTTTTCCTCCAAACATAATGATGGTCATTATGACCAAACGGTTCTATTTTTGTTTCATCAGACCAGTGGACATTTCTCTAAAAAGTACAATCTTTGTCCCCATGTGCAGTTGCAAACCGTAGTCTGGCTTTTTTATGGCAGTTTTGGAGCAGTGGCTTCTTCCTTGCTGGTTATGTCGATATAGGACTCGTTTTACTGTGGATATATACTTTTGTACCTGTTTCCTCCAGCATCTTCACAAGGTCCTTTGCTGTTGTTATGTTGTTCTGGGATGAACGTGGTACCTTCAGGCATTTGGAAATTGCTCCCAAGGATGGATCAGACTTGTCGACGTCTACAATTGTTTTTCTGAGGTCTTGGCTGATTTCTTTTGATTTTCCCATGATGTCAAGCAAAGAGGCACTGAGTTTGAAGGTAGGCCTTGAAATACATCCACAGGTACACTTCCAATTGACTCAAATGATGTCAATTAGCCTATCAGAAGCTTCCAAAGCCATGACATTTTCTGGAATTTTCTAAGCTGTTTAAAACTGGAATTGTGATACAGTGAATTATAAGTGAAATAATCTGTCTGTAAACTATTTTTGGGAAAAATACTTGTCATGCACAACGTAGATGTCCTAACCGACTTGCCAAAACTATAGTTTGTTAACAAGAAATTTTTGGAGTGGTTGAAAAACGAGTTTTAATGACTCCAACCTAAGTGTATGTAAACTTCCGACTTCAACTGTAAATAAATGAACACATTTTTCTCTCCACATTGTATTATTTGGATAGTAAACTGGACAGCATGTCCTGACAAGATATCTACTATTGGAGATAAAAATTGTTGAGTGTTATCATACATAAAGTACTGAAATGGATTTGTATCACCTAAATGTTAGCTGGGGGATAGAGACAAAAATGGACAATTGAGTCGCTCTTCTTCTCTACCTCCCCCCTTCCCTCTCCCTTGCCTACCTCACCTTTCCTTCACTCCCCCCATCCCCCTCTCTCTCACTATCTCTACTGAGTGATAAAGACTGTCTGTTGACCCTAAATCCAGAGGGAGGTCTGACAGATGTCCCAATAAAGCAGCTCTGCAGCCAAGCCCAGAGGAAGTGAGATAACGCTCCAGGAAAAGGAGACATCAAAATGCACGCACACATGTACAACCACAGACACACACGGAGACAGACACAAGTCCACAAACAACCCCTAACTGATTCTCTCTCGCGCTCTTTCTCCGTCTCTCTGGCTCACACTAAGTCTCTTGCTCCAATTATTGCTCTCTCCCTCCCTCTTTCCCCCTCTTCGGTCGCTCCCTCTAGTCTAGTGAGTGACAGGGAAGAAGCTACATCCAGTGCAGTAATACAGTACAGGCGGGATGTTAGACCAGACACAGATCTCCCTGAAAAAGACTGATCCCCACTAATCCAGCCTCATCCATCATACTCCACACACTAATACCACTGATTACATGCAGACACGTCACAAATAGCCCCCTAATCCCTATATAGTGCACAACTTTGGCAATTCTCTTGAACATATAATAGGGAATAGGGATTCATTTGGGACACAGCCTCTGTCTCCAAAGTCTAGCAAAAAGAGAGAGGGTGTGTGTGTTCGTGTGCGTGTACGCATGACTTTAAATGAATCTATCCATCCCCGCCAATGATGAAGGAATTACATACTAAAGAGGGATAGAAAGTGCGGGATAGAGAGAGACGAAGAGCAGAGAGCTACAGGTCTTCTGAGTCATACTATGCTTGGGCCCTCTTAAGTAGAATTAAACCTGGTAGCAATTTGGGGTCTCCTGGTAAACCAGGCAAGGGAAGGAAATGTCTATTTGGTTTGTGGTTTCATTTTTCAATCAAATAAATCAGGACCTTACAGAAAATAAATTCCCTATTTTAATGGTCCCTCCAGCGTTTGAAGTCCTCAAGAAACTGAGCGCTTTGAAGTTAAAGGCTTCTCTGTGTGTGTCTCTCCGCGCATATATGCACGTGTGTGTGTGTGTGTGCCTACATAATGTGTGTGTATCGAAGCGGGCATCTACTCCCTTAATATGCCCAGCTTGCCAGCTGGAGCTGAAACCCTGTGTGAATGCATGTCTTACTGCTGTGCATTCATCCCCTAACATCTGGAACAGGGCCAGAAGGGTAGGATGACTAAGACAGCAGGTTAGACAAATCTAATTTCTCACATACGCCAAATACAACTGGTGTAGAGTAATATAATAAAAAATAAAAATAAATAAATAAATATATTAACACAAGAGAAAATAAAATCCACAAGAATGGAGATACAGTATAGACAGGGAGAACCAAATCACTATGCAGAGGTACGAGGTACTAAATGACACATTTATTCAAATGACAAAACTGCTATCTTACACACCTCTCACTCCTCCTAGTTACAGACAGACCACATTGAAACTGTGTCCAAACACCACTCTATTAAGTGCCCTCCTTTCGACCAGGGCCAACCCTGTTCCTGGAGAGCTACCCTCTTGTAGGTTTTTAGTCCAACCCCAGTTTTAACCCGGCCAGCTAATTGTTAGAATGAGGTGCGCTAGATTAGGGTTGGAGCGAAAACCTACCGGACGGTAGCTCACCAGGTACAGGATTGGAGAGCCCTGATATAGGGAATAGGGTGCCATATGGGACATATCTTGACTGTCAGGATGAATAAAAAAAAACACCACTGTACAATAATATCCCATTACACCATACAGTCCTGTTATTATAGAGTGAAAAAAATATGACAATGTATTATAACAGTGATAAAGTCCTAATATATCTATAATATTACAATACAGTAGAGTAATGATAATCTCAAAACGAGAAGGTAGTAGACAGACTAGGTGGTGTATGATGGCCATTTAATCAAAACAAGGGCATATTGGGCCCGGTAAACACCGGTAGTATTTCTTTACCGTATCTCAGTATCATTTAAATTCCCTCTACCCATCTTTTATGTATTATGAGCGAGAGCCCATTTACCAAGAACAGATGTGGTATGGGACAGATTGAGGGATGGGACGGTCAACTAGATCCAAGACGGAGGAGCCACATGGGTGAAACAAACCCTCTTCCCCCTCTCCACCGGCAAAAAGCTGCTATCAATTAGCGAGATAGATCGATAGATGGAGGGAGACAGTGTGAGGGAAAAGGGGAGAGCAAAAAATAGACTTGGCCCGAGTGGCGCAGAGGTCTAAGGCACTGCAAGAGGCGTCACTGCAGTCCCTGGTTCGAATCCAGGCTGCGATTGGGAGTCCCATAGGGCGGTGCACAATTGGCCCAGCATCGTTCGGGTTTGGCCGTCATTGTAAATAAGAATTTGTTCTTAACTTCTTTGGGGTAGGGGGCAGTATTTTCACGTCCGGATGAAAAGCATGCCCAGAGTAAACGGCCTGCTACAAAGCCATAAAAGCTAGAATACGCATATTATTCGTAGATTTGGATAGAAAACACTCTGAAGTTTCTAAAACTGTTTGAATGATGTCTGTGAGTATAACAGAACTCATACGGCATGCAAAAACCTGAGAAAAAATCCAACCAGGAAGTGGGAAATCTGAGGTTGGTCGATTTTCAACTCAGCTCCTATTGAAGATACAGTGGGATATTGGTAATGTTGCACTTCCTAAGGCTTCCACTAGATGTCAACAGTCTTTAGAACCGTATCTGATGCTTCTACTGTGAAGTGGGGCCGAATGAGAGTGGATTGAGTAAGGTCTACCATGACCTGAACATGCGCGTTCATGTGAGAGCGAGCTCTGTTCCATCGCACTTCTGAAGAAAAAGGAATTCTCCGGTTGGAACATTATTAAAGAATTATGTTAAAAACATCCTAAAGATTGATTCAATACTTCGTTTGTCATGTTTTTACGGACTGTAATATAACTTTTTAAACTTTTCGTCCGTACTTTCCGCTGGACTTGCCCGCGCGTCGTGAGTTTGGAATGTGTACTGAACGCTAGAACAACATGGAGGAATTTGGACATAAATGATGGACATTATCGAACAAAACAAACATTTATTGTGGAACTGGGATTCCTGGGAGTGCATTTTGATGAAGATCAAAGGTAAGTGAATGTTTATAATGTTATTTCTGACTTCTGTTGACTGCACAATATGGCGGATATATTTGTGTCTTGATTGGGCTCTGAGCACCGACTCAGATTATTGCATGGTTTGCTTTTTCCGTAAAGCGTTTTTGAAATCTGACAGAGCGGTTGCATTAAGGAGAAGTGCATCTAAAATTCCATGCATAACAGTTGTATCTTTTAGCAATGTTTATTATGAGTATTCCTGTAAATTGAGGTGGCTCTCTGCAAAATCAAAGGATGTTTTGGAACTTGTGAACGTAACGCGCCAATGTAAACTCAGATTTTTGGATATAAATATGAACTTTACCGAACAAAACATACATGTATTGTGTAACATGAAGTCCTATGAGTGTCATCTGATGAAGATCAAAGGTTAGTGATTCATTTTATTTATATTTCTGCTTTTTGTGAATCCTCTCTTCGGCTGGAAAAATGGCTGTGTTATTCTGTGAATAGGCACTCACCTAACATAATCGTTTGGTTTGCTTTCGTCGTAAAGCTTTTTTGAAATTGGACACTGTGGCTGGATTTACAACAAGTGTATCTTTAAAATGGTGTAAAATACATGTATGTTTGAGGAATTTTAATTATGGGATTTCTGTTGTTTTGAATTTGGCGCCCTGCAGTTTCACTGAATGTTGAAGAGGTGGGACGCTACCGTCTCACGTTCCCTAGAGAGGTTAACTTACTTGCCTAGTTAAATAAAGATTAAATAAAAAAATGATTGACCTCGAGATGGAGGATAAAATACAGTTGATAGAGGGAAAAGATAAAGGATTAAATATTTTTGACGTCTCTTCAGATGTAGGCTATATTCACCCTGAGGGAGGGTTATGAATAGTTTGGGCTGTACATCCTATCCCCCAATCAATTAATGGCTTTACTGAACAGAGTCAAAGACCTTTAAGGCTCAACCATAGAGCTTCATGTTCACGACCACACATGACCACAGACCCTACATAGCGAACAATGTCCTTTGTGATTTCACCGTCTTCGTGACTACAGGAAGACAGGGAGAATACTAGATTTCTGCGATAACTTAAATTCTCTCCCTAAATGGTATGTTTTGATTCTTTAACTTACTTGCCTAGGCTATACAAGATGTCTGTTTGAGAAAAGCCAGTTGACGCAGTACAGCTGGAGTCTTGTTTCTGCTCTCGTCAAGAACTAATACTTGTCCCCCGACCAAAAGCACTTAATCCGACCCAGACACAGGCAGACAACCAGCAAAGCCCCTATTTGTGGTGACATTCTCCCAAAACGTGCACACACACACACACACACACACACATCCTCCACACACACGACCTCCGTGAATGCACTAATTAAAGCAATATCAGCGTAGATCAAACCAGCTGGCCCGTCTAGCACACTGTGTAAACAGCTCAATTATCAAATCGGTTTGAAACAACACGGTTAGAGAAGCACTTCACATCTCCCCTCCCTGCCTGGCCTGGGCACTGCCTCGTTACTGATACCCCTATAGGAGAGAGGGAGGAACCTTACAAAAATAGGTAATTAACAGGAGAGGAGAAGGTTAGGAGAGGAGAGGCTTAGGAGAGGAAAGTAGAGGGTTAGGAGAGGAGAGGGTTAGGAGAGGGTTCGGGGAGGCAAAGAGAGGGTTAGGGTAGGAAAGGAGAGGGTTAGGGGAGGAGGGGGTTAGGAGAGGAAAGAAGAGGGTTAATAGAGGAAAGAAGAGGGTTAGGAGAGGAGAAGATTAGGTGAGGAAATAAGATAGTTAGGAGAGGAGAGGCTTAAGCCAGGAGAGGCTTAGGATAGGAGAGGAGCGGAGATGAGACAGAGTCGGGAGAGGAGATGAGAGAGTCAGGAGAGGAGATGAGATGAGAGAGTCAGGAGAGGAGATGAGAGAGTCAGGAGAGGAGATGAGTCAAGAGAGGAGAGGAAAGGAGAGAAGACAGTTACACCATGCCCAGACCGGATTGCGCCATTGTGCCCAAATTGATTTAGTCCCCGACACCAAACGCTATCATGACACACAGGTTGACATATCAAAACAAACTCTGAACCAAATATATTACATTTGGGGACAGGTCAAAAAGCATTAAACATTTTTGGAAATTTTGCCTGGGATATAAATGTTATTTTACCTGAAATGCACAAGGTCCTCTACGCCGACAATTAATCCACACATAAAACAGTCAACCATATCATTTCTAGTCATCTCTCCTCCTTCCAGGCTTTTTCTTCTTTGGACTTTATATGGCATTTGGCATCTCCAGTTAAGACGTAAGTCTACATACACCTTAGCCAAATACATTTAAACTCAGTTTTTCATAATTCCTGATATTTAATCCTAGTAAAGGATTCCCTATCGTAGGTCAGTTAGGATCACCACGTTATTTTAAGTAGATTATGATTATGATTATGATTTTTCAACGCCAATACCGATTATTGGAGTACCAACAAAGGCCGACACCGATTAAATCGGCCGATTTTTTAAAATGTATTTGTAATAATGACAATTACAACAATACTGAATGAACACATTTTAACTTAATATAATACATCAATAACATCAATTTAGCCTCAAATAAATAATGAAACATGTTCAATTTGGTTTAAATAATGCAAAAACAAAGTGTTGGAGAAGAAAGTAAAAGTGCAATATGTGCCATGTAAGAAAGCTAACGTTTAAGTTCCTTGCTCAGAACATATGAAAGCTGGTGGTTCCTTTTAACATGAGTCTTCAATATTCCCAGGTAAGAAGTTTTAGGTTGTAGTTATTATAGGAATTATAGGACTATTTCTCTCTATACCATTTGTATTTCATTAACCTTTGACTATTGGATGTTCTTATAGGCACTTTAGTATTGCCAGTGTAACAGTATAGCTTCCGTCCCTCTCCTCGCTCCTACCTGGGCTCGAACCAGGAACACAACGACAACAGCCACCCTCGAAGCAGCGTTACACATCGCTCCACAAAAGCCGCGGCCCTTGCAGAGCAAGGGGAACAACCACTCCAAGTCTTAGAGCGAGTGACGTTTGAAACGCTATTAGCGCGCACCCCGCTAAATAGCTAACCTTTTCACATCGGTTACACCAGCCTCATCTCAGGAGTTGATAGGCTTGAAGTCAAACAGCAGATCTGCTGGCAAAACGCACGAAAGTGCTGTTTGAATGAATGCTTACGAGCCTGCTGGTGCCTACCATCGCGCAGTCAGACTGCTCTATCAAATCAGACTTAATTATAACATAATAACACTGAAATACGAGCCTTAGGTCATTAATATGGTCGAATCCGGAAACTATCATCTCGAAAAGAAGACGTTTATTCTTTCAGTGAAATACGGAACCGTTCGGTATTTTATCTAACGGGTGGCATCCCTAAGTCTAAATATTCCTGTTACATTGCACAACCGTCAATGTTATGTCATAATTACGTAAAATTCTGGCAAATTAGGCGGCCCAAACTGTTGCATATACACTGACTCTGCGTGCAATGAACGCAAGTGACAATTTCACCTGGTTAATATTGCCTGCTAACCTGGATTTCTTTTAGCTAAATATGCAGGTTTAAAAATATATACTTCTGTGTATTGATTTTAAGAAAGGCATTGATGTTTATGGTTAGGTACACATTGGAGCAACGATACGCACCGCATCGATTATATGCAATGCAGGACACGCTAGATAAACTAGTAATATCATCAACCATGTGTAGTTAACTAGTGATTATGATTGATTGATTGATTTGTTTTTATAAGATACGTTTAATGCTAGCTAGCAACTTACCTTGGCTTACTGCATTTGCGTAACAGGCAGGCTCCTCGTGGAGTGCAATATAATCAGGTGGTTAGAGCGTTGGACTAGTTAACTGTAAGGTTGCAAGATTGAATCCCCGAGCTGACAAGGTAAACATCTGTTGTTCTGCCCCTGAACGAGGCAGTTAACCCACCCAACTGACTTGCCTAGTTAAATAAAGATTAAATAAAGATGTAAAAAAAATAAAAGAAATAAATCTGATTTCCGATTGTTATGAAAACTTGAAATCGGACCTAATTAAATCGGCCATTCCGATTAATCGGTCGACCTCTAATTGTAAGAATGTGAAATCTCAGAATAAATAGTAGAGAATTCTTTATTTCAGATTTTATTTATTTCATCACATTCCCAGTGGGTCAGAAGTTTACATACACTCAATTAGTATTTTGCCTTTAAAGCATTGCCTTTAAAAATGTTTAACTTGGGTCAAACATTTTGGGTAGCCTTCCACAAGCTTCCCACAATAAGTTGGGTGAACTTTGGCCCATTCCTCCTGACAGAGCTGGTGTAACTGAGTCAGGTTTGTAGGCCTCATTGCTTGCACACGCTTTTTCAGGTCTGCCCACACATTTTATATGGGCTTGAGGTCAGGGCTTTGTGATGGCCACTCCAATAACTTGACTTTGTTGTCCTTAAGCCATTTTGCGACAACTTTGGAAGTATGCTTGGGGTCAATGTCCATTTGGAAGACCCATTTGCGACCAAGCTTTAACTTCCTGACTGTCTTGAGATGTTGCTTTAATATATCCACAATTTCCCTTCCTCATAATGCCATCTATTTTGTGAAGTGCACCAGTCCCTCCTGCAGCAAAGCACCCCCACAACATGATGCCGTGCTTCACGGTTGGGATGGTGTTCTTCGGCTTGCAAGCCTCCCCTTTTTTTCTCCAAACATAACGATGGTCATTATGGTCAAACAGTTCTATTTTTGTTTCATCAGACCAGAGGACATTTCTCCAAAAAGTACAATCTTTGTCCCCATGTGCAGTTGCAAACCATAGTCTGGCTTTTTTATGGCGATTTTGGAGCAGTGGCTTCTTCCTTGCTGAGCGGCCTTTCAGGTTATGTCGGTCTGGGATTGATTTGCATTTTTCGCACCAAAGTGCGTTCATCTCTAGGAGACAGGATGCGTCTCCTTCCTGAGCGGAATGACGGCTGCGTGGTCCCATGGTGTTTATACTTGCGTACTATTGTTTGTATAGATGAACGTGGTACCTTCAGGCATTTGGAAATTGCTCCCAAGGATGGATCAGACTTGTGGACGTCTACAATTGTTTTTCTGAGGTCTTGGCTGATTTCTTTTGATTTTCCCATGATGTCAAGCAAAGAGGCACTGAGTATGAAGGTAGGCCTATAAATACAATCGACAGGTACACCTCCAATTGACTCAAATGATGTCAATTAGCCTATCAGAAGCTTCTAAAGCCATGACATCATTTTCTGGAATTTTCCAAGCTGTTTAAAGGCACAGTCAACTTAGTGTATGTCAACTTCTGACCCACTGGAATTGTGATACAGTGAATTATAAGTTAAATAATCTGTCTGTAAACAATTGTTGGAAAAACTACTTGTGTCACGCACAAAGTAGATGTCCTAACCGACTTGCCAAAACTATAGTTCGTTAAGACATTTGTGGAGTGGTTGAAAAACAAGTTTTAATGACTCCAACCTAAGTGTATGTAAACTTCCGACTTCAACTGTAACTTTCACAGTATTACCACGACCGACCTCAGTTCATCTTTCAATCACCCACGTGGGTATAACCAATGAGTATCTGCTTCTATAAACCAATGAGATGGGAGAGGCAGGACTTGCACCACGTTCAGCGTCATAAATAGAACTGACTTCTATTTTAGCGCTTGGCAACGCAGACGCTTGTTGGCGCGCACGAGCAGTGTGTGTGCAATGATTGAATAACATGCATGTGTACATTTATTTTGCAAAGCTCGCGCATGCGACACGGGCGGTGTGGTCAGCATGTTAGGAGATAGTGGAACAAGAGGAAGAGGGAGAGCAAGAGAGATTTGCAGGTAACTGCAGGTAACTGCCCTGTTTCAGAAGCTAACATTGAATCAGAAATATCCCACCTCCCCTCTCATATATCTCTCTGTCGTTGTAATAAGAACTATGGGGCAATTAAGTTTCTGGTGGGTAAACACACCTCTCATATTCAGATGCAGTACAATCAAGATTTTGATAGCAACTAGCAAACACAGTTTTACCTTATGTAAATATCCAATGTGATGGCCCATTATCTGACATCAGAGTGAAAGACTAACCTACTTTTGGGACATCCACACCCACTCTAATAGCATTTCACACTGCACGCAGTCCACGTGAGACACATGTCTCCTGATTTTTTTGGTCTCGGCCTGGACTGATTTAAGATGCCTGGAGGATCTACTGCCACCCTCCTCCAGCTGTTCTGTGGGGGTGAGATGGATGATGTGATTGATGAGGAGAAGGTTCCAGGTGAGAGGGGGAGTTCCTGGGTGTATCTCTGCAGGACTGCAGGTATGTGGCGCCTCTCCCTCTGGGTGATTAATCATATAGATCTCCCTATGTTGGAAAAGATAAGATCACCCGCTCTCCTCCGTCCATTTACTTACAGTACGAGGATGAGTGAGAGAGTGTGTGTGTGTGTGTGTGTGTGTGTGTGTGTGTGTGTGTGTGTGTGTGTGTCTGTCAGAGCTGGTCCACCAAGGACATGGCCTATTGAGTCACTGGAGCCGGGTCGTGGAGGTGGAAACACAAGCTGGAGCTGAAGGACAACGTGGCATTCAGCTAAATACATACAATCACATAGAAGCCTTGATCATTGCAGATCTGTTCTTACACAGCACTGTCAATGTCAACCATTATTTACTGCTGTAAACATCTGCACAGCGTCTCAGGAAAGGAACTTTGGTGTATCTAATATGTTACCATGTAGGCTAATTGATAAGAACCGTAGCCATAGAATTCAGTAAAAGTGTGTGTGCTCTACTCTAGTGCTGGAGGGCAGTGTTAGCTGGGTTTCTTCTGCAATGGCACTTCATTTATCAATGTTGTTCATTTACCAGGTTCCAAATGACCAATCCCCCAGGTCTAAAACACAAGAGAAACTGCCACTGCTTTTTGTTAATGGGACTGGACTTGAATACCAACAATCAGAGCCTTAAAATCAGAGTCAATATAAGGCTGCCCCAGATAACAAATAACTTAACTTCATTAATCTCTTCAGGGGAACCAGGCTATGAGTGATGAGTTCCTCCAGGTCAAGAGGGATAACATACGAGGTGACAGGTCAAAGTTAACACAGCAAACCCAGTCACATCATCCAGGCCCATAGGAATGTACAGTACAGAGGATCAGACAGCGCAGGTTGGGCAAGTCTCAAAAGGGTTAAGTGACTCAGCGCTGACAACTGACAGTCCCGTCAGAGAGAGAGAGTGAGAGCGAGATAAGAACAGGCCTGATCAATGAAAAAGAACAGGCCTGATCAATGAAAAAGAACAGGCCTGATCAATGAAAAAGAACAGGCCTGATCAATGAAAAAGAACAGGCCTGATCAATGAAAAAGAACAGGCCTGATCAATGAAAAAGAACAGGCCTGATCAACGACGGCAATGAGACAGCCTACAGGGAGCAGGTCAGAGACTTGGCAGTGTGGTGCCAGGACAACAACCTTTCCTTTAACATCAGTAAGACCAAGGAGCTGATCATGGACTACAGGAAAAAGAGGGAAGAGCACGCCCCCATCCACATCGACGGGGTTGTAGAGGGGCGGGTCGAGAGAACACTAAGGACAACCCCCCGAATCCACTCCAATTCGCATACTGCCCCAACAGATCCACAGATGACACAATCTCAATTGCACTCCACACTGCCCTTTCCCACCTGGACAAGAGGAACACCTATGTGAGAAGGCTGTTCATTGACTACAGCTCAGCGTTCAACACCATAGTGTCCACTAAGCTCCTCACTAAGCTAAGGACCCTGGGACTGAACACCTCCCTCTGCAACTGGATCCTGGACTTACTGACAGACCGCCCCCAGTTGGTGAGGGTAGGCAACAACACATCCGCCATGCTGACCCTCAACACAGGGGCCCCTCTGGGGTGTGTGCTTAGTCCCGTCCTGTAGTCTCTGTTCACCCATGACTGCGTGGCCGCACACAACTCCAAAACCATCATTAAGTTTTCCGATATCAAGGCGGTGTTAGGCCTGATCATTCGACGATGAGACAGCCTTTAGGGAGGAGGTCGGTGCCAGTAAAACAACCTCTCCCTCAACGTCAGCAAGCCTAAGGAGCTGATCGTGGACTACAGGAAATGGATGGCTGAGCACACCCCCATTCACATCAACGGGGCTGTAGTGGAGCGGGTCGAGAGCTTTAAGTTCCTCGGTGTCCACATCGCTAAGGATGTATCATGGTCCACACACCAGCACAGTCGTAAAGAGGGCACAACGCCTACTCCACCTTAGGAGGCTGAAAAGATTTGGCACGGTCCCTCAGATCCTCAAGAAGATACACAGCTGCGCCATTAAGAGCATCTTGACTGGCTACATCACCGCTTGGCATGGCAAATGCAAAGCAAAGCACTACAGGGTGGTATGGAGAGCCCATACATACATGGGGAAAATCAAAAGAATTCAGCCAAGACCTCAGAAAAACAATTGTAGACCTCCACAAGTCTGGTTCATCCTTGGGAGCAATTTCCAAACGCCTGAAGGTACCACGTTAATCTAAACAAACAATAGTACGCAAGTATAAACACCATGGGACCACGCAGCCGTCATACTGCTCAGGAAGGAGACGCGTTCTTTCGCCTAGAGATGATCGTACTTTGGTGCGAAAAGTGCAAATCAATCCCAGAACATGATCAAAGGACCTTGTGAAGATGCTGGAGGAAACAGGTAAAAAAATGACAATGCCACCAGCCATACTGCTCGTTCTGTGCATGATTTCCTGCAAGACAAGAATGTCACTGTTCTGCCATGGCCAGCGAAGAGCCTGGATCTCAATTCCATTGAGCACGTCTGGGACCTGTTGGATCGGAGGGTGAGGGCTAGGGCCATTCCCCCCCAGAAACATCCGGGAACTTGCAGGTGCGTTGGTGGAAGAGTGGGGTAACGTCTCCCAGGAAGAACTGCAAATCTGGTGCAGACCATGAGGAGGAGATGCACTGCAGTACTTAATGCAGCGGGTGGCCACACCAGATACTGACTGTTACTTTTGATTTTGACCCCCTTTGTTCAGGGATACATTATTCAATTTCTGTTAGTCACATGTCTGTGAAACTTGTTCAGTTTATGTCTCAGTTGTTGAATCTTGTTATATTCATACAAATATTTACACATGTGTAAGTTTGCTGAAAATAAATAATCTATCTGTCTATCTCTATGTGTGCACACACTACATATGCATACCGACAACACAAACATGCACACACTTTTACACATATGCTACTGTGTTCTTCAGTTACTCTTATTATCTATCCTGATGCTTCGTGACTTTACCCTGCTTTCTTGTACATCTCCAAGTCAAATACCTCAGACCCCTGCACATTGATCTGGTACTCCCTGTATATAGTTCCATTCTTGTGTATTTTATTCCCTGTGTTACTCTGAGTCTGCATCATTGAGAAGGGCTCGTAAGGAAGCACTTCACAGTAATGTCTACACCCGCTGCATTCTGTGCATGTGACAAATTCAAATCAAATTGAGAGTGAGTGAGTGAGTGAGTGAGAATACCTGGTTTGTATCCCTCAAGAGGGAGATAGGGGAGTGTCTGGTAGACCTCAGGTCATTCCTGACATCAAATCACTCTACTGATCACAGGGCGGAGCCTCGTCTCTCTAACTAGGCTGCCTAATCAAACAGAGCAGTGGATGTGGTCTGTCAAGGTCTGAGTGCTACAAAGAGAAAGAAACATTTTTGGGGGCAAATGTTCTGTCATGTACCTACACTGGTGTTTTATCGAGAGAAAGCTAAGAGGGAGGGGTGAGAGTGGGGGGGGGGGGGGGGGGGGGGGAGAGAAAGCTAAGAGAGAGAAAGCTAAGAGGGAGGGGTGAGAGAGAAAGCTAAGAGAGAGGGGTGAGAGTGGGGGGGGGGGGTGGGAGAGAGAAAGCTAAGAGGGTGAGAGTGGGGGGGTGGGAGAAAGCTAAGAGAGAGGGGTGAGAGTGGGGGGGTGGGAGAGAGAGAAAGCTAAGAGGGAGGGGTGAGAGTGAGGGGGGTGGGAGAGAGAGAAAGCTAAGAGGGAGGGGTGAGAGTAGGGGGGGGGGAGAGAAAGCTAAGAGAGAGAAAGCTAAGAGGGAGGGGTGAGAGTGGGGGGGGGGGGGGAGAGAGAGAAAGCTAAGAGAGAGGGGTGAGAGTGGGGGGGGGTGGGAGAGAGAAAGCTAAGAGGGAGGGTGAGAGTGGGGGAAAGCTAAGAGGGAGGGGTGAGAGTGGGGGGGGTGGGAGAGAGAGAAAGCTAAGAGGGAGGGGTGAGAGTGGGGGGGTGGGAGAGAGAAAGCTAAGAGGGAGGGGTGAGAGTGGGGGGGTGGGAGAGAGAGAGAGAAAGCTAAGAGGGAGGGGTGAGAGTGGGGGGGTGGGAGAGAGAGAAAAGGAAGAAGAAAGCAAGAGGGCGAGGGGAGAGCAAGAGAGTGAAAAGGGAGATCGAGAAGGACAACAGTAGAGGGGTAGGGTGGGAGAGTTTATGAAGGGCTACTCACACCTGTCAGTAATGAATACAGTAATTAATAGCAGCATAAATGCTAAAGGCTAAATGAGCTCCCTACAGACAGAAGGGATGGATTAGGTAAGGGCTTAGTTCCAGGGTTGGTTTCCTTTACCTCATCAGAAAATAATTGGCAAAGACACACCTCTGGAAGTTAGGTAAGGTTGCGCTGGGCTGTGTTAGCCGAGCACGGATGGATTAACCCTTCTGCTCTGTTTGGCCCAAATAATTGGCCTGCGGGGGCTGAACTGGAGAACAGCTTTGTCTGAACCAGGTCACTGCTCTCTGGCCGGCCACTCAGCCCGAAAGCACCTGGAACACTGACTCGGCTGACTATTTGAAACCATTCAAATACTTCAAGCGTTTGCTCTAGCCTGCCTGAAGTGCCAGATGGGCTGAGTTTGCAGTTTTGGGACTATTCTATTGGTCCATTAAACCAGGCAAGCTCAAATCAAGCACAGACAAAGTCTTTGAAATGATTTATCTAAAAATAGTGAAATGACAGTTGAATGATCATACAGTATCATATTTCACTCAACTGAGTTGGTCATGGAATCAACTGATGTTGGAATCAATCTTGACAATGTAAAGAAGTAAACAAGAGTGACAGTTGAAATGGATGATAATAATGCTATGTCATCCTATTATGAATTATTTTATAAGTGATTTAGTTTGTCCTGAATTGTCCAGCCAAACCCAAAAACAGCCCGGGGCCGGGGAGTCAGCGATACACGATGTTGCTAAGGGGAAAACGTTTGCTACACACAAACAAATAACTTGGCAGCCATGCGCAGTGCCGACACCAGTGCTATTGCTAGCAGTAACAGAATGTTCACTATATTTCTGGCCACAGATCTGCTAAAGAATTATCAAGGCTGAACGATACAAATCGTTTCCCTAAAACTTCTGCCAGTTGTGTGTTTAGCCTCCATTTGGAACTCTGCAGTGTTGTAATCCATTAAACCCCCCCCTCCCTAAAAAGGGTCGGATGCCCTCCAACGCTGAATTCTTATATTCTAAGCTCCAAACAAACGCTCTCCAGCATTTTTGTTGTTGAGTGAATTGAGTGGCTGGAGCTTAACTGTGTTTGGGTTTCATGAGACTGTGTGTGTGCGTGTGCGTGTGTGTGTGTGTGTGTGTGTGTGTGTGTCAGGGAGAGAGATGGGGTGATGGTCAGAGAGAGAAACTGAGAGCGTGCAAGACTTTATGGACAGCAAGATGGATTGGTGTTGGTAATGAGTTCATGGAAAGAAAAGAGGAAGGCTCTGTGTGTGTGTGCCGTATACCCCGGTATGGCACAGGGACGGTATATAAGGTATGAACATCTGGATAACGCTGAACCCAAGCAACCATTTAAAACAACACTGTAGGCCTATTAGAACAAATCAAATGTATGACATATACAAATAAATCACTATGAAAATCTAGGCTATTTTGAACATTTGCAATGTCGGTGGTGGTGTGAGTGGTTATTTCAACTAGAATCATGGGTGATTGAGCCTTGGACAAGAGAAACAATATTGTAGAAAGCTGACTATAAATCTCATTCTATATGTTCTTTAGCTTTTTTCGGCCACATTTTGATAGGTTTTCGCCTCATCAATCTATACACAACACCCCATAATGACAGAGCAAAAACTGTTTTTTAGACATTTTAGCTAATTTATTAAAAATAAAAAAACTGATATCACATTTACATACAGTACCAGTCAAAAGTGTGAACACCTACTCATTCCAGAGTTTCTTTATTTTTAATATTTTCTACATTGTGGAATAATAGTGAAGACATCAAAACTATGAAGTAACACATGGAATCATGTAGTAACCAAAAAAGTGTGAAACAAATCAAATGTATTTTATATTTGAGATTCTTGGGGCGGCAGTGGTTAGAGCGTTGGGCCAGTTACTGAAAGGTTGGTGGATTGAATCCCCGAGCTGACAAGGTAAAAACCTGTCGTTACGCCCCTGAACAAGACAGTTAACCCACTGATCCTAGGCCGTCATTGTAAATAAGCATTTGTTCTTAACTGACTTGCCTAGTTAAATAAAGGTTAAATAAAATACAATTTCTTCAAAGTATCCACCCTTTGCCTTTATTACAGCTTTGCAAACTCTCGGCATTCTCTCAACCAGCGTCATGAGGTAGTCACCTGTAATCCATTTCAATTAACAGGTGTACCTTGTTAAAAGTTAATTTGTGGAAGTGTTTTCCTTCTTAATGCATTTGAGCCAATCAGTTGTGTTGTGACAAGGTAGGGGTGGGTATACAGAAGACAGCCCTATTTGGTAAAAGACCAAATCCATATTATGGCAAGAACAGCTCAAACAAGCAAAGAGAAACAACAGTCCATCATTACTTTAAGACATGAAGATCAGTCAATCCGGAACATTACAAGAGCTTTTAACGTTTCTTCAAGTGCAGTCGCAAAAACCATCAAGCGCTATGATGAATCAGAGACTTGTCCCGAAGGCACTCCTGCGTTATCTTGGCTGTGTGCAAAGGGTCATTGTCCTGTTGGAAGGTAAACCTTCGTCCCAGTCTGGAGGTCCGGAGTGCTCGAGCAGGTTATCAAAAAAATAAATAATAATGTTACTGGTCACATACACATGTTTAGCAGATGTTATTGCGGGTGTAGCAAAATGCTTGTGCTACTACTGCACTGTTGGAGCTAGGATGTAAAACAATACACACAAATCTAAAAGTAAAATAATGGAATGAAGAAATATATAAATATTAGATTGAGCAATGTCAGAGTGGCATTGACTAAAATACAGTGGAATAGAATACAGCATATACATAAGAGATGAATAATGCAAAATATGTAAACATTACTAGTGACTAGTGTTCCATTATTACAAGGATTTCAAGTCTATGTATATAGGGCAGCAGCCTCTGATGTTCTAGTGATGGCTATTTAACTGTCTTATGGCCTTAAGATACATGTTTGACCTTCCTGTGACATCGGGTGTTGTAGGTGTCCTGGAGGGCAGGTAGTTTGCGCCCGGTGATGCGTTGGGCAGACCGCACCACCCTCTGGAAAGTCCTGCGGTTGCGGCCGGTGCAGTTGCCATACCAGACGGTGATACAGCCCGACAGGATGCTCTCAATTGTGAAACGGTAAAAGTTTGAGGGTTTTTGGGGCAATGCCAAATTGCTGTTACGCCTTCTCCACCACACTCTGTGGGTGGATCATTTCAGATCGTCAGTGATGTGTACGCCAAGGGATTTTAAGCTTTCAACCTTCTCCACTGCGGTCAAGGATCTCGCTGTACTTTGCTCCGTTCATCTTTCCCCTCGATCCTGAATCCTGATCCCAGTCTCTACCGCTGAAAAACATCCCCACAGCATGATGCTGCCATCACCATGCTCCGCCCTAGGGATGGTGCCAGGTTTCCTCCAGACGTGAGGCTTAGCATTCAGGCAAAATAGTTCAATCTTGGTTTCATCAGACCAGACAATCTTGTTTCTCATGTTCTGAGAGTCCCTCAGGTGCCTTTTGGAAACTCCAAGCGGGCTGTCATGTGCCGTTTACTGAGGAGTGGCTTCCGTCTGCCCACTACCATAAAAGCCTGATTGTTGGAGTGCTGCAGAGATGGTTGTCCTGCTGGAAGGTTCTCCCATCTCCACAGAGGAACTCTGGAGCTCTGTAAGTGTGACCATCAGGTTCTTGGTCACCTCCCTGACCAAGGCCCTTCTCCCCCGATTGCTCAGTTTGGCCGTGCGGCCAGCTCTAGAATGAGTGTTGGCGGTTCCAAACTTCTTCCATTTCAGAATGATGGAGGCCACTGTGTTCTTGGGGACCTTCAATACTGCAGACATTTTTTTCGTACCCTTCCCCAGATCTGTGCTTTGACACAATCCTGTCTCGTAGCTCTACGGACAATTCCTTCGACCTCATGGCTTGGTTTTTGCTCTGACATGCACTGTCAACTGTGGGACCTTATATAGACAGGTGTGTGCCTTTCCAAATCATGTCCAATCAATTGCATTTACCACAGATGGACTCCAAGTTGTAGAATGATCAATGGAAACAGGATGCAGCTGAGCTCAATTTCGAGTCTCATAGCAAAGGGTCTGAATACTTATGTAAATAAGGCATCTGTTTTTATTTAACACATTTGCAAACATTCCTAAAAAACTGTTTTCACTTAGTCATTATGGTGCATTGTGTGTAGATTGATGAGGAAACAAATTCACTTTTGTTTCCTCATCAATTTAGAATAAGGCTGTGACGTAACAACATGTGGAAAAAGTCATGGGGTCTGAATACTTTCCAAATGCACGGTATCCTCCAAACACCGGCTTCGAGGGCATTATCACTTGTATACAAAGAGTTAACAACATATTAAATAATGATTGTCAAATGTTCCATTGTCATACTGACTGGCTGGCAATGTTCTTATCTCTTGCTTGCTAGCTAGCCAACTACGGCTAACTTACAGTCACGTCAAACAGTGCAGCCAGAATAACAGCAGTAGCTGCATTTGCCTCGTTTAAGCTGTTTTCTAGTGACATTTATTTGGATACATCCATAACAATGAGCTAATGATGCGCGATTTCGCCTGGCGTAGAAAATGAGCTCTCTCGTCCTGACACTGCTCGCCAATAACCCAGCTAACAGTCACTTCAAACTTTAGCTGGAAAGACAGCAAACTAGCGACATGTCATGTCACATGTTTTCTATAGACATTTCCTTGTATATATATCCATAACAATTATGCCAGCGGATTCATGATTTCAGACACCTTCATTACTATGGGACAGCTGGAGATCGAATATCAATATTGAAACAACGTTGCAAATGCCCGGAGAGACGGACCGCAACGTTTATACAAATCTCTGCTGTTGAAAACTAAATGTTAATCTAAAAGAAAAGTGAGACGTTTTTTTATTACGGTTCTACTGGATGATGTTAATAAATGTTCACTGTAATTTGAACTACTGTGGGGTTTCGGGACTCGTTATCAATGAACCACGTATATCACACATGACAACTCTTATCAGCCTAGTGATCGCAACATTGTTGCTCTCCGATGTGAATATTTGGAAACGATGTTTCATTTCCAAGGGCTTTCTGAATAAGCTCAACTGAAATGCACCAATTGTGCATGATGCGCATCATTACTCTGGTCTATCAATCCATTCCAAATCATTATACATGACACGGGGGCGGCATATGTTGAACTTGCCTAGGGCGGCAGCAGAACTGCTAGGACCGGGCCTGACGAACACAATTTGTCTAATTTACTGCGTTTCCCGGCGGCCCTTGGCCTGCTCAAAGGGAAGTAAAAACAGTCCAAGTCCTTGGAGCAGCTTGCGATGCGCATCAGCCTCGTTGCTTTGTCCTCAAGACTGTGCGATCTTGAGGCCATCTTTAATTGCACACTAGAAACGGGGATAATCAACACACTTTCGGCCAATTTTACCCAGTCGTGGTACACTTCGCTGAAGTCTTTTGCGTGAGTAAAAATAGAAACACACCACTGACACTAATTTCCAAGTAGCTTGAGGATTTCTGAGCCTGTAAAGTATCTTTTCCTTTGAAGTTGGAGCACATGGACTGGTATTTCCATCATTGAATAAAAATGATTATTCTCCACTGGGAAACAGAAACCCTGGTATGTGATAGCTCTACCAATACCAACACTCATTATCAAGGCTAGAGTGAATTATTCTCTCGTCTGACGTTTTAGGACTTTACTTACATGTTTTAATAAGACGAGAATATTTAATGGGTACCGAGTGTACACCTTAAGCACATGTGTGTTCCAAATATGCCCACCTCGATTTTTTGGACATTTCTTATGCATAAATGAAAACATGAAAATAAAACTTCACTAAATAATGATGATTGTTAGTCCTGGAGGTCTTTCCTAATTCCCAGTTATATTAAAGCTATGGGGGTTTCTATGGCAGAGTTTACTCACAGGCCAAGACGTAAGACACTGATACACAGGTGCACGCACATGCATTTGAACAGACACGCACTTCAAAGCCATAAAGCAGATTTGAACCACACACACACAAAATATTAACTTGAGTCCCTATACAACATGTAATTTAAGAAAGTATGTAAAAATGACCATTGTTTAACCAACATTAGCCTATTCCTCTTGCGTGTCTCTAGAGCCAGGTACACTGGAACATGTCTAGCTACAGCAGGCCTCTGTATAATTCATGGAGACAGTTTAAATCAAAGTTGTATGACTTCATATTTTGATGAGTCACACACAGAGCAATGGCGTGAGAAACCTTGACAATGCCTTCACGTAACCACCAATTGAAAATGTGTTTTTCATGCTAGCAGTCGTGCCTGCATGTCACAGTCTCACAGCAGCAACATAACTTGGTGAACGACAACACGATAAAAGATCAGCTTACATTTTTAAATGCATTTTGTTTTATTTGACTGTTAAATGAACCTTGCATTGTTATACATAAGTGTCAAATTTACAAAAATGGCATCTATCTCAGGAGGGCTTAAATGGTACATTACCACAAAAAGCACTCCCTCTATACAGAATGTAAATTACAACAAAGCAATATTGTTCAATGTGATCAATAATACCTTTGCATAATATTGTAGTCTATAGTGTACATTTTTACACCAAACCATTGGATTCAAAATATTTTAATGAGTAGACTTGCTGTTTTTCCAATTAAGCCCAATATTCTCCTATTATGCCCGCTTTCCATTGAAACCCATGGCGTTTGTGTGTCGATTTCCCTAATATTCACTGAACATGAGCATAAATGTTTTTAGTTCAGATTTAAGTTGATTGAAAACACACAAAAACTACAGTTATGCATATTTGGCATCTAGCCATGGTGCCTTTACCAAGATTAGAAACAATTAGAAACCTATGTACTCTCTCCAAGACGTTTGGAGTGGACAGGCAGTCGCTGATGCAGAGAAGAATAAGATCAGGGTTGAGGGATAGAGATAGAAGACCTACAAGTGGTGGATAAAAATGCAAACAAAGGAGGGACAAGAAGATGATTATTGGGTGAAGACTCATGCACTTTTGGGTGGACCATTGTCATATTGTCGTCTTACATTCATCCAAGTGATTATGTTTTTTGGTCCACCACCTATACCTTTTTAATACACAGTAGAGAGGGAGATTTGAGAATATCTTCAGACAGGATTTAGGACGAAAAGGAACTCATTTAAAAGAATAGCAGTACAGCAAATGTGAAATCAGCTTTCAGATAATTCATTGAAAGTTGTGTGTTATTTTCTATGTTGCATGGCTTCTTATCCACAGAGGGCCAATGTGGGTTAAGGTTTGTGTTCTAACTAAGCAATAACACACCTGATTCAACTAATCATGTCTTGATTAAAGTGTATGACTGGTTGAAATCGGGAGTGTACTGTTTGGCAAAAACAAAAGCCTAAGTCCACATGGATTTCTGTGGATACGATTGGACACTCCCCTAATATGAGTTCTACTTTCATAATGAATAGTAATGATCCGTTTATTTTAATAACTTTAAGGGAGATGAATATAATTTTACATAAGAAATGTCCGCTTGTACATTTGGAAATTAATTAAATTAGATTATATAAGAAGTGGTCTTATTGGGAACACAATTTCCACCTGAATGACGTGCCCAAAGTAAACTGCCTGTTGCTCAGGCCCTGAAGCCAGGATATGCATATAATTGGTACCATTGGAAAGAAACACTTTGAATTTTGTAGAAAAAATTATGTAGGACAATATAAAAGTCTAGATATGGTAGGAGAAAATCCAAAGAAAAGCCACGAAGACAGGACGCATCTGCTAAAAATCGGTTTTCTATTGAACATACTTCTTTCCGTAAGAAATATTATAGTTTGATTACATTTTAGGGTATCTGAGGAGTCAATAGAAACATATTTTGACTTGTTGAAACAAAGTTTAGGGGTAGATTTTCAGATTCCTTTTTCTGCAAGTTGAACGAGTGGATTACTCAAATCGATGGCACCAACTAAACAGACTTTTTGGGATATAAAGAAGGATTTTATCTAACAAAACAACACTACATGGTATAGCTGGGACCCTTTGGATGACAAATCAGAGGAAGATTTTCAAAAAGTGAATATTTAATCACTATTTGTGAATTTATGAAACTTGTGCCAGTGGAAGAATATTTTGATGTGGGGCGCCGTCCTCAAACAATCGCATGGCATGTTTTCGCTGTAATAGCTACTGTAAAATTGGACAGTGCAGTTAGAATTTAAGCTTTCAACCGATATAAGACCCTTATGGGTATCTAAATGTTTAGTATCCATAATTTATGATTATTTATTTGAATTGCGCCCCCTCCAGTTTCACCGGAAGTTGTTCCGCTAGTGGGACGCCTTGCCCTGAGTTAAAGGGTACACTCGGTATGTATTATCAAGATTTTAATCAAATATGTGTACGTCTTTTTAAAAACAGGTTATAAGTAAAGTCATAACTTCACATGAGAATCTTTCATTTTATATACACTTTTCTTGAAATTAGGGCAGCATACGTTAGAGATGTTTAAACTTCGATTTTGGGCTTCATTTGTACACATACACTATACAATATCAGTTCTCTGTATGACAAGTAGTATTGTTTCTTCATACTATGTAATGCATTCAATGAATTTGGTGATGTTTTTTCCCCTGTTCAGAGAAATTAGTCATTGAAGTTTAGGTTTATGTCCCATCCAACATCCTGATATTACCAGGTTCTGACCACTAGACGGTGCTGTTCCTGCCATTAGGCTTAATTTCTCAGACATCAAATTATATTTCAACAAAATAATGTTGCAGGAATACTAAGCTTAACAGTTTCTAACTACAGAAACAATTTCAGAACAATCTGAGATGGTGGGTGTCATGGCTTGATGAAATGATCCAGAAACTATTGTGTCAATGAGAAAGTGTACGTGTTTGTGTGTGTGCATGAGTGAGTGAGTGAGTGAGTGAGTGAGTGAGTAGGAAGCGGTGGTCAGTGTCCCAGGAAGTGTTTGTGCGGCTTAAGTGAAGGAACCCGCCACCCCTCTCGTCAAACACTGGGAGAGAGTCCTGACAGACATGCGCCACACACTCCACACACACACAAAAGGCCACAAGAGATAGCGATGCAGTGTCCACACACACACACACACACACACACACACACACACACACACACACAGTACCACTACCATTCGAATGTTACTTATTCAAATTGAATACAGATACAACTCAAATGAGGAATAGGATGAGAAGCATGTCCCAGTCTTTCAGGGCTCAATGCGGAAGTGGACATGACTGACTGCTAATCACAGTTCCTCCTCTTGCTAATCCCATTGAACACCATGCTAATACGACCAGATGGAAAGTCAATACACTGACCCCGAGCAACCTGGCTGACTACGTCTCTCATAACAATATGTAGTCATAGGCTAGATAAGGTTGGCTTTAGTGGCTTGTCCATTTCGAGATGTCAGGTTGATTACCCTGTCCTCTTGTCCTGTGTGATCTAAGACGTTTTCATGGTGTGTGTGTGTGTGTGTGTGTGTGTGTGTGTGTGTGTGTGTGTGTGTGTGTGTGTGTGTGTTAGAGAGGGGCTGAGTATTGAGGACGGTGAGTGCTGTAGGCAGTGCGGCGCTATGCTCGGGTTACAAACACAGTCTTTCATGTGGGACTGGTCTAAAACAGGCCAAGATGAAAGCTCACTCCCCCGCACAATAAAATCTCAGCATCTGTTGATTTCCTGTCTCTCCAACATCCGATCCTCAATAACCAAAAAATAGCCAAGCTAAATAGTTTGATGCAAAATATGCCAACAACTGCGGGACACAGGTAACATTGCAATTATATCATTCCATTCCCGCCATCAGCCTCTACGGATGACCAGACAGCATGGCACAGCAACATTTTCTCTGCTAATGAAGACAACTTTTTCTGAGGAGCAGACACCACTCGGAGCTCAGTGTTATTCCTCTTACCTCGAACATTCCAAAAAAGACAAAGCCGGAACTGTGGCGTATCCAAGATGCCCGCACAACCAAAATCTTAGAGCCTTATACAAGACCTTTCAAACGGTCCACCATAACTCTAGCGGTAGGCTGTTTAGGCCAACATGCTGAGACTCAAAATACTGCAACAGGCCAACACTCTGCTACCTTCAGTGCCAGATCGTTTCTGCAATGTTTGGCATGGCAATGACAAAGGAGTTGGCTATACCAAAAAAAACAGGCTAATATTCTGAGGCAAGCCAGACAACAGCACAGTCAAAACAAATGCACTTTAGCAAGCACCAACACTACACCACACAGTCAATTGAAACAGCAGAGAGAAGGTTAAGGACGTACGGTAGGGGTACTTACTGGCTGACGAGGGCGTGCTGTAGCTACTCAGGGGCAGGCCGGGGGGAGAGAGCCCCCCCAGCATGTGGGGGAAGAAGTAGGAGTAGTGGGGCATGGGGAAGCCGTTGAGATGGGGGCCCGGGACCGGGTTGCCCTTCCCAGCCATTTTGGCTCAATCCACCGCTACCGATGACGACACCCAAAACACTATACTGTGGGCAATACAGGGCTCAGAATGGTGTCAGTGTGGGTTATGGAGTGGCTTTAGCCCCCATATGGGCGACGGACATGCGTGGTATTCCAGTGGCGTTGTGACTGGAGAAATGCCCTCTGAATCAGGCAACTGGAGTTGTAGTATTCCCCAAAATGTCCGCCTGTTTGTTACCTCCTTTGACTGATGGCGAGGAGAGGTGCAGGATAGTGGTTATGAAGGAGGTTTTGTACCTTCACAGTCAGGGTATAGTAGGTCTTCCACTGTGGAGTCGGTTCCAGAGATGGGGAATACGTAGAGACATGGTGCCTATGAACTAGTCCTCTCTGGTATAGCTCTAACTCGTTCAGTGTCTCGACTCTCTTTTTGATTGTCCTTCAATCTTCACCTAGAGAGAAAGATAATTAAAAATGTTGAATCCCCTCTGGGACAATATACACACCACAAACACACTTTGAAAAAAACATGACATGTCAGCCCTGCAAAATAAGCTGTGGTTAAAAGGTCAACTGCAACACACACCATCCCAGCGAGAGAGAGAGAGAGGAGCGAGAGAGATAATTATATAAAGAAAACATATATTTTCCCTCTATTTAAAAGCTCGGGAAAAACATGCATCTACGTGACTCTAATGACTGGAAATGTCTAGTCTGAAATGGTAAAAAACACCCATTTCAGGAGAATGATCTTAAGGAGCATTAAAAGCCATGAACAGCATGCAATGGGTATGTGATAGCTCGACCAATACACACACTCATTACCAAGGCTGGAGTGAAAACCCTGGGGGAATGTTACCGAGACATAAATGAAGCAAAATAAAAAACTTAGCTAATTATGACTGTTGTTAGTCCCTGAGGTCTTTCACAAACAAACACAAACACCACACACACACAGTCAAAGCCATAGAGCAGGTGCGCACACACACTCTTCACTTGAGTCCGTATACATCACGTAATGTAAGAATGAATATCAAATGTTACCAACATTAGACCTAACAGAATACAATACACTCAATTCTAGCCCATTTTTAGGCGTCTCTCTAGCTACAGCCTGGTACACGAACATTGTCTTGCTCCAGCAGGCCTCTGTATAATTCATGGAGACCGTTTGATCAAATTTGTATATACATGACTTCATTTTTTTGACCGTAATGATCTCGTTATGAGTCAGGGGTCTTAACACAAACAGGGCAACGGCGTAAGAAACCTTGACAACAGGGACACACAACCACCTAAGGAAGATGGATATGTGGCGTTTGGTAAAAAAGGATTGCTCAAGCGAGCATTACACATGAATCAAGCAAGGAGGAAAATAGTTTTTTTGTTGTTGAAAATGTTAGGAAATGTAATTGTATTTGTCACATGCTTCATAAACAACAGGTGTAGACTAACAGTGAAATGCTTACTTAAGGGCCCTTACCAACAACGTAGAGAGAAAGAAAATAGAGAAATAGAAAATTAAACATGTAATAATAAATACACAATGAGTAACGATAACTTGGCTATATACACAGGGTACCAGTACCAAGTCGATGTGCAGGGGTGCAAGGTAATTGAGGTAGATATTAGAGGTCGACCGATTAATCGGAATGGCCAATTAATTAGGGCGATTTCAAGTTCATAAAAATTGGTAATCAGCATTTTTGCACTCCACGAGGAGACTGCGTGGCAGGCTGACTACCTGTTATGCGAGTGCAGCAAGGAGCCAAGGTAAGGTGCTAGCTAGCATTAAACGTATCTTATAAAAAACAATCAATCTTAACATAATCACTAGTTAACTACACATGGTTGATGACATTACTAGTTTATCTAGCTTGTCCTGCATTGCATATAATCGATGCGGTGCCTGTTCATTTATCATTGAATCACAGCCTACTTCGCCAAACGGGTGATTTAACAAGCGCATTCGCGAAAAAAGCACAGTCGTTGCACCAATGTGTACCTAACCATAAACATCGATGCCTTTCTTAAAATCAATACACAAGTATATATTTTTAAACCTGCATATTTAGTTAATATTGCCTGCTAACATGAATTTCTTTTAACTAGGGAAATTGTGTCACTTCTCTTGCGTTCTGTGAAAGCAGAGTCAGGGTATATGCAGCAGTTTGGGCCGCCTGGCTCGTTGCGAACTGTGTGAAGACTATTTCTTCCAAACAAAGACCGTTATTAATTTGCCAGAATTGTACATAATTATGACATAACATTGCACAACCTTCAATGTAACAGCAATATTTAGACTTAGGGATGCCACCCGTTAGATAAAATACGGAACGGTTGCGTATTTCACTGAAAGAATAAACTTTTTTCCCCCAAAATTATAGTTTATGGATTTGACCATATTAATGACCTAAGGCTCGTATTTCTGTGTGTTATTATATTATAATTAAGTCTATGATTTGATAGAGCAGTCTGAGCGGTGGTAGGCAGCAGCAGGCTTGTAAGCATTCATTCAAACAGCACTTTCCTGTTTGATTTGCCAGCAGCTCTTCGCTGTGCTTTAAGTATTGCGCTGTTTATGACTTCAAGCCTATCAACTCCCAAGATTAGGCTGGCAATACAATAGTGGCAATAAGAACATCCAATGGTCAAAGGTATATGAAATACAAATGGTATAGAGCGAAAGAGTCCTATAATAACTACAACCTAAAACTTCTTACCTGGGAATATTGAAGACTCATGTTAGAAGGAACCACCAGCTTTCATATAATTAAGTTCTCATGTTCTGAGCAAGGAACTAAACGTTAGCTTTTTTACATGGCAAATATTTCACTTTTACTTTCTTCTCCAACACTTTGTTTTCGCATTATTTAAACCAAATTGAACATGTTTCATTACTTGAGACTAAATTGATTTTATTTATGTATTATATTAAGTTAAAAAAAGTGTTCATTCAGTACTGTTGTAATTGTCATTATTACAAATATATATAAAAATAGTCTGATTAATCGGTATCGGCATTGAAAAATCATAATCGGTCGACCTCTAGTAGATATGTACACATATAGGTAGGGCTGGGCGATATGGCCTAAAAATCCTATCCATTTTTTTTAACACTTATCAGCGATTCACAATACATTTTCAAATAGTTTCTCTAAATAAGCTTTGTTGTACAAATCAAGGTAAAATACACTAAATTTCAAACAAAATCAGCAATAACCTAATGCATTTCAGAGCTTGTGAAATTATATCTAGGCTAAATAAGCCTTTCACAACCAGAAGACCCACTTATTACATTTCATCAAAATAGTTTAACCTACTTTTTTGCAATAGTCACTGATCTAACGTTCAAGTCTGTCTATGAAAATGCCCTTTTTCTTACTAATTTAACCAGAACCATGCACAATGCACATTCACTAATAATGACCAACTTCTTGTAGCAGCCATTATAGAACATTAACACAGATCTCAAACAAATCAAGCAAAAGCCCGTGTGCTAGTGAGTTGCCAGCTAATCTTTATATTTCAAGTTTAGCAAACTTGGATATATTTGCTAGCTAAGAAGGTAGAACAGTTGAATTGTTATGAACACACCCTTCTGTCCGTCTCCAACTGTTTGAACAGCATGCTAGCCTGTCCACATGTTGAAATCAAGTGACCTACCTTATTTCTCAGAATGAGAACGAGTTGCCAATTTCTTATATAATTGTGTTTTAGGCTTATTGCACATTTAGAAAACAGACTAGACAGCTAGTATAACGTTCTTTGGCTAAAATGCTGCTAGCGGTACATGGTACCGCAATGGCGCACGCGACAAACTAAGAATTCATTTTACAGAATCAAATGTTTATTGATTCGAGAGAGAGATAGAGAGTGTGTACACAGGATTTTGGCAATGAGGCCCTTTATGTACTTCCCCAGCGTCAGATGAACTCTTGGATAACATTTGTATGTCTCGGTGTCCAGTATGAAGGAAGATCAAGGTAGTTTCGCAAACCAATGAGAACTAGCGTTAGCGCAACGGCTGGAAGTCTGTCTCGCAGACATGGTCTATATGGGGCCCTGGTGTGTCCGTCTCTCCATCAGGCTGAGAGCATGGCTTTATAGGCTCTGATCCGTGTATTAGCTGCCTTATCTTTTATTGATCGGGGCCAAAGTGCTCTCCAAATCACCCTGTAATAGGGCTGGGCAGCCGGATATACAAGGATACCACAAACAAAAGCGGATAGACACACACAGGACACACTGATATAGTGATATAGTGACAAACAAAAAGGAGGACACTGCACAAGGGGTGTATTTGCATTAGCTAAAGAGCTTTAACGAGCATCTTTAAAAAGCCTAAGAGTGCTGGTCTCTGTTTTATTTCACTTTTAAAAACCTCCCTACCACCCACCTGTAAAACTGTTGTTTTGAGCCATATTAAGAGGACGTAGGCTTCATGATAGCCAAGGTTCAGTTACGTATCGGTCTGTTTCACATGTAAAAGCAAATCATATAACCATGATACGTGTAGGCTCACACACACAAACACACAATCATGAAAATGCATTAACATCCCCTATAATACATTGACTGAAAAACCATACAGGACTGCATATTTAGATGAAAATTGGCAAATTGCTATGTGGTCTATCACAAAGCCATCTGGTACGTATGTCACCTCAGCTGGCCATTTTGAAACATAAGTTACGTGACCTTACAACAGACCCCTTGTACGGAAATACAGATGGACTGGAAATCCATATTGCGCTGCATATTTAGATACAGTAGCTTAGGCTATTGGTTGTGTATCAACAATGTGCTAACTGAGGCCAGAATAAAAGATTGCAGGCTGAAAATTGGTCTATTGCCAATGTATTCAATTACCAAGCCATCTGGCATGTACATAATATAATTAAATACAAATTTAGCAGACTCTAATCGAAAACAACTTAGTCATGTGTGCATACAGTTTTTACATATAGGTGGTCCCGGGAATAACACCCACTATACTGGCGTTGTAAGAGCCATGTTCCACCAACTGAGCTACAGACGACCACGTCACCTAAGCCGGCCATTTTGAAACACAAGCTACTTGACCTTTAAAACAGTCTCATTGTACAGAGAACAGATCTCACATCTAGCTTATCTCACTGCATTCGAGAGATCTCCTTCTCTGTATGTTAAGTCGTGGAAACCTGGGAGAGAGATTGGTCTACAATTCACTTAAAGGTGACAATGTATTGTAGGTCACACAAGGTAACATAAGGTATTAGTGTTGCACAGTATACAGAAACGTCGGTACTTTTTCCGATACAAAAAAAATAACGGTTTGGTACTGAATTTGTTATATCTCCGATACTTTAATTTTAATTTGTTTAATTTCGTACTTTTTACCCCTTGGCTATCACAAAATTGGTTTGAAAAATTGGTAGTTAGTCTTGTCCCATCACTGCAACTCCCATATGGACTCAGGAGAGGCGAAGGTCGAGAGCCATGAGTCCTCCGAAACACAAGCCTGCCAAGCTGCACTGCTTCTTGACACAGTGCTCGCTTATCCCGGAAGCCAGCCGCACCAATGTGTCAGAGGGAACACCGTACAACTGGCGACTGAAGTCAGCGTGCATGCGCCCGGCCCGCCACAGGAGTCGCTAGAGCGCGATGGGACAAGGACATCCCGGTTGGCCAAACCCTCCCCTAACCCGGACGACGCTGGGCCAATTGTGCGCCGCCTCATGGTTCTCCAGGTCGCGGCCAGCTGCGACAGCCTGGGATCAAACCCAGGTCTGTAGTGACGCCTCAAGCCCTGCGATGCAGTGCCTTAGACCGCTGCGACACTCGGGAGATGTTTGGTACTTCTGTCAAATGTGTCTCACGTGATTGAGAGGACCAATTGTGTGTCAGCGCAGCACCTTTATAGCATGAAGAGCAATGTGCCTGCTCCACTTCATTGCTAGAGCTGTCTGGGCGGCATTGGCTCCCCACTCATGCTGCACAGAAGCTTACACACTTGAATAATGCAACACGGTATGTAGAAATGTTGAAACTGTTTATTACTGTTCGCAAAACAATGTCCATACAGGCCAGAACACTTTTGTGCAAGATGATACCGGTAGCTTCCAGGTTTGTAGGTTAACTTTCCTTGCTAGCTTGCAGTTGATTTCCCTACCCTAGTACATTGTTTGTGATAATATGCTAAACATAAAGCAAAATATGCCGATTTCAAAGCAGATTGTCACCAAAAACTTGATTAATTCACTTAGACTCCCTAGCCACCAAAAACTCCTTCGACTCCTGTCTGGTTTCCTCTAGATTCCATAGCCGAAGTCAGATTCCACAGCCACATTCTGAATCGTGAATGACATCATTAATTTCTTTGAGAAAGCACACACTTTTATAAAAAAGAGATTGCTTCTAGTATGCAAACGCTGTTTATCAGTACAATAAAATATGTTCTAGCAGTTGCCAATAAAATAAGTGTTAAATGGAAGGGATTGTTTGTCATCTGTTGCCCCTTGAAATCAGCTAAACAAGCTCAATAACAATGCATGCACACACTGCTTTTGAATAATATGCATTCATCTACATTGTGAATAGACCTAGTCTACATCTTGATTTACCCAGTTTATCAATATGGATTTACAAATCAAATAAATTACCATTTTGTTGTTACCAAAGTTTTACTTATCTTCATCCAACAATAGACAGTCTGCTTAAACTAATAACAAACAATTCTACATGTTCATGTCTTTATTGAACAGACTTTGTAAACATTTACAGTGCAGGCTGCAAAACGTATGTGAACTCTTGGATTTAATAACTGGTTGACCATCCTTTGGCAGCTAAAACCTCAACGTTTTCTGTAGTTGCGGATCAGACCTGCACAACGGTCAGGAGGAATGTTGGACCGTTCCTCTTTACATAACTGTTTCAGTTCAGCAATATTCTTGGGATGTCTGGTGTGAACCACTCTCGAGGTCATGCCACAGCATCTCAAATCGGGTTGAGGTCAGGACTCTGACTGAGCCCTCCAGAAAGGAGTATTTTCTTCTATTGAAGATATTTTGATGTTGATTTACTTCTGTGTTTTTGGTCGTTGTCCTGTTGCGTCACCCAACTTCTGTTGAGCTTCAAATTGGCAGACAGATCGCCTTACATTCTCCTGCAAAATGTTTTGATAAACTTGGGAATTAATTTTTCTGTCGATGATAGCAAGCTGTCCATGCCCTGTGGCAGCAAAGCAGCCCCCAAACAACTCAACTTTAGTTTAATCTGTCCACAGAATATTTTGCCAGGAGCGCTGTGGAACATCCAGATGCTCTTTTGCGAACTTAAGACGTTCAGTAATGATCTTTTTGGACAGCAGTGGCTTTTTCCGTGGTGTCCTCCCATGAACACCATTCTTGTTTAGTGTTTTTTACATATCGTAGACTCATCAACAGAGATGTTAGCATGTTCCAGAGATTTCTGTAAGGCTTTAGTTGACACTCTAGGATTCTTCTTAACCTCATTGAGCATTCTGCGCTGTGCTCTTGCAGTCATCTTTGAAGGATGGCCACTCCTAGGGAGAGTAGCAACAGTGCTGAACTTTCTCCATTTATAGACAACTTGTCTTACTGTGGACTGATGAACATCAAGGCTTTCAGAGATACTTTTGTAACCATTTCCAGCTTTATGCAACTCAACAATTCTTAATCTTAGGTCTTCTGAGATCTCTTTTGTTTGAGGCATGGTTCACATCAGGCAATTCTTCTTGTGAATAGCAAACTAAAATGGTGCTATTCACAAGAAGCACGTGTTTTTATAGGGCAGGGCAGCTCTAACCAACATCTCCAATCTCGTCTCATTGATTGGACTCCAGGTTAGCTGACTCCTGACTCCAATTAGCTTTTGGAGAAATCATTAGCCCAGGGGTTCACATACTTTTTCCAACCTACAATGTGAATGGTTAAATGAACTATTCAATATAGACAAGAAAAACACAATCATTTGTGTGTCATTATTTTAATCACACTGTGTTTGCCTATTGTTGTGACTTAGATGAAGATCAGATCAAATGTTATGACCAATTTATGCAGAAATCCAGGTAATTCCAAAGGGTTCAAATACTTTGCCACTGTAGGCCTACACACACACCTTCCCCCAACCCTTCTCTCCCAGTTTACCATCTATAACCCAACCCCGGCAGGCCCATTCTCCTCCCAGTCCCACATGTGATCTATGTGTTATATGATAGGGAAGACATAGAAAGTAAGTGCTATGGAGGATGGATTATTATACTGTACAGTGCTGAACATCCTTGTGCTTTCAGGCTGCAGAGCGATCAAACGGACAGCTAACCGTGGAATAAAAACATACACACATTTGTCTAAAGTTGAGGGAGCATGCAATTGGCATGCTGACTGGAGGAATGTCCACCAGAGCTGTTGCCAGAGAATTTAACGTCAATTTTTCTACCATAAGCCGCCTCCGTTGTTTTAGATAATTTTGCAGTACGTCCATCCGGCCTCACAACCGCAGACCACATGTAACCATGCAAGCTCAGGAACTCCACATCTGAAAGTTTCTAAAACTGTTTGAATCATGTCTGTGACTATAACAGAACTTATTTGGCAGGCAAAACCCTGAGGACAAACCATTCAGATTTTTTTTTTTTAGGTCACTCTTTTCAATGAGTTTTCATTGGGAATCCAGATTTCTAAGGGACCTTCCTGCAGTTCCTATCGCTTCAACTGGATGTCAACAGTCTTTAGAAATTGGTTGAGGTTTTTCCTTTGAGAAATGAAGAAATAGCCATGTTCAGAATGAGGCTCCAGTGAAGTGTACTGTTTGTTAGAGGTGCGTGACCAGAAAGCATGCTACACATTGTTTTCCTCCGGTATTGAACACAGATCATCCCGTCTTCAATTTTATCGATTATTGACGTTAAAAATACCTAAAGGTTGTATTACAAAAGTAGTTTGAAATGTTTGGACAAAGCTTAGAGGTAACTTTTGAGATATTTTGTAGTCACGTTGTGCAAGTTGAAACCGGTGTTTTTCTGGATCAAACGCGCCAAATAAATTGACATTTTGGAAATATATCGACGGAATTAATCGAACAAAAGGACCATTTGTGATATTTATGGGACATATTGGAGTGCCAACAGAAGAAGCTCGTCAAAGGTAAGGCATGAATTATATCTTTATTTCTGCGTTTTGTGTCGCGCCGGGAGGGTTGAAATATGATGGTCTGTGTTTGTTTGCTTGGTTGCTATCCTCAGATAATAGCATTGTTTGCTTTCGCCGTAAAGCATTTTTGAAATCTGACACGTTAGCTGGATTCACAACAAGTGTAGCTTTAATTTGGTATATTGAATGTGTGATTTCATGAAAGTTAAATTTTTATAGCAATTTATTTGAATTTGGCACTCTGCATTTTCACTGGATGTTGGCCAGGTGGGACGCTACCGTCCCACATATCCCAGAGAGGTTAAGGTCCATTTTCTCAAAAGTGGGGTGACAAATATCACCTTTCAAAGCAGAATAACTTTCCTATTGTTCCTCAACTGCAGTGTATGATATACAATTTTCTAGCTCCGAGTCTCTACTTTTATCAAATATAAAAAACACATGGTGAAATCCCTGAACAGTTTCCTTCCTCTCCGGCAAATGAGTTAGGAACAACGTCTGCATCTTTGTAGTGACGGTGTATTGATACACCATCCAAAATGTAATTAATAACTTCACCATGCTTAAAGGGATATTCAATGTCTGCTTTTTAAAATGTTTAACCCAGCTACCAATAGTTGCCCTTCTTTGCGAGGCATTTGAATACCTCCCTGGTCTTTGTGGTTTAATCTGTGTTTGAAAATTCACTGCTCAACTGAGGGAACTTACAGTTAATTGTGTGTGGGGTACAGAGATGAGGTAGTCATAAAAAAAGATGTTGAACACTATTATTGCATACAGAGTGAGTCCATGCATCTTATTATGTGACTTAATATGGAGTTGGTCCCCCATTTGCTGCTATAACAGCCTCCACTCTTCTGGAAAGGCTTTCCACTAGATGTCAGAACATTGTTGCGGGGACTTGCTTCCATTCAGCCACAAGAGCTTTATTGAGATCGGGCACTGATGTTGGGTGATTTAAGCCTGGCTCGCAGCAGGCGTTCCAATTCATCCCAAAGGTGTTCGATGGGGTTGAGGTCATGGCTCTGTTTAGGCCAGTCAAGTTCTTCCACACCGATCTTGACAAACCATTGCTGTATGGACCTCGCTTTGTGCACGGGGGCATTGCCATGCTGAAACAGGAAAGGGCCTTCCCCACCTAACAAACATTATGGGTCACTCCTTGTTCTTGTGCTCCACTGACATGGCTGAGCAAGGGAGTGCGTGTGTGTGTGTGTGCGTGTGTGTAGAGAACGCAGGTCGGAGGTTATGTTATGTAGTAGCAGGAGCCAGTGACTAATAGGATCTGACAGCCGATGATGAATTAATAATCGAAAAGCTCCAATGGGCGGAAGGGTTTAAGGGTGGCCTGCACTCGTAACGTCTGCAGGGAATGGCAAAAGCATACAGACACACACACACGTGCGCACACGTTCTCACTCTCCCTCGCACACGCATGAACGCACAGACAAGTCAAAAAGGTCAAATTCAGGGAACAAACAAACACGAGCTGCCCCGGTCAAATGTAAGTGCTGTTATTGTGAAGTGGAAACATCTAAGAGCAACAACTGCTCAGCCACAAAGAGGTAGGCTACACAAGCTCACAGAACGGACCGCTGAGTGCTGAAGCGCGTAAAAATCGTCTGTCCTCGGTTGCAACACTCAGAGTTCCAAACTGCCTCTGGAAGCAAAGTCAGCACAATATCTGGTTGTCGGGAGCTTCATGAAAAGGGTTACCATGGCCGAGCAGCCGCACACAAGCCTAAGATCCCCATACGCAATGCCAAGCGTCGGCTGAAGTGGTGTAAAGCTCGCCGCCATTGGACTCTGGAGCAGTGGAAACGTACGCGTTCTCTGGAGTGATGGATCACGCTTCCCCATCTGGCAGTTCAACAAATTATTCTGGGTTTGGTGGATGTCAGGAGAACGCTACCTGCTCCAATGCATAGCGCCAACTGTAAAGTTTGGTGGAGGAGGAATAATGGTCTGGGGCTGTTTTTCATGGCTAAGGCTAGGTCTCTTAGTTCCAGTGAAGGGAAATCTTAATACTACAGCATACAATGACATTCTAGACGATTCTGTGCTTCCAAATTTGTGGGAACAGTTTGGGGAAGGCCCTTTCCTGTTTCAGCATGATAATGCCCCCGTGCAAAGCGAAGTCCACACAGCAATGGTTTGTCGAGATCGGTGTGGAAGAACTTGACTGGCCTGCACAGAGCCATGACCTCAACCCCATCGAACACCTTTTAGATGTATTGGAACGCCCACTGCGAGCCAGGCTTAAAACCGGCAAACATCAGTACCCGACCTCACTAAAGCTTGAGGCTGAATGGAAGCAAGTCCCTGCAACAATGTTCCAACATCTAGTGAAAAGCTGAGTGGAGGCTGTTATAGCAGCAAATGGGGGATCAACTCCATATTAAGTCACATAATAAGTTGTATTGACTCATTCTGTATGCAATAAGTCTTTAACATGACTTGTTTATGACCAACTCATCTCTGTACCCCACACATACAATTAACTGTAAAGTCCCTCAGTCAAGCACTGAATTTCAAACAAAGACTAGGGAGGTTTTCAAATGCCTAGCAAAGAAGGGCACATCTATTGGTAGATGGGTAAAAATAAAAAAGCAGACATTGAATATCCCTTTAAGCATGGTGAAGTTATTAATTACATTTTGGATGGTGTATCAATACACCCAGTCACTACAAATATACAGGCATCATTCCTAACACATTTGCCAGAGAGGAAGGAAACCATTCAGGGATTTCACCATGAGGCCAATGGTGAATTCAAAACAGTTAGAGTTTAATGGCTGTGATACAGTGGTACCTCCCTTAAAAGTTGCGTCATACTGCAGCACACCTTGCGGGCTGCTGCAGCATTATATGGCACGTTATTTAACTTCTTATGGTTGGGGGGCAGTATTGAGTAGCTTGGATGAATAAGGTGCCCAGAGTAAACTGCCTGCTACTCAGGCCCAGAAGCTAAGATATGCATATTACCCTCTGAAGTTTCTAAAACTGTTTGAATGATGTCTGTGAGTATAACAGAACTCATATGGCAGGCAAAAACCTGAGAAAAAATCCAACCAGGAAGTGGGAAATATGAGGTTGGTCGTTTTTCAACTCATTCCCTATTGAAGATACTTTGGGATATTGGTCATGTTGCACTTCCTAAGGCTTCCACTAGATGTCAACAGTCTTTAGAACTTTGTTTGATGCTTCTACTGTGAAGTGGGGCCGAATGAGAGGGGATTGAGTAAGGTCTGCCATGAGCTGAACATGCGCGTTCATGTGAGAGCGAGCTCTGTTCCATCGCACTTCTGAAGAAAAAGGAATTCTCCGGTTGGAACATTATTGAAGATTTATGTTAAAAACATCCTAAAGATTGATTGTATACTTCGTTTGACATGTTTCTACGGACTGTAATATGACTCTTCGTCTGAACTTTTGCCTGGACCGGAGTTATTTGGACATAAATGGACATTATCGAACAATACAAACATTTATTGTGGAACTGGGATTCCTGGGAGTGCATTCTGATGAATATCATCAAAAGGTAAGTGAATATTTATAATACTATTTCTGACTGTTGACTCCAAAAAATGGCGGATGTAAACTGAGATTTTTGGATATAAATATGAACTTCATTGAACAAAACATACATGTATTGTGTAACATGAAGTCCTATGAGTGTCATCTGATGATCATCAAAGGTTAGTGATTAATTTTATCTCCATTTCTGCTTTTTGTGAATCCTCTCTTTGGCTGGAAAAATGGCTGTGTTTTTCTATGACTAGGTACTGACCTAACATAATCGTTTGGTGTGCTTTCGTCGTAAAGCCTTTTTGAAATCGGACACTGTGGTGGGGTTAACAACAAGTTTATCTTTAAAATGGTGTGAAATACTTGTATATTTGAGGAATTTTAATTATGAGATTTCTGTTTGAATTTGGTGCCCTGCACTTTCACTGGCTGTTGTCAAATCGATCCCATTAATGGAATTTCAGCCCAAAGAAGTTAAGCATTAACCCCACCCATCTCTTTAAGGATTCACATGTGAAGCCATGTGGTAAACACACCCTATATCAAATAAAATGTATGTTTATTTGTCACATGCACAGGATACAGAAGGTGTAAACAGTACAGTGAAGTGGTTACTTGCATAGTAGCAATATAAAAAAAGTGGCCAGATATGAAGTGATATTTATAAACTATTTTTGAAATTAAAAAAATGGTCGTAATCACCCCCAGACACACCTGGTTAATTTGATGATTCATGTAATAATCCAGCCGAAGTGGAGTCTTTTGTTTAGACATGTAGCTAAAAAAATTAACTGGCACAATCCCAACTCATATTTTTTTTTTCACCTTTATTTAACCAGGTAGACCAGTCGACAACAAGTTCTCATTTACAACTGTGACCTGGCAAAGATAAAGCAAAGCAGTGCGACAAAAGAGTTACACAAACAAACGTACAGTCAATAACAACAGAAATATATATGTACAGTGTGTGCAAACGTAGATGAGTAGGGAGGTAAGGCAATAATAAGGCCATAGCGGTGAAATATTAGCATTAACACTGGAATGATAGATGTGCAGATGATGATGTGCAAGTAGAGATACTGGGGTGCAAAAGAACAAGAGGGTGAGTAATAATATGGGGATGAGGTAGTTGGGTGTGCTATTTACAGATTGGCTGTGTATAGGTACAGTGATCGGTAAGCTGCTCTGACAGCTGATGCTTAAAGTTAAAGAGGGAGATATAAGTCTCCAGCTTCAGTGATTATTGCATTTCGTTCCAGTCACTGGCAGCAGAGAAAATGGAAGGAAAGGCAGCCAAAGGAAGTGTTGGCTTTGGGGATGACCAGTGAAATATACCTGCTGGAGCACATACTATGGGTGGGTGTTGCTATGGTGAACAGTGAGCTGAGATAAGGCGGGGCTTTACCTAGCAAAGACTTATAGATGACCTAGAGCCAGTTAGTTTGGTGATGAATATTTAGTGAGGGCCAGCCAACGGTGAAGTCACCACATGAGTGGGGGGTAGAACAAAAGGGCTAGCTAAAGCATATTTAGCAGGGCTGGAGGCTCTACAGTGAAAAAAGACAATCACTAACCAAAACAGCAATAGACAAGGGATATTGACATTAGGGAGAGGCTTGTGTAGCCGAGTGATCATAGGGTCCAGTGAGTAGCTAGGCGAGCTGGAGACACGGCGATTCAGACAGCTAGCAGGATGGGGCTAGCAGATGGGCCTCAGGGGGACGTCGCAATGGGAGAGCCTGTTGAAACCCCCTCGAACGGCTATGTTGGCAGACCAGTCGCGATGGCTCGGAAGGGCTCCGTGTCGGCAGCAAAGGGTCCAGGCCAATTGGCAAAAGAGGTATTGAAGCCCAGGAATTGTCTGATGGCTCTCTTCGGCTAGCCGGGAGATGGGCCTAGCTCGAGGCTAGCTCTAGGCTAACTGGTGCTTGCTTCGGGACAGAGACGTTAGCCAGGAGTAGCCACTCGGATAGCAGCTAGCTAGCTGCGATGATCCAGGGGTAAAGGTTCAGAGCTTGCGGTAGGAATCCGGAGATGTGGTCTAGAAAAGCAGTCCAATATGCTCTGGGTTGATATCATGCTGTGCAGACTGGCAGGAATTGACCGGGCTGATGTTCTAGTTAACGGTGATGACCGCTAGCAGTGGCTAACTGACTACTAGCAAGTTAGCTTCTGATGGGGGTTCCGGTTCTAAAGTATAAAAAAAATAGCAGATCCATACCACATTGGGTGAGGCGGGTTGCAGGAGAGTATGTTGAAATTGAGATTAAGAATATTAAAAATATATACTAACTATATATGAAGAAAATGATATATACATGGGACGGGACAAGACAAAGACGTCTGGCTGCTACGCCATCTTGAATTCACATACTACCAATCCACACATTGTCAAAGCTGTAGTATGAATCCGCAGGTAGCTAAAGCTAACAAACTAGGTTCAATGTTAGCTAGGTAACATTAGGCTATAACTAGCAATGCAAATGGTTTCTGATTAGAATATTAGTACACAAATTATACACGTAACGTTAGCTAGCGAGCCAGCAAGCTAACGTTTGCTAGCTAACTAACAGTATGCTTTAACTTGCAATAAAAATGACTGACAAAATTACAAACTTATATCTGAAAACGTAGTTAGACTCCTACCCGTATAAATGGATGAACGCTTCATGGCAGACTGGAACCATTTAACTCAGCTTTGTTTGTAGCTGCATCTTGTTTGGCCAGCGTTGTGTCAAGTCACTCCAGTTCACACTGACCGTGGCGTATGCAGAAAGTAGCCCATCACTTTTTCCAACTGATCTGTCGATAGCACCTGCTAAATTCAGGGCGTCAAAGTTGAGAAAACTAGCAAAACTTTTGTAGTTCAATGGCTAACATATCTTTCAAAAACAGCACGGTAGAAAGGACTGTCAACACATACTGAACAGCTCACGTTATAGACCGAAGCATGCTACATGGCAGACCAATCCAAACTCATCTCCTGGCATGTCCAGCCCATCCATTATCTCAGCCAATCATGGCTAGCAGGAAGGTTCCTGACTTTTTCCATGGCTAAACCAACTAGGTTCGTAATTTAACAATTTTATTCGTATTTATGGATGGAATACAAGTTTGTTAAGGCATATGAAATGTCACGTTCCAGACACGCACTTTGATAAAAAAAATTGTTTACGTTCAAATGCCGCTCCTGTGAAGTAGTGACGTGCGACATAAGCCTAGTTTCCTGAAACGAGTCACATATTTTCAAGCATGGGGGTGGCTATATCATGTTATGAGTATGCTAGTCATCAACAAGGACTAGTGAGTTTTTTTTTGATAAAAATAAATGGAATAGAGCTAAGCAATGGCGAAATCTTAGAAAACCTGGTTCCATCTGCTTTCCAACAGACACTGGGAAACAAATTCACCTGTCAGCAGGACAATAACCTAAAACACAAGGTCAAATATACACTGGAATTGACAACATTGAATGTTCCTGAGTGGCCTAGTTACAGTTTGACTTAAATTGGCTTGAAAATCTATGGCCAGACTTGAAAATGGCTATCTAGCAATGATCAACAACCAACTTGACAGAGCGTGAAGAAGTTTCAAAAGAGAAATGTGCAAATATTGTACAAAGTTCGCAGCTGTAATCGCGTGATTCTAACATCGATTGACTCAGGGTTGTGAATACTTACAGGTCCAGTCAAAAGTTTGGACACACCTACTTTTTGACGAGCTCATGAAAAAAATCTCATAACATCCTTGAATAGATTTACGTTGAATAGCAATAGATTAAAATAAAATTGTATTAAAGTTAACAATTACATTTTTTGTTGTAGAGTAATTTTTGGTCTAACAATTTGCAAGTTAAGGTTAACTTGGTTCAAATAAGGTTAAAATACAAATAAGTATGTTTTTAAACAACTTCAAAATGTATGTTGAAGTTTGTCCTCCAAGTTCTATGACTATGACTGTGAGTGATAACATTTTTCAAAACCCTTGCCTCATCAGGTGAGGCAGCCAAATGTGTTGTTTTTCAGATTAAACTATTTTGTTTTAGTTTATTGGGGAATGATCAGTAGTTCTAAGCGCATGAGGCATATACCGCATGGGTAATATTCTCCAAGAATCAATAGGTTTACATTATATCTCAAAAGCACATGTCCAGAAATTCTTTGCACCAATCACGGATTGTGACTTTAGAATACAAAACACAATGTACACTGAGTGCACACAACATGAACACCTTCCTAATATTGAGTTGCATGTCATGGAAAGGGCAGGTGTTCATTTTTGTACACTCAGTGTATAAGGTAGGGTGACCAAGCCTCTTTCAACCCTTCCGCCCTTTTCCTAAAATATTATGCCTGATGTCACAAGTCATTCAACTTGGTTTAGAGTACAACAACAATCCCTAACTGTCTAGGGATGTCCATATGAAAGCGTCAGTGGTGGGATTTGATCCAGGGGAAGGCACTAAAAATGTAGCTCTATGGAAGAGCATGCATGTAGAGTACCAGTCAAAAGTTTGGACACCTACTCATTCCAGGGTTTTAATTTATTTTTACTATTTTCTACATTGTAGAATAGGTAAGACATCAAAACAATGAATTCATCCATATGAATTCATATAGCAACCAAAAATAGTATTAAACAAATCAAAATATATTTTATATTTGAGATTCTTCAAAGTAGCCACCCTTTGCCTTGATGACAGCTTTGCACACTCTTGGCATTCTCTCAACCAGCTTCATGAGGTAGACACCTGGAATGCATTCCAATTAACCGGTGTGCCTTGTTAAAGGTTAACTTGTGGAATTTCTTTCCTTCTTAATGCGTTTGAGCCAATCAGTTGTGATGTGACAAGGTAGGGATGGTATATAAAAGACCAAGTCTATATTATGGCAAGAACAGCTCAAATAAGCAAAGAGAAACGACAGTCCATCATTACTTTAAGACATGAAGATCAGTCAATCCGTAAAATGTCAAGAACTTAACGTTTCTTCAAGTGCAGACGCAAAAAATATCAAGCCCTATGATGAAAGTGCTCCCATGAGGACCGCCACAGGAAAGGAAGACCCAGAGTTACCTCTCCTGCTGAGGATAAGTTTATTAGAGTTACGAGCCTCAGATATTGCAGCCCAAATAAACGCTTCAGAGTTCAAGTAACAGACACATCTCAACATCAATTGTTCAGAGGAGACTGCGTGACTCAGGCCTTCATGGTCAAATTGCTGCAAAGAAACCACTACAAAAGGACACCAATAAGAAGAGACTTGCTTGGGCCAAGAAACACGAGCAATGGACATTAGACCGGTGGAAATCTGTCCTTTGGTCTGATGAGTCCAAATTTGAGATTTTTTGTTCCAACCTCCGTTTCTTTTTGAGATGCAGAGTAGGTGAACGGATGATCTCTGCATGCGTGGTTCCCACCGTGAAGCATTGGGGAGGTGAGATGGTCTGGGGGTGCTTTGCTGGTGACTTATTTAGAATTCAAGGCACACTTAACCAGCATGGTTACCACAGCATTCTGCAGCAATACGCCATCCCATCTGGTTTGCGCTTAGTGGGACTATCATTTGTTTTTCCAACAGGACACTGACCCAACACACCTCCAGGTTGTGTAAGGGCTATTTGAACAAGGAGGAGAGTGATGGAGTGCTGCATCAGATGACCTGGCCTCCACAAATCACCCGACCTCAACCCAATTGAGATGATTTGGGTGGAGTTGGACCGCAGAAAGGAAAAGCAGCCAACAAGCGCTCAGCATGTGGGAACTCCTTCAAGACTGTTGGAAAAGCATTCCAGGTGAAGCTGGTTGAGAGAATGCCAAGAGTGTGCAAAGCTGTCATCAAGGCAAAGGGTGTCTACTTTGAAGAATCTAAAATATATTTGCTTTGTTTAACACTTTTGGTTACTACATGACTCCATATGTAATTTCATAGTTTTGATGTCTTCAGTATTATTCTACAATGTAGAAAATAGTAAAAAAGAAAAGAAAAACCCTTGAATGAGAAGGTGTCTAAACGTTTGACTGGTACTGTATGTAAATTAGATAGCAGTATTTGATTTTCAATACATTTGCAGAATGTCTATGTTTTACTTGGTCATTATGGGGTATTGTGTTAGGAAAAAAAAGAACATGAATCCATTTTGAATTCAGGCGGTAACGTAACAAAATATGGAATAAGTCAAGGGGTGTGAATACTTTCTGAAGGCACTGTGTACAACCTGGCTGTGTGTAACACACCTCAGTTACACACAGGTGTGTGGTCTAAAGAAAAAAGAGTCATGATAACTGTCCTTCCGATGACTGTCAGCTCAGGCACAGTGGCAGGTGGGGGCAAATCTCAGCTCTGCACACTGACTGAATCAACTGCTCTATATAAAAGATACAGTGCAATGAATACGGCTTGGCAGTTGGCACAAATAGTCCGGCGCGGCTCCGGCAGCAGCACGATGCACTGAAACATTTATGAGGAGAGGG